>NC_091456.1:33980666-34639416 GCF_027789765.1 Dendropsophus ebraccatus
CCCTGCCAGTGATTGGCTGAGCGGCCTGTCAGCTCAGATAGGCCGCTGTGAAGCCGCAGCACGTGGGACCGAGGAAGAAGCAGAGCGCAGGAGAAAACCGGGAAAGTGGATAGGTGATGTAAACTGTTTGGGCAAGGGCTGCATGGACATCCCTAATGATGTCCGTGCAACCCTTGCTAAATGATTATCGGGCCATGAAATAGGCCTAGTAAACGAGCGCTGATCTAGCAGATTGTCGCTCATTTTTAGTATTGATCGGGCTGGCATCGGCCCATGTAATAGGACCCTTACATGTATGGCTAGTAGAGATGAACGAGACTTAATCATCTCATCTCTAATAGCTGGGTTAAGTCTTAATGGTTCTGAAAGTAATATTAATAATTATCTTTCACATCGCATTTGTTCCCTCTGTGGTACAGATACATCAGAACAATGTGAAATGGGGTGTATGGACAAGTATGGGCCCCCGACATTTATGCCTAGTGACGCCCCTGTTTGTATGGCTGCTACCATATCTGTGTACTGTATTATGCACTTGCACTTTGACATGATAACTTCCTTATGATAAGTGTAGTGACTAGCTGTAAGATATACACACTTATCCATGAACGTCAGCTTTTTTTTCCCTCCGCATTTCTGTGACTCTTCTCCTCCTTACATTTTATATTTTCAGATTTTCATTATCAATACATGTAAATTAATGAATACTTTCTGTATATGTTAATCTTTCTTGGGGGTATTATTTCATTATAGGTGGCAATTGATCTTTGAGTGGGTAATCTATACTTATTCCTAATAATACAATTTTTTTTTTTTAACTTATTTTTTATTGAATGATAAAGGATAGTCCAAACAATACATACAAGAAGTTTATCCCAATGTTAACGCCTTTCTGCTAATTAAAACTAAGCAGAAATATCAGTCAAATTGTCACAAACCGACATTTACGCTGACTTTCCATATGTTACAAGATTTATCTGAATAGTCAGATATGGCGCAGCCTAAGAATGTTTGTTTAGAGGCCTATATAGGGGGGAGATTTATCAAACATGGTGTAAAGTGAAACTGGCTCAGTTGCCCCTAGCAACCAATCAGATTCCACCTTTCATTCCTCACAGACTCTTTTGAAAATGAAAGGTGGAATCTGATTGGTTGCTAGGGGCAACTGCGCCAGTTTCACTTTACACCATGTTTGATAAATCCATTATGTCTCTATATGATGAGACTCCTCAGATTTCACTACCTGATCTGCTGTATGGCTCATTTTCTGTCTCAGCATGCTAGTAACCACCTAGATATTAGGGGGAAGAAATATTGCTTTGTAACCTCATGGGAGAAAGCCAGAGGCCCATTCTCTCCAAGTATTTCTTATAAAACAAGCATCTAAACAAGTCTTTGAAATTCTTTCTTTAAATAAACTAGTAAAATGAGAGCGAGTGATAGAGAGCCGGGTTCTTGCCTTTAATGAAATCCCTCCTGTGCAAATAGATAATATCTGAAGGAAATAATGTAATTGAACTGATGAAATGTATAATTAACCGCACAGAAAGTATTAGCTGGCACGCCGGAGCTTTATTCTACTGAATTATGTGCGGAGAAGGCAGAGGAGCGAAATATCTAGATAAATCAGTCACAGACCTATATGGACAGACCCTATTTGTGGTGTCTATACCAGATATACCATTACCAGACTTACCATTATAATGAAGTAAGAAGGGCAGAGAAATAGGTGTAGTTTGGTAAGGCCAGGTTCACTCCACGATTTTGCAATCCGGCTTACTGTATCCGTGCAGAAAAACGTGGTCAACCACATTGTGTACGTTTGTAATGTAAGTCAATAGAAAATGGATCAAAACAGATGGCATGCAACAGCATCTGTTTTTACCATCCTTTTGTTTTATAGAACGGACACATTAACCCCTAGACCAGTTCTTCTCAAACTTTTTCTATTGGAGCCTCACCCAACAGACCAAGGAAATGCCTGGGCCTCACTAGACTGACCAAGAGGGTGCCTGGGCCTCACTATCTGTGGTGAAAGTCTATTTAAAAGTTGAAAATAATGCTAGGGCTACCTTTCAACCATCTCCCAAGCTCAATATACTAATAAAGCAAGTATAACATATATTAATAATGTTGCTAAAATATAGATTCCTGCAAAAAGCAAAAGGACTGTGCAGAAAATAGTCAATTTGTGAAAACTGGTTCCCTAGCTGGGCCTCATCAACAACTAGGGGGCGCCTCACTGGTGAGGCCCGCCTCACAGTTTGAGAAGCACTGCCCTAGACGACGCTAGGCGTACCCGTACGTCCTGGGCCGCCTAGGGGTTGTTCAGAGCGGCGCCGCATGTAGCCCGGGGCCGCGGCTATTAGCGGGCACCGTCCGATCGCCATGCCCGCTATTTAGATAATTGGATGCAGCTGTCAAAGATGACAGCTGCATCCGATTACCTGATGCAGCAGTTCCCTGGTGTCTAGCGGCGGAGATCGCCCCCCCCCCTCCCGGGGACGTTGTCCCGGAGGAGCAATCCCCGTGTCTTCACCAGGCCGGGGTCTGCGCCGTAACGGCGCTGATCCCGGCTCGGCATTCGATTGCCTCCGGCTGCAGCAGCCGGAAGCAATCGTGTGCCTATCTCATCAATCTATGCTGTATATCCTATACTGCATAGATCTCAATGAGAGATCAGTGTGCTTATATTAGAAGTCCCCCAGGGGGAGTAACCCTAACCCCAGGGGGAATAACCCTAACCCCAGGGCGGCTTCTAGTATAAGTGTAAAAGAAAAAAAAAGTGTAATTATTAATAAAAAGCCCCCTCCCCTAATAAAGCCCCCATGTTATCAATAAAAATAAATAAATAAACATGTTTGGTATCACCGCGTGCGTAATCGCCCAAACTATTAATTTATCACATTCCTTATCTCGCATGAAAAACGGCGTAAGCGCAAAAAAATTCCAAATTGCAAAATTGCGCATTTTTGGTCGCATCAAATCTAGAAAAATTGTAATAAAAAGCGATCAAAAAGTCGCATATGCGCAGTCAAGTTACCAATAGAAAGAACACGTCATGGCGCAAAAAAATTACACCTGACACAGCCCCATAGACCAAAGGATAAAAGCGCTATAAGCCTGGGAATAGAGAGATTTTAAGGAACATATATTTGTTAACAATGCTTTGAATTTTTTTACAAGCCATAACATAATATAAAGGTTATACATGTTATATATCGTTGTAATCGTAACTACTTGGGGAACATATATAACAAGTCAGTTTTACCCCAGGGCGAATGGTGTAAAAAAAATACCCTCCAAATAAAAGAAATGCGTTTTTTTTTTTTTTTCAATTTCACCACACATTGAATTTTTTTTGTTTTGGATGACGAGCATAATTTGTTCCAAGACTGCACCTGTAATCTAAATCACTCTTAAACCAAAGTAAATTTTCCCATAAAAAATCATAAAAATGCAGACAATTGGTTCCACACCCAAAAAAATTATGATTTTTAAAAATTCTGAATAACATTTAAAAAATAAATAAAACAAACATTAAGAAACTGGATGTGCGTTATTATAAGTTACTGTACAGTATAGCAATCAGTATGTGGAGTATAATGTATAGTAACTGCAGAAACCTGAAAAACTTGCCACAGTTTGTAGATACAGGATGGAGCTGCAGATCCCAATAATGCAGTAGCGTAATACAACAGGCTAGAATAGAGAAGCAGGGCTGCTGTCAGAGGGCTGTGTGGTCACATGAAAGCAACGGGGAAGGGGCGTGTGTTCAGCATGGACCAATCAGGAAGGGAGAATCACAGAGCTGTGCAGGAGGACAGTGACAGAAGCTTTTCTATACAGCAGTGTGAATGGCTAAGTATAAGTGCAGACACATTATAGCAGCAGTGTGTATAGCTGAGTGTGAATGCAGGCACTTTATAGCAGCAGTGTGTATAGCTGAGTGTAAGTGCAGGCACATTATAGTAGGACTGGAGAGGATGGGAAACAAGGGCTGACAGAGACTGCAGGGAGCATGAAGGAATGGGAACGCAGCTGTGGGCACAGTATAGCAGCACTTTCTTTCCGGGGAGAGAGGGGTTATAGTTATGAAGAGATTACCTCCACAGTCCTGTCCCCTAATGCAAGCCCCATCCTGAAGTGGATCTGCTATGATTTGGAAGGTGAATGAGACTTTCTGGGTCAGAGTACAGTGCTGTAGACCCCACTATACAGACCATGCCCCTCCCCCACTCCCCCTCCCACCCAGTACAGGGAGCTCTTAAAGCAAAGCAATGCTCTTAATCCAAGTTACTCTTAAACCGAGGTACCACTATATATATATATATATATATATATATATATATATATATATAAAACATGAAATCTCCAGTATATTGCAATTCTGCATGAGTCAATACGCTATACGGTATGTATTGCTTGGTTTAAAACTTGCTGCAATGGTTTCTACTACCATTAGGTGGAAAATTGATAGATGTAAGGTGATTTCTACTGCTATATATCTAACAAGGTTAAAATTCCTATACTTTAAGGAAATGTAAATACTAAATAGAAATACAATGTAGAAAAAAAGAGTTAAAGGGAATGTACTACTAAGTACATTGCTTTGTGTTTTTTACATGAAGAGACTGTGCCGGCATGGGGGTGCGAGTGCTGCAGTCCTTTTTTTGAACCACTGCCAGGTTCACACGCACAGAGCCGGTCTATTTCCAAGTACCGGCCAGGCATGAAACACTGTAGGCAGGCCTGCGGGCCCCCAGTGTGACGAAACCCCTTCCCTCTGTGATGCGGCTCCATTAGAATCATTCGTCACATAATGGCAGTATACGTTACCTCTGTAGGGCTGTGTTTTGTTTTGTACAGACATTTCTAAAACATCAATATACTGTACCAGGCATGTTCTTATACATGTCACAGATGAAAGCTTTATTACTATGGTGGCTTGTCAAAGTAAAATGAACATAGTGGAGAATTGCAGTAGAGATCTGGTAGCCTGGCATGCTCAGGGACTGTTGTAAAGTATTATGTATCTGTCAGACTCGGTAGGCAGAAACAATACGAGCCCTGAAGCTAGACCCACCCTCTGACCCTACCTACTTGCCGCAAACAACCCTAAGCAGTCGCGGACAACCACGGTGCCTGTCCCTATACTGATGTAAGTGAAACACAAAATGCAGACAGACAAACAAACACAATAGAGCGGAGTCAAACGAGCCAAGTCAGCAATACACGGGCAGCGAAGTACAAAATCACAAAGATATCGGATAGTCGGGATTTTTGGGGCGCTCCCACTTTTCAATGGCCGCCACTTTAAGGGGATCCATACCAAAAGAGCTGGGGGTGATTTTATATCCTAAAAATGAAACCTCCTGAACACCAAACTGGCACTTTGACAACTTAGCAAATAAATGGTTTTGTCTTAGGAGTTCCATCACTTTGCGGACATGACACACATGTGAGGACCAATCGGGAGAGAAAATTAGAATATCGTCTAAGTATACCACTAAGAAAAGTCCTAGGTATTCACGCAACACATCGTTAACAAAGTGTTGGAAAACTGCGGGTGCATTGCATAACCCAAAGGGCATGACGAGATACTCAAAGTGCCCCTCGGGGGTATTGAAGGCAGTTTTCCATTCATCGCCTTCTTTTATCCGAATCAGGTTGTAGGCTCCTCGAAGGTCAATCTTAGAAAACCACCGGGCTCCCACAATCTGATCAAACAAATCTGGAATCAGAGGAAGAGGATGTTGATTTTTAATCGTGATTTTATTTAGCTCCCGATAGTCAATGCAAGGGCGCAGACCACCATCCTCTTTACCAACAAAGAAAAATCCCGCCCCCAAGGGAGAACAGGAAGGACGAATGTGACCCTTGCGTAAACTTTCTTTAACATAATCACGCATTGCCTCCCTCTCAGGTCTAGACAAATTCGGGTATCTGGATTCAGGAATTAAATCGATAGCACAATCGTATGGACGATGGGGGGGGGGGGGTAACTCGTCCACTGATTTTTCGTCAAAAACATCAACAAAATCGGATAAAAACTTGGGGAGCTCTCCTTCTAACGAAGAACATTCAGTTAAAGCGTAACTATAATTTCAGTAGCCAAAAAATGAAATTTCTCAAATAAAAAGCCCACGTGTTACCCTTTAAAAAGAGCCATAAACTGCGTTGATAGCATGTACGCTCGCTGAGATATCCCCAGTTGTTTGGCTCAGAAAAATAAATGAATTTTTCTTCTGGCTGAGAGAAAGTGGGCGTGGCCTATCCCTCATCTGCCTGGCTGGGTCCCTCCATTCACTGATCAGCACCTTAGCAGATGTACCACACACAGTGGGATTAGATACAGCCCCAGCATACAGTATCACAATGTAAGATTAGATACAAAGCACCAGCCGATGGTATCACACACAGTGGGATTAGATACAGTCATCTGCTCTCATTACACTGTAGGATAATGTCAGCCATGGAGGTGGGAGCACCTGCTGCAGACCTCTGATAGTGAATGTTATATGTACTATGGAAGGACTACAGCTGTGTTGTGCTGGGACTTGTAGTCCTCCCCTCAGTGACTCACCCACTCTCCCTCATGCAGTACATTGGAGTCATGGCTAGGATGTCCCTCCTTGTTGAAGCACTGAGTACTTGTCCCTCCATCCATCTCCTCCCCTGCGCTGCTCCTCACACACAACACCCTCAGCTCTGCTATGTGATCTCTGTGAGGGGAGGGAGGAGAGCATGCTGCTAGGAGGGGCGGAGGGGGGAGGAGGGTTTGTTTATGTGTGTGTCAGGGCTGTTATCTGATGCTACTGTCAGAGTCTGTACTCTAAGTACGGATCTGCAGGGAGGGGGTGTGTCCAGCAGGAATGCAGAAATAAGTCAGAGCCAGACAGAGCTGTAAGGGAACAATCAGCCTTATGTATTTAAAAAACTGTTCATTTTAGGTTATTAATGTATATTGCAAAAATTGTTATCATGCCCTAAGCTAACTAAAACTGAAAGGTCAAAATATTTTATAGTTACGCTTTAAATTCAAAGAAATACAATGGGCGGCACACCCTGGCCCCCATTGAACAAGTTCTCTATTTGACCAATTAAACACAGGATTATGCTGGGTCAACCAGGGTAATCCTAAAATAATATCAGAAGACAAGTTGTCCATAACCAAAAACTCAAGACACTCAGAATGGATCGACCCCACCTTTACTTCAAGAGGGGGAGTGATATATTTCACTCTACCTTGAGCCAATGGGGTAAAGTCCGCCCCAATAATACTCAGCGGGCATTTAAGCTGAAGTGGACATACCCCCAGATTCGACCAAAACCCGGAATTAATAAAATTAGCGGATGCCCCTGAATCAACATGGGCAAATCCAGAAAAACATTTCTCGCCCAAACATAGCGAGATGGGGACCATCAACTTATTCTTATCGAGTGCTAAGTGTGCGCCTGAGTGACCCCCTCAGGTGCTGGAGTTTTCCGGCGATGTCCCAGGTCTGGAGGTACATTCCCGGATACGATGTCCAGCTTTGCCGCAGTACAGACAAAGATTATGCTGCATACGATGGGCTTGTCTAGTCCTAGCATCGGTGGCACCAATTTGCATAGGTTCTTCCGGTGGTGGTAACAGGGAAGAAGGTGGTTTAGGGGAAGACAGAAAAGAGGAAGAGATTTTACAGGGTTCAGAGGTTCCTTTCTCCCTCCGTCTGTCCCGCATACGACAATCCACCCTAATGGCCAAGGTCATCGTCTCCTCTAATGTTTCAGGGGGTGGACAAGCTATTAATAAATCCTTTAACTGGTTAGAGAGACCCACCCGGAACTGATAGCACAGGGCAGAGTCGTTCCAATCAGATGGCATACACCACTGGCGAAACTCTGCGCAATAGTCCTCAACTGGCCTTTTCCCCTGTCTTAGGGACGTCAATTGTCGCTGTCCTGTCAGGGTCATCGTACAGCAGTCCCAAAGCCGAAAAGAAAAAGTCAACTTAACTTAATTCAATGGCATTGGGAGGGAGAGAAAATGCCCACTCCTGTGGCGGACCCTGCAAAAGGGACATGATAATTCCCACCTTTTGGGCCTCGTCCCCCGAGGAGCGGGGACGTAGTCGAAAGAATAACCGGCATCCTTCCCTGAAGGTCCAGAAATTCTTTCTATCTCCCTTAAATTTTTCCGGGAGTTGTTCAGGAAGAGAGGGGGTGGTCATAGTTACTTGTTGGGGGGCAGCCTCTTGCTCCTGGACCCGTTCAGCGAGATTCTGAACCAGTGTATTCAGATTCTGAATTTGTTCCACTAACGTCTTCATAGGATCCATGATGAAACCCCTGGCACACTTTTTAGGCTGGCTATTCTGTCAGACTCGGTAGGTAGAAACAGTACGAGACAGTGAGCCCTGAAGCTAGACCCACCCTCTGACCCTACCTACTTGCCGCAAACGACCCTAATCGGTCGCGGACAACCACAGTGCCGATCCCTATACTGATGTAAGTGAAACACAAAACGCAGACAGACAAACAAACACAATAGAGCGGAGTCAAATGAGCCAAGTCAGCAATACACAGGCAGCGAAGTACAAAATCAGAAAGATAGCGGATAGTCGGTAACAGGCAAGAGGTCAGGTAACAGAGTAACAACAGCGGGTAGATAGGACAGGGTAAGTAGGACAGAGATAAGGGGAGCTGGGACTAGATTACTCTAATAGCCAAGAGGGAAGTGAGCAACTGGCTTCTTTTTAATCAGGATCAGAGCTTAGGTCCAGCAGCTGATTGGATCATCCCTGATCCCAGCGCCAAGTTCAGCTGGACAGACCTAGCAGTGCAGTAACCTGTGCACTGCCAAAGTCTGACAAGCAAGGCGGTTGTGGCTGGAAAGTAAGACACAATTCAGACAACCCATACAGTGCAAAAAACAGACAAACTCAGCGCTTCCTCGATCGCCCAGCACAGACCAAGGAACGCAAAGTCACACTCCTGACAGTATCCTTCTTGCTGTCATAACTGAAAAGTCATCTCAGGTATATCTCCAGCCATTGTAAATGTCATTCTAGTATTTTATTTGCTTTCTTTGGACTTGTTCTTCCACATGACTTTACCTCCAAGATGGTCCTTGAAAGTACTAAACATTCATAGCTTCTACTTGGGAGATGCTGGATAAGACAAATAAATTATTATTAGTGTTCAGCAAACCTGGACGGTAAAGTCTGGATCCATGCGCAAATCCAAACATGGATTTCATCGCGGAAATTTGTGTTCAGCGTTCTGTAAAAAAAAAAAAAAAAAGCTTGTTAAGATGTTGCTGAGCAGCCAATCATTAAGCTTTAGGGATGTGGAAATGCATTTCCATAGCTTTTATCCATTGGGAGGGTTTAGAAAACATACCGTCCTGAGCTCCTGGCCTGTAGCGTCTTCTTACTTCAGCTTCTTTAACTGCAATGAGCCAATCAGTGGCCGAGGTGGGGCAGCGCTGCAGCTGACTCCTGCAGTTTCCGCTCACCCAATCAGTGGTCCTGCTTCAGCTGCAGATTGACTCTTTACAGATGAAGGAGCCAAATATAGAAGATGCGACACGCCGGGAGCCCAGGGGGGTGAGTTAACTCCCTCCCTTTTCCAACAAAGCACAGTCTGGCCCTCAGCTGGTTAAGTGGGAAAGCTATGCCTCCTCACTTAACCCTCTGGGGGCCAGACTGTGGTCATTCTGCTGTGCGGAGCGAACTGCACCCATCCCTGCAAGGAAGGTGTTACAGTAAATCCCCCAGGGGTCAAGAAGGGATGCCAGACCATAAGCAGCTATCTTTACAGATGTAACTCCTTGGTAATAGTGAGTCTGTTGTGATGAACATCTAGACATGGCAGGTCTTAGGGTCAGCTTGCCTGCCGATTGTTGTAATGCTGTGGCGCACACAAAGACACTTTCTATACCATATGTAATTTGCAAATATATACAAATTGTCTTTATTGAGTATGTTGAACACACTTTCAGTAATGGAGGCTCAGATAGTCTTTAAACAGTTACAGCAACGGTTACAAGTTTAAGTCTCAGTTTGCTTGCTGTCACAGTCTCTAGTGCTGCATATGCACTTTTTGGCTTTCTGGTTTCTAAATCTGTCCTGGCTGTTATTCTAAGAAATGCAGTGAACTTCCTGAAGTTGATTTTGTGTCTTCATCTACTGATTTCCTCTTTTCTTAGGGCGGATCATTTGTGCAGTCTTTTGCTTCTATAATTCATCATCCACACATCCTCTGGTGACCCAGGGGTGCTAGGTGGTATGAGCAAGGGCTTGTGTTTTGCTACGGCACTTGACACAGGCTCGGAGTCATATAAACCCTCCCTTAGGTCCCAACATGTGTGGTAATAGGTTAAGGTAGTCCCTGGTGTCCCTTGTAGTGTGTAACGGTGCAGATGAGTAAACCGCACCCTTATAGCAGTTTTAGAAGGTAATACTTGTATTACAAAGTCTTTTAAGTAGTTGAAGAATAGACTTGTGAAGGGGGGGGGGCTGTCTAGATGCAGAACTCTTTTGGGGTCACTCTTATAACTTTGACTTGCGTCATTTGTACATAACAAGAAGATACCCATACTCATGGCTATGATGATCTACCTAATGCTGGAAGGGATCACAGAGTGCCAGGTCCAGGGGTATGAGCCATGGGAATATACATCTGTATGGAGCTAATCCCTTGAGATTACCCAATAAAATCAGATTGGCAGAGGGACAGATCGGCAGAATAAACAACTTCTCCAACTGCTGTCAGCAGAAAGGACTCTTTGCTTTCTCTTGGTGTTTAGCAGGCCATAGGTGAAGTTAGGTGCTTGTAGAAGAAAACAGCTTAAAGTCTTTTAGGTGCACAGGTGCCTGGCCATAAGACCAGGCCCTAGGAAGGAAGTTCCTCAAGAACTCGGGTTAGCTCTTGATCTGCTCAGGAACAATACTAATCTGAACTGAACAGAACAGTTTCATATTGGTGGAGAACAGTTTCAGGTACCTTAAAACATGATAGTTTGGAATCTTCTGGAATAAGCCTTGGGTAGGCCGAGAAAGTGGGAGGTTGCTGGCAATAATTCTCTTGCACATCAACAGAAAGCTGATCCTAATCTTTCTGCTCTCCGCTGCTCAACTTTCTCCCTCGGCCAGTTCATGCTGATGCTTCCGCAGACAAGAGGTGGGTGGGTGGCAATATATTGCAGGCAGTGGTTAATAGCTGGCCAATGTTACCAGTACAAAACTAGAGACAAAGGAGCTGCTTCACATTGCACCTATAGGTTGCATTAGTACCTCTTGGCTATATTTAAAAACCAACGCCAGAATGTTGGTATATAATTTGATCAAACCATATTGCCTCATGTACCACGTACAGGTCTTCTAGCCCTACGCTAAAACAACACTGTGCCGGTCATCGAGCAAGCGACAACAGGTGAGGGGGACCACAGAATGGCCCTGCAACCCCACTGTCACAGGACCAAACCCACTGCTTGGTGGCCACCTTCTCTGTATACAGAGCGGGAGCCGGGCGGGAGCTGAAGGGGTTAAGTGGCAGAATTACAGAAGCGGCAGAAGTACATACACACAGTGGTCGTTCAGACCACTGCGTGTATGTAGTGAAAGTGATCTGCCAGGACCTAGCCGACTCGCAGCGTCATTAACGCTGCAAATCGGTACATGTGAAGCTACCCTTAAAGCGAATGTACTATCAGTACATTCACTTTAAGTTTTGTGCATAAATAGAATGGCGCTGGCACGAGGAAGCCGGTGCCACGGTCCCTTTTTTGAACAGCGGCCCGGTTCCCGCGCACGGTCTATTGCTGAGCATCGACTTCGGCTGAAGCCCTGGAGACAGGCTGGTCCACCCCCCGGCTTCCCCGTGCTGTCGCCATTCTATTTATATGCAAAACTTAAAGCGAATTTACTGATGGTACATTCACTTTAACAAAACTTTATTGCATCTTGTTCTATTATTTATTTGATAAACTTTATTTTGGCTTCTTGTAAGCTGCATTACCTTCACATGGCATATATCCGCTCGAGATGCAGAGTGTTGAAGAAGTTAGCTAGGCTCCCCAAATTCCCATAAACCTTTAATCACTGTTATATCAACCAGTGCAGAAGGTGGACGGGAAATTTCCATGTCAGACCTCCCGGATAAGTCGTGATTACATATAAATCAGCTCATTACTCTGCCATATTTTGACATGCCCGTGTAAGCTCCTTCTGTCTGATAGACGGCTGTCTGCATTGTTTTTTGAACATTTCCCCCCCCCCCCCCCATATATTTATATGGCTCTATTTCTGCCGTTCCCATGTGGGATTCTGTTGATTTACATTTTTTAACATTAACAGCCAAGCTTGAGAAAAAAGATGGAATCTAAAGCAGATTTCTCCAACTTCCTTTCCAGTCTATATTTTGACAGTGCATTCCATATAACGCTCACACAGATGTCAGGAATATTTCTGTATCCTTACACCTTGCATGGTGAAACAGCTCAGCGGCGCAGATTCCTCCATAAGAAAAAAAAAAGGTTTCTCTACGCAGCCACAATCACACAGTGAAGTAGCTACCAGGTTACAGAAGGGTTTCTTCAAGACGCGATACAATAGGTATTATGTCACTAATCTCCCAGTCCAATAATTGTAGTCAATTAGCCTACTGTAGTGAGTGTCCTGCCACCTGCCATTCTGTCCCTATACAGTGTGAAAGATGTTGGCACTCGGAGATCCCTGCTCTACCCCTTGCTGTGCGTATGCCCAAGGCTGGAGAGTAAAGAGTAGCTTAGGCCTGTGTTTGACAGCGTTAAGTGACATGTGGCCACAGTGGAGTCATTAAAAGCTTGAGAGAGATGAAAGTGCTGCGGGAGAGAAGGGGAACAGAGCACTTATTGTGAGATGTTTATTGCAGGTGTTCCTATGATGGGAAATAACCCACTGGATGCTGCGGGGATCCCTTTGGCAGTTAAAAAAAAAAAGAAAAAAAAAAAAGGCATGTCCTGATGACAACACTGATGGTGAATTATATTGTCAAAAAATTATCCATTATATTTAGGGGATTGTTTGAAAAATGACAGCAACCACTGAACACTAACTGGGTGGTCTGATATACTGGTTAACCCTTATAGTGCTACTGTTTGTAACCCTTGATATCCACCTTATAGGCCGTCTAAGCAAAGAAAAAAAAAATACTTTTAGGGTATAAACCCACACACACCGTATATGCAGCAGATATGCAACAAATACGCAGCAGATTTGTTGGTACAGATTTGTTGCTGTGTTCAGTTATTTAGATCTAATCTGCTGCGAGTTCGCTGCGAGTTTGCTGCGTATCGCAGCAGTAAATACGCTGCATATACGGTGTGTGGGTTTATACCCTTAAACAGGATAGCTATAGGATAACCTTCGGCTACATTAGTATTTTCACTTTGAAATTTACCTCTAGTCTTGGCCTTTGTTAGATTCTTTGATATATACATAAAGGATTTTTCTTTTTTTTTTTCTCCATCTTCCTGTTCGCTTCCCAGTATACATTAAGGTCATTTAGTCTTTTCAAGCAAGATGTTTGATGTACACTATAAAAGCATTTTTGGTTCTAAAAAAAGAATATATTGGTTTATATATAAAAATCAAAGGAAAAGCAGCATATGTGATCTTTTTCCATTATGTATCTTTATAGCGATACGCTGTGGTCTCCTTTTATTGATTGGACACAGCGCCACCAGATTATATACCATGATAAAGGTTTATTAAGAGGATAGAACACTTTTCCAGTTGCAGTCATTTTATTTTTTATTTAAGTAGTCTACAAGGCCAAACTTAAGGGAATGTGTCATCAGAAAATGACCTATGGTTTATATCAAGGTTTTATGTTAAATAGAGATGAGTGCCATTTAAATACTGGTGACTGGCAAAGTTGGATGCAGCCCTAGGGAGTCTGGGAAAACATGGATAAAGCCATAGGCATGCTCGAGACGCACTCATCTCTAGTGTTAAACACATTTTTGTTGGATGTTTCTTTTTACTATTCCATTTTACCATCCATATTAAAAAATAATCCAAAAATCTTGCCATCTTTATTTTGGCCACTAGGCCTAATATTAAGCTGATTCTTTCCTACTGTGACACCAGTATATACATAACACAAGCTTATGCTTAGAGATTACCCAATTTTTCCTGTTAAATTACTTCTGCATAGGTTAAAGAACATGCCCAGAAACCTCTTCCATTCATATGAATAAGGTCTGGAGAATAGCATTGTGTCTATGTCCATGAGGCTTTCTGGAAAGCATATATCTAAATGCTGTTAAAAGCAGCTCAGCAAATATGACCACCTTCTTGATGTACTAAAAATAAAAATAAATTGCAATCAGAAAATAGACACCAATCACAAAAGTAAGTTTCAGTATCTGGTTCCAATAAGAGATGAGCGAACCAAACCTCACAATCAAACTTTTTGTTACCAACAATCGCACAAGCGTTTCTCTCTTTATCTCGTCTCATCGGGGGCCCAGATCGAGACACTAGAGACATCGAGGATGAATGTGCATCCCCTGTAACTCTGGAATGGTGAGATGTGCACTAGCACCAACTGTCTGTTTGTGTCTTGTGCCCCCTTAAGACAATGAGCATCCCCTGCGGACAACCAGGATAACTTTCATCAAGCACGCTGTTCATTGATTGGTCGAATCGATTTTACTGAACCTTAATTGATTTGTTTATGACGGCATGTTTTTGTTCCAATGTTGCCGTTGGAAACATAAAATAAGTAAATATATGCCAAACAAGCTGGCGAGTTTGCAGCTAAATCCACTGCGGATCCTGTACTGTGAAGCTGAAGGGTCCCATACACACAGCGGATCCGCTGTGTGTATGGGACCCGGCCCCTTTAACCCCATTGCCGGCCGGCCACCCTCAGCCTCGGCCCCAAGTGTACAGTACCTGCTCTGCGCAGCAGCTGTGTGAAGCTCCTGGCTCCCCTCGCTCCTCATCAGCCAATCAGTGCTGCCGTGGTCTACAACCCTATAACAGAGTGCAGTTACATCCAGTGACTCACTGGGGGCGTCTTCTCCGATCAGAGTCTGTCACCTTTTCTTTTTCTCTCCATCCAGCCTGGGCCACCTTGAAGTCTTCTCCTGGCTGTGAATCTTCTCTCCAGAATCTGCCAGACAAATATTTTAGGCTCCAACACATCCAGTAGTTAGGTCCCTTATACCCCTATACAGTAGTAACACCCCTCTGTACCCCTACATAGTTACACCCCTCTGTGCCTCCATAGTTTTAAGGTGTCCCTGTAGTATATAGACCCTCATGTGCTCCTCTAGTTATATACAGTCCTGCTGTGCGCTCCCCCATTAGTATATAGCCCCCCTGTGCACTCTCCCCAGTAGTATATAGCCCCCCCTGTGCTCTCCCACAATAGTATATAGCCCCCCTGTGCTCTCCCACAATAGTATATAGCCCCCCTGTGCTCTCCCACAATAGTATATAGCCCCCCTGTGCTCTCCAATAGTATATAGACCCCTATGCTCTCCCACAATAGTATATAGCCCCCCTGTGCTCTCCCCCAATAGTATATAGCCCCCCTGTGCTCCTCCCCAATAGTATATAGCCCCCTGTGCTCTCCCCAATAGTATATAGCCCCCCTGTGCTCTCCATAATATATAGCCCCCCTGTGCTCTCCCCCATAGTATATAGACCCCTGTGCTCCCCAATAGTATATAGCTCCCTGTGCTCCCCAATAGTATATAGCTCCCCTGTGCTCCCCAATAGTATATAGCCCCCTGTGCTCCCCAATAGTATATAGCTCCCCTGTGCTCCCCCATAGTATATAGCCCCCTGTGCTCCCCCATAGTATATAGCCCCCTGTGCTCCCCCATAGTATATAGCCCCCTGTGCTGCCCAGTAGTATATAGCCCCCTGTGCTCCCCAGTAGTATATAGCTCCCCTGTGCTCCCCAGTAGTATATAGCTCCCCTGTGCTCCCCCATAGTATATAGCTTCCCTGTGCTCCCCATAGTATATAGACCCCTGTGCTCCCCAGTAGTATATAGTCCCCTGTGCTCCCCCATAGTATATAGCTCCCCTGTGCTCCCCCATAGTATATAGACCCCTGTGCTCCCCATAGTATATAGTCCCCTGTGCTTCCCCATAGTATATAGCTCCCCTGTGCTCCCCCATAGTATATAGCCCCCTGTGCTCCCCCATAGTATATAACTTCCCTGTGCTCCCCCATAGTATATAGCTCCCTGTGCTCCCCCATAGTATATAGCTCCTCTGTGCTCCCCCATAGTATATCGTCCCCCTGTGCTCCCCAATAGTATATAGCCCCCTGTGCTCCCCCATAGTATATAGCCCCCCTGTGCTCCCCATAATATATAGCTCCCCTGTGCTCCCCCATAGTATATAGCTCCCCCATAGTATATAGCTCCCCTGTGCTCCCCGATAGTATATAGCTCCCCTGTGCTCCCCCATAGTATATCGCTCCCCTGTGCTCCCCCATAGTATATAGCTCCCCTGTGCTCCCCCATAGTATATAGCTCCCCTGTGCTCCCCAGTAGTATATAGCCCCCTGTGCTCCCCCATAGTATATAGCTCCCCTGTGCTCCCCCATAGTATATAGCTCCCCTGTGCTCCCCAGTAGTATATAGCTCCCCTGTGCTCCCCCATAGTATATAGCCCCCTGTGCTCCCCCATAGTATATAGCTCCCCTGTGCTCCCCCATAGTATACAGCCCCCTGTGCTCCCTCATTGTATATAGCTCCCTGTGCTCCCCAGTAGTATATAGCCCCCTGTGCTCCCCAGTAGTATATAGCCCCCTGTGCTCCCCCATAGTATATAGCCCCCTGTGCTCCCCCATAGTATATAGCCCCCTGTGCTCCCCCATAGTATATAGCCCCCTGTGCTCCCCAGTAGTATATAGCCCCCTGTGCTCCCCCATAGTATATAGCTCCCCTGTGCTCCCCCATAGTATATAGCTCCCCTGTGCTCCCCAGTAGTATATAGCCCCCTGTGCTCCCCCATAGTATATAGCCCCCTGTGCTCCCCCATAGTATATAGCCCCCTGTGCCCCCCATAGTATATAGCCCCCTGTGCTCCCCAATAGTATATAGCCCCCTGTGCTCCCCCATAGTATATAGCCCCCTGTCCTCCCCCATAGTATATAGCCCCCTGTGCCCCCCCCATAGTATATAGCCCCCTGTGCTCCCCAATAGTATATAGCCCCCTGTGCTTCCCAATAGTATATAGCTCCCCCTCCCATACAACATTGAAAAAAACAAACACTTTTACTCACCTAGGTCCACGCGTTCCTCTTCTCTTCCCTCCTGTGGCCGCACTTCCTGCAGTCACAAGAGGCTGCACTCCCCTTACCCTCGCGCCGACGCTCCAGTGACGTCGGGCGCTAGAGGGAGAGTGCGGCCTCTTGTGACTGCAGGAAGTGCGGCCACAAGAGGGACTGACAGGGAGAGAGCCAATGGCTCTCTCTCTGTCAGTGTCGCTGCTGCTGAAGCGCCGCAGCAGCAGCGGGCGGGGGCAGCGGCGGACGGGGGGGCCCTGCAGGGGGCGCTATGGAGGGGTAAGTAGATTACCCATCCATGGCGCTCCCCCCTGACAGGCTGGTGGCCGGAGCCCTGTGCGACCGCATTGGTCGCACATAGCAACGGCCGGCCTGCTCGGGGGAGCCCCTTTAACCAGTGGGCCCGGTGCACGTGCACCATGTGCCCTCTGGTTAAAGCGGCCCTGGGTACGTGTGAATGTTTCCTAAAGGGGTATTCTGCTCAAACAAATATGTTGCTGCCCACTGTGAAACTAATAATCCCTTCCATACTTGTTATTATCTATTTAGTCTCCTTCCCCCAGTTTTCAGCTGCTGCTTTCTGCTTAAGACATTAAAAACTGTGTGTGAGCTTCTCTCTCCATCTTCCCCTTCTCCCCCCCCCTTCCAAGATGGCTGGCGGGCTGTATCTGCAACTTTGTAGCTTCTTTATAATACTGGGTGGGTTAAACTGAGATGAAGTTGCTGATAAATTCACTGTGATTAATCCTCCCGCCATTACAAAGTTGCAGATAGAGACTTGTTTACCAAGAATATAGTGTATTACAGGGTATTGTTTTATTTATTTGGGATTCTTCCTCTGTCCTTTTTCAGATGCAATATATTACTGCAGCATTACAATTACAAAAAAAAAAATAATCTGATTTCTTTTTAAAAGTTTTTGTTCCTGTACCACAAAATGGTTTTCAGTAGAACTTTTCCTTCCTTTGCTTCATGAATTTAATCTGCAACTGTGACTGTGGAATTACTATGACAAAATGCATATAGTAATATACTGTTTTTGCTGATCGGTAATGGAGCAGCTATGTGAATACAGTCTAGATTTACCTTTTTAATTTCATGCTTGCATATTGGGGATAGTTCGGGTCTAAGGGTATATTTTGATGCTGCAAAATATTTTGTGAACAGCTAATCAAATTTTATTATATAATTTTTTTTAATGCAGGAATAAATACAGTGTTGTAACTAGTTTTTTTTTTTTTTTATAGAAAAATGTTACCTTTAATAAATAGCCCCTTATTCTGGACTAGTACCAGAAAGCGCTATAGATTTGAAATTTACGGCTATTTAAAAATCTCAAGTCTTCCAGTACTTATCAACTACTGTATGTTTTGCAGGAAATATTTTATTTGCTCTCTGCTGCCACTTCTGTTCATGTCAGTAACTGTCCAGAGCAGAAGAGATTTTCTATGGGGATTTGCTGCTCCTCTGGATAGTTCCTGACATGGACAGAGGTGGCAGGAGAGAGCAATGTGTCAGACTGGAAAAAAACACACCACTTCTTGCAGCATATACAGCAGCTGATAAGTACCGGAAGACTTGAGATTTTTTAAACAAAAGTAAATTACAAATCTCTGGCACTTTCTGATACCAGTTGATCTGAAAAAAGAAAAAAAATTGTGAACTACCCCTTTAATGATGACTATGGACAATGGAACACTTTTCATGGAAAATCTTATTCTTTCCTATTCAAAATTTTACTATATAGCCACATGGTTACCCCAGCTATGCACAATACCCTCTGCATCATTATAACATCAATGACATCACTGCATTCTTCCTGTCCTTTGACATCATATGTGCATTATATCTACATGTGACTTCATAATGTTTTCCTGTACTGTGATGTCGCAGTGTATATGATCATCTGTCTTTGTGTGCATTATCCCTCTACTGTGACATCATTGTGTTTATTATCCCTGTCTTGCAACATCACTGTGCGCATTGTCAATAGTTCCGTGACATCATCCCACAACTGGGACTTCACTTCCATCTTTGGAGATTGACAAAACCAGGTTTATTATAAGTATTTGTGACATCACTGTGCACATTATTTCTGCACTGTGAAATCCCAGTGTTTATTATTTCTTTAATGTGACAATATTGTGTATATCTCTATAGTGTGACATTACTTTATTAAAGGGGTTATCCAGTGCTACAAAAACATGGCCACTTTCCCCCTACTGTTGTCTCCAGCTTGGGTGGGGTTTTGAAACTCAGTTCCATTGTAAATGGAGCTTAATTGCAGACCGCACTTGAACTGGAGACAACAGTAGGGGGAAAAGTGGCCATGTTTTTTGTAGCGCTGGATAACCCCTTTAACACTACTTTAAGGGGTTGTCCAGCGAAAATCTATTTCTTTCAAATCAACTGATATTCCTTCGGATAGCTGCTTTTAATCCAAGATCTGTCCTGGGGTCCGTTCAGCAGGTGACCTAAAAAATAACTTTTAAACTTGCAGCCCTGTTGCCAAAGGGAGTATCTGTGTCCTAACTTTGCACCACCCTTCCGTCCCTCCTCCCCACCCTCTTCATCATTAGGAATGCCACTGAACATTGCACAGGAGCTTAACGATCCAGACCATGTGCCGGGCTGACACAGGTGGGGAATAGGAGACAATCTGCCTGGAGCATTCCTAATGATGAGGAGGGCGGGGAGGAGGGATAGAGAGGTTTTGCCAGCCTAATGCAGAGACATTCTAGGCCACGGCCATTGGGCACGGGGCTGCCAGTTTAAAAGCTGTTTTTCAGGACAATCACTGCTTTACCTGCCGAACGGACCCCAGGACAGATCTTGGATTAAAAGCAGCTATCCGAAGGTACAACGGTTTGGGGGGGTCAGATTGTGGGTACAGAGTCGCTTTAAAAATCTCAATTCCTTGCATACTTATCAGCTGCTGTATGTCCTGCAGGAAGTGGTGTTTTCTTTTCAGTCTGACACAGTGCTCCCTGCTAACATCTCTGTCCATGTCAGGAACTGTCCAGATCAGAAGAGGTTTTCAACAGGAATTTGCTGCTGCTCTGGACAGTTCCTCTCTCGGACAGAGATGGCAGCAGAGAGCACTGTGCCAGACTGGAAAGAAAACACCACTTCCCGCAGGAGATACAGCAACTGATAAGTTTGGGAAGACTTGAGATTTTTAAATAGAACTAAATTACAAATCTATATAACTCTCTGAAATCAGTTAATTTGAAAGAAAAACATTTTCTCTGCGTAGCCCCTTTAAGCCTTACCCATTAAATAACTGTCAACAGAGTCCAGCAATATTAACAGGAATTAATGTGTGTGAAAGCTCATCTGACCTCTGGTGTCCGCTACTAAGGGAACAAGGAACAGATATGTTGGCTCGAACAGACTTGATCTTTTATTAAATCAGATAATCAAGGAAGGTGGATGTGAACAACATTTTACTAGTAAGCAGCACAGGCAGATGGGTGTTTCACAATTTTTTTTCTCAAAACTATATATATTTTTTATTTATAGTATTATATATAGAAAACTCCGTAAAGGGGTCAACTTTATTTTTAATCATGTTGCTGCCTCAGTGATCAGCTGATTGCTGCCAGACTAGTATTATTATATTATATTATAAAATAAATATTATCCCTAAGTACTATATCTTTTAGCTGTTGTATGACTACAACCCCTACCATATGTATATAAGTAGTAGGTAACCTGTAATTCTAGATCAAAGGGTTGACACCAATGTATTGCCTTCAAGCACACATTACTAACTTAAAGTGTCACTGTCGTGAATTTTTTTTTTTTGCAGAAATCAATAGTACAGGCGATTTTAAGAAACTTTGTCATTGGGTTTATTAGCCGAAAAATGCATTTTTACCATGAAAAAGCAGTTTGAAGCTCTCCCCCCTGTCCTCATTGTTCTCCTATGGACAGAGCTAAATAAAAGACCAAATCAGGACAACAAAGAGTTAATCTACAAATAATTAAGCAACCTAAATTCGGACTACTTATATCCAATGTCCATATGCATCAGAAAATATATCTCCTACAACAAAAAATGATGCTAGACAAATGCATCACCCTCTATCTTCTCTGACAGTCACCACTGACCTCTCTGAGCTCTGATTACAGCTGTCACCCAGCTCTGTGCCTGTATTCCTTTGTTCTCTGCTCTCTGCTGTCGGCTAACTCACTCCTCCCCCCTCCCTAGACCAGACAGGGTACGTCTGATGCAACAAGTCACAATTTCCAGATTTTTTTTCAGTGGATGGAAAAGAGGAGGGAGGGGGGACCTGGGAAAAGGCTTTTTAAATGCAGATAATGGCATATTTGGCTAATAAACCCCATTACAAAGTTTCTTAAAATCGCCTGGACTATTGATTTCTGCAAAAAAAAAAAAATAATAAAAAAATACGTCAGTGACTCTAATAATCCAGTCTCTCCAATAGTAATATCACCAATATCACTACTTACAGATACATGTGCGGGTGTGTAAACTGCGGCTAGTCCACCCTACGGTATAGGTGGTGCTCAATCATCAACAGCCATAGATGTGTGGCAACAATATCTTCATATAGAAGTTAAAGATGAGGCACTCACCCAGCCGTAAATATATGTATTGCTTTATTCAAGCTTCATTACAGGAACATAGGACGCAGTCGAGTGAGTAAACGGGCGACAGCCTGTTTTCCGTGCTAATGTACCCGCTTCCTCTTGGCCTCCTCCGGAGGAAGCGTGTACGTTAACACCCGAAACAGGCTGTCGCCCGTTCATTTACTCGACTGAGTCCTATGTTCCTGTGATGAAACTTGAATAAAGAAATACATATATTTACGGCTTGGTGAGTGCCTCATCTTTAACTTCTACATGAAGATATAATAATAATAATGATAATATTTATTTGTATAGTGGCAACAGATTCCGCATCCCCAAAGTTGTCATAGTCCCAGAAAGGGAAGGAGGTAACACACAGGTGGTGGGGTTTCAGTGATCCTGATTCTGTTACAAATTTACCTTAGCAGTAAATTGGTAGAATGGTGATATGTAACACTCACAAGTAGAGAGCTGATGTCAACTCTCTTTTCTCAATATTATAGACCGGCCCCGCCACTGTAGAGATTTACAATAAAGTCATAATTCCTTTATTTATATAGCGCCAACTTATTCTGTAGTGTTGTACAGAGATGGTCATCAATCACATTGACCCCTGTCCACAGTGGATTTTACCATCTAAACTCCAAATTAACCTACCAGGGTGTTTTGAAGTGATAAGACCCATGTAAACATGAAGAGAAAATACAAACTCCTTGCAGATGTTGTCCTTCTATCAATTCTAACCCTGGAGCCTCTGTGCCACCCACAGGGTAGTTATTGGCTCCCCATCTCCTCCATATCATGCTGCCCTTACTGCTGCAGTGTTTACCAGGCTCAGATGTTAGTTTCAATTTCATGGGTGCAGCTAAAATCCATGTATGGGACGCCTTCTCCCAACCACCTTAAGACTCATCCCGTGACATCACATTTACAGAACAGGAAGTCAGACTGAATGTGACATCACAAGAAATGGCATTCATGTGACCCAGCCTGAAAACACTGAAGAGGCACTGAAAATAGAAACAGAGAAGACTGTCAGCAGAAAAAGACCACCTGGTCCATTTAGCCTGCCCTTATATTATTTCCTTATTATTTTCCATTTTTTTGTCTTAGGATAGCTATTTATTTATTCCAGGCATATTTAAAGTCAGTTAAAGTCGATTTACAACCTTATCGGCTGGAAGTTTGTCCCAAGCATGTACTACTCTTTTAGTAAAATAATATTAAAGGACAACTCCGGTGATTAAAAAAAAAATCACAAACATACTTTTTATACTTACCATCCCTCCCTTTGTTTCTTCAGCACTTTCTGTTTCTTTGGCTGGAAGCGATCCCATGGTAAAGAAAAAGTAGGTAAGTATGACTTTATTACAATTCCAAGGGAGGGGGGAAGGGGGGGCATGAAGAAGGGGTCTGGAAAGCTAATTAAAGGGGTTGTCCCAAAAAAAATCTTTTTCTTTTAAATCAACTGGTGTCAGAAAGTTATATAGATTTGTAATTTACTTTTATTAAAAAATCTCAAGTCTTATCAGCTGCTGTATGTCATGCAGGAAAGTTTTCTTTTCAGTCTGACACAGTGCTCTCTGATGACATCTCTGGCCGAGACAGGAACTGTACAGAGCAGAAGAGGTTTTCTATGGGGAGTCATAGAAAACCGAGACAGAGTTCCTGTCTCGGCCAGAGATGTCAGCAGAGAGCACTGTCTCAGACTGAAAAGAAAACAACACTTCCTGCAGGACATACAGTAGCTATGAAGTATGGGAAGACTTGAGATTTTTTAATAGAAGTAAATTACAAATCTATATAACATTCTGATATCAGTAGATTTGAAAGAAAAAGATTTCCGCTGGATAACCCCTTTAACACACGTTCCAAAGTTATAGAACTTACATATTGTAATGTGTGTTAATTACAGGGGAAAAAAAAGTTTCACGGGAGTTGCCCATTAATAATAATATTATAATGAAGGTGTATTGAGAACATAAAACACCCACAAAAGTCAATGGGCTACTAGCATATTGAGTACCAGTCCCGGACAACTTTTCAGTAAAGCGAGGCAGGAAGTGGTTAAACTTAACTATACTATTGCCTGTTCTTTGCTCTACTGCCTAAATCGTATGTCTCTTATATGTACATGGTGTGAATCAAAGTACTTTTTTTTTTTATTTTTTTAAATAATTTAATTGTTTCTGACCCTGCTGAACTTTTATGTGCTCGCTGTACAGGCTTAAGAGATAAATAATTCCTGTCATCCCTACCCTTGTCAAATGGCCATGCTGGAGCTGACTTATTAAGAGCCTGTAATATTGGAAGCTGCCCAGAGTGCAAGGATTTGGCCCAAAAATGTTATTGACAAATTGGCAGCAATTCAGGACCAGAGAGTGCCTTGTAATGAGAGTATTAATGTGAAGAGATAACTGCTAACAAGGTGTTAGACCTCAATGGCCCACAACCAAGCAATAAGGAAAAAAGGAACCGAAAATATATTGTCCATGTAAAAGCAATTTGTTCTTTTTACTGGTGGCCAAGGAAGCTTTTTCTTTTATCTTAATCCTATCACTGCCAGAGTCTAGTAGCCGGAAAAGCAGAGGTGCAAGGGCAAGTCTCGGAAAATCTACTGGGAGAATATCTAGGGGTTGTACAAAAAAAGGGAAGCATGCTAATGCAAAGATAAGCAGGTGTTTGTAAGCAAAAGCTTTATGTAGAAATAGGATTTCAATAACTCAGCTATTTTCTACGTCCATACAGATAAATTATTTTTACTAAGGATTAGCAAATGTTTTCTATACTTTTTTCTCAGATTTGGCAAATTGCCCAATTTAAATGATGGAATGAATGAAAGCATCAGAATAAGGCTGGGACTGCACAGCAATTCTCGGTCACACGCCCAGGAAACCCCATGTTGTACTGCCTGATTGCATGACCGGTTCACTCATTCAAGTTAATGGGGCCGAGCAACATGGCGGCTCCTGGAATTGCTATGTAGCCCCAGCCTAAGGGTATGTCCACACTACGGAATCCCACTTGCCCATGCTCACGGCCATGCGCATTTCCCCGCATGCCATAGACTCCATTATATGCTTTGGTAGATTCCACCATCTGTCAAAAGAATGAGCGAGTTCATTGTTTGGGCGGAGAGTGGAATCTACTAAACCATTGAATGAAGCCTATGGGACTAGCGGAGATGCAAGTGGGGGCGAGCTGCAGAATGTGCGACAGGTGATCCGCCAGCCACTCTAGCCAAATGACCAGCTCAAGCCCATCTGAAACTTGACCTGGTAGTATTAAAAGAATCAATTTAACCATTGTCCATAGTAAAGATGAACAAATCGAACTTCCTGAACCGACATTCCTTCGAAACTTTGTAAAAGTTTTGGTTCGGTACTAAACTGAACTTTTTGCAAAGATTGGAACAAGATTGGAAAAGATGGCAAACGCACATCTAAAAAACTGAAAAAATATGTTTTTCTCACCTGTCCACACTCCCTCTGTGTCTTCATCCTAGTCTCTGGTGTCTCCAGCCTTCTCCAGCCCATTTAACATCTTGACATGCCGGGATGTTTGTGGAATAGACACATGACATCTAGAGAAACACTTTGTTGGTTTGGTGCCTCAACTACTTATCTGGTCATCCGCCACCAGCTAAGCAACCAAAGGAGTGAGTCTGTTTGCAAGAAGTTTAGCATAGAACTTAACATCAATATTTATCAGATGGATGGAACGAAAACCAAGTGGAAAATTGGCTCCTTCACTGACTTCAGCATGACTGAAAATGTAGAAGAACACGAGTTATGCTGCGTTTACACACAGAGATTTATCTGACAGATTTTGGAAGCCAAAGCCAGGAATGGATTTGAAAATAGGATAGATCCCAGTCTTTCCTTTATGACCTGATCCCTGCTTATAGTCTGTTCCTGGTTTGGGCTTCAAAGATCTGTCAGATAAATCTGTCTGTGTAAACGCACCATAAGTTATACAAGTGACTATCTGGGCCCGGACTCTTTCCCAATGGAGCATCCCCAATAGCTTATACTACTTTCCTCTCAGTTATTTATATCTTCTTTACAGTTCTCTGAAATGATCAGTAAAACTGTTTTGATAATAAAATCTGTTGGGAATGGTTCAATGGAGCATTACATGTAAGGCCTCTGATAAAAGAGCCCTACAAGCATTTTTATCATACAGATTTAATTTTTTTTTTAACACATTGGCAGTAATAACTGTAAACTGTAAAATGATGATCAATACAACTACAACCACCCAACCAATCTTACAAATAAAGTCTGTATACCAGCACTCCACCCTTAATCTTCGTACCCTGGTGCTCGTGGATTAAACCATATCCAATGTAGATAGATCTCGGCACTCACGTCTTGCTGCAATAACGTATTTATTTTTGTGAACATAGGACGTGGTCGGAACGCGTGCAGCGTCCTATGTTCACATAAATAAATACGTTATTGCAGCAAGACGTGAGTGCCGAGATCTTTCTACATTCAACCAATCTTACATGCAGTGTAGAAAAATGCAGTAACATTTCAGCACTGTGGTCAGCTCCCTTTAATCCTCTTCTTACCTAATTTCAGCTATGGTGAATCAGTTCCGCCAGCACACTAGTCATTCCTTTAGGCTATCCTAAGAAATTTTAAATTTTGTTTAGACTCATACTTCTTGGGGTAGTTGTTTTCTTTATGTCCATGACTATGGCATTGGTATATCCCAGTAACTGAGTAATAGTATTCATTGTTAGTTCTGTGCACATAGCCCTACTGGTATCCAGGATCCCCCTGTGTACTATATAGCCTAATAAGATTATACAGTACACAGGAGGGTCTGTATCAACAATGCAGTATGTGCAGTAGTGCTGGATTGGAAAGAAGGATGCATGTGTGTCCAGACAGAAATCTTGGTGACAGCTGAGAGTCTGTGTTGCCCTTTAGAGCTGTCACTCAATGGAAAATGTTAGATTAATATAAAATTATACATCCTATGGCTGTGTTCACACTACGTATATTTCAGTCAGTATATTTCAGGCAGTATTGCAACCAAAACCAGGAGTGGATTAAAAACACAGAAAGGATCTGTTCACACAATGTTGAAATTGAGTGGATGGCTGCCATTTAATGGCAAATATTTGCTGTTATTTTAAAACAACGGCTGTTATATTGAAATAATGGCAGTTATTTACTCTTATATGGCGGCCATCCACTCAATTTCAACATTGTGTGATCATAGCCTTTCTGTGTTTTTAATCCACTCCTGGTTTTGGTTGCAATACTGACTGAAATATACGTAGTGTGAACACAGCCTAAGGATGTAACCATATTTTCCAGGCAGCCTTAGAACCCTTCAGCCATGGTAATCAAATACAAAATGATCGGACTTGAACATGCCCAAGTTGCGCTCATCTCTAGAGATGATCGCACACCGGAAAATCTTAGGTTCTATTGAACTCGAACTTTGTCGAACCTTCCACATTTGATTCCCGATGCCTTCCGGGTCCGTGGGGAAGGAGGAGACAGCCCCAATACCGCCTGGAATTCCAGGATACAGCCTATTACGTAGGCTTTATCCCGGAATTGCAGGCGGTACTCGGGCTGTCTCCTTCTTCCCCACGGACCGGGAAGGCATCGGGAATCAAATGCGGAAGGTTCGACAAGGTTCGATTTCAATAGAACCTAACTTTTTCCAGTGTTCGATCATCTCTAATTATCTCCAGAGAAGATCTCTTTGAGCGCTAGTGATCAGCCGAAAATATACAGATAGGAGTAGAAAGACACAAACACAATAACTGTAGTAAAACCGGCACTGCAGAGAGCATTTTGCATCTGTTCTGTAAGTGCACAATCATTTCATTGTAAGTTTAATGCGCCGGGTCAGACGCAGTTGCCTCCATTCACTTTGTAACAGGGCGACACGGAACTGCAGCTCAGATCCTGTTCAGATGAACAGCATTCGAGCTTCAGTAACTAGTCCCAGCCACTACACAGAAAACGGAGCTGCTTCTGGGAGGCGCAGAATAGTTGATTGAGAGGGTGCTGGTGTCGGCACCCCGCCAATCAGTGATCGAAGACCATCACTAGAAAACCCCTTTAATAAGGCTGATATTAAAGTGCACCAGTCCCTGTATTAGGGAAGCATTTCCAAGTGACAGTTCTGCTGTAAGGAAATGCAGAGAATCTGTTACTACAATATTTTACAGATTTTGTTGTGAGGCTGGATTTACATATACCAACACTTGCACTGAATATACATTTTATCTATGAATAGATTTCAGACTCATGCTGTAAAGAGATTTTATTTTCTGAAATTGATACGATAATTTAAAGCTCTGGACACCTTTTATTCTTGCTTTGTCTTTATCATAGTGCAAAAACTGTTTCCCTATAGGTCTTTATTAAAATTTTGCTTCATTTCTCTTCTACAGCCTCTTGCTATGTGATCCCCCACCCCCTCTGCCTGATGTGTGCTCTTCATCTCCAGTGTGTAAGCTGTCCTCCAAGAATTCTCTCCCCCCCAAACAAACAAACAATATTTGATCTGGTGTTTAACCCCCTTCCTACTGCTGCAGTTAACACTGAGACGACTGAAAGCTCATCTGATGATCCAATCTTTTTTAGGTGGCAGATAAATGGTAGAAAATGTAGCATTCATGAAACAAATCAACAATACAAAAAAAAATCAAAACAAAGGATTCCATAGCCTTTAATGTCAGGAAAAGTGCTGGGGTTTGGGAAGGTTTCCTCTACGCAAAATGGCTTCTATAGCTTCAAGTATAACTTGCTATCTGTTGATGTTACAGTACAGTGACCAGAGATTGCTAAAAGAGCTAGAGGACATGGTCACCCAAAGGGAATTAAAGTGCATACACACATGTTGTTTACTTAGTTCTGTACCCCCAGCCAATCTCCGTATCAGGCCCTAGCTTCTGTGTCATGAATAGAGCCTTGGGTATGGCACAAGATTTCTTTGAAGATTCAATTCCTATGAATCCGACGGAAAGAGACAAGTACAGCACTCTTTCGGCCTACTCGGCTCTTTCTGTCTGCTCCATAGGAATGAATAGAGCAGAGGATCACGTGCCGTACCTGCGGCTCTATTCATTATACAGAAGCCAGAAGCCCGATACGGAGATCAACGGGGGGTACAGAGGTCAGACCCCCTGTGATCTCCTACTTTTTCCCTATCCTGTGCATAGAGAAAAAGTAAATGTTTCCTGGAATGCCCCTTTAAATATACCCTGACACTGGCAAGGTAATGATTTTGCAGGCATCCAGCCTACCAGTCGTTCTTATTAGAGATGAACGCAACTTGAGTATTTTTGAGTCCGATTGTTTAGCATTTTATTATCGGTGGCTGAAGAAGTTGGATGCAACCCTAGGGAGTTCGGGAAAACATAGATACAGCTGCATCCAACTTCTTCAGCCACAGTTATTCAAATGCTGAACAATCGGACTTGAGCATGTTCCAGTCGCGCCCATCTCCAGTACTTATATTACTTGGTGCGTTCATTTAAATTTTTACATATGGTTGTGATAGCTGGTGTATCTGGACTCCAGTAATATTCTTTTAATTTACTGACATTTCTAACATTTTAAACGTGTCCTATAGCCTAATGCAGTAACAAGAGATATTCCAATCTATTAGTGTCTATTGATTTCTACATAATATCATTTTATTACATAATAAAAAATTGCAGCGCATAGTGAAATGCACCTTAATTCTTCCACGGTGCACAATGAAGAGATAAAATGGAAGGATTACAACCAGAATCTCTAAATGTAACAACAATCTCATGCTGAGTGCTTACCAATCTGGATTCACTACCGCCATATGGTGATATTGACATAAGTTTTCCCTGCAGCTTCTCAATTTACCTTTCAGTCTCAGTATTAATTAACTTGGATGTCATTACCATTTATAGAAGTTATATAACCTTCTATACATATATCTGCTTTCTTTCCTTCCTCGCCTGTGTAATGTATTATTGGATATTGTTTGCATCTAGCTTAACATTACCGGGAGGACAATGAATTCCTATTATTTTATTCACATAAAATTTATATTGATAGAATTTTACAGTAACATTTATTATCCGTGTGTTCAGATGTCAAATACCTGATATACCAGCTGCGTATTTCATATAAAACTATATTTATCGTCATGTTTCATGGTGTTAAAAGTTTTCATAAAAATGGAATCATCCTTCTATATTTTGACCACAGACTTTGAGCTCCTATTCGGGTTGGGGTCACGCACAGTGTAAAAATTAGGCCTTTATATTGTCCCCTTTATTTGGAAAATTGTAAAATTTGAGTAAATTCTGAATTAAAAAAAAAAATGCTGTTGAACCATACTGAAAATCCACACTAAAATCCAGATCATACGTGTTACATGTAAATTTTATTTGGAAGCTGGATTAAATTTTCATGCATTTCAGTAGATATCATTTGAAGAAATCACATAAAGCTTTAAGATTTTGGACAAATATATAAAATATGCATATTATACATACATACAGGGTTCACTCGTTCTGTTATTTACTGCTGCTATTGCTGAGATTTGTCCGGGTTACATACTATGTCAAATCCTGTAATCAATAAGAAGAAAATCTTGTGGTGTTAAATTGCCAGGGTGATATCACATTCGACCTTGCTAATGGACTGGAGAGGGACATGTACTCTGACTTTAGTAACCGACATGTTGTTAACTGTAATAGTAACTGAACGATCAAAGTGTGAATATTTATAGTTATATTATGATATTTTTTGTCTTCAGAAAGAATATACTGTATACAAAGTAGCTTTACCGCTGTTATATTTTTAAAAATTATATTTCTTTAAATGCATCTACGTTGTATGTTCAAGCTACCATCATTAAAGGGAACCAGTCAGCCCAATTGGACTCATATGGTTCCCTGAAGCACTGCATAAAGCTCCCGTGCAGCCTGCGGCACATACCGGCCGCGGCTGCAGCAGAAGTTTAATGCTGGAGGAAATTGTGTTTTAATTCCTAGGTGCGTAGCAGGAAGAGATGGGCAGGGAGTCATCTGGGCGGCTCCCGGCTTTCTAGTCACTGCTCTCTGCTGGGCCTCTCTGCCTGTCACTCATCCCCCTCCAAACATACTGACAGACAGACAGCGGTGACAACACACGGGCAGGGAGCCGTAAAGATGACCAGGGATTAAAACCTAATTTTCTCCAGTATGAAGCTTCTGCTGCAGCCATGGCCGGTACGTGCCGCGGGCTAGATAGGAGCTTTATACAGTGCTCCAGGGAACCATATCAGCCCTGTTGGGCTAATTGGCTCCCTTAAAATTATTTGCGTGGATGGTATACCCAATAACAATGGAGCAGCTACAGGAGTCACTCCTCTTGCAGGTGAGAACTGATAATTAAAGGGGTTATCCAGTGTTAGAAAAATATGGCTACTAGAGATGAGCAAATCGGGCCAAGGTTCGGGTTTGTACGAACCCAAACCATCAAAATTTGAAGAAAGGCACAGACAGCCCAAGTCCTATCTGGAAAACATGGATATAGCCTAGGTCATAGGCTGTCTCCACCTTCACCACAGACTGGGAAGACAGTAAGATTCAAATGCCAATTGTTGGGGTTCGTACAAACCCGAACCTCGGCCTGGCTGGCTCATCTCTAGTGGCCACTTTCTTCCAGAGACAACATGACTCTTGTCTCCAGTTCAGGTGCGGTTTGCAATTAAGCTCCATTCACTTCAATGGAACTAAGCTGCAAAACCTACACCCAAACTAGGGACAAGAGTCATGTTGTTTCTGGAAGAAAGTGGCCATGTTTTTCTAATGCTGGATAACCCCTTTAAGCCTAGGGGATCTCATTACCACAATCCACAGTGCTGAGTCTATTGAGGGATTTAGTGTGGGCTTTCTGTGCCTTTATTTAACTGTTCTCTCCCTATATCTAAATAATTGTTGTTGAACAGGAGCATTGTGCATCTCGTGAGGGCATTGTGGCTAGCTTAATGGGCATTGTCGATGGTATGTGGGTAATGTGTTTTGCATGAGAAAGATATCTCCATGTGGTCGCCGAGTAGAATGGCAGCTAGCTAAAAGAGGAAACAAAGCACTCCTGACGCTTTCTATTTACCACTCATTACTAACTACATGTGATAAACCCAGAGGGCTGGCCATAAATAGCTTGTATATACCAGATTCCTCCCTGTAGTGACCCAAAGGTGCTAGGTGTTATTAGCAAGGGTTGACGCTTTCCCTAGGTCCCAGCACATGTCCGTTAAAAGACTTGTCCCTAGTGTTCCCTGTACTGTAGTGGTGCAGGACAATAAGACATACAGTACAGGTTACATAAGCAGGATAACACATTTACTGGAAATTTCCTTAAAGGCGCAGTACAGTAAATATAAAGTTATTTTATGCAAGTGAGGTGCCCCACCACGGTGTTACTAGTATGTTACACCCCTCGCAAATATCTATACTTCAAGTAACTGTGGTAATGAAGTAGTACCTAAGTTTTGCCACAAGATGTATGTAACTGTACTTTTTTTTTTTTGCACAGCTGCAGGAAACTAAAGGGTTATTTTTTGTTGAAGTCTGTACACCAATGAGGACCTTCTCTTCTTCTCTACCTATGTCTATGCTCCTTTCTTTCTATGCTTTCTTCTTCACCACTCACAGGGGACAGTACATCTCCTGTAGGAAGTTGTCACATGGGGACACCCTTCGTCAGTCTAAGGTTCCTGAGCAGAGAAGACACAAGACAAGTTGGTCCCTGTTGTGGTCCAGCTGGGCCCTGGCTTTGCCAGGTCCCCACTCCAGAACTAGTCGGTAGTGTAGTCTGAAGTGTGGTAGTGAGCAGACGCACATGGGAGATGCAGAGACCAGTTTCTTGAAAGCAGCACTTCTACACACTATGCAGTGTTAAGCTACTCAAGGGAGAGGACAAGTCAGAGAACTCCCCAACCCATGCCTAGAACAAGTCTAAAAGTGCAGGACAGTATCCTGGAACAAGAGGAACTGATCCGGATAGAGAAAAGTTGCTAGAAGCCTACGTACTCTATCTCGCAGTGCAGGTGTAACCAGGTAACTTGGCCACCTTGCTCAACTCAGGTAACAAGGTCTGGGGCTTGTGTTACCACATGGGCACAAGTAAACGTCTACTTTTAAGTCTTCAGTATTCTACTTTTTGTAATGTTCCAGCAGAGCACACTTCTACCCTGGGTTAGAACTAGAGATGAGCGAACCATGGGATCCAGTTCGTATTTTTCCAAAAATCCGAGTCCGATCGGATTCGGATTTTTGGAAAACCGCTCCGATTTTTCCCCCCTTGCTTTCTAAAATGGCAGCCGCCATTCTAGAAAGCAGGAAGTGTTCCGGGTGGGAAAAGTGCTTTCCCATGATGCCCGGAACACATCCAATCAGCAGGGATCTTGCACTAGCCCACCTCCTGTGTGACGTCGGTAGTGCTTTAAGAGGAGCGGTCACATGACCGCACCACGCAGTCTGCACAGAGAGAGGAAGGAGGTTGTTACTGACTGCAGTGCACACAGCTCGTGATTATCAAAACGCTGCTGGTGCTGCTGCTGTTGTGTACTACAGACTACTGAGAAAATATTGTAGGAAAGGAAAGATTAGGAGAGGAGAGGAGAAACATCTAGTGATTGAAAAAGAAATATAGAGAGGGCGAAAGATAGATAGATTAGGCATAGGACAGCAAAGGGTGCACGGAACAAAAACGTGCTCTACAGATATACAAGTCCTATACTTCTGATGTGTGTATATCACATCTGTCTTATCCTGAGAGACAAAAATACCTGATGCAGGTGTATAGCATAAAAGTCTTTTAAAAAGTGCTATACATATAGACAATTTCTATACTTGGACCCTTCTAAAGGTGTGTATATATCACATCCGTCTTATCCTGAGACACACAAATACCTGGTGCAGGTGTATAGCATAAAAGTCTAACTGGCATCCAGGTTGACTACTGGTGTGCCTGCCCTTGCCTCCATGTTGGCTACTGCTGGGCCTTAACTGGCATCCAGGTTGACTACTGGTGTGCCTACCCTTGCCTCCATGTTGACTATTGCTGCTCCTGTACTACTCTCCCTATTGGCTACTGCTGCTCCTGCCTGGCCTCCATGTTGGCTACTGCTGCTTCTGCCTGGCCTCCATGTTGGATACTGTTGCTCCTGCCCTTGGCTCCATGTTGGCTACTGCTGGGCCTTAACTGGCATCCATGTTGACTACTGCTGTGCCTGCCCTTGCCTCCTTGTTGGCTACTGCTGGGCCTTATCTGGCATCCAGGTTGACTACTGGTGTGCCTACCCTTGCCTCCATGTTGACTACTGCTGCTCCTGTACTGGCCTCCGTGTTGGCTACTGATGCTCCTGCCTGGCCTCCATGTTGGCTACTGCTGCTCCTGCCTGACCTCCATGTTTAATACTGTTGCTCCTGCCTGGCCTCCATGTTGGCTACTGCTGCTCCTGCCTGGCCTCCATGTTGGCTACTGCGGCTACTGCCTGGCCTCCATGTTCACTACTGTTGCTGATGCCTGTCCTCCATGTTGACTACTGCTGCTCCGGTACTGGCCTCAAATGACTATTGCTGGACCTCCACCGGCCTCCAATGACTAATGCTGCTCATTCACTGCATTTGTGACCTTTTTCCTGCATAGACCCTGTAATGGTGAATATTGAAGTCTAAAAAAAAAAAATAGACTTTGAGATATCGAAAAGATAATGATGTTACTGACATGTAGAGCCCTAAATTCAACCAAATACACTACCCCCGTATCATATAGATGCTTTAAACTATGAAATCCGAAGCAATCCGAAATTCAGTCGAACCGAACTTTCCGAAAAAATCCGGAAGTCCGGTCGGAACGAACTTTTGAAAAGTTCGCTCATTTCTAGTTGGAACTCTCAGCACACACTCTTCTCCACTACTCTGAACTTGAAGCACCAACTCCTCTCCACTGTTCTGGACTCTCAGTACAAACTACTCTCACAGCTCACAGCTCTTCTACTCTAAAGGTTCTTTGTACAATAGCTGATAGCAGACTGTAGACTTGACGAAACAGAATCTGTACTAAGTATTCTCTCAGTAAAGAAGATCTATTTATGCTAACGGAACTCAGTGATTATTGTTCAAGCACCTACACAGTAGATACCACATCCTTGGGTCATCTTCCCTTTCTGTGGGTGGCAGTACCAATAGTCCGGGTGGGTCACAACTCCACTCCGTACCACCGTCATAGGCACCCAAGGGACCCCCTCGCAGCCCGGCAGGTCACCGACCACAGAGGAAAGGGTATAACTCGCCATTCTAAATTAAAAGCAGGTATGCCTCTATACCTGTGTTCCCACCTGGCACTGACATCACTACAATTTACCATCTGGCTGAGCTATATCTTGACCAACCACCACAGCAGTGGCGTTACACGTTACCACCTAGCAAGTGACCGGTCGACCACCGCACGCAACATAAGGTGCACTATTGTAGCTTGAGAAGTTGGCCTGTCAGGGTCCCTGTTAATATTTAGAATTGCTTTTAGCAGGTAGACTCTAGAAACACTGGATGAGGCTTTAAGACTTTTGTAGACAGTTCAGTTACTGAGGAATAGTTAGTGAGTTGAAAACAGACGGACTTCCTTAAGGGGTTAGTCCACTTAGTGCAGTACTCTGCAGACTCTAACCACTTTGGAGTATGTGGCGATAAACTTAAAAGGAGTAGTGCGGCAAAAAAGGTTTTCTTCTATTCCCTCCCCACATGAAAAGTTATGTAACTCCATAATATACTTTGGTAGCCAATTCAAGCATCTTAACCCACTTTCCCTGGTGCCGCTGGCCACCAGAAGTGGCTTAATTCTGGGTTCAGTCAGGACCATCTTACAGCCCCGGGACGGCCAACAATGTCACGATCCGGGAGGTTCCTTGGGCGTTCCTCTAAGCTCCTGGGCACTCCCTCTCTGCTTTGGCATGCCTCCCATACCCTAGTCTAAGCTGTGCTATTGGTTCTTACTTCCTTCTGCTGCTCTAACTACAGGAATGTCACTACTAGAATTGAAAGTCCCAGCACACCCAATGGTCATAAACATGTCAGTCCAGTGTATGGCCATCAGGTACGCTAGGACTTGCAGTTCTAATAGTAGTGACATTGCTGTACATAGAGTGGCAGGGTAAAGCAGGTCATACACCGTCAGTACAAGATAATAATGATGATTAGAAGGAACAGATTGGGGGACATTTATTATAAGGCAAAAATATTTTTATGGTGCAGATAATGCACCAGATACATGTAAATATATTCGCAAACACTGATTTTGCCAATATTTTATTCACATCGGGTGCCTGTGCAGTGTTTGCTCCAGAGGGGCGTGGAGGGTGCAGAACAGGGAGTTCGCGGGAAAAATGTAATTGAAACCTATGCCAGCTCTGAGTTTGCATACGTTTCGCTATGTGTGCACGAATGGGCTCTGATGCGCACAAGATTTATGCAGAGCCATTGCGCCTCTACATAAATCCTCAAAGTCTCAGCACTGCGGGGACGTGTTTAAACCTGGTGCAAAAATTGCAGGACTTAAAGCGACTCTTTACCCAAAATCTAACCCCCCCAAACCGCTTGTACCTTCGGATGGCTGCTTTTAATCCAAGATCTGTCCTGGGGTCCGTTCGCCAGGTGATGCAGTTATTGTCTTAAAAAAAAACTTTTAAACTTGAAGCCCGTGACAAACGGGAGTATCTGTGCCCTAACTTTGCACCACCTCTCTGTCCCTCCTCCTCACCCTCTTCATCATTAGGAATGCCACTGGAACATTTTCTCCATGCTGAACACTGCACAGGTGGTTATCGATCCCACCCATGCTCAGTATTCTCACAGCTGACGAATAGGAGACAATCTGCCTGGAGCATTCCTAATGATGAAGAGGGTGGGGAGGAGGGATGGAGGGGTGGTGCAAAGTTAGGGCACAGATACTCCTGTTTGGCACAGGGCTGCAAGTTTAAAAGTTGTTTTTTTACGACAATCTTGGATTAAAAGCAGCTATCCAAAGGTACAAGTGGTTTGGGGGGGTCAGATTGTGGGTACCGAGTTGCTTTAATAGATGTCCCCCATTATGTTCATAGTTTTTTAGTTTATATATTTTAACAAAATTGGAAAAGGGAGGTAATTAAAAATTTTTATTATGGGATGATATTTATAAATTAAATATTTTTACCACATTTCTGTAGTCCCCCTAGGGGATTTCCATAAAAAATGTGATGATTGCTCATAGAGATCAATGCAGTACCTAAGTACTGCACTGATCGACATTCTCTTAAACAACAGCATGCAAAGTGTTACATAGTATGGGCAATCACTCTGTGCCAGCTGCTGATTCTGTGTAATCTGATTGGTTGCTAGGGGCAACTGAGCCAGTTTCACTTTACACCAGTTTGATAAATCTTTCCCATAGTTTCTCTTTTCTTCGTGTCGTCTGTGATTTAATACACACAGAGAAGGTACTTCTACAGTGAAATAATATTTGTATGACATCCCCAAAACACACTGAAAGCAAGAAATGTAAGAGCCCCTTCCCAGGTTTTTGATTTCTCCTTGGAGGGTACGGCCTGGCAGAATGCAGCTATAATGCTGTAGATTAATAACGCTGGCTTCACAATAAAGTTTTTAACAAATTCCTGCAAACATGCTTTATCTAACCCAAATTTCATACTTTAAAATCCTTCCCATCTGTTCTTATTCTCAAGACTCCGTAAGTTAATATTTATTACAGAAGAACATTTAAAATTAAAAAGTGCATTAGAATCTAGCTCAGTAAACACAGCATGAAGGGAATTATATCTCCAAGGTCTACGGAGACAAAATCATGTGTGATGTACTTAGATTCATTGAGCCCCTGGAAATATCTGAAAATCTTGGCATCTGTACTAAGCTCACTAAGGAAAAAAGGTGACTAATAAAAATTAGGTAAATGATAGAAGAAGCAATAGAAAATCATCTCCATTCTGACCCTCTAAAATACTGCAATACTTGAATGCAGAATTAGGCTATGTTCACACGGCGTATCAGACCGGCCGCTCTGTGACCCCTGTGAGCCACTTGCTTCAGTGTGCGAACTGACAGGTCTTTCTGCGGCCGGAATTCACTGAATTCCGGCCGCAGAAAACTGACATGTCAGTTTTTTTTGGCGCCGCACGGGATCCCGGCCGGATCGTATACGATCTGTGTACGCTCCGGTCGGGATCCCATTGCACATAAGGCTATGTTCAACTCCGCAAAACTACGGCCGTAGTTCTGCGGTGAGAACTACAGCTGTAGTTTTACATAGTGTGAACATAGCTTAATATTATGAATATACAGGGGGCTAGTTGGATAAGTGTGACAGGTTTTACTTTCTAATACACTTATTGTTGTCAAAAAGCAGAGCTTTGTGCAACTTTTGAGCGCAGTCTGTGTAACTGCAAATTCCAGAGTACCAGTTTTAATTTCTAGTATACTAAGTGCTGTGAAAAAAAAACAGTCAATAGGGGGTGCCAGGAAAAAAAATTGGATAGTTTTTTGTTGGTTTATAAAAAAAATGATTGGTTCTTTATTTCTAGGCACATAACTTCTGCATCAAAGCTTCAATTCCTGGATAACATGGTGATGTCACTTCCTGGATAACATGGTGATGTCACTTCCTGGATAAAATGGTGATGTCACGATCCGACTCCCAGAGCTGTGCGGGCTGTGGCTGCTGGAGAGGATGATGGCAGAGGGATGCTCAGTGTCCCTCCAGTGCCCTGTGTACCTCAGTGTCCACCTGCCATCATCCTCTCCAGCAGCCACAGCCCGCACAGCTCTGGGATTCGGGTCGTGACATCACCATTTTATTCAGGAAGTGACATCACCATGTTATCCAGGAAGTGACATCACCATGTTATCCAGGAAGTGAATCCTTGATGCAGTAGTAAGTCCAGGGAAAAAGCACTTTATAAGCATTTCCTGTAATAAGTGTATATTGGTGATTTGTATAACTTTTGGGGGCAATACAATATTTTAATAAAAATTTTCGCCTGACTTTTCCTTTAGTGTGGTGAGATGGTGCACTCTATTTGATCAAATAGTTTGCTAAGAAGCTCATTATTTTTTAAAAAAATCTTTAGAGGAGCTTTTTTTTATTGTGTGTACGATGGGAGAGTATATATGGTAAGTCCTTGCACATGCAAGTTGCTGTTGCACTTTCCTTTTTTTGGCCATGTTCACATGGCGTAAGAGACCGGCCGTTCTGTGACCGGCCAGGTCATGGAGAGGACGGTCTCTGAAAAGATCATCCTGCAGTACCGGCCAGATGATCTTTCACGCCGCATCAGAACTCCCCACAGCACACTATGAAGCTCGTGGCTGGATCCGCTCGCCCCATAGTGTGCACTGAATTGGTTTTCTACGGCTGTTATTCACTGACTAGAGGCCGCAGAAAACTGACATGTCAGTTCTTTGCGGCGGCTCGAGGGATCCCGGCCAGAGCATATACCATGTGTATACGCTCCGGCCGGGATCCCATAAAGAAAAAGGACACGTATAAAGTACGACCATCGTTGCCGAATGCAACAACGGACGTACTTTTACGAAAAGATACGGTGCGTGAACATAGCCTTTGTCTGTGTATTAACCATGGCAGCATGCAACCTGCATAGTGTGAACAGTAGTATATGTGTGCTGGCCCTTTTTAGTTTTTTATTATTTTTATTGACATGTCAATAGTTAATTTTTTTATGACAGTGCCCATTTAAGTATAGATTCATTGCAGACTAACAGACATTCTATACATCTGGATAAAATGGTGTCTTCAGTAATTTTACTAAACCTATTCAGATGTTTTTAGAAATTTCTGCCATATACAGTGGTACATTGGTTCTCAAACTGCTTGGAACTCAAACAGTATTTTCAAGGAAACTTTGCTTTGGTTCTCAAACTCTTTTCGGGCCCCCAGTCATGAAGTACTTGGTATCTGAACGTTTTTGTGAGTGTGGATCTTGGGTTGTACCTAGTGAGTTTAGCACTGGTGAGGCTTCACATACAGTACAGCACTGTATAAGACTGCTGGAGTGCATATACAGTACAGTAGTAGTACAGTCAGTGCACCACCATCTCCCATCCTGTACTGTATAAGACTGCTGGAGTGCATATACAGTACAGTGGTAGTACAGGCAGTGCACCACCATATCCCATTCTGTATACTACTGTATAAGACTGCTGGAGTGCATATACAGTACAGTGGTAGTACAGGCAGTGCACCACCATATCCCATTCTGTATACTACTGTATAAGACTGCTGGAGTGCATATACAGTACAGTAGTAGTACAGTCAGTGCACCATCTCCCATCCTGTACTGTATAAGACTGCTGGAGAGCATATACAGTACAGTAGTAGTAGTACAGTCAGTGCACCACCATCTCCCATCCTGTATAGTACTGTATAAGACTGCTGGAGTGCATATACAGTACAGTAGTAGTACAGTCAGTGCACCACCATCTCCCATCCTGTACTGTATAAGACTGCTGGAGTGCATATACAGTACAGTAGTAGTACAGTCAGTGCACCGCCATCTCCCATCCTGTACTGTATAAGACTGCTGGAGTGCATATACAGTACAGGAGTAGTACAGTCAGTGCACCACCATCTCCCATCCTGTACTGTATAAGGCTGCTGGAGTACATATACAGTACAGTAGTAGTACAGTCAGTGCACCATCTCCCATCCTGTACTGTATAAGACTGCTGGAGTGCATATACAGTACAGTAGTAGTACAGTCAGTGCACCATCTCCCATCCTGTACTGTATAAGACTACTGGAGTGCATATACAGTACAGTAGTAGTACAGTCAGTGCACCATCTCCCATCCTGTACTGTATAAGACTGCTGGAGAGCATATACAGTACAGTAGTAGTACAGTCAGTGCACCGCCATCTCCCATCCTGTATAGTACTGTATAAGACTGCTGGAGTGCATATACAGTACAGTAGTAGTACAGTCAGTGCACCACCATCTCCCATCCTGTACTGTATAAGACTGCTGGAGTACATATACAGTACAGTAGTAGTACAGTCAGTGCACCACCATCTCCCATCCTGTACAGTACTGTGTAAGATTGCAGGAGTGCATATACAGTACAGTATTTGTACAGTCAGTGAACCACCATCTCCCATCCTGTACTATATAAGACTGCTGGAGTGCATATACAGTACAGTAGTAGTACAGGCAGTGCACCACCATCTCTCATCTGTTACAGTGCTGGAATGGGGGGTCTCTATACAGTAAAGGATGAGTGAGGAGTTAGTGACTACTGTACTATAGTTGCTGGTTTTGTTGAATTTTTCTTGCGTAAAATGTCCTGTACAGTATAGGGTTGTTCAGTACTGTATAGATTAAACTGGGCACTTGTCTATGCAATATGGGTATTGTAGATAATTATTGGTGGGTGCTGGAACCAATTAAACACATTTACATTATTTCCTTTCCCTTCCTTTCCCTTCCGGAAATTGTGGGTTTAATAGTAGTTAACAGACTGACTACCGTACCACTGAACTGCCCTCCAGCCTCTTGCAGTATCATGCAGAACTGCACAAAATGCATCTTTGTGGGAGATGTTTAGCTACATTTGTCATCTAGGTAAAGCTTTATTGAGATACATATGTCTGAGGACACCTTAACGTGGTGACATGGTACACTCTGTTTGATCAAATAGTTTGCTAAGATCCTCATTTTTTAATATCTATAGAGCAGGTTTTTATCGTGTGTACGCCAGGGGGAGTATGTACGGTAAGCACTTGCACCTGTAGGTTGCTGTTGCACTTTCTGGTTTTTGTCTGTATGTATATATATACACATCTCTAATATCAGAGATAATTTGCATCTTTTTATATAGTTGAGCCCCCTGAGCAAAAAGCAGCTAGGGCTGATAACTTCATAAGCCCCCAGTAAAAGACCTCCATAGGTGGACATCCCACCTGCAGCTGCACACTGGGCATACTCAGTGTGTCTTGGTCATTATTGTATATCAATATTAGGGCTGGATAATAATACTCAGGACTCATATCAATCACAGTAACACTGTGTCTTTGCATTGAAGCTGCATAGGGCATTAGTGAGCCTTAGCGATACATAAATAAAGCAATGAGGCCCATACATACTTGGTGACAATAGGATTTCATCAGCATCCTTCTCCCTAGTGAAGAATAAACCCAATCTGTAGCCCAACCTGCATGTACGGAGCGTTGTGTCATATTTATGACTCTGCTTTCTATACTTTGTTTGCAGAGGCTTAGTGCTGGAACAGATGCTGGGTTTTAAAATGAAGATTGTAATGAGATTGTAAGCTATGTTCAGACAAGGATTCCAACTTTGGATATGAGACAAGTAAAAAGAAAGCAGCATTTCTGCTGCATACAGAAATTCCACATTAAGATACACAATACACTTGTAAGAAGAAGGCTCTGGCACTAGATCAATATAAACTATGGGCAGGATATTACAGAAAGATCCTATCTTCTTAGTCATACGCAGTATATCCTGTGTCTTCATAACATTAACCCTTAATTCAGAACGTTCTACGTAATATATTAGGATACACACCAAGAAATGTAGATGTATGAGAAATCAGTATATATATATATATATATATATATATATATATATATATATGTATATATATATATATATATATATATATATATATATATATATATATATATTAGTGCTGTATGAATACATGTCTTGTAAAGCAAAGCCAATGAGAGGTTTCATTTCTGAGAACTGCCTGGACAATACTCTTAATTCCTGATTCCCAACCATCGGATGATCTCATCCAGCCGTATCGGTCACTTTCAGGGACAGTCTACGCTGCCAAGGTTTAGGCTCAAGCTGCTGTCTACCCCCCTTTGTGTTCAGGGGTCATTGATGCCTATGTGCTCAGCATTAGGTTATACCTTAAGAATGACAAGGTATACAGATAGATGTATTATATTTCAGTTTACATTGTTATCGCAACTTCAAGAGTAACGGTGACTTGTAGCAATGGCAAACAAAACAGCTTTAACAGCTTCATATTAAATATTATTTAGTATCTACAGTATTTTCCGGGGTATAAGACGACCCCTGACTTTTAAGAAGATTTTCGGGGGTTTGTCTTATATGCTGGAAAATGTTAACCCCTGCCTGACCGCAGCAGGGTTAACTGAAGTATAAGAAAAAAACAATCAACTCACCTGGGTCCCGTTCCCAGCAGCCGAGAGTCTCCTTTCATGTTCCCAGCGCAGGCAGTGTGATATACGCTCTCTGCGCCGGAGGTCCCCAAAGCTCTCCCAGGCAGCCGAGAGTCTCATCGGAGAAGCTTGGAGGTGCTCGACTGCCGGGAGAGCTTTGGGAGAATGACAGAGGCTTCGGGGACTTCCGGCACCTCTCTTATTTTCCCCAAGCTCTCCCGGCAGCCGAGCGTCCCCAAGCTTCTCCGATGAGACGCTTGGTTGCCGGGAGAGCTTCAGGGACCTCCGGCAACTAGAGATGAGCAGACTTTTCGGATTTCTGGTTCATGAGAACCAGAATGATCGGCGTCGGATTCCCGCTGTCTGCTCTCTCTGTGCAGCGGGTGGATACCTTCTAAGGAACGCCTGGAAAACTGGGATACTGCCAATGCCAATGTCTGTATCCCAGTTTTCCAGGTGTTCCTTAGGAGGTATCCACCCGCTGCAAGGAGCGAGCAGACAGCAGGAATCCAACGCCGATCGTTCTGGTTCTCACGAACCAGAAATCCGAAAAGTCCGCTCATCTCTACCGGTGACGTGATGGGGGATGCGCGGCTGCCGGGAACGGGTCAGAGGTGAGTTGAATTGTTTGTTTTTTATACTGGTCGCCCCATACGGTGGGGATGTAGCCATTTTTTAGCTCCCCCACCATATACCTGGCGTATAAGATATCTACCGACTTCTGAGAAGATTTTTCGGGGGTTAAAAAGTGGGGGGGGCTTTTTCTTAAAGGGGTGCTCCGGCAAAAAGGGACCAGGACAAGGACTATATCTGACTGACACCTGATCCAGCAAGAAGACAAGATATTATGTCACTCATGAGACAGCTGGTCATTAGCATCTATTTTTTGGTCTAGGCGGAGATAGGGAACCTTCGGCCTCCAGCTGTTGCCAAACTACAATTCCCATCACGCCTGGACAGCCAAAGCCAAAAGCTTTGGCTGTCCAGGCATGATGTAAATTGTAGTTTTGCAACAGCCGGAGGGCCGAAGGTTCCCCATCCTTGGTCTAGGGGGTGATTGGACAAACATCATACAGAGCAGAACAGTATATGGCTGTGTTCCCACTTCAGGAACATATTGGGTAAATGCGGATGTCTCATTATATAAACGGCCTTAATAAAGATCATAGTCAATATTAGCGGCCGTCTATATAACAAGATGGCCGCCTTTGCCTGATATGTTCCTTAAGTGTGAACATAGCCATATACCGTATAAAACAAAGTAACAACAGTGATTTAAAATCCAAGAGGACGGGAGAAAGTGAGACCCTAACAATCCCACCTTCCTTTATGTAAGATTGCTAAAATCATGGCAACCAAAGAGAAATCAGACAAAACCAGCACGTGCTTCATTGGTTTGGGTTGCTATGCTTTTAGTTCCATTTAGCCGGCAATATTAAGAGATGATAAAGAGTCCTTTCCTTTCTTTCTTTGATCTTGAGAAGTTGTGAAAGAAAATGTAGTCCGCACAGTTCCATTCATGTCCTGTAAATGTATGCCGAGGAGCATTCACCTTTTTCCATCCCGAGTAATTCTCCATCATTTTGACTTTTTATCACAGCTAATAGCTGCAGGTTTAGTGCCAGGGCATAAACTCGGTAAGGACTGTGCCACAGGGGATTATATTTTAATTACTCACACCTGTGAGAGACTCATTTTCGATCCTGTTGACAATGCTGCATAGACCTGTGATCTGGAGCAAGCGACGTGCAGATTGTAATTTAACCCTGCACGCCTGGGGTCCTTCTATCTCAGTCAGACTTGTTTAAGTGCTTTGGACGTTTTACATGTCAATGTTTTGGACAGTATTTTATATTAGTATTTATGGAGAAGAGATATATGTCGGGGTTGACTTTACACACTTTTTTGGCCTCCAAGAAATGGCAGAAAAAAATGCCAAATATAGTGGGGGTTTATTTTGTTTTGTTTTTTTATGAAAATGCATTTTTTGGTTGTTTTTTACTTTATGTGTAAATAGTGTTTTTTGTTACTTTGGCGTTTTTTGCGTCAGAATTCAGACCTGAACACAGAGTTCAGCAATAAACTGACTCAAATGCAAGCATGCCAGAATGGAAGGGGTTAAGTGACCACCTTCCTTGCTGGGGTGGATGCCAGACCTTGCACACTTTCAGGGTCCATTTACACAGAAAGATTATCTGACAGATTATCTGCCAAAGATTTGAAGCCAAAGCCAGAAACAGACTATAAACAGAGATCAGGTCATAAAGGAAAGACTGGATTCTCCTCTTTTTAAATCCATTCTTGGCTTTGGCTTTAAATCTTTGGCAGATAATCTGTCAGATAATCTTTCTGTGTAAAGGGACCCTCAATAACCATTTACACAGAAAGATTATCTGACAGATTATCTGCTAAAGATTTGAAGCCAAAGCCAGGAACAGACTATAAACAGAGATCAGGTCATAAAAGAAAGCCTGAGATTTCCCTTTTTTTCAAATGCATTCCTGGCTTTGGCTTTGGTCTATGACAGACCCTAATGGTGTGTTTACACAGGCAGATTTATCTGACAGATTTTGGAAGCCAAAACCAGAAATGTATTTGAAAAAAGGAGAAATCTTAGTCATTCCTTTATGATCCGATCCCTGTTTATGGTCTGTTCCTGGCTTTGGCTTAAAAAATCTGTCAGATAAATCTGCCTGTGTAAACGCACCATTAGGGTCCCTTTACACAGAAAGATTATCTGACAGATTATCTGTCAAAGATTTGAAGCCAAAACCAGGAATGGATTTGAAAAGAGAAGAAATTGCAGTCTTTCCTTTATGACTTGATCTCTGTTTATAGTCCATTTTTGGCTTTGGTTTAAAATATTTGTCAGATTATCTGTCAGATAATCCTTCTGTGTAAATGGACCCCTTCCTTGTAAATGGACAGGTTGAGTCCCAGACATTGCAGGAGGCAGAGCCCAGTACATATCAAGTATGAACAACACCCCCCCCACACACACACTGCGCCCATGCCAGCAAGAAAGGGGGTTACTTAACCCCCTTCCCTGCTGGCACGGGTGCAGTGCGAGATCAGTCTGGTCCCCAAGGCATTAAGTGGGGATGCAATGCAAACAGATTAGTAGTGAAAACATCCATTACTAATCCGTGGCTTAGTAATAGTCAGTAAAATAGCTAACACTAACCCCCACAATATTACCCCAGTACCTACCGTGCCAGGGCTACTGGGAACAGCCACACTCTCAGCATGCTGCATTTTGGAAAAACTGCCACAGAGCCTCAAAAACACCAGAGAGAAGAGAGAAACACTACCCTCAAAAAAACACCAAGTATGTAACTTATTTCATACATTTCCATTGACTTCCAGCTAACATCTGGCCACCACTGGTTGTGGCTTACAAATATTAGTGCAAAATACTCAACAAAACACTGCTGTATGAACATGGCTCTAGGGTATGTTCACACATGGCAAATAAGCTGCAGATATATTGCAGATTTTTCCAACTTCAATAGAGATGTGAAAATCTGCAGCAAACCTGCAGTGTACCTAACAAGTGTGAACATACCCTTAAGCGGAAATCACACTGTGTTTTTCAATTACATTTAGCCTGTAGGTTGTTAAAACTTAATTTAAACAGGAGCCAAAAATGCAGTGTGAGCCTCACCTAAGGGTACTTTAACATAGGATAGAAATTATGTAAAAAAAAAAAGTAAAGCACCATCCTAAAAACACCAAAATGGTGATCTGTACAGCATTAAAGCGTCATGTGACACCAGTAGATAGAGGAGACCATAGAAGATCCCAGTAGAATGACCTTGAAAAAGGTCACAGAGAAAGCTGAGTAATGTTTCACATTCATCTCAAGGGGACAGACTGTCTATTGTGGTCTATGTCCATGAGGCTTGCTGTAAAGCATGTCACTAAATGCTGTTAAGAACAGGCCAGGCAAGATGGCAGCCCCCATAACAATGTATAAAAAGCAAAAAAACTGTCAGAAAATAGAAAAGAACAAATTTTAGTATCTAACTGTAGTCAGTTAAAGAACATTTAGGTGATACATGCCCTCTAAGTAGTGTGATAGATATACCTTTACTTCTAATTATATGTGCCCACAATAACTTATTTTGGACGGTGCCAAAACACAGCCATAATATGCAAAATGTCAGATTCAGGGGAAAAGTATATGTTTATATTTATAATTTTAGACAAAATATTAAACCAATTGGGTAAAACAGCCACCCAAAAGCCTTGAAGCGCCAGGCAGCTGCTGCCAGGGCAAACAGAATCATGGCCTGTCTTAGGCAGAGATGAGGCAGAGATGCTCGTGACAATATAGTTTTTCCTCTCAGATCACACATGGAATATTGTAGACAATTTTGTGCACCTGTATACAAGAAGAATATGGCTGAACATGAGCAGATGCTACAAGCCCTAGAAGTTTAACTATATAAGTTGAGATGGGAATACTCCTTTAAGAGAAAGAGTAGACTGAGGGCCGCATTACACAACCCAATGACTAGTGTAAGTGAGAGACGACCTACTAGATTGGTGATCACTTACTGAGCCTATTACATGGCTTGATGATCGTGCTGTACATATATATAGTTAGCGATGTCCCTGCATCCCTTGCCTTAAGTGTAAAATAATAAAATTTATACTTCACTTTTTAAGCTCCCCGGTGTCCTTAAAACTTCTGCCGCTACCCACAGCCACTGCTCACACTTCTGAACCAGTCTCTGAAGTAACAGCTTGGTCAGCCAATCACGAGCAGAGATAAGAAAGTGCAGCGACCAGTGATTGGCTGACCAAGCTGTTACTTCAGAGACTGGTTCAGAAGTGTGAGCAGCAGCTGCACATAGCAGGGAGAATGTGTCACTAGGTTTATGGTGCCTTAACCCTTTGAGGACCAGGCCCAAAATGACCCAGTGGACCGCGCAAATTTTGATCTTAGTGTTTCCGTTTTTCCCTCCTCCCCTTCTAAGAGCTCTAGCACTCTCGGTTTTCTATCTACAAGCCATGTAAGTGCTTGTTTTTTACAGGAATAGTTGTACTTTGTAATGGCGTCTTTCATTTTACCATAACATGTATGATGGAATTCCAAATATATTATTTATGAAGATATAAATTGGTGAAATCATAAAAAAGAATGCAATATGGTAACGTTTGGGGGGTTCCTGTGTCTACGTAATGCACTATATGGTAAAAGCGACATGATACCATTATTCTATAGGTCAGTCCGAACACAACCATATGCAGGTTACACAGATTCTCTAATGTTATATATTTTTTTTAAATGAAATCCTTTTTTTTGGCAATTAATTATAAATAAAATGGGACTATTGTGACGCTTATAACGGTTTTATTTTTTCACCTACGGGGCTGTATGGGGTGTCATTTTTTCCGCCATGATCTCTAGTTTTTATTAATACCATATTTGTGAAGATCGGACGTTTTGATCACTTTTTATTAATTTTACGCACGGACAATTACGCACGCTACGGTATATTATATGTTTATTTATTTTTATATGTTTTATTTATATAATGGGAAAGGGGGGTTATTTAGACTTTTATTGGGGGAGGGGTTTTGGGGTAGTGTGTTAGTGTTTTTAACTTTTTTTTTTTACACATTTTACACATAGGCATAGCATTGATCAGTGTTATCGGCGATCTGCTCATTGAGCCTGCCTGTGCAGGCTTAGTGCAGCAGATCGCCGATCGGACCGCACGGAGGCAGGTAAGAGACCTCCGGCGGTCCGTTTTACCGATCGGGACCCCCGTAGTCACACTGCGGGGGTCCCGATCGGTAAGTGACAGGGGACTCCCCGTCACTTACACTTAAACGCCGCGGTCGCGCCGCGGCGTTTAAGGAGTTAATGACACGCGGCAGCGCGATCGCTGCAGCGTGTCATTACCGGTGAGGTCCTGGCTGCTCACTGCAGCCGGCCCCCAACTCCTATGAAGCGCGCTCCGCTCCGGAGCACGCTTCATAGCGGGAGAAACACCCAGGGCGTACAGTTACGCCCTAGGTCGTCTGGGGACAGACTTCCATGGCGTAACTATACGCCCTGGGTCGTCTAAGGGTTAAATGAGGGTAGCATAAACTAGTGATAAAAATGCTGAACAGATAAGTGTATTACTAACATAATTTTCTTCAGCTGTTCCCCTGATATGCAGGAGAATAGGATTCTTGCCACATCCCTCCCTCCACCCTCCAGCTGCTGATTGACAGGTGATTGCCTATACACAGCGTGGATAGATAACCACCAATCAGCAGCTGGTGGGTGGAATTTTCTGCTTCCCATGAATATCCAGGACTACTGGGCTCATGCACATAATGGAGACGACTACTTACTTTCCATGTTATTCAGGAGGAGATCTCTCAGCTGCACAGGACAATGTAAGTGATATACAAATCTGTTCAGCTTCTTGGTCTCTAGTTTATGCTACCCTTAGATAGTGCTGTATATACCCACTGACAGAGTCTCGGGGAGTGTGGACAGATAAAAATAAAGTTTATTACTTTCTTTTCACATCCCTTAGGGCATTATTACATGTAGCATGATCATAATTAACTGAGTTCAATATCAGACAACGGATGCTTTTCAGCATAAATAAAGACATTGAGGGAACATAGCCTGAGGGTGATCTGATCACAATGCAAAAAAAAATTATTTTTTATATATATATATATATATATATATATATATATATATATATATATATATGTAACAAATTAAAGGACAAAAGAATCTTTCACCACCATTATAGTGCTATGTTCACACAAAGGGGGAGATTTCTCAAACATGGTGTAAAGTGAAACTGTCTCAGTTGCCCCTAGCAACCAATCAGATTCCACCTTTCATTCCTCACAGACTCTTTGGAAAATGAAAGGTGGAATCTGATTGGTTGCTAGGGGCAACTGAGCCAGTTTAACTTTACACTATGTTTGATAATCTCCCCCAATGTCTTTTTTCGGCAGTATTTTTAGACAGTAGTAATTTTGAGGTGAAAAGGAAAGTAATGGTTCTACTGAACTCTTGGCCGCATTATTATGGTTGAACAATTGAACAAGTTATAGGGGGCCTGAATGCCTTTCTTGAAAAATAAAATATCATAATATAGTATAAAGTCATGAATATTATAGCGATCCATGTATTTATTCTAAGCTGGGATATTTCAATTTGGGGGAAAAAACATGGTAGAAATACAGATAGGCCTTCATAGGCTTGATGTCCTTCTTCAATGTAAAAACGAGTTTAAAATCAGTATAATGCAGAACGCAAGGCCTATAAACACCCACCCTTTAGTAATCTAAATTGTTGTGTGTTAATGGTTTATTGATCTGCTAAATAATTGTCCTTACCTGTCGGACCATTCATCTGACATGTCTAAAAATGTTTGTCATTACTATCACCACAATTGTAACGCCATCTGTAAATGTAGTGGCATGTGTGCGCTTACCTGAGGCAGGTATATAAATAGATGCGTGTACAAAAAAAAAGAAAAAAACAAAAAGTGCTTTATTTGTACAAAGAAGTAAAGTTGCCATGTTAGGCTATGGTCACATGCTGTAAGAGACCGTCCGTTCCGTGAGCCGGCGGGGTCTCTGAAAAGGCCGAGTCATGGAATGGCCGCAGTGTTCTGATCAGAACTCCCCACAGTACACTATGGATATTGTACACTGACATGGTTTTCTGCATCCGGTATTCAATTAATAGCGGCCGCAGAAAACTGACATGTCACTTGTCTGCGGCGAGAGATCCCCGCCGGAGCGTATACTATGTGTATACTCTCTGGCCGGGATTCCTAGGCAGCAATGGACGTATATTTCCGTATAAATCGAAAATATACTGTGTGTGCACATAGCCTCAGGGGGTAACATGCTTTACCCCTTGAGGACCTGGCTAATTCTGGCCTTAGAGGGGTTGTCAAGGATTTTTCAATAAACTAGCATTGCACTGACTTTTGTGAGTGCTGTATATTCTACAAACACTACTATTTTTTTTATTTAGGGTGCCTTCACACCTTCTGCGGATTCACAGCGAGATCAGCTGCGGATCCAGTATCAATTCACCCCTATGAGAGCACATACTGGCAGCGGGATTGACATCCTGCTGGGAATATGTGCTTTAACCCCTCGCCGCCGCATCAGTCCATCCTTGGCCGCATCCCCCATCTCCGGCCGCATCCCCCCTTCCCCGGTTGCATCCAGCAGCCCACATCCTCCATCCCCGGCCGCATCCTGCAGCCCGCCACCGGGCATGGGGGATGCGGTGGCGGGGCTGCGGACAGCGAGGGGTTACAGCACATATTCACAGCGGGATGTTAATCCCGCTGCAAATATGTGCTATCATAAGGGTGAATGGTACCGGATCCGCAGAGGTTCTCGCTTCGAATCCGCAGAAGTGAGACCCGCTGCGGATCCGGTAGATGTGAAGGCACCCTTAGGCCAGGTTCAGACTATGTAACTGTGCGGCTGTATTTGCGGCTGTAATTGTGCGGCGATATTTTTGGTGGTTCATGCGTACGCTGGAAAGTATAGGATATACGGCTGCACAGTGCACACTATGTATGAATCTACGGCCCGATCGTAAACGGACCCGTAAAAAATGAACAAGACCATTGTTTGCGGCTGGACATGCGGCCGAGGATTGACAGACGGTCCGTACGGAGTACTTCAAAAATAGCCGGCAATGATGCCGAATGCCGATGCCTCTAATAGTTAATATATTAAATTAATAAAACACATTTTCTTTGTAATAAATTCAGTTTCGTTGGTCAATAATTTAATTCTAACGAAACCATCATTTGGCAATTAAATATACTGTTAAAATAAATAGATATATAAATAAATGTATATTTATATATATATTTATTTTTTGACAGTATATTTAATTGCACAATGATGGATTCGTTAGAATTAAATTATTGACCAACGAAACTGAATTTATTTAATCGAAAATGTGTTTTATTAATTAAATATTAATTAGTACAGGAAGCTCCATAAGCCGTTAATTCATATGCCGGCAATAGAGCTTTCTGTACTAATCATCACTTTACTTTAATGAAAACATCAAATGTTTCTTCTAATTATGTTATCACAATAGCATTATTAGAAGAAACATTTAGAATTATATGTGCGCTCAGCTGATTGGCTGATCGGCTCAGCGCACATATAATTAGCGGGTCCGCAGCACAGTGACTTCATTGTGCTGCGGACCAGCGAAGAGGACACATCGGGGTGAGTATAGAGCTCTCCCCACCCCCTCCCCAGCACTGCACCCCTCCCAGCAAGGAAGGGGGGTCACTTAACCCCTTCCTTGCTGGGATGGGTGCAGTCTGACATCAGTCTGGCCCCCAAGGGGTTAAGGGGGATGCAATACATCCTCCCTTAACCCCTTGGGGGCCAGACTGTAAGCAGCGATCTGTAAAGATGCTGCATACTGTAAGGTGCACAACACCGCTCACAATGATGGGTGTTGTGCTCCTGTTTGTGTGTTTTTTGTGTGTTTCTCCCTTTTTGTTTTTCAGATATCGGTATCCTGTGGATTACGTCGGATTCCGTGGACTACGTCGATGACCAGCGTTTTTTTAATGTTTTTTTTTTAATAAAATGGTCAATGAGGGGTGTGGGGGTGTTTTTATTTGAATAAAAAATTTTTTTAACTTGTGTCTTGTCTTTATTTCTTTACTTTATAGACTTAGTAGTGGAAGCCGTCTAATAGACGGAATCCATTACTAAGTTGGGGCCTAGTGTTAGCCGGTATAAAATGGCTAACACTAACCCCCTATTACTACCCCAGTACCCAATGCCACCAGGGGTACTGGGAAGAGCCGGGTGCCAGTGGTCCCGGAGCGTCAAAATTGGCGCTCCTGGACCGGGCGGCAGCAGGCTGGTAAGATTTAGGCTGGGGAGGGCCTAAACCAATGGCTCTTCCCACCCTGGTGTTACCAGGCTACTGTCGCTTGGTTTTTAACCCGGCTGGTTATAAAAATAGGGGGGACCCTATGCGGGTTTTTTTTAAAATAAATAAATAATAAAAAAAAACGCATAGGGTCCCCCCTATTTTTATAACCAGCCGGGTTAAAAACCAAACGACAGCAGCCTGGTAACACCAGGGTGGGAAGAGCCATTGGTTTAGGCCCTCCCCAGCCTAAATCTTACCAGCCTGCTGCCGCCCAGTCCAGGAGCGCCAATTTTGACGCTCCGGGACCACTGGCACCCGGCTCTTCCCAGTACCCCTGGTGGCATTGGGTACTGGGGTAATAATAGGGGGTTAGTGTTAGCCATTTTATACCGGCTAACACTAGGCCCCAACTTAGTAATGGATTCCGTCTATTAGACGGCTTCCACTACTAAGTCTATAAAGTAAAGAAATAAAGACAAGACACAAGTTAAAAAAAATTTTTATTCAAATAAAAACACCCCCACACCCCTCATTGACCATTTTATAAAAAAAAAAACATTAAAAAAACGCTGGTCATCGACGTAGTCCACGGAATCCGACGTAATCCACAGGATACCGATATCTGAAAAACAAAAAGGGAGAAACACACAAAAAACACACAAACAGGAGCACAACACCCATCATTGTGAGCGGTGTTGTGCACCTTACAGTATGCAGCATCTTTACAGATCGCTGCTTACAGTCTGGCCCCCAAGGGGTTAAGGGAGGATGTATTGCATCCCCCTTAACCCCTTGGGGGCCAGACTGATGTCAGACTGCACCCATCCCAGCAAGGGGTTAACTGACCCCCCCCTTCCTTGCTGGGAGGGGTGCAGTGCTGGGGAGGGGGTGGGGAGAGCTCTATACTCACCCCGATGTGTCCTCTTTGCTGGTCCGCAGCACAATGAAGTGACTGTACTGCGGACCGGCTCATTATATGTGCGCTGAGCCGATCAGCCAATCAGCTGAGCGCTCATATAATTCTAAATGTTTCTTCTAATAATGCTATTGTGATAACATAATTAGAAGAAACATTTGATGTTTTCATTAAAGTAAAGTGATGATTAGTACAGAAAGCTTTATTGCCGGCAATATGAATTAACGGCTTATGGAGCTTCCTGTACTAATTAATATTTAATTAAGAAAACACATTTTCGATGAAATAAATTCAGTTTCGTTGGTCAATAATTTAATTCTAACGAATCCATCATTGTGCAATTAAATATACTGTCAAAAAATAAATATATATATAAATATACATTTATTTATATATCTATTTATTTTAACAGTATATTTAATTGCAAAATGATGGATTAGTTTAAATTTAATTAGTGAACAACGAAAGGCACTTTATTACAACGAAAATGTGTTTTATTATTTTAATAGATTAACCATGAGAGACATCGGCATTAGTGCAGAGGATCGCAAACCCCGGTAATAGCAATTCATGTAAACTGTGTTCCCTGCTTTCCCAGATGCATCCAGAGGTGTTTGCATCACTTTCTTAAGATTTTATTTGTTATATTTAATTGAACCAGATTTCCAAGTAAATGACTGTATGTTTTGAGCCGCATGTCTATTTTTTCCCACGGCCGGAGTTTCATCCGCACATTTACAGCCGCATAAAAAATACAGCCGCACAGTTACATAGTGTGAACCTAGCCCCCGAGCGCTTATTGTGTTCTCAGGCACATGATCACTCTGGCTGTATTTACTTCCTGTGATGTCACGTTCCCCTTTTTGTTTCCTGTTCCTGCCAATGAGGGAACAGTGAGTCTGTATCTACACTGATTTAGCCCCACCCCTGTAGGAGGAGCTAACATCTGAGCCCAGTAGAAACTGCAGCAGTAAAGGCAGCATGTCATGGAGGAGATCAGGAGCTGATAGTTATGTTGTGGGGGGCACAGAGTTTAGCCATGTTGTGGGGGGCACAGAGGTTAGCCATGTTGTGGGGGGGGGCACAGAGGTAAGCCATGTTGTGGGGGGCACAGAGGTTAGCCATGTTGTGGGGGGCACAGAGGTTAGCCATGTTGTGGGGGGGCACAGAGGTAAGCCATGTTGTGGGGGCATAGAGGTTAGCCATGTTGTGGGGGCACAGAAGTTAGCCATGTTGCTTTGTAGTGTTGGGGTCCTGGGATAACAGCTGCATGAATGTCCCCCAATGTTTGCATGGATTTTACCACACACCAAAAGATTGTGAGCCCCACTGGAGGCAGAGACTGATGTGAGTGACTACAATCTCTTTACAGCGCTGCAGAATAAGTTGTACCTCTATAAATAAAGGAATAATATACTTATTATTATAAATAGTGAAAAAAGTCACTCCGAGTTAGCACCAAAGTTCAATTCCTATGAGCTAGGACAATGTAAGCGAAGAATCTAGGCATACGGAGAGCAGCATGGAGGTGCAAAAAGCTATTGTAGAAAAGGCAAATCCAAAAAATAGAAATAAAGAGCTTGCACTCACCAATCTTCACTGCAATCCGTTTATTCAGTGATCATACAACTTGTGTGTGTGTGTGTGTGTGGGGGGGGGAATGAATGCAGGAGCGTCCGAGGCTACAGACTGTTTCACGTGACAATACCACGGACATCCTCAGGCCGGAAGATGCGTGGTATTGTCACGTGAAACAGTCTGTAGCCTCGGACGCTCCTGCATTCATTCCCCCCCTCCCCATGCAAGTTGTATGATCACTGAATAAACGGATTGAGTTGCAGCGAAGATTGGTGAGTGCAAGCTCTTTATTTCTATTTTTTGGATACTTAATATTATACTGTAAAGATCTACAGTGGTCGTGCAGTGTAATATGTAGAGGAGAGATGATACTTCACCTCATGGCAGTCACCATTCTGTCTATTACTTGCTGCGGTAAACTTGCACCAGAATCCTGGCTAATTAAAGCCCCACCCACCTGTAGGACAGCTACTGTAGTGTATATGTAATCCAGGACTACAACTCCTAACATCTATATATGTGGTGTGGTTTGTAGTCCTACAACAGATAAAAAATAAAAGATTCAAATAACTTATTTTAAATTGGCAGGCGCTGAGCCACCGTGCTGCTGAAAAGACACCTGTAATAAGACAACCATTTCCCCGTCTATGGGTAGAGTAGGCGGAGCTAGATTCACAGAGGAGGGGGTGGGGCTACAGGTCTGATATAAATCAATCAGCAAAGCAGAAGGAGTAGAACTGTGTTAAGACAGAGCACCAACAAATACAAATAACACACAGAAAAAGCACAAATTCATGGCCAAAAGCTCAGTCTCGGTCGTACCCAGTTCCTGGGTGAAGGACCTGTGCACTCATGGTGATGCGTTATGGTAATATGTGTCATTCTTCTAGATAAGAAAAATTGAAATAATAATGCAGGACTTGCATTGCTTTGTGTAGTGTCTCCGACTGTATAGTGTAAGATATACTACACTGGGCCTATTATACCAGAGTAGTTGGAGCAGCACTCCGCCCTCCCTTATTCAGCGGGCCGTGTATGTGCCTGATCAGCCCCGGTCTTCATAATAAAGATCTGTATGTGGAACTCCTGACGTTTAGTAACATTGCTTTGTGTAGTGTCTCCTACTGTATAGTGTAAGATATACTACACTGGGCCTATTATACCGGAGTAGTTGGAGCAGCACTCGGCCCTCCCTTATTCAGCGGGCCGTGCATGTGCCTGATCAGCCCCGGTCTTCATAATAAAGATCTGTATGTGGAACTCCTGACGTTTAGTAACATTGCTTTGTGTAGTGTCTCCTACTGTATAGTGTAAGATATACTACACTGGGCCTAATATACCGGAGTAGTTGGAGCAGCACTTGGCCCTCCCTTATTCAGTGGGCCGTGCTTGTGCCTGATCAGCCCCAGTCTTCATAATAAACATCTGTATGTGGAAACTCCTAATGTTTAGTAACATTGCTTTGTGTAGTGTCTCCTACTATATAGTGTAAGATATACTACACTGGGCCTAATATACCGGAGTAGTTGGAGCAGCACTTGGCCCTCCCTTATTCAGTGGGCCGTGCTTGTGCCTGATCAGCCCCAGTCTTCATAATAAACATCTGTATGTGGAAACTCCTAATGTTTAGTAACATTGCTTTGTGTAGTGTCTCCTACTATATAGTGTAAGATATACTACACTGGGCTTATTATACCGGAGTAGTTAGAGCAGTACTCGGCCCTCCCTTATTCAACGGGCCGTGCTTGTGCCTGATCAGCCCCGGTCTTCATAATAAAGATCTGTATGTGGAAACTCCTGACGTTTAGTAACATTTCCTGAATCACAAGCAGGGAATAAAATACTGTTATTCCATCCCAGTTTTGGGAACATTTACAGGCTGACAAAACTGCTTTCAAATGTACAAAAATCTCTCAAAGGAAAACATTATTTTGATTTGGCAAAGATGATAAGGAATGAATATTAAGTCTTAGAAATGCATTACAGCAATTTAGAAACCATTTGCCTGAAACATCACCCATTAAGGATGGATATGTGAAGTGGATTCAGCTCTTTTACATAAAAGTACAGAGTGACATTGAATATACATTAACAGGGTTCGCCGTGTTGCCATTTAGCTGCGCATGGAAGTGCTGCTGCAGTAAAAAGCACTTATTCATGCAACAACCCTATAGTGTCACAAATCTTGGTCTTTGGGATTACTATCCCAGGCATCACATATTAGCATTGTACTTCAAAGAAATAATACGTAAAAAAAAGGCACTCATATTAATCTTCTATCCCTATGTACCAGTCGGTTGTTTACCTTATTCATGTTTTGATTTTCTAATGTTGTTTGATTTTCTAATGTTGTAATGTTCTCCTCCTATTGCTTGTATAGCGCTTTTGGAACCAAAGGCTGTTTAAAAGTAAATAATTATAAAAATATAAATAATAAAAATAATAAAGGGAAACTGGTGAAATGGCACAACAAAATCTTAGCAGAAAGATTTTTTATGGAAATAGAAGAATAATCTAAAATATTAAAGTGTTGAGAGATCCTCTTTTTCTAATGTGACAATTAATGAGTAATGGTATTAAAAAAACTATAAGGCCTTATTCGCATGCTCTGTAATCCACAAAGCATGAAGGTGCACAGTGGACTCCCCGACTTCATGTATCAGTTTGATGCGAGGAGAGCTGAAAGCTTTGAAATTTTCGCAGTAATGTACTGATACAGCCACACAGCTGTATCAGTACATTCCTGCAAAGATTTAATAGGATTTCCCTATTAAACTTATTAGGAAACATCAGCAAAAAATCCAAAGTATTTCCATTGGCATGCTGCAGATTTGCACCTCGGGACATTTAACATGGATGCTGGAACTAGGGATGGCCCGAACCGAGTTCGGTTCAGGTTCGTACGAACCCGAACGCTCGGTAATGATTCCCGCTGTCTGCCCGCTCCGTGGAGAGGGTGGATCCAGCGGGAGGACCGCCTGGAAAACTGGGATACAGCCATAACCATAAGCTGTATCCCAGTTTTCCAGGTGGTCCTCCCGCTGTATCCGCCCGCTGCACGAAGCGGGCAGACAGTGGGAATCCGATGCCGAGCGTTCGGGTTCATCCGAACCCGAACCTCGGCGGGTTCGGACCATCCCTAGCTGGAACCACACATGGCAGTTTTTGTGCCATAACCAGATGTGGATCCAACAGGAAAGAGAAGTACAAGTCCTCCCTGTATATTTCCCATCCCATTTGAATCCACATCCAAAACCGTCATGTGTGAAACCAGCATTAACATCCCATGTAATCGTTATGAAGATAATATTTAGTTCCCTTTGGGCCATTTTTGTGTTAAGATAAACTTTTTACCACATATTATGTGATGTTTTAATGGATTCTTCCAATGGAGTCACGTCACAGAGGGGAGGAGAGATCATCAGTGCTTCATGCCGGGACTGTGATTGGGAATAAACTGCAGGAACCGGGCCGTGGTTAAAAAAAAAAAAAAAAAGGACTGCGGCACCAACATCCCCACGCCGACGCTGGTCTATTCATGTAAAAAAAACACGAATCGATGTACTAGTGGAACATTCTCTTTAAAGGGGTTATCCAATGAAAATCTTTTTCTTTCAAATCAACTGGTTATATCAAGTGATATAGATTTGTAATTTACTTCTATATAAAATTCTCAACCCTTCAAATACTTATCAACTACTGTATGTCCTGCAGGAAGTGGTGTATTCTTTTCAGTCTTAGGCTATGTTCACACAACGTCTTTTCATCTCCGTTTAAAATTACGTCCGTCATTTTGAGTCTAAAATAACGGACGTTATTTAGCTGCCTGGCCTCCCCTGGCACTGACGGGTGTTTGCACATTATTCTAGTTTGGTTACTAATCGGCCGTTGGATGGGGCTTAATGAAAAAGTCCATTGAATTTAATAGCAAAAACGGAGACAAAACGGTGACAAAAGAAAAACTGTGTGTGAACTACAAATAAAAAACGTCCGCTGTTTGCAAAAGACGTCAGAAAATAGTGTTCATGTTCATTATTTTGACGTCCGCGGCAAAAATGTCCGTTCTTCAATGCATAGTGTGCATTGGACGTCCGTCTTCCCATTGACTCCAATGCAATGGCATTGCAGTCAGTTAAATCTTGGCAAAAATCGGACGCCTTTTTAATATTTTTGACGTTGTGTGAACATAGCCTTACACAGTGCTCCCTGCTACCACCTCTGTCCGAGACAGGAACTGTCCAGAGCAGGAAAGGTTTTCTATGGGAATTTGCTGCTGCTCTGGACAGTTCCTGTCTCGGACAGAGGTGGCACCAGAGAGCACTGTCTTAGCCTAAAAATAATACACCACTTCCTGCAGGACATACAGCAGCTGATAAGTATGGGAAGACTTACGATTTTTAAATAAAGGTAAATTACAAATCTATATAACTTTGTGAAACCAGTTGATTTGAAAGAAAAAGATTTTTAATAGCAATAATGCTCCTCATTTTATCTACAGTTATTTGTTTAACCAGAGCCTTCATTAACCCTGTCCATATTAGCTTAGTATTGAGAAAGTAAAGAGCCAAATTTAGGCAATTTATTGTGCCGTAACTGTTTTGCCACCCATAATCTCTTCAACACCTTCACCACCACCGGCGTACGCCAGGATGTCATAGGGGGTTAAATGAATACTATAGGGATTTCGAATGCGGTCACAGGGAGCATGTTGATGACAAGCATTTTCAAAGTGCTGTCTTTGTGTAGCTAGGGGATTATGCAGAGAGGAGCCCTGAATGGAAATGCCAGGCAGAGATTGGCACGGATATGTATGAACCCACAGTGAGTACAAACAGCAATCACAGATAAGGGGAGAGCAGTGTGAATAGCAAAACATCAGGTGCAGGGAGAGATAGGGCCGAGTTATAGGTATTTAACTAATGAGCGGAAAATGCAAACACAGGGGAAAATTAATAGTGTTCAATAAAAACTGCTTTCAGGCAACTGTTATCTCCTTAATAAAAAATCCCGGACACAAGCCTTATTGTGCGCTCGCTGCATTGTCCCTTTATTTCTACTAATCTATCCCTCTTACTAGGACTCCTTCCTGCTTTTAACAAAACCTTGTGGCGCTTTGCATTTTGCAATTGTCACAGAAATGAAGGAGCTTAAAGGGGCTATCCACAATTTTTTATTTTTTTTATTTTACAGGGTCTCACCACAATTGTACTCGAAATGCAATATAATGTGTTGATTATAGGAACCGTAACAACGTGCCTAGATTTTACCCAGTTTGTTCCTTTAATTGTGAATTTTCATTATACTATAAAAACAGAACACTGGAAAACGAGATACTGGGGATATGTAAATGCAAATGGATTCTTAATCCGCACTACATTTTAAGTGATGATTAACAATTTGTATCCACTTACAGAAGCAGCAACAGAAGTGCGTGTACTCTATTGTTTATACTATGGTGTATTCTTTGTTGTCTACTGTTTCTGAAAAAAAAAACTCTTAATAAAAAAAATGATTTGGGGGAAAAAAGTGGCAATTTTTTGGAAAAATGTTATTTTGGGATTTGGGGGTGATAACTCTCAGCTGGATGAAGGTACAGCCAACAGTCTTGGAATATATATGTTCACACGTGGTGTTTTTTAGTGTTTTTTATGTGTTTTGCCTTGATCTTCTTACTATTTTGCCATGTAATGCACGGTTGCGGTAAAAGGCTATGTTCACACATCGTAATTAAATAAAAATACAGCCTTAGGCTATGTTCCCACTAAGAAATAATATGACGGAAGGTGGTCCTCTTGTTAAATAGATGGCTGCTGTTCCTTATAATATTATGCAGTGGAAACATAGCCAAAGGCTATGTTCACACGCGTCTTTTTTTGGCCGTTTCGTTTTTAATGGACATTTTGGCACTTAAACGTGGCAGTTTTTTTTTTACAACAGCCGCAAAATTGCCTAAAAAAGACGTTGTGTTAACATAGCCTTAAAGGGGTTATCCAGGTAACAAAAACTATATTATATACACGTATAACCTATCTTGGATCCTTTGGCTATGTTCACACTAAGTAAGTTCCGTAGTAATCACGGCCGTTGTAACAACGGATGTGATTTCTACGGTACTTACGTAGTGCTGCAACTGAAGGAATCCCGGCCGGAGTGTATACACATAGGGGGAGATTTATGAAAGGGTGTAAATATACACCTGGTGTAAACTGCTCACCGCAACCAAACACAGCTCCTCTTATATTTTACCAGAGATGAAAGCTGAGCTGTGATTGGTTGCTGTGGGTAGTTTACACCAGATGCACTGTATATTTACACCCTTTCATAAATCTCCCCATAGTATACAATCTGGGATTCCTAGCGGTGCCGCAAGAAACTGACATGTCAGTTTTCTGCGTCCGCTATTCATTGGATTGCGGCCACAGAAAACCCTGTCAGTTCACACAATAGAGCTAGTGGCTTAGGGTGTACAGTGGGGAATTCTGATGCGGGCGCGCATGGATTCAACGGCGCTAAAGACCATCCAGCCAGTACTACAGTACCGACTGGGATGATCTTATCTGACACCGGCCACTCCGTGACCCGGTCTCTTACAACGTCTGAACATAGTCTTTCCTTGTTTTCTTCTCATTTTTATCCGTTGTGGATGTGTAAAATCCTCTACTCTGGGTCCACTCTGACCACGCTCAGCGCCCTCTTCCCACCTCCCTTTGTAGACACAGGACATGTGATCTCCTCTACAGGAGCCAGGTTAGCTGCCTATTGACTTGATAACCTGACCTGTGTTTACTGTGTAATAGTAATGGCAACAGTGGGCAGGAAAGAAAGCTAAGGGGCAAGTAAGTATGCGAATGGACCAATCAGGGAGATGCATGATGGGAAATATAGCTTCCTGGCCGGTGCCATATTGGATCGGCTTTTAGAAAAACGTATAACTCAGGAACGGCAGCATCTAGAAAGACAGGAGGCAGCTCAAAATACTCAAGGGGACTTGGTAAGACCAGCTAGCATTTAATTTTTTCACTGTTAGGTGGATAACCCCTTTATTTATGAGGTTAACCCCTTAAGGCCCCATACTGTACCGTCACGTCATAGGAGCCTGTCGCAGAACCAGTACGGTTGGTGAAATTACTACAAAAATGACAAATCAGGCTGGGTTCACACAACGTCTTTTGTAGGCATATAAATAATAATTGATAATGCCAGCCTTGAATACTGATCATTACTGACGACCATCATGGAGCAAAGTCTGCAGCCTGTCGTATGTGAACATATCCCTAAAATTGACCCTTTGAAAATGTAAAGTTGCAACAGTTCATGTCAATAAGTAAAATGTTCAATGGAAATGAGGAACTTCTTGGGTTAATGGCAGTCGATAAGTTAGACATCTAGTTACAATAATGCAATTAAAATTGAATCCTCACATCTACTACCCCAAAGCAAAATAACTCATTTCAATAATTGCATTTTAAGCAGGAATGATGAATCTTTTTTAATGAGCAGCTGCAGGATCTCTGATTCGCACACATCCAGAAGACGGATAATTGATAAACTCTGTGATCAGGTGAACTGCAGATCCATGAAAGTCTTCCTGAAACTTACTTTACACTTTTAGGCTATGTTCACACTACGTATCTTTCCTCTCGTAGTGCGAACCGCGAATATACGCACGTAGTTTTGAGGTTGATGCGTTCACTTGAAAGTATACGATATACGCCTGCACAGTGCACACTACATATGAGCTTACGGCGGGATCGTATACGCCGCCGTGAAAAATGAACAAGACCATTGTTTGAGGAGGGAAATGTTCGAACTCACGGCCATGGATTTACATGCGGTTCCGTACGAAGTACTTATTTCAGCCAAATTGAACTTGATTTTTCGATCCAAAAGGTTCTGTGTGTTTTATTGGGCTGGACGAAGATTTCCAAGTAAATGACCTGCTTCAGATCGCTTCAAAACAAGCTAGGGAAGCATAACTAGTTTCAGCCGCACATGTACGGCGGTGTAAGAACTGCAGACGGAATTGTACGCAGTGTGAACATAGCCTTAAATATTAAAATTATTAATATAATAAATGAAATTTTAAAAATAATAATAAAGATAATTACCCAAAAATTTTATCTGACAAATTTGCAGAATAATGTGCAAATAACCTTAAAGTGGTTATCCCCCCCCCCCCCCCCCCCCCAAAAAAAAGAAAAAGAAAAATTCTTATTGGTGGAGATGTGACATGGAGAGAGAGGAGCGGCACATCCCACCTATGGCTGACTCGTGTGAACCAGGGGACCTGCACGTGGTACACGGGGCAATATGGTTTGATCAAATTATATACCAACATCCTGGTGTTGGTTTTTAAAAATAGCCTAGTGGCATTAGTATCAGCCATAGGTGTGATGTGCAGCCGCTCCTCTCTCTTCATGTCGTATTTTATAATTCTCCTTTTTCTGAGCAGCTGGCACTCCCCTTCATAAGACCCACATGACCCAAATTGGCAGGATACACCTGTGCTCACATGTTAGTACCTCCATGTTTTTCCCATTCTGTCTGCAGCAGTGGTGGTGAGTGCAATACCATATTCATACTTGTGTTGTTTAGGGGCAGCCTTCCCTTCTGGTGGTGCTGGCTGGGTTTTGGTGGGGCACTTTGGGTTTGGTCCTGTGACATTGGGGTTGCAGGGCCATTCCATGGCCTCCCTTCCCTGTATGTGCACACTTTGCGGGGTTGGCGGTCGCTGACCGACACAGAGTTAGCGTAGGGACCCGTGTGAACCAGGAAACCTGCACGTGGTACACGGGGCAATATGGTTTGATCAAATTATATACCAACATCCTGGCATTGGTTTTTAAAAATAGCCTAGTGGCATTAGTATCAGCCATAGGTGGGATGTGCAGCCGCTCCTCTCTCTCCATGTCGTATTTTATTTTTGGAGATGCAGCTTAGATTTCAAGGTGTATTCCAAGATAAAACTAACTTGTCCCCTAACTTGTAAACAGGATAGGGGCCCCTGGGGGGTTCTACCTCTGTAGCCCCCGGCAATCTCCATACAGCACTTGGCTCTTTCCGGTGGCTCCGTAGGAATGAATATCACCGGTCACGTGCCGTAACCGGTCTCTATTCAAAAGAAAGGAGCCATGGGCTGATATAGAGATCGCTGATGTGTGTGTGTGTGTGTGTGTGGGGGGGGGGGGGGGTTAAAGAGGTCAGCTATAGCTGAATCTGTTCCTCTGAAAACAAATTTGAGACCCAGTCCAAAAACTTGGCAAACAGATTTAGCCTATGTTCACACATAATTTTTTAAAGTAAAAAAGAGGAATGCCCGAAATATTAAGTGGAGAGAATTACTTCAAGGAAAGGTTAGGAAAGACAACACGATGAATAAGTTAGATTTATTTCCACATTTAATGGAAGATGGGTAAAGATGAGACATGCTATGCAGAAGCATCGGCTGGTCTGGTTGACTATTTTGGCACAATATCTGGCAGAGAGACCTCCGAACTTAGACAATGACTTCATTTATCTCGATCTCATTTAATGTATTTTGCTGTTGATAAATATTTGTTACTGTCTGCCTGTTGCATCACTTGTCTCGAGGGGACTGCTACAGCATAACAGACATTTAAAGTGATTATTTCTCTTAGTCCTTTCAGGTTACAGGACAGTTGTTGAAAGTGATAATCTGCAATTGTAGTAAAACCCGTCATAAGAACGGGATGCAGCAGTTTTTCCTTGAGTACAGTTCCTAGTAGGGATGGTCCGAACCGAGTTCGGACGGGGTTCGTACGAACCCGAACCATCCGCAATGATTACTGCTGTCTGCCCGCTCTGTGCAGCGGGCGGATCCAGCGGGAAGAACGCCTGGAAAACTGGGATACAGCCATAGCCATAGGCTGTATCCCAGTTTTCCAGGCGGTCCTCCCGCTGTATCCGCCCGCTGCACGGAGCGGGCAGACAGTGGGAATCTGATGCCGAGCGTTCGGATTCAGCCGAACCCGAACCTCGGCGGGTTCGGACCATCCCTAGTTCCTAGCAAAACACCATGGAAATGCTTGGGTTTTAGCCTTGGTTTCTCAGGTTGGAGTCAGGTTCCGTTGGACACATTCAGTCAATTTCGGTCCAGTAGGAATATCCAAAATTGGATTTGCAGCAAATTTAGCAAAACTTTAATTTGTTGATGAAGCAAATCTTTTCTCAACTTAACAAAATCCTCCACCCCCCCCCCCCAATAAAAAGGGGTTATTCACCCTTCTGCACCCCCCCCCCCCTCTTCTTCTGTGTTTCCAACAACCTCCAGCCCTCTCAGCCAATCACTGACTGATGGAGAAGGGACAGTGTCGCAGCCAGTGATTGGCTGAGTGGGCTGTCACTCTTATGTCTCGAGAGTCACTGGCCATGGCTCTGTCCCTCAGTCAGTGATTGCCTGAGCGAGCTGGAGGCGGCTGAAGATGGTGAAGAGGACACCGGGAAAGTATGAATTGGTAGGTATAGATTTAATAAGTTTAGTTTGTGAAGTTTGTAAATTGTGCAGTAATACTTCACGAATATTGCAAACTGATTTTTTAAAATAATTCGCTCATCTCAATCCATCTCTGTTTATAGCTGTGCCTATACAGTCTGCCATTGACTTCTTTTTGAAAAAAGAAAAAGCCATATATTGCACCATACAGGAACGACTTTTCATCAACAGTTTTATTTAAAAAAAAAACAACAACAATTGAGTAACCTTTTCCATGTATACCAGTAAATCAAAAGGAAAATAACTTTATCCAAATCTTAAACAGACCGAACTAAAACAGTGGAATCATTGCAAGTGTTTAGCTGCAGTTTAAAAACCTCGCTCATCTATCCTTACTGCACTCTCTTTTCCATTCCTTCTTCTTCAGTGTCCCCCTCAGCCACCAAAATCCCATTCCCACAGACTTAGGGTCCTATTACACGGAACGATTTTTTAACGATTGACGACTAACGATAAACGATAACAAATGAGATTGTTTATCGTTAACCTGAAATAGTTCACCATATTACCCAGAACGATGGTCGTTACTACGATCGTTATTGCGATTGTTACTATGATCGTTTAGTCCTTCTGATCCCAGCAAAACAATGAACAATGTGCAATTACACTGAGCGATTAGTGAAAAAATGCGGAACTTGTGCAAAAGAATGTGGAATTACAGTGAACGATTAACGATAATTTTAGGTTTAGATCTAAATCAACGATCACCGACATACGACATACGAACTATTTTTCGATTGTTGCCTGCAATTACACAGAACGATTATCAGTTAAATTTGATATTTTTTGCACAATAATCATCCCGTGTAATAGGGCCCTTAGACAGGACAGTGATTGGCTGAGCATCCTGTCACTTTTGGCGCTGTCCTGTCTCAGTCAATGATTGGCTGAATGGGCTGGAGGTGGCTGTACATAGGCAGATTCTATGTACAGATCACCGATAATACTGATGAATGCTATGCTATGGCATATCATTCTGCAGTATATGCAATCAGAGCATTGCATATATATAAGTCCCCTAAGGCAATACAAAATGTGTAAAAAAAAAGTTTTAAAACATTTTTAAAAAACTAAAAACCCTAATAAAAGAAAGTTTTATATTATCCCCTTGCCCATTATACAAGTAAAAATATATTCTTTTTAAAACATAAAAATAAACATATTACATATCGTAGCATGCGGAATTGTCTGATCTATTAAACTATAACAATGTTGTTCCCGCATGGTGAACAGCATAAATGAAAAGTGAAAAAAAACACACCAGGACTGCTAATATTTTAAAATGTTATATTAGAAAACAAAATAATTAAAAACAACCAAAATTTTTCTGTTATACCAATATGATACCAATAAAAACTAGAAATCATGCTGCAAAAAAAATGACACCCCAGCCAGCCCTATAGGTGGGAAAATAAAAGTGCTAAGGCTCTTAGAAGGCGAGGAGGAACATTGCTTCAATTTGACCCAGATCCGGGCATCAATGACCTAGGACATGAAGAGGTTAAATTTGTAATTTGTAGAAAAGTAAGTAAATGTAATTTTTGTGAAAAGTAGTACTGTGCATGTATCCTGTTTCCTTGTTAGGGCCAGTTCACATGGAGCAAAAGTCGTGGAATTCCGTGGTGGAGCTCTCCGCCACGGAATCCCGCCTGCCTTAGTGTGTCAACGGGAGGGCTTGACATGTGAATTCTTTAAGCAGAGAACATGGGAAGCGGAGGCGTGCGAGACCTCCCGTAAAGACACCATGTGACACTGAGTCAGGCAGCATTCCGCGGCAGAGAGATGTGCTGCGTAATTCCGCCATTTGGCTCTCTGTGAACTGGTCACTGTCTAATTTCGATGTAGCTTGATGTGTTTAGCTGAAAATAGTTCTTTCCTTTAGCGATGGAGCTGTTAGTGACTGATGAGTTTTTTAATACTCCCCCCATAATGCTATTCTCCCAATGTGCTGTCATATGAGGATATCACTTTCAAATCTGCAATACCAATTTAATAATGTAAAACAGTATGTACAGGATTAAGGGGCGGGACAATGCAGTAACAGTTCTTTTCTATTTATTGTTTGCAAACAATGACAATTCATTGGCACTAGAGTTATTGTCTGATGCCAGTTCCATCTTAACCTATGGCTGTTTAGCAGATCTCTCCTATTGGATTTGGCAGTATATGGAGTGAGTGGGCCACATGCCACTTAGCAGATGTATATGTGAGCTGGCATGGATAACTAAATACAATTCCTAAAACCAGTCAAACATTATGCTAAAGATCTACATCGCCAAAATTAATGTGTGCTCTTTAAGGCTATGTTCACAGACTGTCAAAATGACGGTCATTTTTATTGGATGGCTGACATTTGTCAGCAAATAACAGACGTTATTTTAAAAGAACAGCAGTTGTTATATGAATAACGTCTGTTAACACTTTGATGGTGTGTGAACATAGCCTAAAGGATAAAAAGTTAAGACACTTGTAAATAGGAGCTGGTTTAAAGTGTCACTGTCGTTTCACAAAACTTTTGACATGTCATGTCAAAAGGTTTCATTGGTATGGGTCTGAGTGTTCAGACCTGTACTGATCGGGAGATAGAGCCGGGAGAAGACATGCTGCAGCGCATTCTCTCCTGTCTCGAGTCAGGTCGGGCTCCATAGAGCTCAATTATAAGTCCTACTGATCACGTGACAGAGCATGGAGAGGTCTTCTCCCGGCTCTATCTCCCGATCGGTATGGGTCTGAACACTCAGACCTGGACTGATCAAAACTTTTGACATGTCTCTATGATATGTCAAAAGTTTTGTGAAATGACAGTGACACCTTAAGCCTATTCTAGATTCAAGTAATAGAGAAAAAGATGAGAGATAATATGAATAAAAATAGACTTCATAAGGCACTGCTCCACGTAAAATAAATAAATAAATAAATTGTAGATTTATTAAAAAAGCACAACACAACAAATAAAAAGATTTGTTTCGGAGCTGGGACGACTCCTTCTTCAGGTAGGTGCATATATTAAATTAAATCATATTTATAGGATGGGTGGGGTGGGTACTATCCCAGCTGACAATCAGCACAACAGAAGCAAAATATTGTCTTTTCACAGCAAAACTACTGCTTGCTAGCTTGTATGGAGGCTACAGAAACATAACAATTTCTAATAAGTTTATATGTATCTTATTAGCTTTCAGTCCCAATGTTACATCACAGCTCCTTCCTATTGCACTTTATATGACATACAATGGTCCCTACTGAAATAGCAACCACTAAAATTGCCCCTGGTCTTGGGTGAATGGACTGTTATGCAAGTGCTTGGTCCTGGATTTCTAGGTAAGGCTGCGTTCACAAGTTTGGATATTTTGCAGACCTTATGGACGGTGTAGGCCTGTAATGGATTGTTTCCTCGCCCGGCATAATGTATCAATATCATGCCGGCAGGGGGGAAACTGTTAGAATCTCCGCAGCACTGTAGTGACAGAGCTGCGGAGATTCAAACAGTTTTCCCACTCCCAGCTTTATATTGATACATCATGCCGGGCGGGAAAACAATCTATGACAGACCTTCAATGTTCGTAAGGTCCGCAACGGACGTGTGAACCTACTTCTCCAGCTCTCTGGGACGTCAGGGAGCCAGAGAAACAGGTGGGAGCTTGGACAGGTAATGTATTAACTGGCAGCTGGAGGGTTAAGTGGGCAGGGGCTACATTCTCACAGCAGAATCAAAGTCTGCTGCGAAAATGGAGAACCATAGGGAATGACACTACAAAGTATTGCGGCGGATTTCATAGCATGAAATCTGCTGCAATACTGTACATGTGAAGGCAGCCTAAAAGAGATACGATAGGAGGTTATTGTAACAAAGTGCCTGAACCATAGATGTGATCTAATATAACTCACGCAGTCCCATCCTACGAGTCAAGTTGGAAACAAATCATGTCAATTATCAGAACAACAAGGAAAATCTTCATACTTAATTTTTTACATGCTCTTAGATCTTAGTATCCCACCCACACAGTACCAGAAAATATTCCTTACGAGGCTCATAAAATCACAGCTGCCTACAAGCCCCGCAATATCTCTTCAACTCAAGCTCTGCCTAATACCTCATCCTCTACTATTTACATAATTTATATAGCCGCTCTGAATGCACATGCTTGCCACAGCTGAGAGTGGATCCCGTTGGGGAGAGAAAAATATGCTTTTAGATAGAAATGTGTCAGACTATCTAAAGCAAACTCTCTTAGCTTGGGGACACCAGCTCTGAAAGGTAATTTGTTACCCTTTGATAGAAAATAACGCTAGACTGCTTTTTTAAGTCTGTCACGCCGCATGTTCTAACAGGATATTCCAAGATGTAATGGAAAAAGTAAATACATTTAAATATTATTGAAGTTGTGTTTATGTATCTAGTTACCAATGGATCTCCGGCTATACTCTTGTAGTCAATATCTGCACTGCCACCTACTTACTATAATAATTACTATAATAATATTCAAAAGATCCATTCATTCTACAGCACATATAAACCTAAAACATGAAATATTCTATTATAGTGGCAAAACACAGAAGAGGCGAAGATTTTTCCCCCCATAATTGTTTTGTAGAGCCTGAATAAAGTGATCTAGGAGTATCTAGGACATGACTATTGCATTGGATTTCTAAGAAACTCAATGCTCTTGGTCACCTTTTTAGCACAGCTCTTTCTATCATCAGTACTTTCTGGGCTGCTGTTCCCCTTGGGTCACCTTGGGTGCTGCCACCTCTTCTGATGGTAGTCCCAATAGCCAATGGTGAACCTTTTAGAGTCTAAGTACAAAAACTGTAACCCAAAACCCACAAATTTATTGCAAATTTGCCAATACTATACAATTGTCACGGCCGCGGCGGCGTCCCGTGCTCCGGGCCGCCGCCGCGACCTCCCTCTGCCCCATGCAGCTGCCGGGGTCCTTGTGCAGGGACCCGGCGCTGCTACCTGTTCGGCCCCGGGGGCGCCTTACCTCGCCCCGCTCCCGTCTCCGTCTGTGCCGGGCGGCCCGCGCGTCCCCACCTCCTAGGGCGCGCGAGCGCCGGCTGTCTCAGATTTAAAGGGCCAGTCCGCCCCTAATTGGTGTATGCACACAATCACTCCCTATAAATTCCAGCCCTGTCCCACTACAGGTGTTGGAGCCTCTACATGCTTCCCATAGCGTTTGGCCCAGCTCCCTGTTGTTCCTGACCTTAGTCCTTGTCCCTTGTTCCTGTCTTCAGTCCTTGTCCCTAGTCCTTTCCCGCTGCCTTCCCATTGTTCCTGAGTCCTGTCCGCCACCTGCGATCACGTCTACAGTCCTCTGCCTGCACTATCTCCTGCCTACTGCTCCTGCCACGCCTCGCCTGCCGTCACTAGCAACCAAGCCAGGGGTAGCGACCTGGGGGTCGCCTGCCGCAGCAAGTCCATCCCGCCTTGCGGCGGGCTCTGGTGAAAACCAGCGACCGCTTAGACTCCGCTCCCTGGTGAGGTTAGTGCTATGGCTAGTGACGGTCCAGTGGATCCACTACTCCAGGCGTTACAACAATGCAGGGATTCCCATCATTATGATGTGATTCTGGGCTTCCCCGCAGTTCAAAGAGGTGCTCTATGTACCACTGTGTACTGCACGGCCCCAGGAGGTAAGTGGTAATAACAATAACACCTGTATATAAAAAACATATGTCATGGCCATACAAATTATTGCCATAATGCCACTGATACTGAATAAGATCCACTGTACAGACCAATATCACCTCATACAGTAACCATATAAAAGGTAGATCCCAGGTGTACACAGGTTCTCCACATCAAGGGATTACAGTGCAATTACATCCAGTGACTCACAAAGGGGAAGAGACTAAACAAACAAACTGACTGGAAATGGCCTTGGTGCTGGACATAAAATCGATCTCCAATTCTTGTAGAATAGTTCTTTATTGTGAGCAACGCGTTTCGGCGGCGTTCTGTCGCCTTTATCAAGGCGACAGAAGGCGACAGAACGCCGCCGAAACGCGTTGCTCACAATAAAGAACTATTCTACAAGAATTGGAGATCGATTTTATGTCCAGCGCCAAGGCCATTTCCAGTCAGTTTGTTTGTTTAGTCTCTTCCCCTTTGTATTGCGAGTGATGGTATCGTGACGGATCTATCCTCTATATGCTGGGTGCCAGGCTGCGGACTCCACAGTATTTACAAGCTCTACTAGTGTTGTGCCTATTGCTCGCACAACACCAGAAGGTGAGTTGCCTTACCTGATGTGAATTTTTTCAATTAAGCCAATCTACTGCACCATAAGCGCCCCTCTTTGTTCATTTATGTTTGTTTGTCTGCATCCAGTGACTCACAAGAGACATCGTCTCTGAGTGGATCATAAGGTTCTTCGTCTCCTTATCTTGTCCATCTGCCTGGGCCATCAAAAGGACCTCTCCCAGACTTGTCTTGTCGCTACAGCATCTGCCAGACAAAGATTTTAGGATCCTTATTCTCACACCATCCTCATCTCTATACAAATTCTCCATACGTATTGGCCCCTCTGTTCTCTATATTGTATTAAGTTCCCTTTATGCTTCATACAGATTAGGTCCCTCTGTGCAGCTCCGAAATAGTATACAGTAAATAGCTCCCTCTGTGCAGCCTCCATACAGTAGATAGCCCCCTCTCTGAAGCTCCAATACAGTAGATACCACTCCCCTCCGTGCTGCACCCATAGGTGCTGGAGGTCCTGCCGTCTGTGTTCAGTCAAGTGCCATAGGTTCGCCATAACTGCCTATTTGAAAAGGTTGTGGATGCCGCCTGAAAATTGAGGTATTTACTTCCTAATTCAGTTTTGATATTGTTGTTGCTATTTATTACTGTATTTGATTCAGACCGTTCTCCATTTCTAAATTCACTTGTTTTTACCCTTGGATCCAATGAACTATACCTGTAGTACTTCTCCTAAAAAATTTACCTCTGTCTGTCTCTGGTTAGTTTCCTTTGTTAACCCTTGGATACAATGCTTCTTAACTGTAAGGCTACTCCTGTATATGCAATTACGCAATTGTCTCTATTTCTTACTACACTTTGCCTTGACCATTGCCTATTGTATTCTACCATCATGGTGATGGCCATTGGCTCCATTCCTGAATACACCCCATACTGCCAGTGCCAACACCACCAATCCATAACCAAGACATTGGAATCTTTGTGCAGCAAAGTTCATATCTTCTTACTTGGGTTAAGAATGAAAAATGGGTAACATGTTACACTCCATGGCGTCTTTAAACAAAACTTTTAACATGTCCTACAGACATGCCATAAGTTTAGAATGGTCAGGGTCTGAGTTAGACCCCAAGGGAATAGTGGAGGAAGAAGTGTGTGGCTGAGCTCTTCTCTCCTCGCTTTCTGTTTCTAGGAACAAAGCTGAGCCTATAGACTTGCATTGTGTGACCATCTCGGGCTTATGAAAAAGAATGGGAAGAGAATGTGCATAGCACGCACTTCTTCCAGTCTAGCACTCAGAAACCAACCAATCAAAACTTTTGATGTCTCTATGAAATATCAGAAGATTATTTTTTGTTTTTATTTAATGACAGTATTTATTTAAAGTGTCACTGTCGTTTTACAAAACTTTTGTTACATCGTAAAGATATGTCAAAAGTTTTGACCGGTCTGGGTCTCAGTGTTCAGACCCGTACTGATAGGGAGATAGAGCTAAACGCCGTCCTCTCCTGGCCCTGTGTCAAGTGATCAGTCAGTCTTATAATCAAGCTCTGTGGAGCTCGACTGATAAGTCCGACTGATCACATGACACAAAGCTGGGAGAGGGCCGCACTTAGCTCTATCTCCCACTCGGCATGGGTCTAAACACTCACTATGACATTTCAAAAGTTTTGCGAAACGACAGTGACACTTTAAAGGATCTACAGTATGTGACAAAAGGAATGATGTGGTGGAAGAGTTGTGGGTTGTTAATTTAAAATCGGTAACAAGAGGACTATACAGTACAGAATACCACAGATCACTAATATACACTGTTCTTCCATTGCTAAATTCTAACTTGATTTTATATGTGATAATCCTTAGGGCCCTTTTACACAGAAAGATTATCTGACAGATTATCTGCCAAAGATTTGAAGCCAAAACCAGGAACAGACTAGAAACAGAGATCAGGTCATAAAGGAAAGCCTGAGATTTCTCCTCTTTTCAAATCCATTCCTGGCTTTGACTTCAAATCTTTGGCAGATAATCTGTCAGATAATCTTTCTGTGTAAAAGGGCCCTTAGGAAGTGAACAGTATTAAAGCATTTTTCATTAATAATTATTCATTGTAGGTGTGGATGACTCCTGCCCCAAAATGCTATTTACTTGTTCTTCCTTAGTAGACAGTGATTAGACCTCTGTATAAATCACTGAACCAAGGCTTTTAAATGAACAATTCTATGAAAAAAACAGACATTGCCAATATAATTATTCTTTAGGGAACCCTACTGAATGTCTAATGCATATTGTGTACCACACCCAGTTTTCTAGACAGCACCTTATAAGTTCAGACACTAGCTAAGCAATCACACAAAAACACAAAAAAATGCAACAGCTCACCGCAATGGCACGATACAGACCCACTACAGACATGAAAATAGTTAAAAGCAGCCCCCCCCCCCAACTGCCAAAAAAAACTTCCACAAAAATAATGAGGCTCTTGATTACTATTTGAAAATGGTGTAAACTACCCCACCACGTTACGGTGGCCTCATAAACGGGGCAGTCCTACATTGTACTATGGCCTCTCCATGGCATGAAATACGCCTATGCTCTGGGCATGCAAGATCTGTCTTATACCGGCACAAGTAATTACACCACCTGGGTGGGACAGGTGGAGTGCACGACCAAGTAGAGGCAGCCACTCCCCCATCTGGAACACAGAAAAAAAAAGACAAATTTGGTCAGCTCTCCTAGAACACCATTCACACTAGGCAGGAGCACGTTGCTATGGCTGAAGTTGCAAACACACAAAGACAGAAAAAAATGCAACAGCTCGCCGCAATAGCAAGATACAGACCCACTACAGACATGAAAATAGTTAAAACCAGCCCCCCCCCCCCAACTGCCAAAAAAAACCTCCACAAAAATAATGAGGCTCTTGGTTACCATTTGAAAATGGTGTAAACTACCCCACCACGTTACGGTGGCCTCATAAACGGGGCTAACTAAGCAATGTGTCAAATGCAGTAGGAAAATTCAATTGATCTCTTTGCTTTTTTGGATATCAGCATTATCACCAGTATTCTAAGAAAAAAAAACCATGGTGGTGTATGTCAATAAAAATAAGTTACCAAGTCACCAGTGCTGTAAAGGGAAACAATGAGGTCTGGAGCGCAATAAGCAAGCGACAATCTGCTAGATCGGTGCATGCTTACAGAGCCAATAAACAACTCAATTATTGTAGCAATGTCCATGCAGCCCTTGCTTACATAAAAGGTAATAAAGTATATACTTACCTCTCCCCACTCCCCAATGTCCTGCTGCCTTTTCCCCGGTAACTGCAGCTGTCATGAAAGCTTCTGAAGCCATCTCTGAAGGGACAGGCTGATCAGCCAATCACTGGCCTCAACGCTGTCCTGTCTCGGCCAGTGATTGGTTGAGCAGCCTGTCACTGCACAGACAGGTTCAGAAGCTTCAATGGCGTCTGCAGTGAGCGAAGGGAAGGCAGCAAGACATCGGGAAGCATGGAGAGGTAAGTATTTTTTCTTTTTTTTTCTTTATTACTTTCTATGTATGCAAGGGATGAATGAACATCACTAACAATGCCTGTGTAGCCCTTGCTGAACAGACATCGAACTACAGTATTTAATAGGCTCTGTAAGCGAGTGCCGATCTAGCAGGCCAATGACTTTTAAAATTGGTAAAAGACAATATCGTTGTCTTTATTACATGCAGCGATATCTGCCCGAATAGGCTTGATTAGGCAGACTATCACTCTGGGTAATAGCACCCTTAAGAATCCATAGTGTTTACTCTCAACTTCCAAAGAGATATCAACTGTCCTCTATGAAATTCTGATTTTGCTAACCACAGAATGTTCTTGTGTGGATCACAGCCACTTAGCTATGTATCATATAAACTTGCATAATCAGGGTTCTAGACAAAGTCAGGCATTTAAGCTAGAGTTGGTAAAACAACTTGGAATGATATAGACTGAAATCTTCACAAAAGGATGATCACGCAATGACTGTGCCGTTAACTTGGCCGGATTAAAGGGAGGGCACCCAGGGCACGTGCCCCGGGGGCCTCCATCACTTAGAGGCCTCCACCAGCCTGAACCCGGAAGCAGGGATTACTGTAGAAATACAAACAATAGAGGATGCACATCCTCACTTACACGGAGCGCTGTGTATCCTCCACTGTCTTCTGGTAACCATGGCTACAGCAGCCTGTGTGTCCGGAGTCTGGCTCCTCCCTGTGAGGACTCCCTGTATATGGCTGAGACAAGACACCTGAGCTGCTGAAGGAAGGGACCCCTGCTCAGTGTGTGCTGAAGGACCTGTGGTGATGTCCCGCCCATGTGATAAGGGAGGGGCCAGACTCTACAAGCTTTGGGAGGGGTTGTGTATTGAGCAGGAACTCGTCAATATTACCAGGTAACTGTAGGGATCATTCATACATCCATAGAATTCCATACATACACGGACGGTGTTCTGTGGACTGGACCCTGGACCTGGGAGCTCCCAGCATCATAATTAATTATAATGTCGGAAGCTCCTAAACAGTTTAAGGGTGTGTTCACACCTACAGGATCCGCAGCGGATTTTCATGCTGCGAGTTTGCAGCGAAATCAGCTGCAGATCCTGTACTGTGAAGCTCAATGGGTCCCATACATGCAGCGCATCTGCTGCCTGCATGGGACCCGGCCCCTTTAACCCCTGTACCGCCGCCGGCCGCCCACTGCTTACAGCCCCGGCCCCCTTAAACCCCCGCACCACTTGCACGCCTGATGGCTGCCCTGGCCCCCCCCACGCCTGATGGCCACCTCAACCCCCCCGCACGCCCGATCGCAGCCCCGCGGCCGGGGCTGCAAGCTGCAGGCAGCCAGCGGCGACGCAGGGGTTAAAGGGGCCGGGTCCCATGCAGGCAGTGGATCCGCTGCGTGTATGGGACCCATTGAGCTTCACAGTACAATCCGCAAACTCGCAGCATGAAAATCCACTGCGGATCCTGTAGGTTTGAACGCACCCTAAAAGTTTGCGCTAGTGTGCTGACATTGACACTGAGATGCAATAGTCAAGTCTTGTTTAGTTGTTAGTTACTTTTTCTATCCCACTCCACAACACTACTATAACCATACAGACTCGTTTTAGCGTTTTTTACTTCTGCTATTTCCTGGATGAATTAAGAATTCTGCAGGATATTTTTTAGCAGCAGAGACTACAAAACTGGTCTGAGTCAAGGGAAAGATGGATGGTGCTAAATACAGGGATATTCTTGAGCCCCATCTCCCCATACGATCTTTAGATCATGGGAGATAGCAGTGGTCTGCTGCCGCCGTTCCTCTTATGTGGAGCAACATTGCTTTCTTAGTTGTTCGTCTTTCAACATGTTCAACAGACAATGATCAGCCGGCATCGTTCATGTCGGCTGATCGTTGCCTTCTATATGAAGTGATAATTGGGCGTAATGGCCGATAATTGACCAAATATGGCCGATAATCGCTTTGTGTAATAGTGCCTTAACTTGAAGGAGCTGGAGCAGTTTTGCCTTAAGAAATAGGCCAAAAATACCAATGGCAAGATGTGGCAATCTCCAAAGTGACTTGTAGCTGTAATTACTGGAAAAGGTGGCTCTATAAAGTACTGACTTTAGGGGGGGGTAGTAGTTATCCACGCTGAAGTTTTCTATCATTTTGTCCTATTTGTTGTTTGCTTCACAACAAAAAGAAAACAAAGGGGGAGATTTATCCAACATGGTGTAAAGGGAATCATCAATAAAGAGAATAACTTGAGGGCACTCACCGTTAAAATGAAAAAAATCTTTATTTAATCTTCCTTAAAAAACATGTATTCCTTTATGCTGCAGTGGATCGGGACGCCAAGCTACAGCTGATTACTAGTCCATGACAGCTGTTTCGCACGTCACGCCGTGCTTCTACGGATGCTCCTTAGCATCCGTAGAAGCACGGCGTGACGTGCGAAACAGCTGTCATGGACTAGTAATCAGCTGTAGCTTGGCGTCCCGATCCACTGCAGCATAAAGGAATACATGTTTTTTAAGGAAGATTAAATAAAGATTTTTTTCATTTTAACGGTGAGTGCCCTCAAGTTATTCTCTTTATTGATGATTTGCACATATTTTTTCCTGGGTGAGCACCTCCGTAAATTTTTCCACCTCCCCACACTGCTACCATGTTATTAGCCATCTTAATCGGATAGTGCCAGACCGCTGCATGTTATAGACTGATGGTGTAAAGGGAAGCTGGCTCAGTTGCCCATAGCAACCAATCAGATTCCACCTTTCATTTTCCAAAGAGTCTGTGAGGAATGAAAAGTGGAATGTGATTGGTTGCTAGGGGCAACTGAGCCAGTTTCACTTTACACCAGTTTGATAAATCTCCCCCAAAAATGTTTAGAATTGTAGACGTTTTCTTTACATGAAATGATGCAAACCCTCAAAAAAATCCAAATTAATTTCAGATTGGGAGATAGCAAAACATGAAAAAAAATGCCAAGGGGTGAAAACTTTGCACGCCCTTGTATATCTTTGTTGAGACATTAGAGGAGAGTGAGGGGAGTTTACAACATGCTGCCTTGTGATAAATGATGCCCCAGAAAGAACGGACAGGAAATAAAGGCAGCAGGTGCTGCAACCTTTCTGATTGTGCAATAGACTGCAGTGAAATGAGATTTTCTGCAATTAGAGATGAGCGAACCTCGAGCATGCTTGAGTCAATCCGAACCCAAGTTTCGGCATTTGATTAGCGGTGGCTGCTGAACTTGGAGAAAGCCCTAAGGCTATGTGGAAAACATGGATATAGTCATTGGCTGTATCCGTGTTTTCCAGACAACCTTAGAGCTTTATCCAAGTTCAGCAGCCCCCGCTAATCAAATGACGATCGTATCTGCAATAGCTTTCGATGAGGACTGGCAGGAGTGCTGTGGAAGAGGTGCAGGAAGGGTGGGAGGACTATAAAGAGAATTGAAGGAAAGCATCTTTTTAATACTTTACGTTATTTTGTATGAGTGTAAAAAGGACCAGTATATAACGTCACACCAAAATGTCAATCCTAAATACTAACATTACAATCTCATGCTGCTGTTTCACGTTTAATTTGCAGTATTAGGCTATGCTCACACAACGTCAAAAATAGAGAAAAGGCGGACGATTTTGTAATTTAAAATAATGTCCGTTTTGACGCATTTAACTGACTGCAATGGAAATGCATTGAAGTCAATGGGAAGACCGACGTCCAATTCACACAATGCATTAAATAACAGACGTTTTTACCACGGGCATCAAAATAGTGAACATGATCATTATTTTCGGACGTCTTTTGCAAACAGCGGATGTTTTTTATTAGTTGTTCACACACAGTTTTTCTTTTTCCACCGTTCTTTCTCCGTTTTTACTATTAAATTCAATGGACTTTTTAATTAAGCCGCACCCAAAATCCAATAAGTAACCAAACTAGAATAATGTACAAACACCAGTCATTGCACTAAGGGGAGGCCAGGCTGCTAAATGACACCCGTTATTTTAGACTCACCATAACGGACGTCATTTTAAACGGAGCTGAAAAAACGTTGTGTGAACATAGCCTTAAAATGGCAACACACTTATGTTCTTATGTGTTTTCTCTCTTGCTAAATATTGCCACACGGTCCTATAGCTAATATGGTGGTCCTCTGTGTGTGTGGGGGGGGGGTTTACTGGGAGCCGCTAAGTGCTTTGGATGTATCAGCGCCGCTACCCAGGGCTGCCAGGCATACTAAAGTAAGAAGTGTTTCACACACTGCAGATAATACCAGCTGATAACAGGTGGGAAGAGTCCTGTACGTTCTCGTTATACACTATAATTAGACTGATTATAATAATTAGCACTGACTCTAATTTCCATCTAGTTTTATATTCTGCCTTTAAAAGCATCCGAATATTCTACTGTTTTTTATTCTTTTAATTGGGTTTCAAAATAGTGTTCTACTATGCAAAAAAGCCACTTTGCAGAAAATGAGCATTTATCAATTCTGATTCCAGCTTGACGTGTCCATTAAACACAGCTGCCTAATTGAAGAACGGAAAAGTAGGTCTACGTGGAACCTTTCACCTCTTACTGTAAAGTCAAATGCAATGCAATTTACATGCAATTAATATCTGAAGTATTGTTAACCACGTAGCTTCCGGCGGACGGTCCCGTCGTGTAAATTTTTCCATCTGTCTGGGGGTAATAACGATCGGGAAGGATGTATGTCAAAATGAGACGGAACTCACGACTACAATGAAGTTTGACATGTTAGACTGACTTATAGGCTGGCTGCTATGTAGGATATGTAAATGTTTCTTTTACATTGATTTACTGTCTTCAGATAGACAGATAAAAGTCTATTGTCATATGTGGAAAAAATTTCAGAATACCAGAAATTTACATAATGAAAAATTGAGTGACACGGGCTTTGCGCCTAATATAAAAAGACCTGCATAACATTAAATCAGGTTCATTTATTTAAAAGGCATACTACAGTTGGATAAAAATCTCTGAGTTTAGCTGCTTATGCCCTAATTTCATAGTATTTATGCATTGATGGCAATGATTCCAAGAAAACCATGTGATCGGAGTATCAATTCCCATCAACCCATTTTCTTAAACTGTACACTGTACAAGATTACCCGCATCGGTGCCAATATATACATCTATATTACTTTCTGAAACCAGTTCATTTGAAAGAAAAGAATTTTCAGCAGAGTACCCCTTTAACCACTCAGTCTAAGACTATGCTCACATACACGTGTTACTAGAACAGTCACTTTATTCCATTCCTTATTAATAGGTGCCAGCTGCCTTTAGATTTCTGCACCATTCTCTGTATCTCCTTTTTTTTGAGATTCCTAATGGCGACCATGTGGATCCCTGCAACGGTACACGGCTCTGATGTCGGTCATGTACTGATGCAAGAATCCACATGGTCGCCATCAGGATTCTCAAAGAAAGAGACCAGAGGATGGTTAAGTACACTGATTAAGAAGATGCTGAACAGTGTGAGGCCATGTTCACACAATGTAAGTTCCGTATTAATCACGGCCGTTGTTGCAACAATTGGTATGGAACTTACATTGTGCTGCAGGCCGGGGGAATCCCAGCCGGAGTGTATACACATGGTATACACTCCAGCCGGGATCCCTAGCAGCGCCGTAGAAAGCTGACAATGAATAGCGGCTGCAGAAAACCCTTTCAGTTCACACAATGGAACGAGCGGCTCCAGCCGCGAACTCCATAGTGTGCAGTGGGGAGTTCTGATGCGGGCGGGCTGGCACGGATGCGCCCGCATCAGAACTCAGCAGCGCAAAAGATCATCCAGCCAGTACTGCAGTACCGGCCGGGATGATCTTTTCTGAGACTGTCCATTCCCTAACCCAACCGGTCTCATACTAAGGGCCCTATTCCACCGGACGATTATCGTTCAGATTATCGTTAAATTGTTCGAATCTAAACGATAATCGTTAGGTTGGAATGCAATTAACGATTAACGACCGAACGAGAAATCGTTGATTGCTTTATAAGACCTGGACCTATTTTTATCGTTGCTCGTTCACAAAACGTTCGCAAATCGTTCGCATTGAATAAGAAATCGTTCTGTCGTTTGCAATAGATACGAACACAATAGCGAATAAATAGCGAAGAAAAACGATCGCAATTATGATCATAAGTAACGATTATCGTTCCATGGAAATGAGTGAACGCATCAGGTCTTTCGCAATAGCGGTTGTTTCAGATCGTTAATAGTTAACGATTATGCAAACGATAATCGTAGGGTGGAATAGGGCCCTAAATGTGAACATAGCCCCACTCACTAAAAGGGAACTGTCAGTGAATGTGAATTATATATCCAGTAAGCACGGCAAACCAACCTGACCACAGTATGCTAATCCTTCTATGCTCCACTTTCTGCCATCTAAATTCAGTCATCATCTCCTTAGTCTTATTTGCATTCAAGACTTTAAAGTTTTCCTTAAAGCAAAGTTGCTTCCAGAAAATGCATGGTCCAGGTAGGTCAGTGCATTGAACTGCCTGGCTCTTGCCTCTCTGGCACTTCACTGCAACATAAAACATCTGGATTTCATAGTAAACCAATGGAGCCCCTCTCCTACAGCAAAATAGGGAGAGCATTAAAGGGGTTATCCAGTGCTACAAAAACATGGCCACTTTCTTTCAGAGACAACTACTCTTGTCTCCAGTTTAGGTGCCGTTTGAAATTAAGCTTCATTCACTTCAATGAAACTGAGCAGCAAAACCCCGCCCAAGCTGGAGACAAGAGTGGGGCTGTCTCTGGAAGAAAGTGGCCATGTTTTTGTAGTGCTGGATAACCCCTTTAAGTCAAGGAGAGAAACACTCAGCCACGCCCTTCTCCTGGCCCATTCTAGTGATTAGTGGGAGTCTGAATACCCAGGCCATGACCAACCAAAACCTTTTAATACGTTTTTATGACAAACATTTTTAGGCTATGTTCACACAATGTCGAAATGACGGCAGTTTTTTTGGACAATCATTGTTTAACAGCAAATATTGACTGCTGTTTTAAAACAACGGACATTATTTTAGGAATTATTTTAAAATGACGCCGTTATTTGCTGTTAAATGGTGGCCGTCCAATAAAACGGCCATCATCTTGATGGTGTGGGAACATAGCCTGAAAGTGAAAGTGACACTTTAAGGCTATGTTCGCACAGTAGGAAAAAAACGGCCATCATTTAACTGCAAAAAGACGGTTGTCATTTTCCCATTGTGTGAAAATTATGTTTCCAGAGCTGCCGCAAATGCTGTTTTCTTGGTCGCCCGCTGTCCGTCAGTCTCTGCTGCTGTCTTCTTCTTCTTCACAACTTTTGCTGACGCGCTGCTCTGATGACCGCTCAGCATGGACCGCACTATACTGTGCCATGCTGAGCAACTATTTCCAGTCTGAACTGCATGTAGGTGGAGGTTGAGAAAAAGATGACAGAGGTGGCCCTGGCAGCATAAGACATAGAAGTTTATGCCAGACAATCCCTTTTAACAAGACCGAATCACTCAGAAATGTAAAATTTACATTCGCTTTAAATAAGTGCGAATGGTTTAAAATGATTGCTCGTTGTCCTCGTATTTCTATTTTTTTTTTTTACGAATTTGTGGACGTTACGGATGTTTCAGCTGCAAAAATTAAGGATTCGGAAAAATATGCTTCCATAGACTTCTATAGGACAATCTCAGTCACAATTATGGTCCGCATTACGGATCTGCAAATCTAAGGACAGTGTGAACAGCCTAATAGAAATCAATCAATGCCCGTACTTGCGGATCAGCAATGACGGCCAAACTTGCGGATTCTATTGTGTCAAATCATTCTTTGTTCACGGCAACAGCATTAGATTGAATACGCCAATGTCCAAAGAGTGTAATGTTCTAGAATAAATTATTTCAAATTACAAGATGATTGATAGATTTTATAAACAGTATTTTAATATTAAAAATGATCGATAATGTAAGAAAATATGCAAATAGTAAACATATTTCTATAATATATTCTGGTAAACTCTGATTTTTCAAGAGGTCTACTTGATGTAAGTAAAGGGAAAATATGCAATTTTGGATTTGCCTGTAAAAACTACTGATGCGTTGTTAAGTCTGTCTGAATTACTGTGCACATGTTCAGCTGAATGCTAATAAAAATATACATGCAGCTTGAAGAAAGCCTATGAAATTGTGATTAGTGTTTATTCTTTGCTACGTCTGAAGCTTACGGATGCTGCAGCAGGTGAAGGCGAATTGGTTTCAGCTTGATTAGGATGAAAGAATATCTCTATAAGAAGCCTCTTCGTCTGGCTGGGTGTATGTGGATAATTTAGTATAATGTTCCAGGTGTTTGAAGAGCTGACGGTGCATGGCAGATAAGCTTGCATGGAGATGAGCATTATGGGAAGCAGAAGTGGCAGGTGTGAAGAAAAAGCAGACAACTGATCCATTGACCTGGGTGTCAGTACCGTTAACCCTTTTCACTCATACCATTAGAATATAATGCTGTCTATCACAGAACCACTGGTATGGTACATATAAAAAAAAAAAAAAAAGTTCCTTCAGGAATTCCTGAAGAGAGAATTTCTGTATAAAAATTAGAAGAAGATGGAATAGTCCTAATATTCCGGACTTTGTAACATGATAGCAGATTGGACAGTAGAGGTATGTTTAGAGAGGCTGTTAGGATCGGCCGTCACGCTCGGCTCCCCGCACTTCTGCTCCCAACGGCGTCCCTGGCAACTGGCTCGGACAGTTTTAGGGAGCGTGCTGGCGGCATCCCTGACGACTGGCCGGTTGCTAAGGGCGCTGCAGCAGCGTCCTTTGATCTTACCATTTCACTACCTCCGGCCGAGCAGCACAGGTGCCCGCTGTTATAAATAATTGATTGTGCCAGCCTCCCGATTTTTGGCTTGACTTTTGACTATTCTCCCGACTATCGATTTTGTACCGCACTGACCGATTGTTACAGACCCAGCTTGATCACTTTGACTTTATTGTGTTTGTTTGTTCTGTCTTTCTTCTGACTCTGCATTGCCCTCATCAAGGTTAGGGACCATCGCCCAGGTATCCGCTGCCGCTGAGGACAGATTGTGGTAAGCAGACAGGGACAGCGGGGCGGGTGCCAGTACAGGGCATTATAGAAATGCAGTATTGTTTTAGAACTTGGTTATACACCTCCTAACAAGAAATGTGTTCAAAGACACTGCAATTATGACTTTCCATAGAAATAGGGAAGATCAGAACCCCTACTGGTGCTGGGAAACATGAAGGCTCAAGGATGGACAGATGTCGTTGAATCTATCAGATATGCAACAGACTACAGGTATAAGGTCTAGAGAATGAAAAGAGATCCAGACGGAAGGGAAGAAGGAAGGAAGGGACAATTATTATTTACTCTTGCACAGAAGTTTACACCTGCTCCAGAGCATACACCATGATAACTTTGGGGTGTTAGGCGCATCCTTCACTCTACCTTGATGCCCAACTCCTGTCTGCCCATGAGGCAAAAAGGACTTTTTGCAGCCATACACACAAAAACACAAAAAAACGCAACAGTTCACCACTATCAGCAAGATACAGAACCAACACAGATATGAAAATCGCTAAAAGCAGCCCCCCAACTGCTAAAAATCCTGCAGGATCCACATCTAATACTGGCAAAAATAATAACCACCTGGGTGGGGTGGGTGGATTGCACAGCTAAGTAGAGGCAGCCCCTACCCCATCTTGAATATAGGCAAAAAGACAAATTTGGTCAGATCTCTTTACGCCACATAAAAGGTAAGGATCTGATCCTTTCCCATGGCGTATGCCAGAGGCGCATTCATTTATTTATTTTTTATAATTTTCTCCCTATATGTCTATACATCTACATTATAGCTATATGTATACCCAGCCAGACCATTGTTTCAAAGCTGAGTGTTGGTCAGTAACCTAGACAATGAGCTGTCAACAATGGGAGAAAAAAAGCAGCAAATCTAGAGAAGGAAAGTTTATTAAATGAATGTATTTGCAAAAATATTAAACTTGTCTTGTCCTTAAAGTTTAAGTATAGTTGAGAAGAGAATACACCTCTAGCCCCTTCTCAATCCATGATGTACAGTTATGGCACGGGTTGGCTTAGGTAATATGACACAGGAACCAGCCCACGTCATTCCAGCAGGTACTGGCTATGACCAACATCGGAGATTGCTCTGATACCAGTGATTTAACTTTTTAGATGCCACTATCAATAGTAATCATGCTATCGAAACGGTTTTTAATGGCTGTCGTTGGTGGTGAAGTGGCCCTATTGACACCCCTGCAATGTAATCCTGGGGGGCTGACGGCTGATCTGCTAATAGAGTCTGCCTGTGGCTGACTTTACTAGCATAGTGCCAATCTAATAGATCAAGGCAATGCATACGCTATGGGTATTAGAACGTGAAAAGGGTGGGAAATATGTGGGAAAGGGTTAACATTACCAATTTTTATAATTTTTTGGTTCATTTTTGTGATATCGAAACAATGTCCTTTCAAAACACACTAGTAGAACCATTCAGCCTAAAGAGTTAAGACAGAGAACGATAACTTGAGGTCACAATTGTATATGAAGAGTCAAAGATTCTATTTTTTTTAAAAATAAAAACAGCTAGGAATCTCAGTATCTCTCTCAAATTGACAATATATAGAGTAAATTGTCCCCCAGCAGGGAGGAAAGCTTTGACTGGAATTCTCGATACCCATGTGAAGAAGAGAAGAACAAAAGAGGAAAGATGTGTGTGAGAAAAAAAAGAAGGGAATAAAAGAGCCTTGAAGAGGAAAGAACAGATTATGCAACAATTCCTATGGAGTGCCATATAAGTGAATACCCTAGCTGGCCAGGACAGAGTTATTTATTGACTAACACCTCGGGTAATTACTAGTCAGTGTCCCTATCTACATGAAAGATGTATCAAGCATGAATAATGATAAATGATATCCTGAAAGCAAACTATATACGCATGGAAAAAAAAAATTCTTGCCCTTTAATAAATCTCAAAATAATGACCGATAGAAAAACATCTCCCTAAAGAGAGGCCTTCAAACATGAGACGTTTGTACCATCTTAGGGGTGATAATACGTGTAGGATTTCCCCCCATTCTCAACACTATCATGTTGAATAGATGGTGATTAGAGATGAGCAGCAGCTGCAGCAGCCAGAAGCAAACGAAGCAAACGAGTGCCGATCTCATCGATCTATGCTCCATATCTATGCAGCATAGATCTGAATGAGAGATCAGTGTACTTATACTAGAAGTCCCCAATGTAAAAGTTAAAAAATAAAGTGTTGTTATTAATAAAAAAAAAGCCCCCTCCCCTAATAAAAGTCAGAATCACCCCCCTTTTCTAATTTTATAAATAAAAATAAATAAATAAACATGTTTGGTATTGCCGCGTGTGTAATCACCCAAAATATAAATTTATCACATTCTTGATCTCGTACGGTAAATGGCGTAAGCGCAAAAAAATCCCAAAGTGCAAAATTGCGCATTTTTGGTCGCATCAAATCCAGAAAAATAGTAATAAAAAGCGATCAAAAAGTCGCATATGCGCAATCAAGGTACCAATAGAAAGAACACATCATGGCGCAAAAATTGACACCTCACACAGCCCAATAGACCAAAGGATAAAAGCGCTATAAGCCTGGGAATGGAGCGATTTTAAGGAACATATATTTGTTAACAATGGTTTGAATTTTTTACAGGCCATCAGATAAAAGAAAAGTTATACATGTTACATATCGTTTTAATCGTAACGACTTGAGGAACATATAAAAAATGTCAGTTTTTCCATAGGACACACGGTGTAAAAACGAAGCCCCCCCCCAAAGAAAAAGAATTGTGTTTTTTTTTTCAATTTCACTGCGCATATAATTTTTTTTCTGATTTCGCAGCATATTTTATGCAAAAATTCAGCCTGTCATTGCAAAGTACAATTAGTGACGCAAAAAAGTAAGGGCTCATGTGGGTCTGTAGGTGTAAAAATGCAAGTGCTATGGCCTTTTAAGCAAGTAGGAAAACGCAAAAACGAAAATTAGCCCGGTCCTGAAGGGGTTAAAGGGGTTGTCCAGCAAAAATAATTTTCTTTCAAATCAACTGGTATCAGAAAGTTATATAGAGTTGTCACTTACTTTATTAAAAAATCTCAAGTCTTCCCATACTTATTAGCTGCTGTATGTCCTGCAGGAAATGTTGCTTTCTTTTCATTCTGACACAGTGCTCTCTGCTGACATCTCTGTCTGAGGCAGGAACTGTCCAGAGCAGGAGAGGTTTTCTATGGGGATTTGCTACTGCTTGAGACAGTTCCTGACACAGACAGAGGTGGCAGCAGAGAGCCCTGTGTCAGACTGAAAAGAAAACATTTTCTGCAGGACATACAGCAGCTAATCAGTACTGGAAGAGATATTTTTTTTTTAAATAGAAGTAAATTACAAATCTATATAATTTCGGTAACCATTTGATTTGAAAGAAAGATTTTCGCTGGATAACCCCTTTAACAGGATAGTAACTTTTGTTTTTATTTTATAACGTATACTGCATTTAGTTTACTTTGCTTAAACATATAATCGCATCCTAGGAAGTTATTTCTTACCTCCCCTTCAACTGAATTTCATGCTTTTAAATAGGTTAGTTCCTTAAAAAATTAATATAGTAAAAGAAAAAACAAATTGTATTTATTACTTTACTACTGAAAAACTTTAAGTTATTTATATTGAGGTCACTTTGGCAAACGTTCGAACAACCCCTTAAAAATATATTCTAAGCCCAATTAAACTCATGATTAAATAAGCCTGTCTCTCTGGCAATAATAACACATGTCCCTTGATTTATGTCAAGTGAATCACTCCCTGGAGTACTATTGCTTTTACCATGCTACTTGCACTATGAATTACGTTTGCAGAGAAATGTTAACTGCAAGCAAATCAACAGGAAACCCTACAGTAATGATAAATTCACCAGTAAGAAAAAGCTAGATTTATGGCTCCTGCATATGGCTGTATTAGGGCTCGGTGAAGGTGTGAGGGCCACATTGGTGGGGTTATCATCCAGATTCTGCCTCCAAGCCACATTAGGGGGACAGACCATCAAACTCTTACCCTTTAAATGCTGCCAACCTATGTCTGATGTAAGAACTAGAACTTGTCTTTTATTGCTACTTTTTATTGCTTTTTATGTGGTGTGGAGAGATTTGGAGCATCTGGCACCTTTAGGCTCAATCTTCCAGGATTACCCACAACAGTTGGCGACGTTCCTTGGTGCTCAGCAGATCCGTTCTCATTCCCAACAGCCCTCGGTCCCTCCAGAGCGTAGACTCCAGGTGGAGACAGGATCTACAGCAAAATAAAACAACAGAACAATAAAACAAACATGATACAAAATAACAGAAAATATATTTAGCATTAAATTTAGCACTCAGAAATTCGTTTCACAAATTGCATACAAACAAATTTTTATTAAAATAGGCAAACTATAGTAGCTATAATAGAGGGACTATTACAGAGTAGCAATTTTTTTTCAACACCTGTTGCTGTGACAGTTTCAAAATTGGAAAATATCATTTTTTTAAAAAATGTCAATCAGCCTGTCAATCATTCAATTTCCGCCATGGACAGTTTTAGTGGACGTTGGTGGATGAGCGGCGTAATATCAATTTTCTCCCAGCACTGGAGTGGACATTGGTAAATGAGCACTCAGTGAGTTATTAAGATGGACACTGTGATTACTGTGACTTCTTATAATGCACCCAGTGACTTGGTATAATGAACAACAGTCACCCAGTTACTTGGTATACTGGACAATGGCTTCACTGCTCCCACAGAAAAACACCCACAATCCACCCTCTTCTCCTCTCTGTCCCTATCGCTCTGTATTTCTGCAACCTGCTCTCCACTATACACAGCCGACTAGCCGCCTCCAGGAAGCCAATCACCTTATATAGTGGGTGAGTTGCTGACATCACAGTGGGGTTTGCAGCTGATTGGATGGGTGCAAGGGATTATGGATAATCCCTTTCTCCTGCCAAAATACAATACTGTAAGCCAACATGTGCGGCCACCATGCAGGTGCAGATTTGTATCATGATTTACACCTGCTAGTAGGCATGTAGGCATAAATCATGATAAATCTGGTGCGGGAGGAGGCCACTCCTACCTTGCCATGCCCCCCTGCCCGCTCATCAGTCGAGCGGGGGTTATGGCTGGCATACACCACAGAGAAGGCAAAAATCTGTTTCTACTCTCTTGCATAAAATGACTAAAGATTTGCAGTTTTGTATTTCTGTTTAGTGACTGACGATGTAAACATACCCAGGAAATACTTTTTACATAGAAATTTGCTAAGTTTGGGGTTAAAAAAAAAAGTGTACTTACCTGTACTGATCTCCTGCCATCATCACCACAAGGGACAGCATTTCCTGGCTAAAGTCTTGACACAAGGAAGTATCCGATTAGCCAGTAGCTGCAACCAATGACCAACCTAAACCAGTGGTTGGCTGAGCATTTACATCCTTATGCCGAGATCAAGAACAGGAAGAACTGTTCAACAGGACCATACTTCATCGGAACAATAGTGGCAGGGTATTAGGGCAGGTAAGTACATATTATTTTTTGGTTTTACCCAAGGCTGAGTCCATTTCAGTATCTGTGATAGGAGAATTGCTTCCTACAATGTAAAGAATAGCTAATTTAGGAAAAGGGGCTAACATGCCTATGCACAAAATATATTTGGATTATTCAGTGGTACTGACATTAGAATGACTGTCATGACTTCCAGATGGTGCACCTGCCTAATTGTAAAGCAATATGAAAGCAGGGGATGTGTCACAGCCAAACTAGGCAAATTCTCCATTCTAAAGTCTGAGAAAAATGGTTGAAAAGCACTGTAAAAACTGAGATTTCTGCATTACAAGGTCATTAACATACTTACCTGGATGATAGGATAGCACCCTGTGGTTAGATGACACATATGACACACAATTAGATATAGTATAGCTGGTAAAGTAATTGGATGTGATACTACTCCACTCAAGCTGATATAATGTGCACATTAGAGTGTTCGTACAATGAGGATAATTTAGACAAGTTAATCTATCTGTCTATTTGTAGCATATATTAAAAAATTAAATAAGTGATCCAATTTGCGGCTATTGACAGCTCTACATCTTGCATACACTTGATTTCACACAACAGACTTAATGCTGTTAGTTTGAGCAGGGGATTGGAGACTTACTGCTACACTACTATGTCCTAAAGGTATAGGAACTTACTTTTCCCAACTCCTGCACCATGTCCGTCCTTTGCTATGTGTTCCCTGTTGTCAGAAGTGCGCCTGTCCCTGCAATAGATGGGATATTGGCCTAGCAAGAGGCTGAAACGCTTGTTCTCCTGTGGGCCAGTCCAAGCCTGCTTCCAGGAGTCCTACAGTATGTTCAATAACTTTTATTTACTACAATCATTGTCCATGGGAAATACTAAACTTAAAAGGTCACATATAGCTCCACTCCATTCTCCCATGTCCTTAAAGTGTCCCTGTTGTTACAACTTTTAAAATCTAAATCAACAGTAGATATGATATAAAGCAAGTTTGCAATTTACATTCAATATTTTTTTGTTGTTATCATGCTGTAAAACAAAGCTGAACTTACCAGAAATCCAGGTCCATTCTCCTGAAGGCAGATTTTCTGGTTAAAAAAAAACAGACTAAACACAGAAATTTCGGCGAGTACAGAGAGTCATGGCTCAATGTGTCCGACAATCACATGACTGCCTTCTCTCTGTGAGCGCTCAGATGGCCTGGGACTTCCTGTTTTCTGACTGCTTTCTGTTTTTTAAGAAAAAAAGAGTGAGAAAACAGGAAGTTCCGTGTTTTCCATGATAACAAAATAATAATAATAATAATAATAATAATAATAATAATAATAATAATAATAATAATAATAATAATAAATGTAAATTACAAACTTGCTTTATATCACATCTACTGCTGATTTAGATTTTGAAAGTTATAACGACAGTGACATGCAAGCTGCACAGTAGCTCTATATGGTAGTGCTGGGATCCATATCAGCACAATGGTGCTGATTGGTTCCCTTTAAATGATCTAGCCTTGTTTCATCACTGCTCTTTATATATGTATTGGCTTGGATACTGGCTGGCTAATTGGGTTATGCAGGTTTATTTATATACCCCTTTCCAACACAGATGGTCTTGTGGACAAGATTAGCGCCATGTAATTGTGTCATTCTTTCCATTCCATTTAGATTTATCTTGATCTTTTTTCTTTTTCTCAGTTTTGTTTTTATTAAGCGTCATTTGTTTGTTACCTTCTCTACCATCTTGGTTTAGAGCAGGGTTGGGGAACCTTGGCTCTAAAGCTGTTGCAAAACTATAATTCCCATAATGCCTGGACAGCCAAAGCTTTAGCTTTGGCTTTCCAGGCATGATGGCAATTGTGGTTTTGCAACAGCTGGAGAGCCAAAGGTTCCCCATCCCTGGTTTAGAGCATGAAGCCCAGTAGAACACCACTGTACATTACAATAAGGCCATGTTCACACAACGATTTTTAACGGCAGCTATTTGATACTTGATTTGAAGAGAACCCCCCAATACTTACCCCCTCCTACCGGTCCTGCTCCCTCTGCTGCCCACATTGTTTAACGTACTTTGCCAGCTTCCATTGCAGTGACAGTCATTGGTACATCATTTAAAGTCAATGGACCACCAGTACATTACTTTTCTGATATTTACATGGATGGAGCGGTGCCGGCCCGGTTCCCACGTACTGCGCCATTCTATTCTCAAGCAATGGACGCGGGATGAAGCACTGGAGGCGGGCCAGCCCATCCCCAGTGGGAGGAAACCCCTGCCCCTCTATGACGCTGCTCCATTCATTCTAATGGAGCCATGTCATGGACGGGAACCAGGTCGGCGCTGCTCTATCCATGTAAATATCAGAAAAGCGATGTACCGGTGGTACATTCATTTTAAGTTTAGGTTAAATGGTGGCCGCATTCAACACCCTTTTGGGTATGGCTATTTTTAAAGGTCCATTCAATTTTATTGAAAAGTTGGTGTAAGGACAGCCCCCCAAAAAATCTGTGTGTGAACAACCTCTCAAAAGAAAAAAAGTATATGCACAAAAAAATGGTAGCACATCACAAAAATCTTTATTGTAACACTGACATACTGTAGATACAAAAATACCACATAAATATATGAATGGACAGGAGTAATAAAATTTTACTCCTCCTGTCCATTCATATATTTATGTGGTATTTTTGTATCTATGTCAGTGTTACAATAAAGATTTTTGTGATGTGCTACCATTTTTTTGTGCATATGCTTTTTTTCTTTTGAGAGGATGATGTACTACTTATATGCATTGGTTTAGCACTCCATGATTATTAGTGGTGCCCACTAGCTTTATATATATATAACAACTAAATAACGACTGCCAATAAATATCCTGAACAATAATTTGATGGCCATTGCGAACAACGGCTGCTGTGCTGCATTGTGTAAATAACTCCCGTTGTTTCCATAGACTTCAATGGAAATCATTGGAGACTGAAAATAACAGCCATTCACACAGTGTGTGAACATAGCCTAAAACTTAATCCATGTTCTTCGAAGGTCGCTACATACTAAACTAATTTCTCGGCTACTTATTTCACAGAGAGCTGGCGTTGACTTTGATGACAAGCGGCGCTGATAAACTGTTATGACAGTCTCTCAGACTAATGGCCGAACGGACTAGGCCCTGGAGAACGAAGGCAGTAGAAGACCTTGGCTGAAGAAGGACTAAATTGTGAGCCTTGTCAGTGTTTGTGTGCTGGATAAAAAGCGTCCAGGCATTTCTAATGAGAGGTTAACTATGTCCCTGAAGTAATTACAACCCCCATTGACGAGGTAGTTAGTAATTAGAGGATTAGGCCTAATGAGCCTTACCTGAAAAGGTTGTCATGGTGACAGTTCCAGATTATGTCAGTCTGACTTTTACTATTTACAGAGAACAGAAAGCTTTTTTCCATATTCTTTTCAAACTCTTCGTTTTATTTTCCGGAGAGCACAAGTGTTTAGTAATACTACTAATAAACATTTCCAATTTCCATGGTAATGTAATATGTTGGAAAGGTTTGTGCAATCATTATCCGGTGTTACTCAGGGGGATCTCACCACAGGAAATAAACAAAGGCAAGTGACATAGTTTAGACTTATTGTAGTCATGGTGAGAATAGGTGTGAGGCATGGAGAAGTGGGAATAAAGGCTAGAAAGTGGCGAACAGCTGTTGCCACAGTGCCGTTCACCTTTCTTTAGTAATGTCTTCCCGGTCAGAGTAATTGCTCATTAACCATCTCTGATTTCGGTATATGGTGCCGGGGTAAAGACAAGTACCTATTGTATTAGGGGATTGCAGGGAGGGGGATGCTAAGTGAGTACAACATGCTGAGGAAGCTACTCCCACACTTGCAACTCACCGGCTGCAACATTTTGCCAGATAGGGTATGTTCACACTGAGGAATCCATGCGGAGAAGTTCCAGTGGATTCCTTCGCTTGCCACCCCTCACGGACGTTATTGTCGGGCGGATTCTGCCGTCCGTCTGAAGAATTAACCTGTTCGTTCATTAGTTGGATGGTGGAATCCACCCGACCATAGAATGGAGTTCATGGCTCGGGCTGAGATGCGCGCTGCCATGAGCAGTGGCAAGCGACAGAATCTGCCGGAATTTCTCTGTGCGGATTCCTCAGTCTAAACAGACCCTAAGGCTGGGATCACATTACATTTTTTTATATGTTTTTGCAAAAAACGGATTAAGAACGGATGCATTTGTGTGTATCCCTTTTGATACGTTTTTTCCATTGACTTCCATTATAAAAAAAAGGGATCAAAAAGCATTCTTTTTTTAATGTACACACAAATAAGGTCAGCTACATTTTTGTGTACATTATGCATGCATACGGATGCATTTGCGCCCACTATTTTGCAAACACAGATGAAAAAAACATAATCATACCACCACAGGCAAGAGTATTGTTTCCTTCTGAAAAAACTTAGTACTGTGACCCACTTTTACTTCGGGAGCATAGCGGGGGAAGTCAGCCATCTCATGATATAGATGGACGCTAATAAAAATCATGATCATAATTAAGGAGACGGACGCCTCCCCCAATATGTTCCTGAAGTGGTAACATAGCCTTAAAGGGGTTCTCCAATTAAAACCTACCTGTCCCATTTTTACAGGATAGGCGACAAGTAAGAGATCACAGGGGTTCGACCTCTGATCTCCAGATGGAACACTCCCCCCCCCCCCCCTTCTGGCTCCCTTTGGTTAGAATACACCTGCGGGTTGACACGTGACCCATGGCTCTATTAATTCTCTAAGGAGCCACCAGAGTACAGCACTCGGCTCTTTCCGGTGGTTCAATAAGGAATGAATAGAGCTGTGGATCACTTGCGGATCCACCACTGTATTCAAAACAAAGAAGCCGGGGGCTGATCTGGAGATTGCCAAGGGGTACAGAGGTAGGACCCCCCACAACCTCTGACTCGTCCCCTACCCTGTGCATAGGGTACAAGCAAGTTTTAATAGGAGAACCCCTTTAAGATGTTGGTAGCAAGAGTGTTCTTGATGTCAAAGCTATCAAGTACAATGGCAGGAATCACTCCACTGGCCATGTATAAGAGAATCCTGGCATTAGACTTGAGCTAATGAACTTGTGTGACCACTGGCACTGGATATGTTAGGTGAACATTCTAAGAATTCTGAGGGGGAATCAAGAGACCACTATGGGATGCCATAAAAAGGATGTAGCCAGGGTATCTAGATACAAGGGCATTTTAGAGAGTTCAAAGGCAAAAAAAAAACAAAAAGTAGGAGACCACACTATCCGTGAGAAACCACCCTTCTGGATGACAATGCATTGGTTCTGCTGTCACTTGCTTTTGGGTAATAACAATATCTGTTGGCAATAGCCCTAATAAAGGGATTAGATAGGATATTGATTGCTTCTTTTGGGATGGCATTTATATTTTAGCAAACTGCAATTATGCCTAAGATGTGATGATTATAGTTTCCAGCATTGTATCACTGATTACTGGAATCATATCATAACTGCAGAAGAACATTCATTTTTAATCAAATGTGTAATGCTCAATTGCAAGTATAAAGTTCTTTCCGTTTCATGTAAATAAAGCATAATCACTGCTAATAATTATATCCTTTACTAAAATAATAGATAAACAGGACGAGGACGTCACCAGCAAGCAGTAGGCAGCCAAGAATACATCACCGTAATTGGGAATGAGGGTTATCCTATATACAATAGTCATTTAAAAATGTTACAGTGGGTTGTAAGTAGGGATGAGAGGATCACTCGGAGGTTCGTTTTACACTACGTATATTTCAGTCAGTATATTTCAGTCAGTATTGTGGTCCTCATATTGCAACCAAAACCAGGAGTGGATTAAAAACACAGAAAGGATCTGTTCACACAATGTTGAACTTGAGTGGATGGCCGCCATTTAATGGCAAATATTTGCTGTTATTTTAAAACAACGGCTGTTATATTGAAATAATGGCCGTTATTTACTGTTATATAGCGGCCATCCACTCAATTTCAATATTGTGTGAACAGAGCCTTTCTGTGTTTTTAATCCACTCCTGGTTTTGGTTGCAATACTGACTGAAATATACTGACTGAAATATACATATACTGACTGAAATATACGTAGTGTGAACGTAGCCTGATGTTAGTTTTTTTTTCCTAATCTGTGTATACTTTATTTATTTATTTATTTTGATTTTTTTGTTCATTGTTACTGTATGTTGGCAGTCATACTGCCTGAGGCCTCTGCACAGCATTTAGTGATATGCTTTACAGCAGCCTTGTGGGTATAGGAAACAAGGAGGAGTCTCTATTGGTTTTTAGGAAAAATTATTTTTAGACATGTTCTATGACCTATGCAGAGGCCATTATGTATGAAGTGTGTCTGTGTGTGGTGGGGGGGGGACCTCTGACCATCACCTATTGTGAATGGCTTGATCCCATCCAATCTTAATTTCTTGTAATCCTATATAGAGAGGGGTCACACATAGACATATAGAGAGGGGTCACACAGAGATATATAGAGAGGTCACACATAGTGATATAAAGGGGTCCCACATAGTGATATAGAGGGGTCACACACAGTGATATAGAGGGGTCACACATAGTGATATAGAGAGAGGTCACACATAGTGATATAGAGATAGGTCACACATAGTGTTATAGAGAGAGGTCACACACAGTGATATAGAGGGGTCACACATAGTGATATAGAGAGGTCACACATAGTGATATAGAGAGGTCACACATAGTGATATAGAGAGGTCACACATAGTGAAATAGAGAGAGGTTACACATAGTGATATAGAGGGGGGTCACACATAGTGATAAAGAGAGGGGTCACACAGAGATATATAGAGAGGTCACACATAGTGATATAAAGGGGTCACACATAGTGATATAGAGGGGTCACACACAGTGATATAGAGGGGTCACACATAGTGATATAGAGAGAGGTTTCACATAGTGATATAGAGGGGTCACACACAGTGATATAGAGAGGTCACACATAGTGAAATAGAGAGAGGTTACACATAGTGATATAGAGGGGTCACACATAGTGATATAGAGAGGGGTCACACATAGTGATATAGAGGGGTCACACAAAGTGATATAGAGAGGGGTCACACATAGTGATATAGAGAGGTCACACATAGTGATATAGAGAGGTCACACATGGGGATAGAGAGGGCTCACATCTTAATGCCAGCTGTTCTCCAACGAAAAGGTTAGAGAAAGAAGTCCGGAGAAAATAAGAATTTGAAAGCAGTCAGTAGGGATCATTATAAACAAGCACTACCTACTCCTCCACGTACGTCAGCAATGCCGCATCACAGGCACCAGGATCCCTGCCGGAACTCTTTTCCCCTCGAGCTCCGATGTCATCATGACATCATTGACTCTAGTGGCGTCCCGTCTAGTTACTGAGCAATCCATGATCGTGACATCACTGGAGCAGGAAATCCCCAAGCCTGGCGGGGTTTCTGGGGTGGTCTGAACCTGGAAGCACTGCAATACCAGGCCAATGCCTGGAGATAGGGAGCAAGCTCTTGTTCCATCTGCCTGTTCTAAAGATCCATTTAATATATGGTCCCCAGATAGGGGACGTATCAGATATTAAACTGATAAGAACCGATACTACACTTAAACTTAGCCAAAAGGCTGAGAAGCGATGCGCCTGTTTTTTTATGATCCCCCCTGCCTGCTTGAAAATTTTCACCCTTTAACCCTGTCCATGGGGTAAATCACGGCACCACCACCAGGAAACCAGATTTTATATGAAGATTACTTTTATACAACCTTGGTGGTCTTTTTGGAAAGTTTTTACTGTATGTTTTTTTTTACTTTGAATAATAATATTATTAATAATAAAATTTTTGTAAATTTAGAAAAACACCGTAAAATCCTCGCTTGTGTTCCACATTGCTAACCAGTATAAAATATAAGCAAAACAAAACAAAAAAAAAAAGGTTTTCTGAAAAAAATCACTGGTGATGTTTGATGATATTTGAATTAAAGAACGTTTAAAAAATAATTATAGCTTTCCATTAGGCTTTGTCAGTGTGAAATGAACTGAATAAACATAATTATATAAATGTACCAGCCATTTCCACTTACACTACAGCTTTTCTAATGGGCATAGCTGCGTATGGAAATTATGTCATGGAACATTATATGTTTATATTGTATATAGTATATTATATACTTGATTGCTATTGTCTATCTATGAACAACATGTAACCACAGGATACATGATAAATGTTCAATCACTGCTGGCTTACCTCTTAGACGCCCACTGATTATGAAAATGGGGTATTGTGTCCAACATCTGAAAAGAGAGGCAGGTATGTAAAGGACAAATGTCATGGGTGGAGGTCCACTAGTACAGAGTAACTAGGAAACATACAGGCACTGATCGGCACAGGGTCACACCACCGCTCCAACAATAAAGTCGTAGTAACAGTTAAAACAGATTTTATTTGCACGACACGTTTCGAGAAGGGGTCCCTTCTTCATCAGGTCCATACACAAGCAAGGACTACAACCCATTTATAAAGGAGAATCTTCTGGAAATTCAATCAAATTGCCCAGGACAGTCTTTTTTAGGTAAAGACTGTAAAATGTGTGTTCTTCACCTCCCCCCACTGTGATCGTCAGGGAGGGCTGGTGTCCACCCGTCTCCACAGTCACCAGCCTCGCTGCTAGGGCAGCTGGTCGGCCAATTCGTGCTGCATGATGGACAGTACAGATGTGCCCACCAACCCAGAGTCTTGGACTGTCCCTTCTTAAAGGGGTTATCCAGCGCTACAAAAACATGGCCACTTTTCCTCCTACTGTTGTCTCCAGTTCAGGTGCAGTTTGCAATTAAGCTCCATTCACTTTAATGGAACTGAGTTTCAAAACCCCACCTAAACTGGAGACAACAGTAGGGGGAAAGTGGCCATGTTTTTGTAGCGCTGGATAACCCCTTCAAAGGGGTTGTCCAGTGCTACAAAAACATGGCCACTTTCTTTCAGAGACAACACAACTCTTGTCTCTAGCTCAGGTGCGGTTTGCAATTAAGTTCCATTCACTTCAATGGAAATGAGCAGCAAAACCCCGCCCAAGCTGGAGACAAGAGTGGTGCTGTCTCTGGAAGAAAGTGGCCATGTATTCAAAGTGTTGGATAACCCCTTTAATGGTCTATAACTGTCAGAACTCACCTGCCTACCACGCTACTGACAGTGTTCCTGACCTCAGCTTGGCTTACGGTAATCCCTCTGGTTTCTGATTTGGTACTGCATTTCTATCTTGGTATTGATCCCTGGCTTATATACTGGTTATCCTCCTGAGTTCTGAATTGTGGCCTGATGTTTCTGTACTGTGTTTTGACCTACTCGTACCACCTGACAGCCTCAGCATGTAGCAGTGAAGGCACTGTTGCCAAATTGTCGCTTACGGCCTAGCGGCAAGACCGGCAAGTAGGCAGGGACAGAGGCTGTGGGGCAGATCAGGGCTCACTCATATCCCTGATGTGACAGTAACGCTCTGGTGTTCAACTACTGGAAATCTCACCAATCATTTGAATGGCGGTAAAACACACAAGCTTGGCCAATACTCTATACAATTTCTGTGGGACTTCTGGAGATAACTGCGGACACGGTCGGAATGGTGAGTCAGAATTATGCAGGATTTTAACTTCCTCATTATTGTCTTTTAGCTGCATGGGGGGGGGGGGTTAGACAAATTTTGTTGTTTTGTAACATGTTTTAGTTTTGTACTTGCAGTCGCTTGTCTTTCAACATGTTGAAAGACAAATGACTAATATAGCAACGATTTGCTGTCATCACTCTGTGGAATAGGAACAGCGGCAGCAGATCGCTGCTATCTACTATGGGCTGCCCAGATGATATAGCGATCACCGGGGCAGCCCCCCACAGCCCCCCCTGTACTCACCCGCTCGCTGCGGCAGTGAGTGAGGAACGAGGAGCAAGCGAGCACTGACAGGGCTTGTTTGCTCCTCTCAGTTGCCATGTGTAATAGCATGCTGAGCGTGTGGTGTTTTTCTCCTGTAGACTAGAACTAGAATGTTCTGGTTGTCTCAAAAACCCCATTGCTGTGTGTATGGCGTTTTTGTATCCTTTTGGTCCAGCAACTGTCATGTGATGGCAGAGGACAAGGAAGTTCAGCCATCTTGATCCACACAAAACACCTAAACCTCAAAAAAGTTTATGCACACATAAAGTCAAAGACGGCATAAAAAAAGCCCAAAAAATGCAAATGCATAGAGTGAAAAAAAAAATAGCCATGCACCGCATTGGTATTTTTCTGGCCTTTTTTTGGAGGCCAGAAAATTGCCACAAAAAAAAAAGTGTGTATCCACCCTTAAAGCAATTGTAAAAAGGGTGGGGGCAGAGAGAAAAAAATTACAAAATAAAATAAGAAAATTATATTTGGTATTCGTGTAGCTATGATGACTTACATAATAAGTTTAAAATATGATGTTTATATGTAAATTTAAGATTCCAGTTAATGTTAACATACAGCATGGATATACAGTAATATTGTATATCTTAAGCTGAGAACAGTCATTATAGTGGTTAAAAAAGTTCCATATTTTGCAGTTCCAGACCTGCTATAGACACAATAACCTGACACAGTTGGAAGTGATGCACTGTAGTTAAGCAATCTCGATTTCGGTCTGCATGGAGATGAAATATAAGATTAGGTCAGGGGCTGGATGAATATATTCTCTGAGCTCTGCAGAATATGTCACTTATGCATACAGTGACAGTAAAGAGAAAAATATATTTATATGGAATTTAAAAGAAGACAAATGGGATACTGGCCACTTAACCCATTAGAAACCACAGGCAAAAGCAATATCTATGAAGCTTGCCAGGTAGGCCAATGGGTTACATTAGAAGCCTGTGGTCTAACATTGCCATAGACAATCATGCTTTAACCCCCTCCCGCCGGCGCAATGTTAATTAACATCGCTGCAGCCTATGCCCGATGCTGCAGCGACGTTAATTAACAATCCAGGATGACACAGGCGCAGGAGCTGCACCTGTGTCATCCGCGGCGGGTCACGGCTATCAGTGATAGCCAGGGACCCACCACAACTCTTAACCCTATAGCACGACCGCAGCATCTATATGGCTTCAGACAGAGAATTCTCCCTCTGTAGAGGTGTCCATCGTGGCTCTGCGAAGTGATCGCAGAGCCTCGATAGTAGCCATGGAAACCGAAAGCCTCAGGCTTCCGGTTTCCTGGCTATGGTAGCTGGCAGGGTCGGGAGGGAAGGCTGGGTGCGCGCCTTATGATCCCATAAGCTGATGTCCTAAAACGACCTGGTCATTGAGGAATCAATGACCCCAGGTCGTTAGAGGGTTAAAATACGACATCTGATGACAGCTTCATGTGACCTAGTTAGACCCAAAAAAAATGTAAAGTAATGCTATATATTATTTTCTTTTAATTAAAGAGAATTTGTCATTGGGTTTAAGCTGCTGCCCTAACTGACATTGTTCTTTGCAGCCATTCTCCTGATATGCAGGAGAATAGGCTTTGTGCTGTACCGCACTGCTCCCTCCTCCCACTGGCTGCTGATTGACAGCTCTCTGCCGATACAAAGTATGTGCCAAATGCCAGAATTGCTGGTCACATTATATCTCGTATCATATCATACAAAATGATTGGCGAGTCTCATCTAAACCAAAATGGTAGCAATAAAAACTGCAGATTATGGTGCAAAAAATAAGCCCCCTTACAGCCCCATAGATGGGAAAAGGTTATAGAAGTCAGAACAGAGTTATTTTAAGCACATTAATTAATAAAAATGCTTTACAACCTTTAAAAATACAAAAATAAAACAAAAGCTATACAAATTGTGGATCAGTGTAATTACATTGACCCACAAAATACAAATAACATGACATTTTCAAATTATATACAGATGTAGCCAGGGTTAACATGATCCCTGACGCAACAATTGTGTCAGGGAGGTATGTTCAGTCAATTAGAAGGTTGAGTGAACGCATCATATATTAAAATATATAAAATTAATTTTTTTCCCTGTTTTGCCATAAATTGTATTGTACAATTGGTCCCACAAAAAACAAGCCCTCAAATCATGTCCAGTCACATCTATTTAGCAGTCAGGGGGTAGAAACATTTCAAAGATGATCTGGAGAAATGGGAAGCCCCCAGAGTTACATTTTAAGCATCATAGCAAAGGATTTGAATACTTATGTCCATGCAAAATTTTTGTTTTTCTTTTTTCAATAATTTTGTGAAAATCTCTAAAATGTCAAATTCTAAATATAGAATATACTGTGTCCAGTTCTGGAGACCTCACCTACAAAAGGATATTGATAAAATAGAACGCGTCCAAAGACAGGTTACAAAAATGGTGGAGGGGGTGAGGCATAAAACATATCAGCAAAGACTTAAGGATTTGAATCTGTATAATCTGGAGGAAAGGAGGGAAAGGGGGGACATGATCGAAACCTTTAAATTTTGTTAAAGGACAAAATAAGGGAGGGAAGTGTTTTTAATTTAAAAAAAAAAAACAACACAAAAGCAAGAGGACACAGTGAGAGGTTAGTTGGGGGAAAGTGAAGCATCTGAAGACTTTCTAAGTGCGTGTGTGTGTGTGTGTGTGTGTGTGTGTGTGTGTGTGTGTGTGTGTGTGTGTGTGTGTATATATATATATATATATATATATGTGCTGAAAATATTTTTCAAGGGTGCAGCTTGACAAAATGTGATGTCTCTAAGTTGAAATCAGGTTGTGAAAAGTCACACTGAGCTGTGAGTAATTGAATATAAAAGCCCTGAGGTGTTCACTTGTATAATTATAGCCTTTACATTGCAATGTGAGATTAATTCATTTGCAGATTTTAACTGGTGGGGAGATATTCTGATTTTGTGAAAAACACCAGCCTTTGGGGTTTATTTTGGCAAAATAGAAAAAAAAATCTTTTTAAGTTGTTATTGCCAGCAGTATACAACTGTCAGGGTAGAATATACATGCGCTTCCTTTGAGCTACTAACAGAAGTGGATCCATCAGAAAATTTTTCTTATATTTCTCATTCAAGTTTAATAGTCATAATTTCGAACTTCCCTCCATTTGATTCCTAATATATTTGCACAATTACTTTATTAACCAAAAATATCTGTTGACCTGACAAAAACAACTCTAAACTCTTGGCCGCTAGGCGTCTCACTTCTCTGCAATTTTCTGTCTACTGCTTGTCATCAGAGAAAATTTGTCCTTGGAATCAGACAAAGGCTATGTTCACACAACGACAAAAAAAGAAAAAGAAAAAGAAAAGACAGACGATTTTGCTATTTAAAAAAAAAGGTCAGTTTTTGCCGCAATTTAACTGACTGCAATGGCAATGCATTGAAGTCAATGGAAAAACGGACGTCCAATGCGCACAATGTATTAAATAATGGACGTTTTTACTGCGGACATCAAAATAATGATCATGATCTTTATTTTCGGACATCTTTTGCAAACAGCAGACGTTTTTTATTAGTTGTTCACATACAATTTTTCTTTTGTCTCCGTTCTTTCTCCGTTTTTACTATTAAATTCAATGGACTTTTCAATTAAGACATACCCACAGGCAAATTAGTAACCAAACTAGAATAATGTACCATCATTGACAGCTGCTAAATGGCATCCGTTATTTTAGACTCAAAATAAGGGACGTAATTTTAAACGGAGCTGAAAAAACGTTGTGTGAACATAGCCAAACAATTTACAGTAAATGGGGGCTACTATATGCTATGTGCAGCAGAGAGAGACAAAGAGTGGGAGTGGGAGACCCAGAAAGCCTGGGTTCTTTCTGTAACTGCAATCTGTGAGCAATTCTGCTGAGGACGATCCAGCTGGGCCCTAAATATCAGTGTAGCTGCTGTTTTTATGTCCACATTGCCTCAGGGTAACACCCGACCCCCCCCCCCCCCACACACACACACACACAAGCATCCCACTAACTCTAGATTCTCAGCAGCAGCAGTAGTTCAGCACGTAGGCTGGGTTCACACCACGTTTTTGCAATCTGTTTTTTCATCCGTTTTTTCCCAAAAAAAAAACGGATGGAAAAAACAGATGCATGTGTGTGTATGCGTTTTGATCCGTTTTTCCATTGAATTCCATTATTTAAAAATCGGATCAAAACGGATCAGTTTTTTTTAACGGACACAAAAATTTGGGCGACTACATTTTTGCGTGCTAAAATAAAAAAAAAATCTGTTTCGATGCTTTTTTAGAATAGAATTCAATGTAAATTCAAACGGATCAAAACAGATACACACATATGCATCCGTTGTTTTCCATCCGATTTTTGCAAAAAAAAACAGATTGCGAAAACGTAGTGTGAACCCAGCCTTAGTATAATGATCTTTTCATTGCCATGGCATAGCAAAGAGTAGAGATGAACAACCTTTGAGCACATTCGGGTTTGTCCGAACCCGAACTCGCGCCATTTGATTACCAATGGCAGACGAAGTTGGAGGCAGCCCTAAGCCATAGGCTGTAGTCATGTTTTCTACAGCTGCATCCATCTTCTTCAGCCACCACTAATTTGTCTGTTGAGATTTGCATTTCTAAATTTGTTGAAAATAAGACATTAGCTAGCATGGTAAGGAGCAGGGGTGGAAACAAACTTCGAGGGCCCCTGTGCAAATAATGTGCCGGGGCCCCCCATTACCCCATCCTGCCCGATATAAGTGATTTAAGTAAAGTTACATCCAGTGACTCACAGGGGGTGTCTTCTCACAGGTGACACTTTCGCTGATCGGAGTCATTCATTTGTCATCTAGCCTGTGCCATTATATAGACTTCATCCATGACTCTGCAGGCTTTTAGGCACCTTGCTTTAGAACTCTCCCCACCTTTATACAAACTCCTCATCTCTATTGCCTCACACAGTAGTAGTGCCATCTTTGTGTCCCAATAGGCTCCTTTTGTTACCCCATATAATAGGCCCTCTTTATTCCCAAATGTATTATGCCCCTATTTGCCCCATATAGCAATAATCCTCCATTGTGCCACCATTTAGTAATTAAGCTCTCTCTGTGCCCCAATATAGTAGTTAAGCCTTATCTGTGCCCCTTATAGTAAAAAAAAAAAAAAGTCCATCTGTGCCCCTATGTAGTAAAAAAAGGCCACCTCTATATACCTATATAGTATATAGACCCTATCTGTGCCTACATATAAGTATGCAGGACCCAGGGCCAGACTGGGACTAAAAAGCAGCCCTGGCATGAAAACATGCAAAGCACTCATTCCCCCCCCCCCCCCCCATTAAAATAAATAAATAAATTTAAGGGCTCGTTCCCACTGAGCAAAAGCAGCTGAATTTCTGCGCTGAATCAGCGCTGAAATTTCAGCCGTTAAAATAGGTGCAGAGCTAATTTCCATTGTGTTGAATGGAAATTCTGCTCTGCAGTTCACACAGTGGAATTTCCGCACTGAACTAATCCGCTTTCCGCCAGAAGAATGAACATGTTCATTCTTCCGCTAGCGGAAGCCTATACAAATCAATGGGGCTCTGATTTTCTGTTTCAGCGCGGATTCAGCGCGGAATACAAGCGTAATACAAGCGGAAATTACTCGCTGAATCAGCGCGGAAATGGGGAAAAGGGGGGGGGAGGAGGATTCTAGTATATGTTCTGGTATAGTCTAGTTTACTCGCCAAATACTCGCTGAATTTCAGCGCTGAATGCATGCGGATTCAGCGCGGATTCCTCGAGTATTCCGCGCTGAATTTGTCAAGAGCTGATTACGAGCTGAACACTTTCCTAGCAGAATACGCAGGGATTCTGCTTGCATTCTGCTTATATTCTGCTCGGAATTCAGCGTCAGTTGATTTCAGGCGGAAATATTTCCTTGCGTAATCCGCTCCTTTTGCTCTGTGTGAACGTAGCCTAAGGCTGCGGCAGCCACTGCTGAATCTGAAGGCAGGAGTAGTTGCCCTGTATTCAGCATATGCAGTTCAGGAGCCGCAGAGGAGGTAACTTAGGAGGCGACTCACTGACTGGCAATCTAGGCTGCCCATCAGGCATTTGCCTGCTCCGCCTTTAGATTAGTCAATTACCCCCACTGTGTCTCAATGTAGCTGGTTTTATATTAGCTGGAAGTGTCCAGGGAATTATTCTCCCCTTCTTTCCAAAACATTCCTCTTTTTACCTTGTATCAGCCCATCCCCTTTTTTTTGATTGACAGCTGCTTGGCTGCCTTGTGCAAATCAACCTCTTTAATGAAATATCAGGAGTGGCTGAAAATCACAAAAAAGACTGGTATAAGGCACGAAAGAGGATTGTTAGGTCCAGGCTTTTCTTTTTGCCATCAGTTTCCCTTAGTCTTAACATGATCACAATTCTAATGTATGAAAGTAATATAAAAAAAACTGTACAATGTGGTGCACAATTTAATTCTTTACTTTAGTTCTTTACTATTTCCACCCAAAAACGTCTTTCTTTTTTAATCCATACCCTGTGAACCATTATAATATTAGTTTCCTTGCTTTCACAAGGAATGGCTAACATGGCAACATTGCCATTCCAAAATTTTGTAAAATCTTAACCTTTTTAGGCATTTTAAGACATGAGCGTGATCACCCCGCTGGGTCCGATCACAGGCGGGAACATAACAGGGAAGGACGGTTGTCTCGTAATATAGATGGCAGCTAATAATGATCATGATCATTATTTACGGCCATCTTCTATATTACGAGACGGCCGCCTTTCCCCGCTTTTCTCCCAAAGTGGGAACATAGCCTTAAATTGAGGTCAGAGACATCAAACCTGCTCTAAAATCCAGAGTTTCCTGTAGGTCCATCTCCTGCTGTCTTTAATCACAGTGGTTGAGCCAACATCTTACTACAATTTTTAAACTTACCTGAACTGGGAAAATAAAATCTTTTAAAGAGTTGAGAAGTGAATGTTAAGGGAACATTATAGATATTTGCAAATCCATCATTTCATAACTCAATTTATTGAAGGTCCCTGCTGAAACAAATTATATTTAAAAACATAGCTAGATTAGCACCTACAACTCAAGGGATGATTTCTTTGCTCCATAAGTTCTACTTCTTACTTTGCAACTTCAGTTTATAAAATTAAAGTCCAATTTAAAGTTTATGCATCAAAACTTGTGTCTAATAACTATAATGCTGCTGCATCTGCACTGCTAACCGACATCATACAGCTGCCCCATTCAAGTAAATGGAAGAGCAGTAATACCAGGTATAACCGCTGCCATATGTACAGAGCCAGTCCTGGCAAGCAATAAAGATGCCACTGCATTCAGCTGATCTAGGAGTGATGCCAGGAGTGGAGCCCCCACCCCCATAGATAGATAGGTCTCCTAATAGTGGTCTGTCACTCTATAGGTGGCTGAAGACACCAGAGACCCACAAGAGGACACCAGGGGGAGCCTGGACATGTGAGAATCTCTTTTTTTTTTTTAGATGTGTGGCTGCCATCTTCCTGAATTTGTTCTAAACTTTGCAAAAGGTTCTGTTTGGTAGCGAACCAAAGTTGTCGCAATGTTCGTGAGGTTCAGCTCGCTCATCTCTACTCTTTGACATATAAACTGTAATCCAAGCAGCAGAGATTTCTCAAGCAGTTTTATGTTTCTCTCTGATATATCAATGTCAGAACTTATTTTGATCTGTGTTAAGCATAAATTGTTATTTTCTCGGTAAAACAATAAAAAATCATGACATGCAGTGAGAGTTGGATAATGTATTACAGAGGTGTACTCTCCTAGAGCCACTGCTACACTATATATAGAACCTAAGGGACCTCCAAGCGCCTTCATATATGCTTTTTCTCATGGCTTTGTTGTGCCTGAGGCCTGAGAGTAGATCTTGTATGTTACACTTGTGTGTCTGAAAGTACATTTCTCCTTTTTACCAGCTCAAATGAAATACCCAATTGTGTCTGTAAAAGTGTCAGGGAACCAGTACCATGGAGGCAGACCACCCAGTGCCAGTCTCTCTTGTGCCCGGAGGCCGCATTTTACCCCCATCCACAAGAGCCCCCCGATGCACATACACACCGGACCCAGCGCAGTCCCTCTGCGTTCCGTTCTCCTGTGACTTCACTTGTGCGCTGGGGACCTGGGAGAAAGGAACACAGCGGCACTGGACCAGTTCACGTAAGTATGGGGAGGTGGGCGCAAAGAATTCATGGTTCCCTGTACAGTTTTTTGCAACATGAATTCTAGCTACGCCCCAGTAGGGAACCTTTAGGCCGATGGCAACAACGGCCGTACTTTTGCGGAGTGCAACATAACCTTATCTGGTATGGGATCCCGGCACATCCTGACACATCGTATACGCTCCGGCCGGGATCCCATACGGGGCCGCAAATAACTGACATGTCAGTTTTCTGCGGCTCCGTCTGCTTGCTTCACTGTGCGCCATGGGAAGCTCTGATGCGGGCACACGCTGATGCGCCCACATCAGAGCTCTGCGGCCGGCCGGATCTTCCGGCCGGTACTTAAGTACCAGCCGCGATGATCCGGGCAAAGACCGGCTGTTCCGTGACCCGGCCGGGGTCACGGAACGGCCGGTCTGGTACGTAGTGTGAACATAGCCTTAGGGTGCATTCACATATACAGGATCCGCAATGGAATTCATACTGCGACTTTGCAAAATCTGCTGCGGATCCATATAGTGTGAAGGTCTATGCGGTTACATATCCGCAGCGGAATCTTCATTGCACTGTGGATATGTAACCCGGCCCCTTTAACCCTCCGCTGCCCAAAGCCTGCAGCCCCCAGCCCAGACATACATTACCTGCTCAGCGCCGCGGCTGTGTGTGAAACTCCGGGCTCCCCTCACTCCCTCACAGCGAGGGGGAGCCGGGAGCCTCACACACATCCTCAGTGCCGAGCAGGTAATGCATGCTCCGGGCCGGGGGCTGCGGGCTGCGCGCGCGGGGGGGGGGGGTTAAAGGGGCCCTGTTACATATCCGCAGTGGAATGAAAATTATGTTGCGGATATGTAACCGCATAGACCTTCCCACTACCAGGATCCCCAGCTGATTTCTCTGCAAACTCGCAGCGTGAAATCCGCTGCGGATCAAATACGTGTGAACGCACCCTTACACATATGACTTTTATGCTTATCACTATATTGTGATTATAGTTACTTTAGACATCTGATGTATTTGTATTCCAACATATTGTAAGTTTAGATTGATATACTTTTAATGTGTGGGGTGTGTAGAGTATACATACAAAGTGAACATGAATACATAACTGTGTGGCAAAGATGATAATAACCCTGTATGGAAATCCTGTACTCACCCCTACCCATCATAGTGATGGAGGTAATGGGATCTGACATGCAGTGCTATTAAATCTTAATCTATTGATGACAGAGCATTGTGAGCTTAGTTGGGTTTATGACGTGCAGATTGTAAGGATATTTCTCTTTTCATAACAACGTTCAAATACAAACTGAAGGAAAAAGTCGTCTCGATTTCCATTCTCATTTGTTCTTTATCTATTATTTTTATGTGTGCGCTTCTTAAGGAAAAGCAATTCATTCGCTCTCCTCACTTCTTGTTGCTGCTCAGTGTATCTGACTGAACATAGAAAATGAATCCCAATCAATTTCTGGAAATTTCAGACTTTGAAAATGTGATTAGAAATAAATGCATTACATGGAAGATAATGCATAGCTTTGTGATCATATTGATGTGTATCCTAATTAAAAACTAATACCAAAATGCATAAATCGCCCATTACTTATGACTGATTTACCTGTGCAGCCGCATTAGCGTTCGATCATGCACTCAGGAGAATAGCTATTATACCGCTTTTATAAAGATTAATATAAGGTTTCAAAAGCTTGTGTAACACTGCTGACTAATACTTAGTAGTCAACAATTTTCTATCCCTGGAAAAAGAAACATACACCAGGGTAAAGCAAACCAAATGTAGGATAGTTTTAGTCTATTGTAGCCTTTGGCTACATGGTTGGTATGTTACAGTATACAGTGGTGCCATGGATTACGAGCATAATTCGTTCCTGGACTGTGCTTGTAATCCAAATCCACTCTTAAACCAAAGCACATTTTCCAATAAGAAATCATATAAGTGCAGACAATTGGTTCCACACCCCAAAAATTATTTATTTTTCTGAATAACATGTAAAACAATTGAAACAAACATTCAGAAACAGCAGAATATGTGATATTATAAGTTACTGTCCAGGAATGGAGAGGATGGGAAACACAAGGACTGATAGAGACTGCAGGAAGCATGAAGGAATGAGCAGGACAGATAAAGGGTATAGCAGCACCCTCTGTCCGGGGAGAGAGGGGTTACAGCTATGGAGAGATTACCTCCACAGTCCTGTCCCCTGATGTAAGCCCCAGCCTGAAGTGGATCTGCTATGATTTGGAAGGTGAGGGAGACTTCCTGGGTCAGGGTACAGGGCTATAGACCAAGCTATGCAGACCATGCCCCTCCCCCACTCCCCCTCCCACCCAGTACAGAGAGCTCTTAAACCAAAGCCATGCTCTTAAACTAAGTCACAATTTTGGAAACCTGTGAGCTCTTAAACCAAATTACTCTTAAACCAAGGTACCACTTTATTTGAATACCTGCATGATGATTAGTGTTGAGCGAACATGATCGTAAATATTTGTATGGTCGTACGAACATGACACTAATTGTTAGTGTTCGCTGATCACAATTTGTTTGATGATCGCAATGGTTATAACAATAATTTCCGATCATATTCGAACATGTGAAAGTTTATCTTGCGATGTACGCAACTGCGTAAGTTTCCTCCCACCAATTTGAAAGAGCCAATGAACGTGTGGGGAAGGACGGGCACATCAGGTAATATAGTAGCATTGTTTACTACTGGCATTACTGTGATTGGCTGTACGATTAGCGTCATTACGTACATTACGTACATGCTATAAAAACGTGACACTGAGGCAAATTTTCTCACAGTCTTTCCTGATTCTTGTGCTGTTCAGTAGGTAGGGGGAAATGAGCAGGGACAACATCGAATTTAGTTAGGCAGCAATATTCACAGTAGTAGTCAGTCAGTGTAGTCCTAGTATATACTTGTTGCAGTGACCAAGAACATGATGAGAATGGATCCCTATTGACAAATTACATGGTTTATTATCTTGATTATGGTAGGTGGGCTGACTGACCATGAATGGCCACATTTATTCTTTATATTACTGAGTTCTCTGTCGTTCTACTAAACAGAATGTCGACCACCATCGTAATCAATGACCAAAATCCAGTGCTGTAAAACCGTGATACACTATTGTAGTAAAACCTACCCTTACTGGTGTGTTTTTTTTAACCTCTTAATGACACCGATACACCTTTTTCACGGAGGTCATTAACCCCTTAAGGATTGGGCCTAAAATGGCCTTAAGGACCGAGGCAAATTTTATGAATATGACCTGTGTCACTTTATCCATTAATAACTTGGGAATGCTTTTACCTATCCGGCTGATTCTGAGACTGTTTTCTCGTGACATATGGTACGTCACATTTCTGGTAAATTGGAGTCGATACTTATAACAAATCTTTATGAAAAAAAACAAAATAATATGAAAAATTGCATTTTTCCAACTTTGAAACTTTTCTGCGTATACAGAAAATGGTTATGCCACATAAATTATATATTAAATAGCATTAGCAACATGTCTACTTTATGTTGGCGGCATTTATTAAACTATCTTTTATTTTTTTAGACTATAGAAAGCTTAAAACATTAGCAGCAAATTTCCAAATTTTTAGTAAAATTTCAAAATCAGATTTTTTTAGGGACCTGTTCAGGTTTAGGCTATGTTCACACGTCGCATTAGACCGGCCGTTCCATGACCCGTCCGGTCTCTGCCCGGATCATCCCGACCGGATGATCTTTCCGGCCGCAGGGTTCAGTCCACAGCACACAATGAAGCAAGCGGGCGGAGCCACTCGCTTCATTGTGTGAATTGACAGGTCTTTCTGTTTCCGCAATTCACTGAATTGCGCCTGCAGAAAACTGACATGTCAGTTATTTGCGGCCCCGTACAGGATCCCGGCCGGAGCGTATACGATGTGTGTACTCTCCGGCCGGGATCCCATGGAAGATAGGTTATGTCCACACCGCACAAAGTACGGCCGTACTTTTACGTAGGGTGAACATAGCCTTAAAGTGTATTTATGTGCGGTACTTATGTGCTGTACTTATCAGCAAACTGTGGTTGTAGGATATAGAAAAAAAAACACCCTACGCCAAAAAGGAGGAGTTGCCGATTAGCAGCGCCCTTACGTGTGATGCTGATCAGCACTCAGCGGCGATAGGGTGTGGAAAATAAAAAAAAAAAAAAAAAAAAAAAACAATGGGAAAAAAATTTGGGGAAAAAAAAAACACTTTCTACAACCCTATAGCTACTGATAAGTGTATTATATACACTTATCAGCCGCTAGGGGGCAGTAGGACGTAAATTCCGAAATAGCCAAAGTTTGACGACGAGGGAGCCGATCGGGACCCGGAAGACGCGATTGGGATATTGGATCAGGTGAGTATGGGTCTATACCAGCTGTGGACACCTCAGTTACCTAGCTGAGGTGTCCACAGCAGGTATTTAACCCTTTTTTGGGGGACTTATATCGCTGTGATCGTTTGCGTTAAGGCACGGACTTCGGGGGCGTACATTTACGCCAGCGGTCGTTAAGGGGTTAAAGGTCCTTTTTTTTAGCCCACTGCCTCTTTATGGTGGGCCTAGAATAAGGCAATGTGGGACCCTGTGCGGGGATCGCAGGAGCTCAGCTGCCAGTATGACTAGATCAGGAGTGCAGTGTATTACAATCTATTGATCACTGTAAAAGTCCCCTTGTGGGACAATAAAAAAGTTTTTTTTTTTAAATCTATATAAAATAAAATGTAATAAACTCCCCATCTCCCCTAAAATAAAAAATACTTTTTCAAGAACAAGAAGTCATAAGTATTCCAAAATGGTATGGATAAAAAGGTACAACTTGTCCTGCAAAAAAATAAGCCCTCATATGGCTATGTTGATGGAAAAAATAAAAAGTCTCCACTGCTTGGGAGGTGACCATGGAAAAACAAAAAAAAATAACTTGGGCATTAAGGCCCAGAATGTATGACGGGGAAGAGGTTGAGATAGGGACTCTGTCGGTCCAGTGGTACATCACATAACCGCACATGGGACTTGCCAATTCCCTCAGCATCTGTTGTATAGTCCGAAAGGGACTTTCACAATTAATATTTATAGGAGGTTCAGTGTCAGTCCCAATGTGCGTTCATGTGGTATAACAGGCACACAATTGGTGCTCCTAGCTTGAAAAGAAAACTGCCAGTGTAGTAATCCCTTAATCTAATGCTGGCCAGGCATAGCCCGAGTTTACTACCTTTTGTGAGTATTCTGACAAGAATCAAAAATGGCAGATAAAGAGCCCTTCCAGCTATAGGAAGCTTTATATAGTGGAAAGGACTCCTTCAAGTAGTGATGAGATGCAAATATATATTTCGAGAGGGCAATGCGATAACCTTTCAGTGGAGAGCTTTTTTGTGGAGAACTGGTCTGGTATGCATATCAGGCTAATCTCCAGGTCCATGCTTTCCATGATTAAGTATATACAATGGAAAAACTAAAGGGGAGGGGAGGGTTATCATTTAGGTTTAGATTGACAAAAATTAGTTTGGACAAGGATTTAGTTAATAACATCATACTCTAAAATAATGTTATGCAATCGGGGGCCCAGGCTTGGTGGACAACCCGGGGCCTATGGCTAAGTTAATCCGCCCCTGCGCCATATTAATTAAATTTCACCTTTTATTATTATGTGATCTAGGTGGTTTGGTGCACTAGGTCCAGGACTACAGCCCTTAGTGCACTGACCCACCCTCCTGCCTCCTACTCATGAATATTCATCCAGCAGCTGCAGTGACGTAACTGCAGAGTGTCAACTGAATATTCATGAGTAGGAGGCAGTAGGGTGGACCAGTGCACTAAGGGCTGTAGTCCTGGACTTAGTGCACCAAACCACCTGGATCACCTAAAAGGGAAAATTTAATGAATATGGCACTGAGGATGAAAGTAAGAAAATGAACTCCATCCTCAGTTTCCTCAGCCCTGTGGAAACATAACAGCAGGTTACAGTCTTCTAACTTGCTGTTAAGGCCCTATTCCACGGAACGATTATCGGACATATTCGGACGATATCGGCCGCTATGGACGATAATTGTCCCGTGGAATAGAGTGCAATGATCAGCCGACATCGTTCATGTCGGCTGATCGTTGCAGTTGCTTGTTTTTAAACATGTTGAAGAACAAGCGACTGATACAGCAACGATCTTCTGCCGTCACTCCATTGAATAGGAGCATCGACAGCAGACGCTGCTGTATCCTATGGGCTGCCCGGAAGATCAGTGATCACCCGGGCAGCCCCCCCCGCACTCACCCGCTCGCTGCAGCCGCGTTGAACAGCAGCGGCAGCGAGCGGGGAACGAGGAGCAAACGAGCGCTGAGAGCGCTGGTTTGCGCCTCTAGACGGCCCGTGGAATAGGGCCATTAGTTACCCTTAAACGAGGCACTCCCATCTTAACTAACATAGTTTTACTTGTATGGCTCTTCAAGTTACATTTTTTGCAAATATTTTCATTTTGCAAACTTGCCTCCTTCTCCTGATATAGGGCACAAACCCACTTGACGTATTTGCTGCGTGAATCAGTCTTAAAAATAAGCAGGCAAAACGCAGGTTGGCTTTATACAATTGTTCTGCGTTAAAATACGCAATTGCGTATTTTTGAAGTGTGAAGCTACATGCGTTTTTCGCACAGGTTGTTAACAACTGATGCTTTGCTAACAACAAGCTTCACACTTCAAAAATACGCAATTGCGTATTTTAATGCAGAACAATTCTATAAAGCCAACCTGCGGTTTGCCTGCTTATTTTTAAGACTGATTAACGCAGCAAATACGTCAAGTGGGTTTGTACCCATACTGCTTTTTTCCTCCCGATGTTGACAGATTGTTTTCTAAGTTACCGACCACCACTCTGGTCGACCATCAGCTATGTTCTACAGGGTGAATGAGGGCTGCCATCGGAGTACCAGCACAGGAGTGGGTTGGCTATCAGCTTTGTGCCACAGGGGGGATGAAAGCTGCTGTCGGAGTAACTGCATGGGAGTGGACAGGCCATCAGCTGTGTGCCACGAGGGAGGGGGTTGTTAAGGGCCAGTGGAGTAACGGCATGGGAGTGGGCTGTCAGTTGTGTGCCGGTGGGGGGGATCACAGCACTGGAGGGAGCTGAGACTGTCATGTCTGTCCTCCATCTCTTCAGTGGGCAGGCTTATAATCACTAAACCAGCCCATTGAAGAAAGGGAGGACAGATTTTCAGCATCCAGAGGGGGTGAGTTGCTGGAAAAAGTACAGAAACTGCGCAGAAGCCATAATTACATTATCTTGCAGATATATAAAGCTATGGATGATCTATTTAATTATGTAAAATTGCTTTACGGTGGAATACTTCTTAGAATGTAAAATATTTCAAATTTAAGTATTTCTTAACATGTATTGTTTGAGAGATATAATCACTAATCCCCAAATGTGCTGCTTTGCTTGATAACCTGTTGCCCTTGGTTAAGGTCAACTGAGCATCCATCCATCGGATCACTCATGCTAAGGTCAATCACAGTCACATGATCTGTCCCATTAGCTCCATTAATGCTAATGAAGCTGCGTCACAGAGGGCAGGGCAAATCGTCACATTGGGGAACAGCCGGTCCGCCTCCAGTGCTTCATGCCCGGCTGGTGCCTGGAAATAAAAGAATGCCGTGGTCGAGAACCAGGCCATGGTTCAAAAAAAGGACCCCCATGTCGGCGCCAGTCTATTCTTATAAAAAAAAAAAAAAACACAAAGCGATGTACTACTGATACATTCGCTTGCAACCAGTATTGTTGCAACTTTGTCATGTTGTTTCCCTAATTCCAATGATAATATACATTACTACAGTATTGCAAACTGCATTTACATACAGTACCTCAATATGATTCTTCATAGACGTAGATCCGGATATAGTGTGTGCATGTATCTTCATTGAGGTTTTACAGTTTCTATGAGCTGTAAGAAACATTTCCCATCTCAGCAGGTTGTAAGGAGCTAAGCAGTAGGAAACGTCAGCACCATGGAGCGACTCTACAATGACCAAATGGTATTGAAAAAGACTATTTTAGGAATTTGCTATTAAATAGTTTTTTGAAAGGACGGTCAGTAATTTACACAGAACCCTTTAAAATCCTTGAACTGCAGTTCTCTCCAGTACATTTAGTTAACAAATTATGTTGCGAACGCGAAAACTAAATGTGAAGTCCTTAAAGGAGATAACAGATAGACTCTCATACTTGTATTTGTTATGATAGACACGAAATCTGCCTGTGACTTAGTATAGATAATGCTTTATAATCTGCTGTTCTGTGAATTCTGTATGACGGGTGGAGATAATCTAATGCAGTCATAAATAAATATAGGCCACTGTGGGTGATAACTGTGTGATATCTCAGATTGTAAAACACGGATCGCATTTAGAGGACTCGAAAACATATTGCAATTTGGCCTATAGTTGTTTTACATTAGCTGTAATTGGTGTTCTGTTCTTTCCGTTTGTATAATTGCCAACAAGACATCAGGGCCAGCGGAAACTGGCATAAATTGTGAGTTATCTCATCTGCGTGCCTCTTAATAGCCTTAATATGACTAAGCATTTTCATGGAAGCAGTAAAATTGCGTTTACTAGGTAAAAAAGACTGGGGCAGCGGAACAGCGTCTCAGCACTTTTTTAAGAAACTCATCCTGTGACATGAAAAGACATTTATGGCCCTGGACAAGTGAGCTTTAATAATGTGTAATATTCTTATCGTAGTTAAATCTTATTTAAAGGGGAACTATTAGCAGGTTACATGAATCTAAAATGCTGATATCTACCTATTGCGCATGGGGCGCTAAGGATGAAGGTATATTTTTTACTTTTATCCTCGACAACTCACCTTCCCCCCCTGTAATGATTATCAGTGAAGCGGCCGGGCAGGGGACGGGACGGATTGGTGCTCTGGGGGTGGTAGCCACAGGATTATACTACAAACTGATCAGAAACTGTGCTGAGGATGAAGGTAAGAGACATTACTTTCATTCTCAGTGTCCCATGCACAACAGGGAGCTGTCAGCAGGTTAAGTGTGTCCAACCCTCTGATAATTTCCCTTTAATATTTTTATATATAAATGATAGGGGAGGTTTGTGAAACATGGTGTAAAGTGAAACTGGCTCAGTTGCCCCTAGCAACCAATCAGATTCCACCTTTCATTTTCCAAAGAGTCTGTGAGGAATCAAAAGTGGAATCTGATTGGTTGCTAGGGGCAACTGGTCCAGTTTCACTTTACACCATGTTTAATAAATCTCTCCCAATGTCTTTAGAATTTATAACTATATAATTTTCCACTGACATTCAGCTTATTGCTTATAAATGACGGTTATAGACGGTTATTATCTGACATACTCATGCAGCCTTTACCCGTTAACTTATGAGAAATTTAAATGGAATCTGTCACTAGGCTTATGCTGCATTAAATGTAGGGAGCATAAGCTAGAGACAGATATACTGAACAGGTCGGTGTATTACTTTATTCATTCTAATATGCAGGTGAACTGGCTTTGTGCTGTGCCACTCCTTCCACACTCCAGATATTGATTGACAACTGTCGGACTATATACAGTATACAGTAGCTCAACAACTGGCAATCAGCAACTGGTAAGCTGAGTGTGTTGGTGCTCATGGATATCGAGGACTACTGTGCACACACATAATGGAGAGGACTAGTTTATCATCCTCAGAGCCGTTTTTATTCAGGGAGATATCTCTGAATCAGCTGAAGAGAACAATGTAAGTGATAGATTATTCTGTATAGCTTTTCTCTCACTAGTTTATGCTACCCTTAGATACAGTATAAATCTACTAACAGAGTCTCTTTAACTACAGTCTTTCTATCCACTCTAGCACTAGTTCTTTCACATCAAGTTATATAGTCCACAAGACCTCTCAAGGTGTTTTATGATATCTGGCACCAAGACGTTAGCAACAGATCCTGTAACTATATCAGTGGGGGGTTTTTTTGCAATACATTCTAAAAATATTCAATTGGATCAAGATCTGGGAAATTTGGATGCCAAGTCAACACAGCATGCAGTGTTTCAGTACCTATATTTCAGCTAGGAGGAATAGCATTTTACACTCGTGTTTGGGTATTAAATGTTCTTTGTTTTTTCTGTACTTGTCATACTGCTACACACTGCTAAACAGAATACGCTGAGCTATATTATCAGTGCAAGGGTTAACATTACTGCTGTGTCTTTAACATGCTCATTTGTCACAAGTACGGAAGCAAGAAGCTTTGGTCACATGATTTCCTCAACCGATGAGAGCAGTACCTAGTCCAGTCTCTGTTAACCTGGAAAGGGGTGGACCTAAAGCCAGTCTGAGCCCGACTTTGGACAGAGTACATGTTTTCTAGCTTAGCACATGCTGACAGATTAGGTAGTCAGCTGAAAAACCTCAGTTTTCTCAGTATTTTGTGTAAAAACAGACAGGGAGAGATAAGCAAATGGGGAATTAGGGTGGTATTACACGGGCCGAGCAGGGCCCGATAATACCTGTAAACGAGCGCCGATCTGCTAGATCGTCGCTCTTTTACTGGGCCTATTACACAGCCCGATAATCGTTTAACAAGAGCTGCAAGGACATCGTTACCGATGTCCTTGCAGCCCTTGCTAAACTGGCATACATTACCCATCCACGTTCCAGGGCTGTTCCTGCCGTCCGCTTCTCTCCGGGTCCCGCGAGCGCTCTAGCTTCACAGCGGCCTGTCAGCTGATAGGCCGCTCAGCCAATCACAGGCCGGGATCAAGGCTGTGAAGCTAGAGCGCACGCGGGACCCCGGGAGAGGCAGACGGCAAGAGCAGCCCTGGAACGTGGATGGGTAATGTATATCGTCAGTCGCCGGCCGCGCACCGCTATTACATGCAGCGGTGCGCAGTCGGCGCCCGACAAAAATAGGTTTTAACCTATATCAACGATCAGCCGATGATCGTTGTCATAGGCTGATCGTTGCATTTATTACACGGAGCAATAATCGGCCAAATCGGGCCAATTCGTCCGATTATCGTTCCGTGTAATAGTACTCTTAGTCTGAAGAAAATTTCTAGCTCTGAGCTCAACCTTATCCTGAGGTTAGTTGTCTGCAAAGGTCAATCCATAGGAGAAAGTTTTCCTCTGTGCGAAGAGACAAGTTTCCTCTTCAAGGTCTGAACCTACTTTCCAAGCACAGAGATGCATTTTCTCATCAAGGCCCATGTTTTCCAAGTCAAGTTTTCAAGAAGTGTTTGTGAGAAGAACAAAAAGAAGCCTAAGCTCTAGTCGAGTGTTCATCCTCTTCTGAGTGGTCCTTTGTCTTCACACAAGTCATTGTTCTCTTTACATTGGTCACTTTACACTGTACACAGGAGGAAGGACATGTTTTAAGGAAGTTTCAACTTCATGGAAGATAGTATCTTTCATCAAGGAGGCAGAAGATCTATAACTCTTCTCATAGAAGAGGAACTGATTTTTACATAGTAGAGACCTTCCTTCAGCAGCAGTTAGCTGTAGATATCAGAGGATATGATGAAGGCACGATATGGTCCCCCTAGAGCAATAGCATCTAGATCAGATGATCTTCCAACAGATAGTAGACCTCTGGGGTCTCCTACAAGTGGACCTAATGGCCACTCACAAGAATCCCAAGGTGGCACGATCTTACTCACTGCTCAGGAGAAGATAAGCCATAGGTTTTAAATGTTCCCCCTATCCCATGTAACTTCCATCATGCATATGTCTTTTCTGCCCATACCAATGATCCCACAGGTCTTATAAAAAGATCAACTGGGAACAGGCCACAGTCATTGGCATCTGCTGATATTGGCCTGGCCTTGTTCATACTGACAATCTTTATGCCTACAGGAATCTATTGGAGGTTTCCACAGATATTGCATCTGATGACTCAGGATGGCTGATGTCCTCATCTAGACCGCCTGGAATTTGCTCTGAACTGTATGAAGCCATTATTAACCATCTGGCACAAGCTTGAGGTTTGGAGAGTCATCTCCAATTGACGTTGCATGAGCCAGATTCCCTTGTATTCCTCTAGTATCCAGCTAGAATATCCTTGATTTCCTACAAGAGGTGACTGGACTGGACAAGAGGGCCTTAAAGTTGCACTTAAAGCAAATGTACCATCAATGTTTTTACATGAATAGACCGGCACCGGAGTGGGGATGCCGATGCAGCGGTCATTCTTTTTGAACTGCGGCCCAGTTCTCGCACACAGCTCAGTTTTTTCATGTAAAAATGATGGTACATTCGCTTTAAGGGTATGTTCCCACTACTGAACACACTCAGTGGACTCCACTTGATGTTCCGCCTGTCCCATAGATTCAATGATATTCTGACGCTCAATCTGCCGTTGGTCCAAAGAATTGACAAGTCAATTTTTTGGCTGGACGGTGGATTGATCTTCAGAATATCATTAAAGATGCAGTTCACAAAAAATTATTTGCCCCCTGGTAGACGCTGGCACGTATACTCACTGCAGCTGATCGGTGTCCCGTGGTGCGGCTTAGTTTCCAGTCCCGCGGCGCCATTCAAATCCGGCATGCGCTCACGTCCGCCTCTGCTGTGACTCCTCTTCTGTCTCCTGTGATTATACGCAGGAACTGACGCGTGACTACTGCCGTTCAATCACAGGAAAGAGAAGAGGAGTCACTGCAGTGGCTGAAGTAAGCACGCGCCGGATTTGAACAGCACCGCGGGACTGGAACAAAGCGGCGCCACGGGACACCCTCCAGCTGCAGTGAGTATACGTGCCAGCACCTACCAGGGGGGGGGGGGGTAATAACAATTTTTGGTGAACTGCTTCTTTAAGTCTATGGGACAGGAGGAACTTCAAGCGGAGTTTGACGCATGGCTTCCGATTGAAATTTCATAGTGGGAACATACCCTTAAGTGCAAATGTTGGCATTGTCAGCAGCTCTGGGGAAAAGTCTTTTGTAGGAGCCAATCATACAAAGGTTTTTTTCAGGTGCTTCCTATAATTCACCCAATATATGAGTACGGATCTGGTTCCTAAATAGGACCCTTGTCTCATCTAAGACCAACTCTGTAAAGCACTATTTGAGTTTCTTCAGATTTGAAACATTTATTCTTCAAAGTCTGCTTTCTTATGTTCATAAACCAATACCAAGTGCATTAGTCAAGTCCAGACTTTAACTTCATTCATTTCTAAGGTTCTCTCTTTTAACAGCATTAACCACCACATGGAATCACTGGTTTTCTTTCCTGAGCTCTCTACTGGAGAGCAGAAGAGATTTCTCTCTTTTAATATGGGCAGAGCCCTAAACACCTGTGTAGAGTGCACAAAGAGATAGGAAAGTCAGAGCAATGCTTTATCTACCTGGATAAGGGAGTCAGTTTCCAACATAACCTGGATTACAAGCTCAGCAGCTAACAGATCACTCAGACAGCCAGCTTCGAGTAAAATGGTATTACAGTCTGGGGTGCAAAAAAAAAACCCTACCCAGCCAAATAGTTTACTGTAAATCCCCATAGGTGCTGCTTGGGACGCAAGGGAAAGTGTAATTTTTACTAACCGTAAATTTTCTTTTCTTTAGTCCAAAGCAGCAGCACATATATTATTCACCAAATAGAATTGTTATATAGCAGACCCTGAGGATTTGTTTATTGTAGTCGCTAGAAATATACAGTGAGGCTATGGAGTAGTAGGTGTTATATAGGCTGTGCAATTAAATTGTCAATTGATACCAGCTGAGAATTTACAGTGAATAAAAATTACACTTTATGTTTTAAACACTACTGCTTACTACACAGCTCGTAATATGATAGACTATCCCTTTCCCAATCAGTATAGGGCACAGTATAACACCTTAAATCATACAATACTACATAATTACATTTAAAATAAACATAGATATTATATACATAGCAATAGGAATATAAGAAATCAAACATTTCTTCAAATTATATACCTATATAGAGATGAGCAAAGCAAATCTGACGAATTCTGATTCGCAGCAAATCGGGCATTAAATTCGCTTCGTAGGGATTTCCAAATTCGCCAGATTCTCTAAACATGGCAGCACATGTTAGCTTATAGAACTGTCTTTTGGCAGGTACAAGTGCAGTGTCCCAGCACAGAGGTTCTCTCTCTTTATACAGATATCCTGCTTGGTGTAGTGCTGGAAAAGTTTAATGGCCACTGCAAAAAGCAAAGTTTAATGGCCACTGCAAAAGCCCCCCCAGTGTTTAAGTCTAGTTTTGCATCTTATATTATCATAATGCTGTTATGTATATTGATTTGCATATTTGTTGGTCATGTGGTGTGGTAATGCAAGAGGCCTAGTATCACATGACTTCCATGCCATGGCGACTCTAATAGCCGTCGAGCTTTTGGCTGGTGTTTAGTTAGTTCCTCTCTAGTCCTCAAGAGAGAAGGACGCTTTGCTACCACTCCTCTGTCAGATATCTCAAAACTCATTCCGGTCCAGTCAAGACCTGGCGTATTCTTCAAGATTCCTGTATATTCTAAGATCTGGGTTCATCTTCTAAGTCTCCATATCCTCTCATCATCGCTAACTGCAAGTATTCTCCTCATCATTACTACACCCAGCATCATTATCTCAAGGGAACTACTACTCCCATCCTCAGTAAAGATTCGTTCTAACTAAAGGGACATTTATATATATACGGCGTATTGCAACACCACCCATCACCTCAGTTATCACCAGTTCTGCTCATCACCGAGTTGATTATTCCTGGTTGCATCCAGAGACTGTTGCTACTAGTGCTGCTGTTCCAATAAACATACAACTACCGTTGTTTCCGAACCCTGGCATTGGTCTCATCATTGGTGCCTTGGCTAGGGGCAACGAAGAATTGGTGGCCCATGTGGTCAGGTTCCCGTGGATTAGCCACATACCCTTGTGCCATAATCGTGACCATACCATCTGGCATAGTGGCAACCCCGGGCCTGCTTCCTCTCTGCATGGCATACCGCACAAGGGATTATCCATAATTCCTTGCGCCTGTCCAGCCAGCTGCAAACCCCACTGTGGTGTCATCACAGACCCCCACCACTCTCTAAATAATGTGAGGTGAGGTGGCCAGTTTGCTGTGTATAGTGGAGAGAGGGTTGCAGCGGGGAGAGAAATACAGAAAGATAGGGACAGAGAGGAGACGAGGGAGGATTGTGGGTGGTTTTCTGTGGGAGCAGAGAAGCCGTTGTCCAGTATACCAAGTCGTTGGGTGTGCATTATAGGAAGTCACGGGGTGCTGGGTGCATTATAGGAAGTCACTGGGTGCTGGGTGCATTATAGGAGGTCACTGGGTGCATTATAGGAAGTCACTGGGTGCTGGGTGTGCATTATAGGAAGTCACTGGGTGCTGGGTGCATTATAGGAAGTCACTGGGTGCTGGGTGCATTATAGGAAGTCACTGGGTGCTGGGTGTATTATAGGAAGTCACAGTGAACACAGTGTCCATCTTAATACCTCACTGGGTGCTCATTTACCAATGCCCACTGCTGTCCTGGGAGAAAATTGATATTATGCCACTTATCCACCAACGTCGACTACTGTTCATGGCGGAAATTGAATGATTGACAGGCAGATTGACATTTATTTTAAATTGACATTTTTCAATTTTGACACTGTCACAGCAACAGCTGTTGAAAAAAAAAAATGCTAGTCTGTGATAGCTCCCACTATTGTAGCTACTATAGTTTGCCTGTTTTAATAAAAATTTGTATGTGATTCGCAAATATTCGCTAACTTCGCAGAGCGAATTTCCGAGTGATTTGCTCATCTCCATACCTATAGTTTACTGTGTAAAGAAGGGGTCATGGAGGGAAGTGTGTTTAGAAAAAAAACTGATCTCATGAACAAGAGGACACAGTGAGAGGTTAGTTGGGGGAAAGATCCGAAACAACGTGAGAAAATATTACTTTACTGAAAGAGTAGTAGATGCTTGGAACAAACTTCCAGCAGATGTGGTTTATAAATCTACAATAACAGAATGTAAACCTGTCTGGTATATACATATATCTATCCTAAGATAATAAGAAGGGACATACTAAAAGGGCAGACTAGATGGACCCAGTGGTCTTTTTCTGAAGACAGTCTTCTATGTTTCTACGTTAGGGTTTATTTACACAGAAAGATTATCTGACAGACTATCTGCCAAAGATTTGAAGCCAAAGCCAGGAATGGATATGAAAAAAGGAGAAATCTCTGGCTTTCCATTATGACCTGATCTCTGTTTATAGTCTGTTTCTGGCTTTGGCTTCAAATATTTGGCAGATAATCTGTCAGATAATCTTTGTGTGTAAATGGACCCTAATTCTGCTTGCTCTGCTAGCATGAACATGTCATTCCAGTGTAGATGAGGCAGGTATGTTTGTTCAATTACCCCAGACTATTGCCTTTATAAACTAGTTATAGTGCCCCACCCTATCTAAAACCTTAATTTTATCACAGTTCTTTGTCTTTACCTAAAGGAGTACTCCAGCGAAAAGCTTTTTTCCAGTAATTGAAACACATTACAAAGTTATATAACTTTGTAATATGCTTCAATCACCAATCTGCCCCCCTTCCCCATCTTTTACCCTCTAAATCCCCACCAGGAAGTAAAGTAAACTCATTCTTACCTGATGACTGTTGACCCCAGGCTGCTCTGTGGCAGCCGTTTGGGACAATGACATCACCAAGAGGGAGGTGGGTCTAAGCCCTGTTAACCCAGCCACCCTTTGTCAGATGACACAGGTTGCTGAGCTCTGATTGGCTGAGCAAGCTGTAAGCCATCTAACAGTTTTACAGAGTCAGACATCACAGGAGACAAAGTGCATCATGGGAAAGCCCAAACCAGGAAGCGAACAAAAAATGAAGACACCAACTGGAGCTTTAGGGAAACCTGCAAACAGCGGGAAATTCAAACGGAGACAGACTTAGGAGGGTTGGTAAGTGAGAAAATTATGTTTATGATTGATTGGTTTCTTTTTATCAGCACCAGAGTACCCCTTTAAACTACTTTTGTCAATCTCCTAGTAAAAAAAATTCATCTTTCTCTAACAAGCCTTACAATGACTTATTAGTTTAGTTTAAATAACCTCTCAGAATGTTCATATAAATTGGCCAATAATACTTGATTTTATAGGAATGGCTTTATTCTGCACGGTACAAGAGACGGTTAATTAAAGAGATACATTTATTCGGTTATGTACACTTTAAAGATATAACCATATATCTAATGGAACTAAAAAAATAAATAATGCATATAACAATGAGAATGATAAAGAAGCTGGTAAGTATTGCAATAGATAATGAATAAACCATCGTAGAACTATAGCTAGCACCTGATGTCATTGGTATGGGCTCCATAAAAAAGCTATAATAAGGGCAGATGATTTATAGCAAGCAAGAAGAGACCAGATGAGGTGCACCAAGTATGCCTGTTATATGCCATAAAGAACTCTCTGCGAAATGTCCAGCACCAGGAAAAAAAAGAAGGAAATACACAACACATGGTAAAACGGGTCTGAAATTGTAATGGGATTTTCTCCGGTCAGGCCTTCGTTCCTGGCGAATGTTGTTTATGATTTATTTTTTATACCCTACCCTGCTTCCTCCGTCTGCTCTGCAATCTGTCTCTCTCTCTCCTCACTTCCTTCCATGAATCATATCTAACATTGTACTGATCTCCAAAAAGGCATTTAACCCTGAAACCTGTGTGATCTGCAGTGCTTTATTATACCGAGCAGTTAGTAACACCTGAGAAACTGCACAATTCTCTATGTGTGACTCAAAGAAATCATATAAATTATGGTTATGCTGTTCGGATCTAGCAGAAGATAAGGCGAGAGGGTTTGCTTATGGACTGGTGATAGCTTTTAAACTCTAAAGTTATACTACATAGATTTTCCATTGTCTTTTCTCTCATTTGAAGTCAATTTTTACAAATTAATTTTATATTGTTTTAAAAATGTAAATATAGGAACATAAAAATAAACAATATAAAATGTCATATCCAGTAAAGCTAACCGAAGCTCCTGGACCCCCAGTGCTAGTTCTGACCCCAACCTAGCATGCACGGTTTATAATACTGTTGTATTCTTGTGTGGCAGATGGACATTTGAGCCTGGTCAGAAACCAATGCCTGGATGAGACTGCTACCTTTGCTTAACTACGTCTCTGGAGAAAAGCTAAAATGGACCATATGCATGTACCCATTTTAAAAACCATTCAATAATCAGGACAAAAACTAAGTGGGTATGTAGCACTTGGTGTATAGTAAAATTCCTTTTATCATCTTTCATACAGTCTTTATCTAAGAGAAAACTAAAGCTTCGACCTGTCAGGTCACTTGCTCCTCATTCCCTGCCTGCTGCCGGCGCTATTAAACATGCTGATAGCAAGTGGATAATTGTGGGGGCGAGGGTAGGTGCGGGGGGGGGGGGGGGGGGAGGCTGCTCGGGTGATCTTTAGATCGTCCAAGGAGCCCATAGAAGGCAGTGGTGGTCTTCTGCCGACGCTCCTGTTGCACGGAACGCAGATTGCTGCTTTGCTCCTTGTTTGTCTTTCAACATGTTGAAAAACATTAAAAAACAACGATCACTCGACATCATGAATGTCAGCTGATCGTTGCCTCTTATTAAATGAAGTGATTATGGGCTGTAATTGTCATTAATTGGCCAAATACGGTTGATAATCGCTTTGTAAAATAGGGCCTTTAGAATGGTCTGGGCCCCAGTCTAAAAAGGTCATGGGTGGGCTAACCACACTAGTGACTTTATTTAAAGAGGTTGGCGGAGATTTATCAAACATGGTGTAAAGTGAAACTGGCTCAGTTGCCCCTAGCAACCAATCAGATTCCACCTTTCATTCCACACCGACTCTTTGGGAAATTTAAGGTGGAATCTGATTGGTTGCTAGGGGCAACTGAGCCAGTTTCACTTTACACCATGTTTGATAAGTCTCCCGCATTTTCTTTTCTTTAAATGCTTATTTTCTAGTATTCTAGTATGGAGTTGCTAAGGAATTGTAGGATTACATGTAGACCAATTAAAAGAATGTCTGACTATAGATTTCATAACCAAGGTAGGTCCACCGGCTATGGACCTATGCTCTATTCTGTTGAAGTGTAATTGTTTTTTTATGGGCAAACTCACACAGATTGATAAATCTTGGTGAGTGCATGCTCTATTATGGATAAAAATATTGTCCTTTTTATACAAGTGTTATCTAGAGGTAGAACATAAAAAATGTAAACTTTAAAGTATAATTCACTTTCCAACAGCCATAGAAGAACAATAAAAAAGGAATAAATGGAGATAAGAAACTAGCTGTCCTTGCAGCTCCAGGGCAGAATTCCTTCCTCCTTTGATTTCTGAGCTCCATCCTGTTGAAGAAGAGAAGCTGACAATTAATTTGTGTCTACACATCCCTTGTAGGATGCTGAGCAACCAATCAGATGTGGAAGGAAAGGTACAATGCTCTGTTTCGGTTTGGGTCATAGGCTTTAATGGTGTTCTGGGCAAAATCTATCCGCAAGATAGCTCATCAGTATCTGATGGACGGGGTGCTTGTAGGCCTTGATTCTGGGCAGGAATCTGAGCTAGAAGCTACTATGGTTGACGGAAGGTAACTTCTCATTGTGTCAGAAATGAAAAGCAGAAATCCGACATGTACTTTAATGTGTCTATGAGTGACTTATATAACAAGCACAATCTTATTAGAAGGCTATGCTTCTACCAACACAAAAAAATATAACCTGGGGTTTGACCTTCTTTCAAACTTTGACCCAGAGATTCCTCTACAGTTCCCAAAATGCGCCCAACTACAGCCTCCCTAGGTACGAGCACTGCAGCATTCACTACTATTAGACAAAGCGATTTTTAACGATTAACGATAAAGGATTGTAAACGAGATCTACCTAAAATCGTTCACCATGTTACACAGAGCGATAGTCATTAGTTACAATCGTTATTACAATTATTTACTCAATCTGATCCCAGCAAATGAACGAGAAATGTAGAAGTAAACTGAACGATTGGCGAATGTGGAATTACAGCGAGCAAATGATTAACAACGATTTTAGGTTCAGCCTAAAAGTTGCGATCAGCGACACACAAACAATTTTTCGATCGTTGCCTACATTCACATGAAACAATTATCGTTTCAATTTGAACAATATAATGGTTTTTCGCACAATAGTCTTCCTATGTAATACGGCCCTTAGTGCCCTGACCCCAGCAGACTCCCCACAGCTAGACACCTCCAGGCTGTCAGTGTAAGCAGAATATACCACTATAAAGATTGTTCCCGTCCATAACTAGTCCGAAGAAAAGTGGTCACTTCACTAACTTACTGTCCTCTCCACCACGTCCAGGCTCTGCTTGTCATAATGGGCCTACTGCCCCTTATATGAAGAATTATCCTCAATGACCAAATGACCCTCCCTAACAGCTCCATGGCCTTCACAACGCCTCCTAACCTCCTATATACCAGCATCTTTTAGCCTCCAGTCCATTCCAGCACACTGATATACAAGCTCTAGTATACTTCTTCAGGTGAAAAGGCCAAACCTGCTTTCCCTGAAAATCTATGGGGGAGATTTATCAAACTGGTGTAAAGTAGAATTGTCTTAGTTGCCCCTAGCAACCAATCAGATTCCACCTTTCATTCCTCACAAACTCTTTGAAAAATGAAAGGTGGAATCTGATTGGTTGCTAGGGGCAACTAAGGCAATTCTACTGTACACCATGTTTGATAAATCTCCCTTTATGTTCCTACTTTCCTTTTGGTGCCAAGACACATTGGGGGAGATTTATCAAACATGGTGTAAAGTGAAACTGGCTCAGTTGCCGCTAGCAACCAATCAGATTCCACCTTTCATTCCTCACCGACTCTTTGAAAAATGAAAGGTGGAATCTGATTGGTTGCTAGCGGCAACTGAGCCAGTTTCACTTTACACCATGTTTGATAAATCTCCCCCATTCTTTTTTTATCCGTTTGCCAAGCTCTTCCCCTTTAGCCTGGTGGTAGAGAATACTGGAATCACCACATATACTTATCTGCTACTACCAGGACCCTCCAAAGTCTATGGCCACACTTGCTTCTTTCCTTATGGTGAGCAGTCACCTAGATGTTTATACCATTTGCCAACAATTGCAATTCATACATGGCGACCCTACCGGGTATTCCAGCTCATGACATTGAGGAAACATAACAAACAGAACATACATACATTGCTGCATAATATTACAAAGAAACCATATACAAGTCTCAGGTGCAAATGAGCCATTTAAAGTCACAGGCAACTATTTATAAATAAAATAGAAGAGATAAACAATTTATAATAAGCAAACTTTATTGTGCCTTATCTTTTAAACATGATTAAAAACAATTGTGGGGTCCGATCCATTCCCACATATTATGTACAGTTACTTTGTAATAATGGCAGCAAATTCATATAAATAAAGGGCTACGGTAAAGTGCAACATATTTGTAGCGGCTAGTTCATAGTAAGTGCAAAGTAAGCATAGCAGCTATTTATAATAAAGTGTAATAGGCAGGTAAACGGTGGCAGCACATAACTTAAAGGGGTTGTCCAGCGAAAGTATTTTTCTTTCAAATCAACTGGTGTCAGAAAGTTATATAGATTTGTAATTTACTTCTATTTAAAATCGCAAGTCTTTCCATACTTAACAGCTGCTGCATGTACTGCAGGAAATGTTGTTTTCTTTTCAGTCTGACACAGTGCTCTCTGCTGCCACCCCTGTACGAGACAGGAACTGTCCAGAGCAGGAGAGATTTTCTATGGGGATTTGCTGCTGCTGTGGACAGTTCTTGTCTCGGACAGAGGTGGCAGCAGAGAGTGCTGTGTCAGGCTGAAAAGAGGTACTAAGGTGGAGCATGTACCCCTCTTTTATACCCTGAGCAATAAAATGAAATAATGCATTACATGTCCACACCTGGATATTCCAGTTACCAATAGACATCAATGTATGTGTCCAGCATTTCCAAAATGGCAGCTAAACCAGAATGTAGTGCGGGAACCCGGAGGTGCGTATATATCAACAGTCCCTAAATAATAGGGATGGCTGTATGTATGGGACTCCGTTATTGCGTAGCCCACACATCTAATGCCCATACTTCCCTCCCCATTACCACAACACATCGGCGGCCATCTTTGTTGTGGGCTAAGAAGTAGGCTAAAAGTATGATGTACATCTGTATACACAATTGGACCTATAGAGATCGGAAGTCCTTACTAAGCACGTCTAGTATATCGCAAGCAATTTCCGCTATAGTACATAATAGCTTAGAACAAGTCAGATAGGACCCTACGGCCTAACAAACCATAGCGCAAATCAGCTGTAACAAATCAATAAACCCAATATGAAGATGTTACTTATGATAACCAAAAAAATATATCAAGTATACTGTATAAACTCTGCATAGTCTATAGATTCTACATAGAATATTATACACACAAAAATTAATAATAAGTAAATGATTAATATATTAAATACACCAATATTACATAATAAATTCATATACATACAATTACATTTATAAATAGATATAGCCCTGCCATAGACACTTCTCAGCTCAGCCAGACTACCCGAGTTTCATTGATATACAGGCTGCTGTAAACTGCGCTGACGGCTCCTACAGGGCATAAGGAAAAAAACTAAACTTTTCTGCATTCTTTGGTTACAATAGATGTGGTTTTCGTATTAACATCATATTAGTGAATTACTAATTATGAAGAATCTGAAAGTAAAGCCTTTTAATGCCTTCTAGATGAAATTACAATTCATAACATATTGTAGCATTAAAATACAATAAAAGTAAGAAAATAAAATTGCTTGCTTTGTTCTTCTGAATTCCCCACAGCGCAGTGCGGAGTAGAGCAGCCATATCTACTGATGACCTATTGCAGACTAGAGAACATGTTCCTCCTGAGTCCTGGCAGGGCTTGTCAGCCTTTCCAAAGTCCCAGGTTACTTTGCTCTTTTTTTTTTTTTTACAAAGCATTCCTATAATTCATTTGCCTTTTCTAGTAATAAAACTTGAAGTGCAATGCTTTGCTGACTATTATTTATTTTTATGGTTGTATCAAAAGGTATGAATAACATTTCTGGGGAGAAATGTAAATTTTCGGCTTCTCGTTTTCTCAACAAAACCAATGTATGTGTGTGTGTATATATAATTAGCATTATGTTCGTTTCATTTTAAGATTTTACAGCATTTTTTATAGCAACTATAATCACCTTAAGGGTATAAACCCACACACCGTATAAGCAGCGTATTTACTGCTGCGATACGCAGCAAATACGCAGCAAACACGCAGCAAATACGCAGCAGATTAGATCTAAATAACTGAACACAGCATCAAATCTGTACCAACAAATCTGCTGCGTATTTGCTGCGTATTTGTTGCGTATCTGCTGTGTATACGGTGTGTGGGTTTGTACCCTAAAAGATAAGACCTCGGACATAAAGGGGGGGTGGTATTATCATTGTTGCATTCAAGGCGTACACCTGTCCTACACCTGCTGTATCCCTTGCTCGCCCAATGGGCAGGCAGGGGGGGCTTGAGGGGTGCTTGGCAAGGCAGGGAAGAAGCATGGCCTCCTCCCACGCCTCATTTATCATGATTTATGCCTGCTAGCTGGCGTAAATAATGGTGGAAATCTACACCTGCTCAGGATCAGGCCGGATTCACTAAGAGGCGTGTCGGGGCAGTTGGGGACTGGGCCTAATTTAAGACCAGAGTACAAGTATGCCGGTCTTGATAGCTCCTCCCCAAAGAATTTCCACATCGAATAAGGTGATGGCATATTTCTAGAATATGGTATCAATTTATTACCAGTGGGGTCTAAACTCTGGGACACCTACAAAGCCATGTGGCCAAAAGCAACACTGTGCTCGAAATTTAGAAGGGGGCTCTAGAGTTCGGACCCCCACAAATTATGGCAAGTGTCCTGTGGCAAGAGTGCTCTCTTAATGGGTGCTTACCACCGCAGGGGGTGTCATCACTGACAAGCGTATTCGCCTATCCACGCGCAACGTGGACAAGCTGATGTTCATAAACATGAACAAGGCATGGATCCCACAGGACTTGTTGGTCCCGGTACCTAATTTAGGAGACAAGATACAAATCTAAAATCTAGTGTTGGCTGCCGCCTCTTCTGCCTCTGCCACCTTTTCGTCTACTTAGATCTCTGCATCCTCTTTCCAAATGATTATTTTCTTTATTTAATTAATTTATTTATTTGTTTTCTTTTTATTTCATGTTATTATTTTAAGTACTTTACCTACCCCATATATTGCAGGGCTATTGCCCCTCCATTTTCCTTCCTACACCAATTTTAAAGCCCTTTTTGGTCTAAAAATTTAGAGTTACTATTGGTTTAAATGGGGTTCAAGTGGTCTTTTTTTCTCAAGTTCGGCTGAACCCCGCAAACCTGAATTTCAACTGGTTCACTGAACACTAATTATGACATTAGTAAATGGTACAATATGTCCAATGTCACATTGGTTAGGTAAGCAGTTTGCGTATACTGTGTAGTGCAATATAATAATTATCGGGGGGGGGGGGGGTCCTTAATTTTTTGGGAAATTCTCTTAAAATTTCGAAGACATTAAAATAACTAACATAGTGACATAGTTAATAAGGTTGAAAGAGGACAAGAGTCCATCAGGTTCAACCTAGAGAAACCCTACTGTGTTGATCCAGAGGAAGGCAAAAACCCCTAAGAGGCAGATGACAATTGCCCCATCACAGGGAGAAAATTACTTCCTGAATCCAATGGCAATCAGAATAATCCCTGGATCAACGTATGATGATGATGATAATGCTACTGTACAGGGAAATACCATATTTGTAAACCAGTCAATCGTGCTATAAACTAAAGCAAATGATTTACCATCAAATGGGTTGTACATAGCTTCTTGTCGATGACTGTACATCTTAGTAGTTTTCCTATTGTTTTTGTACTATGCATATTGCCTCTAAAAAAGAAAAATGTAGAGACTTTTATCTAAATACTCCTATAATTTCCTTATGTATCATGTTTATAGCAGCCTAGAAATGGGAGTTTAAAGGAGGATAAGATTTAGAAATATGTCTCATCCTTTATTTATGATTAATAAACAGAATATTCGTCTTGTACAAGACCTGTTTAATTTATGAGGCGTTCTCTCTTTTATTCCCCAATTCTTCCCTCCTAATCAGCCGATTAAGGCTCATATCACACACTTAGCTCATTTCATATTCCTGCTTAATTAATTCTTTTGTACAGCAACACAAATATTGGAAGCAACTGCAAATGGGCTGGTTATTTATTGAGCATGTAACCCTTTCCCCGTCACCCAAAAACATAAATCTCAATGAACAATGGCTACAAACATCATATATACGTGTCGTGAAAGGTGCTCGCACAAAGAAGGCCACACATGGCAAGCAATATCAGTAGGCAGGCTTGATGTTTTACGAGCGTGAGAAACACACACATTCATGGATACAGGACACGCAGACATGCACACACCGAGATGCACACATATACAAAAAATGCAAAGCCAAGAAGGACAAGCCAGAAGGTTATGCAAATTGTGGAAGGAGCAGGTGTCGCTTGAATCTGCAAATGATCAGGTTTTTAAGCACGGAGCTCCATTTTAAGGCATGTGGGAGGGGCTTTAGTGGTAAAAAAGGAAGATAAAAACAAAATTTTTCAGCCACATGAAACTTAAAGAACTCCCACCAAGTTTGCAATCTGCAGAGAAGCGAGTGGGTGTGAAAAAGCACGATTACTAACCGGTAATCTTGTTTTCATTAGCCCATGACAGCACCCCTGGAGAGGACCTCCCACCGCAGGACAGGAAACCTGTGAAGATAAAATCTTGACACGCCTCTCCACACCTCAGTTCTAAACAAGTATTCCAGCGGAGTGGGAATAAAATAAAAGAACTAATATATAAATAATATTTGGCAAAACACATAATAGGGTAGGGTTTAGATGAGGGGTACTGTCATGGGCTAATGAAAACAAGATTACCGGTTAGTAATCGTGCTTTTACTCTGACGCCCAATGACAGCACCCCTGGAGGACTAGAATAGTAATCCTCTCTAGGGAGGGACCACAGCCGAAAGAACCTTTCGGCCGAAGGACAAATCTGATATAGGGTTTAGTTGTAACCTATAGTGTCTTAGGAATGTATGGGCCGAAGACCATGTGGCTGCCCTACATATTTGGTCTAAGGAAGCATCAGCCCGTTCTGCCCAGGAGGTAGCTACTGCCCTAGTGGAATGGGCCGTAAAATAAGCAGGAGGGGTCTTATTTTGGGCTGTATATGCCATAGTAATGGCTTGTCTGATCCATCTACTAATTGTAGGTTTGGACGCAGCTTTGCCTTTGTTGGGACCCCAGAATTGGAGTAATAAATTTTCACAAGAACGGAAACTTTGTGTAACCTCCAGATACTTAAGGAGGCATCTCCTAACATCAAGTGAATGATAAGTTTGTTCCCCCCTGTATGTAGCATTGTCACAAAATGAGGGCAAAACAATCTGTTGATTCTTGTGAAATTCGGAAACCACCTTGGGCAAAAATGAAGGTAGGGTTTTCATGATGACTCTATCGTCTAGAATTTGAGTGTAGGGTGGATATGCTGAAAGGGCCTGCAGTTCCCCTACCCTACGGGCAGTAGTAATGGCCAATAAGAAGGCTAGCTTAATAGACAATATTTTTAAGGAAAGGTAATCCAGTGGCTCAAATGGCGGACTTGTGAGAGAATCTAGAACTAGATTTAGATCCCAAGGGGGCACTGTCACTCTTTTAGGGGGATTTAATCTGACTGCTGCTGTGATGAATCTTTTAATTAACGAGTTTTCTGCCAACTTATAGTCTAAAAAGGAGCTAAGTGCTGAGATTTGAACCTTAAGAGTACTAGGTCTTAGGTTCTTATCTAGTCCTGCTTGAAGAAAACTTAAAATTAGGGGTATGTTGGGTTTGCCTAATGGATCCTGTCTACCATCTGCGAACCTTAGGAAGGCTTTCCAGACTCTTAAATAAATGGAGGAGGTTACATCCTTCCTGCTCGCCAATAGGGTATTAATAACATCATCCGACAGACCCCTACCTCTTAGAATTACCCTTTCAGCATCCAGGCTGTCAAGTGCAAGTGGGTTGCCCCTGGATGCTTGACTGGTCCCTGGACGAGGAGATCCTCCCTGTCTGGCAGTACCCATGGTGTAGTTAGTGAGAGCTGTCTGAGAACCGTGAACCATGGTCTCCTCGGCCAGAAGGGGGCGATTAGAATTATCGTTGCTTTGTCCCCGATTACTTTCTTTATCACTCTGGGGATTAGTCTGAGTGGCGGAAATGCATAGCCCTTTTTCATACCCCAGTGAAGGGAAAAAGCATCGACTGCTGTCGGATGATCCCGAGGGTTGAGAGAACAGAATCTGGGTAGTCTCCTGTTGGTTTTGGTTGCAAACAGGTCTATCGTCGGAGAACCAAACCTTTTTATGACTAGGTCGTAGACTTCGCTGTTCAGAGACCACTCTGACTGTAGTAGATGAGTTCTGCTGAGATAATCTGCTGTCTGATTTAGGGAACCTTTGAGATGGACAAGAGATGAGAGATTCTGTTCTGCTAGAGAGAAGATTTGTGAAGAAAGGTTTAACAGAGTCTCTGATCTGGTTTCCCCCCTGTTTGTTGAGATATGCCACTGTAGTAGTATTGTCCGAGTAAATTAATACATCCTGTGATAATATCTGAGGGGATAGTTCTTTTAGGGCTAGGAGTACTGCATATAGCTCTTTGAAGTTGGAGGAGTGGTGGGTGACGTGAGAAGGCCATGGACCCTGGAGTAGATGATGCTGGCTTGAGTGTGCCCCCCATCCCCATGGGCTGGCGTCTGTGGTAATTCTGACCTGGTGATTTGGAGACCACCTGACCCCTCTGGAGAGATTGGCTGGCTCCAGCCACCAAAGGAGACTTAGTCTGGCTTCTGCTGATAATCTGAACGTATGGTTCAGGGAACTCTGATTCCCATCCCAATTTTGGAGTATGTCGTTTTGAAGTGTCCTTGTGTGAAATTGGGCCCACAGCACCGCCGGGATGCAGGATGTTAGGAGACCTAGTACTGACATCGCACCCCTGAAAGTGGGGTAGGGGTTCAGAAATAAGTCCTGAGTGCGGCATCTGAGAGTGTCCTGTTTTGCTGAAGGGAGAAAGGATGTTTGTTGTTGTGAGTCCAGGAGGACTCCTAGAAAAATGCACTGCTGGGATGGGATGAAGTTGGACTTCTTGATGTTTATATTCCAACCCAGAGATTTGATCACTGAAGACACTTCTAAGAGCTGTTGATGGAGAAGAGATGCTGAATTTGCAACTATTAAGAAATCGTCTAAGTAGGGAATCAAAAGAATGTCCTTTCTTCTGATGTGAGCTGTCATTTCCGCTACAATTTTGGTAAAGACCCTTGGGGCCTGGGAAATGCCGAACGGTAGGGCCTTGTACTGGAGATGTACCCACTGACCACTCAGGCATACTGTAACTCTTAGGAATTTCTGGTGGGAAGGGTGTTTAGGTACATGGTAGTATGCGTCTTCCAAATCTATGGACGCCATAAAGCAATTTTGGTAGAGGTTTACTGCTGACTTCAGGGTTTCCATCCGGAACCTGTTGTACATTAAATGTTTGTTTAAGTCCCTCAAGTTTATTATAGTCCTGTATGTTCCATTGGGTTTTTTCACCAGAAATAACGGAGAATAAAATCCCCGTCCTATTTCTGCTGGAGGAATTGGCACTAAGACATTTTTCCTTATCAGAGAGTGGACTTCTGCTTCTATAGCTTGTTGTTTTATTTGATCTGACAAGACCCTGGTGGGAAGATATCTGACTCTCGGGGCGCTCTTGAATTCCAAGAGTAACCCCCAAGAAATTGTGCTCAGTACCCAAGGGCTGGAGGAAATGTTCCTCCAGACCTGGGCAAAGAGAGTCAGACGGCCTCCCACCGGGACCCCGTCATTGTTGGGGAGGTTTAGGTTTGTCATCTTTGGATTTATTAAACAGGAATCCTTTCCCTTTCCCTGAAACTTTAAATTTCCTATTATCTTGTCGGGGACGAAAGGACTTTTTGTATTGTCTTTTGCCCCCTACAGATTCTTGAGATCTCTGAAAGGGGAAACCCTTTTTTCTATCAGATGCTTTCTCTAGCAAAGAATCCAATACGGGTCCAAATAGAAATTCCCCATTACAGGGAATGGAACATAACTTCCCCTTACAGGCAATGTCCCCCTTCCATGATTTGATCCACATGGCCCGTCTAGCAGAGTTAGATAGGGACGCTGCTCTAGCAGACATCTTGATAGCGTCTACTGAAGCGTCTGCAAGAAAATCAACTGCTTTGGAAAGAATAGGGAAATCTTATGATTTTGTCACAAGATGGATCATTAGACAGAGTGGATTTTAGATCATTCAACTAAACTCTTAGAGATCTTGCGACACAAGTACTGGCCACACTGGTTCTTAGGGCCCCTGTAGCTGCTTCCCATGTTTTCTTGTTATAAAAGTCCGCTTTTCTGTCTATTGGGTCCGGTAAAGACCCCAGGTCTTCAAAGGGAAGACTGTTGATTTTTGCCACTTTAGCCACTGGAGCATCCACTGCTGGTGGTTTGTCCCAAGTACTACATTCACCATCCTCAAAGGGGTATTTGCGTTTGAAGTATTTGGGAACAAAGTATTTACGGTCTGGATTTTGCCACTCTTTTTTATTAATTGCTTTAATACTTTCATGTAGGGAAAAGGTGCAAGATTTTTTAGGGGGTAACCCCTCATAAAGCGCGTCATCTGCCGTTTGGGCCTGTTTAGTTTCTTCCATATTTATAGACACTCTAATGGCCTTAATTAACTGGTCTGTGTTTTCTATTGGAAACAGGGCCTTACTTTTAGGGCCGCTGTCTGAATCCTCATCGGGAGAGGACACTAGTTGTATTTCCCCCTCTTCTGTATTATGTTCTCTAAAGGAAGAGAGGTCACAAACTGTATTCTATTTAACCGCAGCCGAAGTAGAGGCTAAGGATAAAGGGGCTGAGAGAGACTTTTAAGAGATAGCTGCACTTCGTCTCTAACTATTCTCTTAATGCTCTCCGCTAAGGCAGAAGATTCTTGTGCTACCAGATTATTTACACAAGAAGGGCATATGGATCTGGTATAATCATCTCTTAAGGGAGTCTTGCACTCAGAGCATTCCTTATGATGTTTCTTAGATTCTGCTTTTCCTCCGGATCTACAGCTTGTACGGGATCCCTACAAAGTAAATATACATTCCCATTAATAAAAGAAAAAAGGGTTTGTCTCACCCAGTTGTAGACCCCTGTCCCCCAGGTACCGGGCTGGATGATCTGGAGGACTTGCGGCTATGGCGTCCATTATCTCCTCTCTCCGAGTGCTCAGACATGCTGGGAAGAGGGAGTGTTAGCTTTAATCCAGATGGCTAACAGGCTGGCTGGTGGGGAGTCTCGTTGCCTCGGACGCTGAAGGCATGTGGGACGCTGTCTGCCGCTTCACCCTGGCCTTTTGAGACTGCCGGCGAAACCCGGAAGTGACGTCACGGCGTACGCACGCCGACGTCAGCGCGCTTACGCATAGCGAAGCGCGCGCATGCGCAGACCAGCCGGGAGCGACGGTGAGCGCAGCGGGGAGAAGCAGCAGGGGTCCCAACCCCCACCAGACTCAAGGATGCTGTCCGGAGACAGACTTACTCCACCAGGGAGCCCCACAAGGCAACAGCCACCGGAGGACCTGCAGCCGGCATGGAAGAGGTATCGAAGATCTTCATCCCAGATCGGGACTTCATCCCAGATCACAGGCTTCCCATCCGCAGGACAGGAAACCTGAACTGAGGTGTGGAGAGGCGTGTCAAGATTTTATCTTCACAGGTTTCCTGTCCTGTGGTGGGAGGTCCTCTCCAGGGGTGCTGTCATTGAGCGTCAGGGTAAATAACAAACAATTTAACTTAACTGTCCCCTGTGCCTTGTAGCGCAGCCATCAGAGCCCCGTTCGTCACCGCCAGACGTCATCTTCCCATACTCAGCTCCTGCAGTAGCGCCATGGCACGGGGTTAGAGGTAGCAGAGCTGCAAGACCCTGGCTGTGGGGAACAGGACCTGGCGGCTGTGCTACGAGACTACAAAACAAGTGAGTTAACTTGTTTGTTATTTTCACACACACCCCGCCTCCCTGTAGATTTCGTAGTTGGTGGGACTTCTCCTTTAAGAAGTTGGATCAAGTTAGACAGTATGATGTCCAAAGCTTCCTGTGTGTCAATGTGTCAGTTGTCGCAAACTGAGAGTGACAGAATACTTGTACTGGTAGACCTTGGATTATTACTTCAGAAGATTGCTAGGCCTCTAGGCTAAAATGTCGTCTCTGTTCAACATTGTTTGTCCCAGTGGTTGGGAGACCAATGATAAAATGGAATAAGGTGCACACAGGCAAACCCCTAACTGGACAAAGTGTCAAATTAGAAAAATAGAATATCGTCATCCATTCTTTACGTTACATACAGTACCAAGCCTAGGGTGTTGAACAATATCTACACAAGCCATCAGAAGACACTTGTACGACACTGGGCTAGGAGCTAGATGCTCAGCCACTGGTAATCCATTGACCTCACACCTTTATCATGGCTATCAGGTTCCACAGCAAGTTGGCAGTGGAGGGGCAAAAAGAGGATTATCTTCTTCTGTGATAAATCCTGCTTTTGTCAAGAAAAAATGTAGGCAATGCTATGAAGAGGCTAACATGAGGGAAGACCACGCCAGTGTTACACCCAAAATTATGGTGTGGGTTGGTATAATGTATAGTAGCCAAACCCCTCCAATCTTCGTTCCAGTTACAATAACAGCTTGATGTTACATTGATTTGGTCATGGAACCAGTTGTAAGTGGTTTAGTGGTTGATATGTCTCTGTTGGTATAATTTACAATTTACCACCCCAACATCAGTCCAAATATTACTGCTCATGCTACTGTGAGCATCCTATATGGCCTAAATGTGGTACCAAATCCTTCAGTATCTCTGGACTTGTGTCCCATTGAGCACATCTGAGATGTCATTGATGAGAAATTACAAAGGAAGCTGCCAGAAGTGGATTTTCTCTTCTTAATGATTCATGCATACACTTGTGTATATGTAATGCGTGCCCCAGGTGTAATCCAGGGCTAAACTGCCAGGATGATGTTATGTTGGTGGTTGAGATACAGCTTAGCCAATGATGGTATAGTTGTGGCGCCAGTGCTAACTCAGCACACAGGTATGGTGTTGTACCTGCTTTTAGTTTTTGTGGCTGCCTGCATTGTCACTAGAGATGAGCGAACTTTTCAAAAGTTCGCTCCGACCGGACTTCCGGATTTTTTAAAAAAAGTTCGGTTCAACCGAATTTCGGATTTCTTCGGATTTCATAGTTTAAAGCATCTATATGAAACGGGGGTAGTGTATTTGGTTGAATTTAGGGCTCTACATGTCAGTAACATCATTATCTTTTCAATATCTCAAAGTCAATTTTTTTTTTAGATTTCAATATTCACCATTACAGGGTCTATGCAGGAAAAAGGGTCCAACTATAGTACTTGTATATCTGTATAGCACTTTTTTTTTAGAGTTTTTTTTCTATACACATGCACAAGGTATATATTTGTGTCTCAGGAAAACACCTATGTCATATACACTCTCGCAAGGGTCCAACTATAGTACTTGCATATCTGTATAGCACTTTTTTTAGAGTTTTATTCTACATACATGCACAAGGTATACATTTGTGCCTCAGGAAAACACCTATGTCATATACAATCTCGCAAGGGTGACAGTATAGTACTTGTATATCTGTATAGCACGTTTTTGTTCTGTGCACCCTTTGCTCTCTTATGCCTAATCTATCTACCTATCTATCTTTCACCCTCTCTATTTTTCTCTAAATCACTATGTTTCTCCTCTCCGCTTTCCTAATAATCTTTTTGTCTTTGCTTTTATACAATATCTTCTCAGTATAGCAGCGTGCAGCAGCGTTTTGTCATTGACGAGTTCTGTGCACTGCTAACAGTCTCCTTCCTCTCTCTGTGCAGACTGCCTCATGCGGTCATGTGACTGCTCCTCTTAAAGCAATACCGACGTCACACAGGGGGTGGGCTAGTGCAACATCCCTGCTGATTGGATGTGTTCCGGGCATCATGGGAAAGTGATTTTCCCGCCCAGAACACTTCCTGCTTTCTAAAATGGTGGCTGCCATTTTAGAAAGCAAGAAAAAAAAAATTTGTAGCGGACTTCCAAAAATCCAAATCTGACAGGACTCGGACTTTTGGAAAAATCCGAACCGGATCCCATACCGGCCGAACCGCTTCGCTCATCTGTAATTGTCACCTAATGTTCAGTGACCTGCCGGGTTGTGATGGGTCCCTTGGGCTCTTATTATAGTGGTCCGGAGTGGAGATATGACCCACCCATACTCTCAGTACCGCCACTCACAGAAAGGGGAAAATGACCCAAGGATGGTGTAGCCTGTGTAGGTGCTGGTGCAAATAGTACTGAGTCTCAATTAAATAAATAAACTAATCTTTACTGACAAAGTCTCTGGTGAAACAAGATTGTAAAGTAAATAGGTAGCTGATACAGACCTGGTATTACTGGATCTGTACTGAGAGTTGCCATAGTGGTGAAGTAGTACAGTAGTGCTGGTTTGGTTGAGTAGAGAGTTCAGAAGAGTAGAGAGGAGTGTGTCAAGAGAGTCTCAACCCAATGTAGTGTGCTCCGCCGGAACTTTAGTAGAAGAGATACTTGAAGAAAATACTTGAAAGAAGAAGAATACTTGTGCCCGTGTTGAGTGTTCGAGCGTGTCCCGGTGTCACCTGTGCTGCAATATAGAGTATGTAGGCCAGGGGCGTAGCTAGGGGTTCAGCCTAGGGGGGGCGAGCAAGTCTGAGTGGGCCCCCAACCGATTATGTTACCCAAAGGGAACCTCACTTGACAACAATGCTTTCTAAATAATAAAGGGTATATTCTGCTCCATTACTCAGAGTGAATTAAGATTAAGAGCAGTGTTAGAGGCTTCTACATTTACATATATAGACACATAAAATGAAACAGTGACTTACAAGGGGTGTCTTCTCATCGGAGTCGCTCACTATCCCAATGTCATGGATGTATGGGCAGTAGAGGTTCACCTTCGATCTGTAGTTAAAACTGTAAAAAAAAAACAAAAAAACATTATTTTCCCTATACCCTGAGCCATAAACCGTACAGGTATATACCAATGGTACAAAGGCACTGCACACCATATAAGTGACTACAGTGTAGATAAATACAGTGACTTACAAGGGGTGTCTTTTCATCGGAGTCGCTCACTATCCCAATGTCATGGATGTATGGGCAGTATAACAGGTTGACCTGAGATCTGTAGTTAAAACCGTAAAAAAAGTTAAATCCATTATGCAAAGACTATTATTTTCCCTATACACTGACCCATATACCATAGAGGTAGATAATTTGCATTCTGCCTTAGACAGGTGCATCACTCACAGGGAGGTACCGCAGGCTCAATCACTAGCTGCCACTACAAAAGACCTCAGGCTGCTGCACCCTGCTCTCTGTGATCCGAATCACAGCTTTCTGATTTAAACATACTTGTCCCTTATCCTGTAAGAGACTGGGGGGGTCGGACCTCTGCCCCCATTCCCCCCAGGATCTCTAGCTCAGCCCCCAGCTCCTCTATGAAGCTGCCAGAGAGAACTGGGCCAAGTAGGGTTAAATCAGAAAACCCCTGGGATGAGAAAACTCAGTGGACAGTGCACTATATATGACTGGAGGCCGCTTCAGCTTGGTTGTGAGTCCAGCTCCCCCTGTTTCTACATGTCCCACACTGTTTTCCACATGTCCAGCTCCCCCTGTTTACCAGCTCCCCCTGTTTCTACATGTCCAGCTCCCTCTGTTTACCAGCTTCCCCTGTTTACCAGCTCCCTCTGTTTACCAGCTCCCTCTGTTTACCAGCTCCCTCTGTTTACCAGCTCCCCCTGTTTACCAGCTCCCTCTGTTTACCAGCTCCCCCTGTTTACCAGCTCCCCCTGTTTACCAGCTCCCTCTGTTTACCAGCTCCCTCTGTTTACCAGCTCCCCCTGTTTACCAGCTCCCTCTGTTTACCAGCTCCCTCTGTTTACCAGCTCCCCCTGTTTACCAGCTCCCTCTGTTTACCAGCTCCCTCTGTTTACCAGCTCCCCCTGTTTACCAGCTCCCCCTGTTTCTACATGTCCAGCTCCCTCTGTTTACCAGCTCCCTCTGTTTACCAGCTTCCCTTGTTTACTCTGTTTACCAGCTCCCTCTGTTTACCAGCTCCCTCTGTTTACCAGCTCCCCCTGTTTACCAGCTCCCTCTGTTTACCAGCTCCCTCTGTTTACCAGCTCCCCCTGTTTACCAGCTCCCTCTGTTTACCAGCTTTCCGTTTACCAGCTCCCTCTGTTTACCAGCTCCCTCTGTTTACCAGCTCACCCTGTTTCTACATTTCCAGCTCCCTCTGTTTACCAGTTCCCTCTGTTTACCAGCTCCCCCTGTTTCTACATGTCCAGCTCCCCCTGTTTACCAGCTCCCTCTGTTTACCAGCTCTCCCTGTTTCTACATGTCCAGCTCCCCCTGTTTCTACATGTCCAGCTCCCTCTGTTTACCAGCTCTCCCTGTTTCTACATGTCCCACACTGTTTTCCACATGTCCAGCTCCCCCTGTTTACCAGCTCCCCCTGTTTCTACATGTCCAGCTCCCTCTGTTTACCAGCTTCCCCTGTTTACCAGCTCCCTCTGTTTACCAGCTCCCTCTGTTTACCAGCTCCCTCTGTTTACCAGCTCCCCCTGTTTACCAGCTCCCTCTGTTTAGCAGCTCCCCCTGTTTACCAGCTCCCCCTGTTTACCAGCTCCCTCTGTTTACCAGCTCCCTCTGTTTACCAGCTCCCCCTGTTTACCAGCTCCCTCTGTTTACCAGCTCCCTCTGTTTACCAGCTCCCCCTGTTTACCAGCTCCCCCTGTTTACCAGCTCCCTCTGTTTACCAGCTCCCTCTGTTTACCAGCTCCCCCTGTTTACCAGCTCCCTCTGTTTACCAGCTTCCCCTGTTTACCAGCTCCCTCTGTTTACCAGCTCCCTCTGTTTACCAGCTCACCCTGTTTCTACATGTCCAGCTCCCTCTGTTTACCAGCTCCCCCTGTTTCTACATGTCCAGCTCCCCCTGTTTACCAGCTCCCTCTGTTTACCAGCTCCCCCTGTTTCTACATGTCCAGCTCCCCCTGTTTCTACATGTCCAGCTCCCTCTGTTTACCAGCTCCCCCTGTTTCTACATGTCCAGCTCCCCCTGTTTCTACATGTCCAGCTCCCCCAGTTTTACACATGTCCAGCTCCCCCTGTTTCCCACATGTCCAGCTCCCCCTGTTTCTACATGTCCAGCTCCCCCTGTGTCCACATGTCCAGCTCCCCCTGTGTCCACATGTCCAGCTCCCCCTGTGTCCACATGTCCAGCTCCCCCTGCGTCCACATGTCCAGCTCCCCCTGCGTCCACATGTCCAGCTCCCCCTGCGTCCACATGTCCAGCTCCCCCTGCGTCCACATGTCCAGCTCCCCCTGCGTCCACATGTCCAGCTCCCCCTGCGTCCACATGTCCAGCTCCCCCTGCATCCACATGTCCAGCTCCCCCTGTGTCCACATGTCCAGGTCGGCCTATTTACCAGCTGGGTTGTCTGTGTGCTGCAGCAGTCATTAGGCGGCCGTCCGGCACTGACCTGGTGCGAGCGCGGGAGACGGAACAGCGCGGCGCCAGAGGTGATTGGCAGGTGGGCGGGCCAGGGCGGCGCACGCACCAGCAGCGGTGCGCTGAGGCCGTACGCATCAGATTAAGATGGCGGCGGCCGGGGGAGCTGTGGCAGCACTTAAGATGGCGGGCGGCGTAAAAAATCACTAGCGATCTGAGTGGGCCCCTGCCAGAGTAGGCCCGGGGGCGGCCGCCCCCCCTGCCCCCCATCAAATTTCGCTACTGATGTAGGCCCTTGGCTACTTTGCTCAGTTCAGTTCCTCCGTTAGATCAGTTCCTCCGTCTAGTATACTGTCCTGCGCTGTGTAGATATATTTACAGCGTAGTTTGAGGTGTTCTCTGACTTGTCCTCCCTTTAGTGTTTAGCCCTACATCTTGAGGATAAGTGAAGAAAGAAAGTCTCTGTGTTCTCCATACGTGTGTCCTAACACCACAGCTAGTCTGTCCCGGACAGGGAACCTGGCTAAGTTCAGCAGGGATGCCTGATCAGTGTGTCGTGCTCCACTGAGAATCAGAAAAGAACTAAAAAGGACCTACACTTCCTCTCCCCATGTGACTACTTCCTACAGGGTGTATGTAACAGCTCCTGTGAGTGGTGGAGAAGAGTATGTACAGAGTCAAGGCTTCAATACCCTGTTTACACCGTTTAAACCCAACGATCAACTATTGCCATCCATGGGTTTAGTCAGAAAACCTCATAAATAACATCGTTTAGACCTTTCAATTTCCAGATATCACCCAGAACTGAACAAAATGAAAATAATAGATAATATTACATCTTTCTGCTATTACAGATACAGATATTGCTGAATATATGGTGTTAGGATAATGCAGTCTTAATATAAATACAATACACAGTATGCAGAATAAGTCAATTCTAAGGATTGTCCAACATCCAACTTGAATAGATTTTTCTTTTTACTCCAGCTTAGTACTTATGTCAGGTATATATCTGGAGGTCCCGCTCCCTCATTTAACCAGAAAATGATGGCAACTGATCCCACAACTGTATCAGTTGTCATCAGGCTTTCTATCCTTTTAGATTCCGGTGCCGGATGTTTTGAACTATCCCATTTAAATTAATGGGATTAGTTCAAATGTTAGTTTCCCTCTTCTTTGAGCAGGACTGCCTGATATACAGTAAGTGAAGGGGGCCTTATGATACAAAACATTTTCTCTGTGGGCCTTTACAAAACAAACTGATCAGTTTCTCTTCTGCAAACCTTATTGTTCTTACATATCTATCAAGCTGCTGTACCCTATGAAAGGTCATCAAATCTTCCTGTCTCCAGCCCTTATCCGTCCTCTTCTGAATCTGCTTCTAAGCTGATTTATAACCAGATCAAAGGTCATTGGCTCTTCTTGGGGAAACAACCTCAGCCCAATAAAATTCACCTACCAAGAGAATTTTTATTTTGTAGGTTTTATTTTTTTTAATGCCAAATAAAGTGTTGGTTGTAAAATCTATTGCGTATGGGTACATTTTTCCATTAAATTAATGGTGGAACGAAGTAAAACTGGGGGGTGCCTTCCTACCACGTTATATTTGAAAATAATATAAAATTAAATAATATAAAATAATAATAGTATAAAATTAAATAATAATATAAAATAATAAAGTAATTTTTTCAGTATTATTAATAGTAGTGTGAAAACACTGCAAACTGTGGATGTTTTAATGGTTAATAAAAGCTGCATAATCATACAATGTACTGTGGCCTGAACTTGTTGAATAGCAAATCAATGAAATGAAGATGCATACCGCAGCTCTGAAATTTATTCCTGATTTAAAATATTCCAGCCTACGTATAGGAGCTCAAGGAGAGCAGTAAGGAAACAATGGATGCTAGATTTTGTTATATTGTATGTGACTTGCCTAGAAGCTGGGTAATATGTGTATATTGTTTTACCATGTTACTTACATCAATAAATGACTCTATATAGTTTTATTTGATATATTTCATAACCAGATAGAGATATATATATAAAAAAATACCCAAGCCAAGAATTTCTTCTATGTTGTTACAAGAACAGCAGGCACTTCCAGTATTGATTATTCATAATCGTCGAGCTGTCAAATGTCACTTTTACAGCACATTCATATTTCATCATAAAAGTTACTTCATAGGAAGCGATGAAAAATGTTACTGCTTTAATGGAAACAAAAATGTTATTAGGAAAATGATGAAAATAGGTATTTGACGCCGTGATTGGTCTGCGGAGAAAAACAAATTAATAAATAAAAGGGTCATTCAAGGAAAATGGGAACATTTCGTTTTGCTTGGAATATAGGCAGTGCCCCTCAGTCACCCAATATGTGATATATAGTAGTAATCTCTGCAAGCAGGCAGGCAGCATGGCTCTTGTGTGTTTAGTACCAACCCCTGTTTTGGAGCAGTGGGGCTGCCATTATAGAGTACAGCCACAGTATTTTTTATTGCGGCATGTCCTATGGATTACTGAAAGCAGATGAACGGTGACAGTAGTCGATCTAATCAAAATGAACAGGATGTTATCAGCTGTTTACACAAAACATAAATCATGAGTGTTTTTGTATCTGTGCAACAAACACAGTATATCCATAACTTTATTTGGATAGTGCCAACTGATTCTGCAGCGATTCACATAGATTTGTAAATTTTTGGTTAATTTGGGCTTACAATCTAAATTCGCCTATCCTGGGGCCCTGGGTTTAAAACCCACCAAGGGCAACATCTACAAAGAGTTTGTAAGTGTTTGGGAGGGGATATTGTTACCCTAGGGTCGCTGGGCCAACCTCTAGTGCATAGAGCGGACCTAAAGAAAGAGTGCACATAAAGAAACCGGCTCTGATCACTGGAACTGGGCAGCGTTTTGACAAATGGACCACTCCACCATGATGTATGCGCTGCCACCGACTAGGTACTGTAAAAAAAAAAGGTCAATAAGCAAATTGGAAATTGGTACATTTGCTTTAAAAATATGTTAAACGCACAAGATGTAAAGCAAATGTGCCAGCAGTGCATTGGTTTTAGGATTTTTACATTAATAGAACAGTGCTGAAGCGAGGAAGCAGATACCGCTGTCCTTTTTATGAACTGCGTCCTGGTGCCCGTGTACAGCATCTGACTATTCCGGGGGTCTAACCGGCCGGGGGTGAAGCACCTGAGGTGGGCCAGCCCGCCCCCAGTGGGAGGAAACCCCCGCCTCTCTATGACTCAGCTCCATTAGAGTTAACGGAGCTGTGTCACAGAGGGGCGGGGGTTTCCTCCCACTGGGGGTGGGCTGGCCCACCTCAGGTGCTTCACGCGTCGCTGGTGCCTCGGAATAGTCCGTCACTATATGTGGGAATCGGGCTGCGGTTCAGAAAAGAACTGCGGCACTGGCTTCCCCACAGCAGCGATGGGAAAATCTTAAAGCAAATGTATTGCTGGTACATTAGCTTTAAGGCTATGTTAACACAATGTATATTTTCGTAAAATCATGGCCGTTGTACATCTACGAGAAAATACGTCACATTATTGTCTATGGGATCCTAGCTGGAGCATATACACTTAGGGGGTCGGGGGTCCGGGGGGTTTCAGCGGAAATTGCCGATTTGCGCAATATTTTATTCGCAAATGGCAGATTTGCGAATAAAATATTCGCAAATCGGCACTTTTCAAAGGGTACGCCGGGGGGCGGGGAGGGGGTGTGAGAGGGGCGGAATGGAGGGCGCGGACTCAGAGTCCGCGCGATTCACCATCCGTTCCGCAAAAAGATACGCCGAAAACCTACTCCAGTGCTCAGCTGGCGTAGGTTTTCGGCAGTGCGCACCAGAGCGCACCGGATTTATGTAGAGGCAGTCCGCCTCTACATAAATCCCCGTAGCGCCGGAGAAGCGGGGACATTTATAAGTCCGGCGTAAAAAACGCCGGACTTAATAAATGTCCCCCATAGTATACACTCCGGCCGGTATCCCTAGGGGCGCCGCAAACAACTGACATGTCAGTTTTCTGCAGCCGCTATTCATTGAATGGCGGCTGTACAAAACTATGTCAGTGCACACTATGGAGCGAGCGGCTTCGGCCACACGCTCCATAGTGTGCTGTGGGGAGTTCTGATGCAGGCGTGCACGGACGCGCCTGCATCAGAACTCTGCGGCCATAAGGATCATCCGGCTGGTACTGCAGTACCGGCCGGGATGATCTTTTCACAGACCGGCTGTTCCGTGACCTGGCCGGTCTCTTACGATGTGTGAACATGGCCTAAAAAAAAAAAAAAGTAATTTTATGATAACATATTCCCTTTAAAAGTCTCAACCCTTTTCAGGTCCTGCTTGGGCAATCCTTCAATGCCAATGATTTCAAGAAATTAAAAGGCAAATATTGTTTATCAACGTTTTCAAACACTAAGGGGGAGATTTAGCAAACTGGTGCAAAGTAGGGATGTACGATGCACCCAAAAAAATCGATAATACTATCGATTTTTGGGACAAAAAAATGGTTCAGTACCAGGATTAACTTTATGTTAAACTACTAAATAGCATAGTTTAACATAGAGTATAGTGTAGAGAACATGGCAGGCGGCTACCTGAGCACCTGTCATGTTCTCTCTGTGTCACCCACCCCCCCTAGTACATAAACCCAGTAAAGCAGGGCAGCACATGGACACACGCCCGGGACCCGCGCGCTCCACGTACCATGCAGCTGCCGCCGTCAAGTTTTAACAGTCACTGCTCCTGCCTCTCACATCGCCACGGGGGACACGGCCTGAACAAGGACACCACCTTCCCGGGGACATGTGTGTGTCACTGCAGGGCTTGGCAGCTGCGATAGTGCTATGGTCCTAGGGGTTGAGATGAGCAGCATAAGCTTTCCCCTTCAGAGGCACTGGGCATGAGACAGATCTGGGCCGGGTGAGTGTCTGACAAGGCCCAAGGGGTGCTCGGGGTCCCGGGTCAGTGTCCACCGGGGTGAGGGTCCCAGGTCAGTATAGCATTGCATAGCTCGGACTTCCATAGGGCAGAGCAGGGTCGGCGGCAGGAGAGGGAAGAGAGTGGCTGAGAGCTGCACGGTCCGGGAGAGGAGAACGCAGGAGAAGGTTGGAGGTGGGGAAGGCGAGGAGGAGATCTGGCAGGAGGTGGGTGGCTGTGAGTTGGGAGTGGCAGGCCGGGCCATGAGGACACTCCCGAGGCCGGCATGAACAATGTGGGGGGGTGAACAAAATGTTGGTCTGGCTGCGACTGTGAAGGGAAGGGGGGAGGGGTGCTGTAGCCTGCAGATTACTCTGCCGCCCGAATCCAGCTGGAATAGTGCAACTACAACCACCATCATCCCCCTGCTGGTGTGTGATACATGACTACAGTCCCTATCATCTGCCTGATAGCTGAAGTGTGTGTTACATGACTACAATCCCCATCATCCCCCTGATAGCTGAAGTGTTATTATCCATATTATAAGATTATCACCTTCCTGATCCCGCACGGTAAACAGAGCAAGCGGAGAAACCACCAAATTCAGTATCACATAAAAACGTGGTACTTAATAAAACTACAGATCACCTGGAGTCAGAACCTGGCAATTTTTTTAAGAACATTTATTTTAAATAATGGAAACTTTATTTTTAAAGTAATATGGTTCGTATGGACCTGACAGTCAGGGGGGAATGGCATCTCTTCTTGTGTTTTTTTTTTAAAATATCATATATCATTTATTAAGTATCAAATTGGTATCGAGCATTGAAAAAAAAAGTTGGTATTGGTATCGAACTCAAAATTCTGGTATTGTGACATCACTAGTGCAAAGTAGAACTGTTGTAGTTGCCCCTAGCAACCAATTAGATTAGATTCCACCTTTCATTTTGCAAAGAATCTATAAGGACTAAAAGGTGGAATCTGATTGGTTGCTAGGGGCAACTAAGACAATTGTACTTTACACCAGTTTGATAAATCTGCCCCTAAGTCTATGTTCCCACTGTGGAATCATAGTGGAGGAAGGAAACCATCTTGTAATATTGAAGGAAGCAGATGATTATGATCCTTATTTGCAGCCATCAATATTACGAGATGGCCACCTAAAACTTACCTTTTTTATGGGTGCTTTAAAAAAAAAAAAAATATATATATATATATATAATATATATATATATATATATATATATATATATATATATATATATATATATATATATACATACTTTTTTTTTTTGTTTTGTTTTTTTTTAATCAAATTTCATTTATAAAACAAAATTTAGTCTGTTCCTTAAGGGAAAAAAATGAAGTATTAGAAGATACTTTCGGACATATAGGGACAAATACTATTTTCCATCTCTGTGTAGTTATGGGGAGATTAGAATAAATAATTTTCCTGTAGGAAATGTTGTTTTACTCTTCCTTAAATAATAAAGCAGACCATTAACCTCTGAAACATTTTGCCTTCATTTAGTATGCACTTATAATGAGCTGCATGGGAAATTTAATAAAAGTATTCACATCACTGTATAACATGGCAGAGATGTTTCAACAGCACAGTAAATTTGTTTTTAACACAAGACAAGAGGTGTGAATGTGAAAATCCACTTAACTATGTGTGTAGGAGCTTCATTTAAAGAGGGTGTTAATGAAAGCCTGCAAACCTTTTTTGACAGCATTAAATGTGTCATGTGAAAAAAAAAAAATGAGTTTAGCACTTACAATTGCTAAAGTCTCCAAAATGCATCTGATGTGTGTGCTAATGGTTCAGATTTTGTTTAAATTACCACTAGAAAATGTGCATTGCTTTCTGCCAATAACAGCTGAAAACCACCGTTAGAGTTTAAGCTAGTCCTTAAGGTCCCCGTATACTTTATATATGGGCTCTTCCTACACTCCACCGACAGATGATGTTGATGAAGATAGTTGTGGAACATGATAGAAAATCACTGCCCTACCCCTTTGTCCTTGGAGAGCTAAGCCACCACCAGAGCTGTCTGGCTGCGGCTTACCCCTCCTCTCTCCATAGAGAAGACCGGAATGCATGGCCGTGCAAACATTGATGTGTATGGAGGGGACAGGAGAGATAACTGTTGGCTGAATGATCGATAATCATGTATGGACATCTTTAAAGCGAATGTATCGGTAGGTACAATGCTTTAAAGGGGTTATCCAGCGTGGGGGCACTTTTTGGGGGGGACCAGCGGCGGGTCACTCATCGCTGCGCTCCGGTCCCCGGCCGCTTCCTGTGTCTGACGCCGCCCGAGATGCTACGTCTCAGGGCCGCTCAGCCACTCAGTGAAGGAGGCGTGATCCATTTGAAGTCCGCTCAGATCCCGCCTCCTTCACTGAGTGGCTGAGCGCCCCTGAGACGTAGCGTCTCGGGCGGAGTCAGACACCAGGAAGCGGCTGGGAACCGGATACTGAAGCGCCGCGATGAGTGACCCGCCGCTGGAACTGGGGAGGTGAGTGGACGTCTTTTATTTCAGCCACCTCCTCCCCGGTCCCCCCCAGAAAGTGCCCCCATGCTGGAGCACCCCTTTAAGATCTACTAACGTCGGTGCGGGGATGCCGGTGTGGTTGTCCTCTCTCCCACGTATAGCACCGGTCCCCACACCAGTTCCCGCTCATGGCATCGGTCTATTCCCGGTCACCAACCTGGCCTGAAGCACTGGAGACAGGCCTGCCCACCCCCAGTGGTGGGAAGCGCCTCCCTTCTGTGATGCAGTTCCATTGATTGTAATGGAGCCGCGTTACAGAGGGGAGAGCAGAACATCACACTCGGCGCGGAAATAGACGGCGGTGGCGTGTGTGGGAACCAGGCTGCGGTTCAAAAAAGAACTGCAGCACAGGCATCCCTGTGCCAGCGCCAGTCTATTGATGTAAAGATCCTAAAGCGATGTATCTGCTGGTGCGTTCGCTTCAAAGCCTGTACTTTTTAAAGCTTTCTAAAAATCTGCATGGTTTTGTTAGAGTAACCCTTCAGTTAACAAGGTGGTGGCAAGATTATTCTATTCTACTCCTCGCTGGTATTCAGCCCCTGAGAGTCCTTTCCATTGTGCACAGCTATTTCTCATTCTCTCCATTTCAGGGGGATGGGTTGTTTACAAGCAGTACCTACCCAGGCACTTCCTTTCCCTTACTAGTGGTAATGAAAGTGCCGGCAAAATGAAGAGGCAAGCATTGTGCTGGAGGATGATTCACAGGGCTTATGCTAAACTATAAACTACTGCTGATAATGACAATGACAAGCTAAAAGGACGGGGGTTCGCACTCAGGAGGCACCACTGTGGACAAACAGTAGCAGGAACACTGGTATTTATACAAGGAACTTTATGGGTGGTCAGAGAGGGTCTTTTTTCACCTTTCATTTACAGCATCCTGTGGAGGAAGCAGACAGGCTCACGGGTTGCACATTAACCACCCAGGTTTACTTCATTTCTACTGCACATAGCACTAGCTAAGTTCCATGTCTAATTCCTGTGTTCAGTCCCGGTCTCTCTGTTACTGGAAACAGATTGAGTCTGATAGGCAGTGGACAGCCCTTTAGGGGAAGTGATGTACCTAGTGGCAAAGATTTTATGACTTATTTGGAGCAAAAAGTCTCTTTTTTTATAAATTATATGATTTAGAAATATGTTACCTTTCACATAGGCTATCTCCATATCAAATGGAGGGGAGTTGTTTGAAATGACAGTCACTAGAGATGAGCAAACCGAACCAGTCAAACCTAGATTTGTTTCAAAATTTGCTAAAAATTTGAACCGAACTTTCTGCAAAAATCGGAGGGGTTCAGCAAGACTCAAAAAACACTGCTCATGTTAAAAAAAACCAAACATATTCTCACATGTCCGTGGTCCCCCGGGGTTTCTTGGTGTCTCTCCGATTCCTGCCCTGGCGTCTTCTGTGGTGAAGGCCCGCTCAGGGCTGGTTAGGATGGGAGAGCACCGCGCCCTGTGATTGGCTGAGTGGGCTGTCACTCTTGTCTCAGGAGTGACAGCCCACTCAGCCAATCACAGGCCGCAGAGCTCTCCTGTCCTAATCAGCCTGTTGGCAAAGAGAAAGCTCAGGTATGTCAAACGTTTCTGTTTTATCCTTTTGTCTTCCCTAGAAATAAGCAACTCCCAGAGGAGACCACCAGTGGTTTTCTTCCTCTCCCTATCAAAAACACATAAAAGCTTAGCCAAGCATTCACAAGTATAGGGAAATCAAACCCAATATCTGTAATACAGCCACATACTTTACTGCTAAATCAGTGATCTTTGCATGTCCAGCAGAAGCACGCCTGACTTAATATTCCTGTACAAAGAAAGAAACTCAGCTCTGCGGATAAGATGCGGAAAGCACTCGGACTGGTTTAGGGATGCTTGAAGAGACAGCGGCTAAACTAAGGATAAAAAGTCAATCATTTCTAACTAGCAACTAATCCTCTTGCTGTTGAGAAATTGCAGACCACTCAGGATTTTCGCTGCAGATGAGGAAGAAAAGCTTTAAGAGTATTAAAGAGCGTAAATACAGAACTATTGATACGAAGATGAAGACGAAGATGTTATAGTCAAGAATGTGGACAGGAAACATTGTATATATATAGTATATAGAATGTAGGGTCTCATTCACTATTTCTGTACAGGATGAGCAGCACAGATCAGAACTGATATTGATTTAGACAGGACCTATCATCCATGAGGATCATTAGGAGATTTATACATAAAACTTAAAATGTAAGTCTATATAAAAATTACTGCCTCTTTAAGAGTAGCACTTTAAAGGGGTACTGTGTCGAAAATCATTTTCTTTCTTATCAACTGCTTTCAGAAAGTTATATAGATTTGTAATTTACTTCTTTTTAAAAAATCTCAAATCTTCCAGTACTTATCAGCTGCTGTATGTCCTGCAGGAAACTGTTATTTCTTTTCAGTCTAAGGCTATGTTCACACAACGTCAAAAATAGAGAAAAGGCGTCCGAAATTCATATTTGAAAAAACATCCGTTTTTGCCACAATTTAACTAACTTCAATGGCAATCCATTGAAGTCAATGGGAAGACGAACGTACAATGCACACAATGCATTGAATAACGAATGTTTTTACTGTGGACGTCAAAATAATGAACATGATCATTATTTTCGGACGTCTTTTGCCAACATTAGATGCTTCATTAGTTGCTCACACACAGTTTTTCTTTTGTCACCGTTCTTTCTCCGTTTTAACTATTAGATTCAATGGACTTTTTAATTAAGCCGCATCCAAAGGTCAATTAGTAACCCAAACTAAAATAATGCACAAACACCAGTCATTGCACTAAGAGGAGGCCAGACTCAAAATAACGGACGTCATTTTAAACAGAGCTGAAAAAAACATTGTGTGAACATAGCCTAACACAGTGCTCACTCCGGTCACCTCTGTTCGAGACAGGAACTGCACAGAGCAGTAAAGGTTTTCTATGGGGATTTTCTACTACTCTGGACATTTACTGTCTCGGACAGAGATGTCAGCAGAGAACACTGAGACTGGAAATACACTACTTCCTACAGGACATACAGCAGCTGATAAGTACTGTAAGTAATAGAAGTAAATTACAAATCTATTTAACTTTCTGAAACCAGTTGATTTGAAAGAAAAAGGTTTTCACCGGAGTACCCGTTTCAATTGCAGAACCGTACATAGATCAACTTCACTAATTTAAATGTGCCACATCTTTGTCCCCTTGTGTGCCAAAGTCTGGTACACGACAGTAGTTCTATAGTTCTATACTACTATTTGAACATGTACATGTTAGCCGCTTTTGTTCTCAAAGAAAGGGCAGCTCGAACTCCTGGCGAATTTACTACTGAAAAGGCTAATTTCTGATGCAATTTTTTCAAATTTATCAACAAACACGCACCAAAACAGTAAATACAACCTAAAAATACACCTCGCACAAGAAAGCCACAGGTTGGACACTCAGCAAATAATAGTAAATTCCCTCTACTGTTTAGTCACTCTGAAAACTAGTGGTATACTACCCCCATTTTTCATGGACCCATGAATTTCTATGGGGAAGTCGGTTCCACAAATATGGACCGTATAGTGTGTGTCCTATTTTTATACAGACATAGGACTTTATGAAAATATATGGAACATGAAAAACAAATGGATCCGTAATTATAGACAGTATGTGGATACAAATATATATGGTCATGTGACGGAGGCCTTATAAAAGGTGGAACTGGGCCAATACTCTGACTATGGAAAAGTCGGCAAAAACATTTACAAAATATCCTGAATCGGCCGATAGCATAGAGCCGTGGAGAATTTGTAATTTTCTAATGGAAAAAGGGGATGATTCTGCCAATAGGTATCATTTTTAGAAAAACCAAGATGCTTCAGGCTCCTAGAACTTTTCTTACTTTTCACATTTTCATCGCATACTTTTCCTGGCTTTTATTTCCCCTATTAAAAAAAAAAAAAAAGAAAGATGCTATATTAGCATTTACTACAAGAAATGTGTACAGAAATGTGTAAGCAAGAACTGCTTATATGGAAAACTGCATTGCAGCATCACATTTAAAAATGGAGAGAGAGGAGTTTAAGAATCTGTATACCACACCAGTTTAACCATCCGTATACCACACCTGTATTTTATAGCACATGAAGACACTACTTTGCAATATATAAGCACAGTTGGTGCAATTTATTTAAATCTGTCATACATGTGCACAGGATTCATAAACAGGAAGGGCGTCCCTTGCTTAATTTTCATTGCCATAACAATTTCCTGGTAAATATTGGCCCACATTTATCAAGCATTCTGGGGAGGGGTTGTTTTGCGAGTGGACTTACATGTTCTGAGTACCTTTAATCAAGTGAGGCGTTTAGTATATGTGAATTATTGTTGGCGGTCTGCATACGATGTAATGTGTTTTGGATTATGCTAAAAATAATAAAAATTTAGTTTTGGGGGGGGGGGGGGGGGGGGGGATAAAAAGAAATATGCCCCAATAAGTGGTGGAGAATTTATGTTGGTTAGGAAGTGCTCACAATTAGAGATGAGCAAACCGAGCCACCCTAACCCACACTAGTTCCGTACTTTGCAAAAAGTTTGGTTCGCTACTGTACCAAACTTCCTGCAAAGTTTGGAGGGATTCGGGAAGATGGCTTGGTTCATTTAAAAAAAAACTAAACAAAAAAAAAAAAAAACATTCTCACCTGTCCGCGGTCCCATGGTGTCTCCTGGTGGCACTCTGGTCCTGTCCCGGAGTCTTCTGTGGTTAAGGCCCGCTCAGCCAATCAAAGGCTAACTAGGATAGGACAGCACTGACCATGGCCATGACTCTCGGGACTCCGCCAGAATATGTCACAAAAAGCTAAACAACTCTATTTTGGCGTTTAACCCATATGGTGCCAATGCACCGAATTCAAAGATTTTCTGGGTGTCATGAATTTGCCTGTGCCAAACTCTGTGCGTCCCTTGGCTTGTGCTGTGTGCCTGAGATGGCGTTGATATTCAGTGTTTTTGTATGTTTGTGCAGTAACCTGAACCCTGTCTGAACACTGTCCTATTTCTAGTATTGTGTTCAGCCCCACCCATCTGCTGTGTGCTCTGGCTATTTATGACTTACACTGCTGCCAGTTCTGATCCGCAGGTGATTCTGTTTGGAACCAGGAGCCTTGTCCAATAGGGGCTGGAACTGTCTCCTGGTTCCCTATAAGTGTTTTTCTGAGGCTCATTCTAGTGCCGGATATTGAGCTTGTCTCTGCCTGCTTGTGTTTCTGCTATAGTCTGTCCTTACTCTGCCTCTTCTGCCTTGTGCTCTGACCATCAGGCCCGGACTGGTACTCTGGCAAGCCGGGCAAATGCCCGCTGGGCTGGCCGGATTACCAGTCCGTGGGCCGCCCGGGCTGCATAATGAAAAAAAATAAAAATAAATCACCGCTGCGGCTGAGAGGAGCGGGCTGCAGTGGCGTGTCTCCGTCCCGCCCCGGTAATGTGCTGCCCGCGGCCGGCCCTCTGAGGTGGTTGAGACTGAGAGAATAGCGCGACCGGCCGCTGCGCTATTCCCTCAGTCTCTTCCAGGCCGCCTAATTCCCCCCCCAAGTGCTGAGGCCGCAGACGTGCCGCGCGCAGGCACGTCTGCAGGCACCTCGGCCAGGCCCCCAGCGGCTGACGTCACTTCCCTGATGCGCCGCTGAGGACCTGGGAGTAGAGAGGAGAGCCGCCGCACTGCTGCAGCAGGAAGAAGATGCTGGGAACGAGGTGAGGTGAGTGTTGTTTTTTTTTAAATTACTTCACATGTGGCCACACAGCGGCAGGGGGGCTACTCTATATGAGGGGAGGGGATGCAGGGGGGCTATTCTTTATGGGGGGGGATTGCACAGGGGAGGTTATTCTATATGGGGGGGATGCACAGGGGGGGCTATTATGCAGGGGTTGCTATTCTATATGGGTGGGATGCACAGGGGGGGCTATTATGCAGGGGGGCTATTCTATATGGGGGGATTGCACAGGGAGGGCTTTTCTATATGTGGGGGATTGCACAGGGGGGGGCTATTATGCAGGGGGGGCTATTCTATATGTGGGGGATTGCATAGGGGAGGCTATTCTATATGTGGGGAGTTGCACAGGGGGGGGCTATTCTATATGGGGGGATTGCACAGGGGGGCTATTCTATATGGGGGGATTGCACAGGGAGGGATATTCTATATGGGGGGATTGCACAGGGGGGCTATTATGCAGGGGGGCTATTCTATATTGGGGATTGCACAGGGGGGCTATTCTATGTGTGGGGGATTGCATAGGGGAGGCTATTCTATATGGGGGGATTGCACAGGGGGGCTATTCTATATGTGGGGGATTGCATAGGGGAGGCTATTCTATATGTGGGGAGTTGCACAGGGGGGGCTATTCTATATGGGGGCATTGCACAGGGGGGCTATTATGCAGGGGGGCTATTCTATATGGGGGATTGCACAGGGGGGCTATTCTATATGGGGAGGATTGCACAGTGGGGGCTATTATGCAGGGGGGCTATTCTATATGGGGGATTGCACAGGGGGGCTATTCTATATGGGGGATTGCACAGGGAGGGCTATTCTATATGTGGGGGATTGCACAGGGGGACTATTATGCAGGGGGGCTATTCTATATGTGGGGGATTGCATAGGGGAGGCTATTCTATATGTGGGGGATTGCACAGGGGGCTATTATGCAGGGGGGCTATTCTATATGTGGGGGATTGCATAGGGGAGGCTATTCTATATGTAGGGAGTTGCACAGGGGGGGCTATTCTATATGGGTGGATTGCACAGGGGGGCTTTTATGCAGGGGGGCTAATCTATATGGGGGGATTGCACAGGGGGGCTATTCTATAGGGGGAATTGCACAGGGAGGCTATTCTATATGGGGGGATTGCACAGGGGGGCTATTCTATATGGGGGGATTGCACAGGGGGGCTATTCTATATGGGGAGATTGCACAGGGGGGGGCTATTATGCAGGGGGGCTATTCTATATGGAGGGATTGCACAGGGGGGCTATTCTGTATGGGGAGGATTGCACAGTGGGGGCTATTATGCAGGGGGGCTATTCTATATAGGGGGGGATTGCACAGGGGAAGTTATGCTATATGGGGGATGCAGGGGGAGGTTTTTCATATGGGGGATGCAGGGGGGCTATTCTATATTGGGGAATGCAGGGGGGGGCTATTCTATATGGGGGGGATTGCACAGGGGGCTATTATGCAGGGGGGGCTATTCTTTATGGGGGATTGCACAGGGGGGCTATTCTATATGGAGGGGATGCACAGGGGGGCTATTATGCAGGGGGGCTATTCTATATAGGGGGGATTGCACAGGGGAGGTTATTCTATATGGGGGGATGTACATGTACAGCAGGGGTGTATTTTACACCGCTATCCATGATATGGTGTGTGGGCTGCTGGGGTTTGACTGCCAGGGCTGATTATAAGTCCCAGTCCGGCCCTGCTGACCATCCTTGCTAGCCGCCTGCCCCTGACCATATTGCTTGTTTTTTGACTCTGCTTACAGGATTGTGATTTTGTACTTTTGCTGCCCGATTGTTGTGTTGAAGTATCATCTTTTAAGGACTTTGACATTGTTATTTTACAGCTTTGTATTTTATTTCTCAATCATTTGTTTTTATTTTATAGCACCAGGAGCGCCCAGTGGCTTATGTATTTTATATGTTTATGATTAAAACACCCTATTAGCACTTAATGCTTACAGGACAGATGCATTTTCTTTTATTCTATAGTTTCTGAGACCAGTTGATTTGAAAGATTCAGTCACCAGTCACTAATGGTCGTTAGTTTCAATCGTATACTCTGGTATATGAAACTGGCTCACTTGCCCCTAGCAACCAATCAGATTCCACCTTTCATTTTCCAATGAGTCTGTGAGGAATGAGAGGTGGAATCTGATTGGTTGCTAGGGGCAACTGAGCTAGTTTCACTTTACACCATGTTTGATAAATCTCCCCCAATGTGTACATACACTGAAAGCTTTGCAAACAATAAACAATGGTCTCAAGTTCAGCAAAAAAGTTGCGATCAACAACACATTGTGCATACACACATCGCTTAAATTCTAATGATATAATGATTTTTCAGAGGATAATCTTTCCGTGTACTAGGGCCCTTACTGTATTGAGAAGTAGAGATGAGCAAAGCGAATCTGGCGAATCAAAATTCACTGTGAATTGTCAATATGCTTCGTTGTGCGGATTCGTTAAAAAAATTCCCTCAAAAACCAAAATGGCGGCCGTACATGCTGCCTGGAGCGTCACTGGGTGGGAGATAGGGATTAACCATAATCCCTAGCGCCCATCCAATCAGCTGCAGGCCCCTCTGTGATCTCAGCACCTCCCTCTCACCTTCAAAATAAGGAGGTTCTGTATTGGAGGTGGCCAGTCGGCTGTGTGTTGAGGAGAGAGCAGGATGGCAGCAGGCAGTTAGAGCAGAGCAAGGAGAGACTAACAGAGCAATATAGGGACAGAGAGGAGAGGAGTGGTGGAAATTGGATGAATGACTGACTGATCGTCATTTTTTAAATTGTGATTTTTCTATTTTTGACACTTTTACAACAACATGCTTTAGCAAATTCACCCTTCTGTAATAGTCCTAGTATTGTAGCTACTATAGTTTGGGCTGATTTATGAAATTCGATTCACAAATCTTAATGAATTTGACCCAAAATTCACAAAGATCACGAAATGGATTTTCATCTCTATTGAAAAGCACATCTGACTGCACTCTACTGTACAACGGTATACAAAGTCTTTTTCCTGGCAGCTACACGAGACATCCATCACCGCTGTACTGATAGGTACGCCTCATTGTACATTGCTTGTTATATTTAGAATTGGTTGAACCTAAAGACGCCTGTTTAATATTCTAGAAATTTGAGTTTTATGTTTTGTTTTGTTTTTACACCGCTCTCAATAATGTGCGTGTATTGTGTATATTATGTTTTGTTGTTTTGTTAAAAAAATCCTAATATTTGTAAAGAACGACACAATGTATGCCTTTGCAATAAGCTGGATAAAGTCAGAGATGGGAGGCATAGCTAATCCTTTGTTTCTTCCCCGAGTGTGTATACGTGAGTGCTTTTTACCTCACCGGCATGAATAAAACATATTAGAGTTTTTGTAAGGCAAACACACGTTTCTTTTTATTCCTCCTCCTATGAATCCCACTCAGTGGAATATTTTATTTTTAAGTATGATTGATAGGTAAGAAAGTTTTGAAAAAAAAAATATTTTTTTTTTTTCCTTCCATCTGCCTTCAGGAGGAGTTGCTTAAGTCATCAGAGTGGAGCACACACACAAAAATGTGTAAAAAGCTTGGAAATTATAGGTGTTTCATAAAAAAACATAGAAGCCCTTTGTCTTTTTTGAAGAAACAAAATTGCTTTTTTTCGTTTTTTTTTTTTTTTTTTTTCTATACGGTAATTTCCTTAAGAAAAAAAAAACACAACTTACTTGAAATTGCATAGGGGGATTTAACAATACCCCAGTGGTAATCACTAACAAGTCTCATTTTGGACTGAATTTGACAGCGAGATTTGATTGCCTTTCTATAATCAGACTGAAAATCTATGTTCCTGGGAGAATAAATGATTTTTTCGGGAGGGGGTGAAGAGAGGAGAGAGACTTGTTAGTTGTTATTATCCCAGGGATGGCTACACCCCTCAGCAACTCTGAAGTAAAATGCTTTAAACAGAATTGAATTAACCCTGTGATTCCCGAAGAAGCAAATGTCCCTATATATTTTTTTATTATTATTTTGTACTGAAAAGAATTGGCTTTAAGGTTTTTACATGGCTCTGTAGTGGCACTGAGGACACAAGTGCTTTTATTTAATTGAATCCATTAGTTGGCACAAGGTGCAATTAGCGTCTATAGCAGATAGCATTGTATGCTGAACTTATGTTACCACAAGTGTCTATCAACATAAGCTGTCTGATATAATGGAGTCTATGAACTCTACTCTTTTCAATGGATTAGAGAGGCAAAAAAATAAATTTTAGAAAATCCATATAAGTGTCTGTCTGGGGTTCTTTGAATCTACCTGGGAAAATGCTACTAAGCCCTTACCCCTATATATACAGCACGGTACATATCCACATTTAAACTTTGCTAATATCGTTGTACAATGCATATTAAAGGGGGATGCTTTAATTATATAACTCTGTAATGTGTGTTAATAAGCGAACTGCCCCCCCCCCCATACCTACATACCTAATAACTAACAAAAACACAGAAAAATGAAACAGCTGACTGCAATGGCAAGATACAGACCCACTACAGACATGAAAATAGCTAAAAACAACCCCCCCCCCCCCCCCCCCCCCCCCCCCCCCCAAACTGCTAAAAAAAATTCCCACAAAAATAATGAGGCTCTTGGTTATCATTTGCAAACAGTGTAAACCACCCCACCCTGATAAGGTGGCCTCATGCCAACCACGTCCTCTTCTCCCGGCACCAGCAGCCTTTTCATTGGCTGGAGCGGATCACATGGCTTCCAGCTTGCCCAGCCCTGTTTGACTGAGCATGCTGGAAGCCATGTGATGCGCTCCACCCAATGAAAAGGCTACAGTAGCCTTTTCTCTCCCCATCACTTCACTGGAACCCAGAAGTGAGGGAGTTTCGAAGACGAGACACCAACCGGAGCTGTCGGGACGCTGCCGGGGGGAGATTTAAGTGGCGAATGTCAGAGGGATGGTGAGCATACAATGTGTGTGTCTGTGTTTTTTTTTTTCTTTTTTTCATGCTGCTGGAGTTCTCCTTTAAGGTCTGATTTGTAGATCAACCCATAAGAAACAGACCCTGGTGAAAAGTGATTGGTTCCCAAATGGGTTGTCTAAACCTTTGGCCTACTACTATTTACTCTGTTTGAGCCTCAGCCCACCAACTAATGCTCTGGTACCCTTGTGAGGTAATCCAATTTTGTGAGGTAATCATTTTATGATTGGTAAGTTTCTTATTTATTCCATATCCTGTATCATGTAGGTCCTGAACAACTATATCCATAATCACTAGACCTCTAATAACTGTGGAGCTTAGCCCGATGGTGGAGCACCTAAGAGACATTTTCTTGTTCTCCATTAGGAACCCACCAAAATAAATGAATATTAATTTTTCCCATTTCAAAATGTGCCTGGCCATTATGAGCATATCTAAACTATCCATAAGCTAGAGGATAAGCAAGCTCATGGGGGGGGGGGTCACTGCTGGGATACCACCAATTTGGAGGACTCCTGTCTGCACACTGACCTCTACACATGTCACAGGACACAGAAACAGTTTGGAAAAGAACACTTTTTCGTACCTGGCTGGAATCAAGAAAAAACAATATATAATCACATTCCCTTTAAGCACAGTGTATTTTGAGGCTTAGCTCACAGAACAATACAAAATACAGGTAATTTCTATGGCAGGAAACTTCCTTTTATGCTTTTTATTCAGGGCCAGCATCAGAGCGGAACTGATAATACCGGTCATATTGCCACTGTTTGAATTGAATTCTATAGCTAATATGGAGTTAGGTTGTGTTGCAATAGTGTAGAAGAAGGTTTTTGAAAAACAAGGCTGCAAGGATGTTTAGTAAAAACGTTGTTTGACAAGTTCCTGTGGCCGATACTACCATATCGGCCGCAGGGACATCATTTTATTCTATTTGGATTGTTGGCACATTTGGGTATGCCTGCAATCCAAACCACTATAGAACTCTATGCATTGTACGGCCATCAGAATGGCCATACATTGTGTGAACAGAGTGTGAAAAACGTCCGTTGTTCACACTCTAGCAGCCAAAAATAATTGACATGTTAATTATTTCCGTGGCTGTACCAAACAAGAACCATTGTTCAATACAGTGTGTGTACAACAGCCGCTGTTCTCATAGAGTTCAATAGCCTATTATTTTAAGACAAGAACGTCCGCTCTTGTCTTAAAAGGTACACTGTGTGAACATAGCCCAAAATCAATTTTGAATGAGACAAGAAGAAAAAAAAAAAAAACAGTGGTCACTGCCGTAGTTTATAATAATGATCTGATGAAGTTCGGAAGGTAATTCACACTATTAGGCTATGTTCACACAATGTAAGTTCCGTGAGAATGACGGCCGTTGTAACAACGGCCGTCATTCCCACGGAACTTACGTAGTGCTGCCTTCTGTGGGAATCCAAGGCCAGAGTGTATACACATAGTATACACTCCGGCCGGGATCCATAGCAGCCGCAGAAAACCCTGTCAGTGCACACAGTGGAGCGAGCAGCTCTGGCCGCCAGTAGCAGATTATAATAGGTCAGTTTCGGGTGGTAGCCCGGGGCCCTGAGCTCCTGGGGGGCCATAGCCACCCAAACAAACTTATACTTTCAGTGATGTATTGTCTCCTGGCTACAGTTCTGCCATGATTTGCAAAAAAATGCTGCTTTTTTACAACTATTTTGCACAAATCAGGACAAAACTGTAGCCGGGAGACAATTAAGTAACATTAAAGAACATACTGAAGGACCTTATCATGTGACTATGATGTCACCACAGATCCTGTACAGTCTGCACTATGGAGGAGCAATACTAAAGATATAGTTTCAGTGGGGTAGGGGGGCCCAGCCTTGGTGAACAGTCCCAGGCCTATGGTAAAGTTAAATCGCCCCTGCCGCTCCATAGTGGGCTGTGGGGAGTTCTGATGCGGGCGCGCACGGATGTGCCCGCATCAGAACTCTGCGGCGCTAAAGATCATCCGGCTGGTACTGCAATACCAGCCAGGATGATCTTTTATGAGACTGGCTGTTCCGTGACACGTCTATTCTCATACAGAATATGAACATAGCCTTATTGTTTACAGAAAAAAATCTTCTGCCATTGGTACAGGGGGAGGCAGTTAACAACATGTAGAAAAGTTTCTGTATCCACTGGGATCGTTAGAAGCGGTACAGAGGTAAAGTTGGCAGTAAAAGTCGCATTAAAGGCCAAACTGGGCACGTCAACCTGTGTAATAAAGACAACGATCAGCCGGAGAGTGAGCGATCGTTTGCTCGTCAGCCGATCATTGTCTTTTAAAAAGTTTAAAGATCATCAGCCACCACTTGCGGTTCCTGCTCGTGACTGTGTCCGTGTGTGCCACTGCCTGTCTGCCTGTTGCCCCTCTGTTCCTGCTACACCTCGTCCCCTGTCACTAGCAAGCCAATCCAGGGGTAGCGACCTGGGGGTCGCCTGCCGCAACAAGTCCATCCCGCCTTGCGGCGGGCTCTGGTGAAGACCAGCGGCCCCTTAGAGTCCGCTCCCTGGTGCGGTTTACGCCATCGCTGGTGACGGTCCAGTGGATCCACTACTCCAGTCATTACAGGTACTCTGGCGTCGGTATATATAAAATAATAAAAGTTATCTCCATGCCCCCCTGGCGTCCTCCTCCCATTTCTCTGCATTCCCCACTGACCACAGCCACTGCAACCCATCTTTGCAGTGACAGCCTGCTCAACCAATCACTGGCTGTGGTGCTGTCCCCTCTCCGCGAGTCACTGGCTGAGCGGGCCGTCACTGCCAAAATGGGTTTGAGTAAGGGTCCATTTACACAGAAAGATTATCTGACAGATTATCTGCCAAAGATTTGAAGCCAAAGCCAGGAATGGATTTGAAAAGAGGAGAAATCTCTGGCTTTCCTTTATGACCTGATCTCTGTTTATAGTCTGTTTCTGGCTTTGGCTTCAAATCTTTGGCAGATAATCTGTCAGATAATCTTTCTGTGTAAATGGACCCTAAGTGGCTGTGGCTGAGGCTGCAGTCAGCAGGGAAGCAGAGACACTCAGCAGGACACCAGGGGAGCATGGAGAGGTAAGCATAATCCATATTATTTTCTATATAGTTATATTCATAATCTACTGTACTTCCATATTCCTCCACTTTCGTACACTTCTTTCCTATTTCTCCAGTTCTTTTATATTGAATTCCGTATGAAGCTTCCAAAAATAAAATGAAAGCATTGTTTCTGGGGAGAAGTGTTTCCTATACACGGAGTGTAACAGAGCCAGTATGGCGGTGCACAGAGGATGGAAGGCTCTGTTGGAGGTTCAGTGCCCCGGCATACAGGCTTTGTGCCCATGTGCATGAGCATCACCAGTTTCCCATAATCTTATATGCTTTGTTTTACAAAGAGAAGGAGAAAGACGACTTTCTGCTGTAATAAAGAGTGTCATTAAATATATAATTATGGTTACCATAGTCATCTATCAAACTCCTGTAATTGTATCAAACAATTCATGTTTTACATTCATTCTCATTCGCAGTACATCACCATGTAATTTTCATCTTTAAAAAAAAAAAAAAAAACTAACTAAAATAACTGACTTGCTAAATAGAAGTAAGGCTTTCTATTTATCTGAACTGTCTGTGACATAGACCATGAAGTGAACCAGAAAAATATCAAGCCTCTCACAACTCCAGCTGTGAAAAATTCAGGTCTGCAGTATTTTAGCTCAGTTCAACTGTCACATGGATGAGTCTGTGGGGATGTGAAATTATCTAAAGAACTAGAATTCCCAGACCAAAAAAACATTCCTCATTACACAATCAGTCACTGCTTCCATTAAATAGCTTCTGACTTCCATACAGCTTAGGCAGGTGCTAGTAGATTTACAGTATGTGTCTATTAATTACCCGCAGCCAAGCCCGAGATAACGGAGATGAATGGAAGAGTTTTATAATGAATATGCCGCAAATACAAGGAACTCTGACAATTCCGAAACAATAAATACGCTGCCCCATCAGACATTAATATATGCTATGCATGTAAAATTAACACACCATAGGCCTTATGCACACGTTCAGTATTTTTTTCATGTCCGTAGATTCCTCCTGCTATCCACCCAGACAAATCACTAAAAGTTACGGATTGGGCATCTGTAGTGTATCCGTATTTCCGTAAATCCGTTTTGTGTTATTAAATTTCTTTTATTTTTCCAAAGAGACTGACAAATACATTAACATTAACACAAAATCAGTGGTAATACCATATCCTTCTGCCCCCCCCCCCCACCTTCACTAACTGACGTTACCTAATTTCAGTATATTAATTTGATATCCAACTGTTTCAATTCATCTGTTCCCAGAAGGCAGGGCTGGTTTCTCCGGCCTTAAACACCCTTTAAAGAGTCACCGTCATGAAATTTCTTTTTGCAGAAATCAATAGTACAGCCGATTTTAAGAAACTTTGTAATTGGGTTTATTAGGCAATTATGCTATTTTCTGCATTTAAAAAGCCTTTTCCCAGGTCCCCCCTCCTCTCCTTTCTGTCATCCACTGCTCAGAATCAGGAAATCTCAATCAGACGCATCCTGTCTGTTCTATGAAGAGGGGAGGGGGAAAAGAGACGGAGGAGAAATGTTGGCAGCAGAGAGCAGAGAACAAAGGATTACACAACAGGGGAGCTATTCAGAGTGCTATTCAGAGGTCAGATAGGTCAGTGGTGACATCGGAGGAGAGAGGACAGAGGGTAATGTAGCTTTTAATTAACTCTTTGTCCTGTTTTGGTGTCTCTCTCCATAGGAAAACAATGAAGACAGGGGGAGAGCTTCAAACTGCTTTTTTTATGATAAAAATGTATTTTTCGGCTAATAAACCCAATTACAAAGTTTCTTAAAATCGCCTGGACTATTGATTTCTGCAAAAACAAATTTCAAGACAGTGACTCTTTAATGTATTACTGGACTCTATACCCGCTTTAAGTCTGACACCCTACTGCTTACCATGTCCTACTTTAACTCTCAGCGAATGCCCCTTTTTATCTGTCAGAGCACAAGAAGAAAGGAAGGAAAAATAAGAACAAGGAAGACAGGGTCATCACCATCTATTCTGATTAACTCCTCCACACTCCATTATATATCCTTTTTCTATATCACTTTTTGCCTCCCATTCATATTTTACCTTCTTGACCCAGGTCAAAGTCTCAGGCCTCCCACTTGGACCCCCCTCAAACTATCAACGGGTAGACCTGATGAGAGCCCCAACTCTCCCCAGTCCACATCCAAAAGGGCCCCACTATTCTCCGCCTAATTGCGGCCCGCGTAGGGTACCTAACTGGAATTCCCACTTGAGACTACAGCTCCATATATAATAGAGCCTTATGAGCCGAGCAGGTCCCCAGTCCATCCATTCTGAGGCTTCCCTGTCCTTGAGTTTAAATTATTATCATATTATTGCGTACCAGCTATTGATCATCATCAGGTACCACCATCCATAATCCTTATGTCCTATCATTCCCATTCTACCCTGTTCATCACTCCGACCTTCTCTTTTCCTTACCTTCCTACTGCTTCCTACTTCCTACCTTTTTCAGGGGCTTATTTCACCTATTAATTTCCCCCTCTTAATATTAATGTATTGCCGGTTCCACCAATCCTGCCTTCTGTTTACATCTACTACTTTCACCTTAATTCCTTTCTTCATATACCTTCTGATTTCTTCATTCCCTCAAACAAACCCCACCCCTTTCCCACCCTATCCTAAATAGTTTTTTTAGAAACGCAACCTTTCAAGATCTGACTAAGGACTCATCCTTATTTTTTACGGAAATGACAAAAAAGTTAGAGAGAGTCCGCAAAAAAATCTAGGTCCCTACTAGGACATGTCCTTTTTTCAGGATTGGTTTGTGTCCTTGTAATCTACCAATCGTGGGAATAGCCCAAAAGACATTAATGTGCACTAACTCAAGTACGGTAATACGGATCCATAGATTACGGGATGTTCCACTTTTTCCACTTATTTCCACTTTTTAATAGATTAAAGGGGGTTGTTTCCCAAAAAAATGTTTTCTTTCAAATAAACTGGTGCCAGAAAGTGCCAGAGATTTGAAATTTACTTCTATTAAAAAAAAAATCTCAAGTCTTCCAGTACTAATAAGCTTCTGTATGTCCTGCAGGAAGTGGTGTATTCTCTCCAGTCTGACACAGTACTCTCTGATGCCACCTCTGTCCATGTCAGGAACTGTCTAGAGCGGTAAAAAAAATCCCCATAGAAAACCTCTCCTGCTGTCCAGACTGGAGAGAAGACACCACTTCCTGCCGGTCATAAGCAGCTGATAAGTACTGGAAGACTTGAGATTTTTTTATTACAAGTAAATTAAAAATCTCTGGCACTTTCTGACACCAGTTGATTTGAATGATTTTTTTCTTTTTACGAACAAGCCATTTATTTAGGTGGTTTGGTACACATGGGGTGGTACTACAGTTCTTTGTTCACCAATCCGCTCACCCGTCATGAATATTGAGGTGGCGCTCTGTAGTGGTATCACTCCTCCCACTTATCACTACAGAGCACTGTATGAATATTCATGGAAAGAGGAAGACAGGTGATTGGTGTACAGTGGCCTCTAGTACCGCCCCCAGTGCACCCCACCACCTAATTACTACCTTAATAAAATGGAGCATTGTGCACTGTGGCAAAGCTAAAAAAAAATAAAATACCTTCTTCCTCAGAATCTCCTGTTCTGGTAAGAGCAGGTTAGCTTCGCTTTTACATGCAAACATATTTATCCTAAGGAAACAAATAAAAAAATATAAGGGCAGACAAGATGGACCAGTTTATTTGTCTTCTATGTTTAGTAAAATGCAGGTAAGGTGTTTAAAGGGGGAACTATCAGCAGGTATGATGTATCTAACCTGCTGATAGCCCCTTATTGCACCCGGAACACTGAGGAGGAAAGTATGTGTGTTACCTTCCTGCTCGGCACCAGTCCTGCGCTGTTAGTCAGAATAATCTTTGCTCCGGTGCCCTATTAGGAGCCTTCTCACTCCTTTAATTATCATAAGAAGGAGCCAACCAATGACGTGGCAGTGCTCCTAACAGAGCACCAAAGTGAAGATTACTCTGACTAACAACATGGGACCGGTGCCGAGGAGGAAGGTAACACATATACCTTCCTGAGCACAATAAGGGGTTATCATCAGGTTAGATTTGTTTAACCTGCTGATAGTTCCACTTTAAAGGGGTATTCTCGTCACAATAACTATACAGGGGGTTGTTAAAAATTAAGAAACTTTGCAATTAGTTCTATTTAACTTTTAGCACTATCTCCCTGTTAGGCCCTCTCATGTTTAAAGCTGTTTAGGTTCCTGGCCACCTCTTTTTATTATCAGCACTGGCCGGGCCAATAACTTACCCCCTCAGTGCTCTGAAAGGAAGAGTCAGCCCTATAAAGCTGTCAGGACAAAACTTGGCATAGCAGAGCAGAACAGAACAGCAGAGTGCAGAATAGAGAACCAGAGTGCTGCTAGCCACAACAGCGATTGTCAATGCCGATTGTCACATAATAAAGTGGAGCATCCTTCATAAACCAAATTGTACTACCAAACCTAAAGTACATATCATCTGCTAACTATTTACAACTATTTACAAGGACAAAAAAATTATAAAAGACTACAAGCAGCAGAAAGTTTACTGTGCGGTGAGTGGTACTACTGCGCCCAGCATTCCATTGCACGATCCAGAACTATATTCAACAAATTCTTTTACCATTTATATATGTTTTTCACAGCATTACTATAGCATATAATCATACTAGGGAATACATGTAGGGGGAGATTTATCAAACATGGTGTAAAGTGAAACTAGCTCAGGTGCCCCTGGCAACCAATCAGATTCCACCTTTCATTCCACACAGACTCTTTGAAAAATGAAAGGTGGAATCTGATTGGTTGCTAGGGGCAACTGAGCCAGTTTCACTTTACACCATGTTTGATAAATCTCCCTCGTAGTCTGCAAGGGCCCTGTATTGTAACAACTAACGATTATTATTTTTAAAAGTTTTTATAATGTATTTGTATTTTGTATTTTTAATTTTACAAAATACAGGGACATCTACCTGCATTTATACTATTTGAGTAAAGTATCTTTTAAAGAGTATATATTTCAAAGACGCTTACCACATCAACACAATAGATTTGTGATATACTTCTATTTAAAAAAAATTCAGTCTTCCATTACTTCTCAGCTGCTGTTTGTCCTGCAGTGAGTGGTGTATTCTTTTCAGTCTGACACCGTGCTCTCTGCCTGCCAGAAATTGTCCAGAACAGTACAGGTTTACTATGGGGACTTGCTACTGCTCTGGACAGTTCCTGTGTCGGACAGAGGTGGCAGCAGAGAGAACTGTGTAAGACTGGAAAGAAAACACCACTTTCTGCAGGACATACAGCAGCTCATAAGTACTGGAAGACTTGAGATTTTTGAATAGAAGTAAATTACAAATTTATATTACTTTCTGAAACAGTTCATTTGAAAGAAAAAGATTTTCCCTGGAGCACTCCTTTAACTGTAATTTCGGCCTCTGATAGCACCCGACTCCATACACCCTGATCTGACCTTTGGCATACATGCACATCAGATATCAGGAAGGGGTTAATTAAAGGTCTGTTCGCGTACGCCAATGCAGAGCTTTTCTTTCTTAACACTTCTGTTGACACATATAGAGATGAATAATAATTCTTGGATTGGATTGTTTGTCCTACACATCCATATTTAATGTACAGTAAACAGCCTTTAGTTTGCAGGTAAGCTATCCACCAAATACAGCCCCGATTGTCCCAATTGCTGCTTAAACACATTCACAATTTGGTGTTTCTTTCTTTCTAGCGAAAATGAATTCACTCGAAGAGAAGGATTTTAGAAGGGGAAAAAAAAACCGCTTTCACTTTTTATTCAATTCATTTCAATAGTAATAATCCTAGAGCAGAAAACTCTTTTAACACAGCAAAGCCCTGCGTGACATTTCATTGTGGAGCTCCCCGCCTGCGAATGCTTAACACAATGCAAATGGTTATTGCAGTAGCTGGAATACAAAAAAAAAATAAAAATTAAAGGCAGCCCATGTTGAAAATAAATACACTCAGAAGTCGAGTGGCTGTAGCAATATTACCTAGCGCAATTAGGCCTGACCTTTAAAGACTTTTATCCACTTAAAGGTGCAGCTCTGTCTGCAGGGCAGCTAAATTGAAGGCAGATTGCTGGAAGTGTGAACACTGGAGAATTCACTTCTTGGTTAAAGAAGAAGCCATATACAGTACTCGCTATATAAATACCCGTGTCTCTGTGTATTCAGGTGTTTCAGAATTAGAATTTTATGAACACATTTCCATTTTTTGTCATATTTTTCAAGAAACCAGTATTACCCAGGAAAAAGTCAGACTGGAAATGTACTTTTTTTCATGCTATTTATATATGCTTGGATATCATTTTTGACCATGGCAGTTTAGCTTCAGATTGGGGATAATTGAAACTCTGTAGCTGAGAAAAATTGTTATGCACCGTAATTTGTAGATTATGTGATGCTAATTAAAAGGGGTACTCCGGGATAAAAATATTTTCAAATCAACTGGTATCAGAAAGTTATATAGATGTAAATTACTTTCATTTAAAAATCTCAAGTCTTCCCATACTTATCAGCTTCCAGTCTAACACGGTGCTCTCCACTGCCAACTTTTTTTTCCCCACATTTTTGGATATTGGAAAAAAAAGGTTGGTTCTTAAAGGGGTACTTCAGCAAAAATCTTTCTTTCAAATCAACTGGTTTCAGAAAGTTATATAGATTTGTAATTTTGGATTTTTTTTCTCTAGAGTACCCCTTTAACCCTTTCATGACCTGGGGTCATTAATTCCTCAATGCCCAGGTCTTTTGAGGACATCAGCTTATGTGATCATAGTGATAGGCGAGAGAGGGGAGGGGGTAGAGCCCCCGAGTGTGCGCCCCGCTCGCTGAGCCTTCCCTCCTGTACCCCGCCAGCTTCCGTAGCCAGGAAACCGGAAGCCTGAGGCTTCCAGTTTCCATGGCTACCATCGGGGCTCTGCAAACACTTTGCAGAGCCCTGATGGGAGGCGGACAGAGAATTCTCCCTCTGTAGAGAGGGAATTCTCTGTCTAAACCCCTATAGATGCTGCAGTCGTGCTGACCGCAGTATCTATAGGGTTAACTTTCAGCACCGGCTATCACTGATAGTCGGCACCCACCGCGGAAGACACAGGAGCAGCTTCTTCGCCGTGCCATCCTGGATCGTGAATTAATGTCGCTGCAGCATTGGGAATAGGCTGCAGCGATGTTAATTTACAGTGCGGCAGTGGGAGAGGGTTAAGAAGCAGGAATAAAAAATATCACAATTTCCAAAAAAAGTGTTACACATTTCTACTAGTGCTGGGTCTCAGCGTAATGAATGGCACTTCATACAGCTATGGAAAAAAAAAAGAATCTGAGTGAATTAAAGATCATGGAGCAATAAAAGAGTTTGTCCTGTGAAAACAAGAACACACTGGAACTCTCCACAATGAGGTCTCCAAGTTGGGTTTTGTATTTGAAACATTTGGTGCTTTTGTTCCATTCTAAAGCAAATAAAAGGCTCCATTAGTCGGCATCTCGTGTAATTAAAGGACATTTGGAAATGTAATAATATATAAAGGATATTGCAAAATAAAAATGAAGTTTCTGAAGGGTTCTTAATAAAGAATGATTCTGAGAATTTAATTATAGAGCCAGGTTCTCCGAGAGCCCCGAAGTTTGCATTTTTCAGTAAGTGTTTGAGCTGCAAGAGTCGAAATTTACTTGTAATTGTTCCTTATTATAGTATTAGTGACACTTTTGTTTTTTTATTATTTTGATGTTTTACTCATAACAATATTTCACAGAGAATAATATAGCTACATTTCTAGATGGGGGGGGGGGGGGTTGTATAAAGATTTTTGCATTTTCTTTCCAGTTCCAATGAATAATTCCTTTGATGACCTAAATTGTTTTGTTGTCAGGACTGTATCTTTGCGGAGCATTATGCGTCCCTCTGCTCGTGCTGTACGGCCGAGAAGGCGCTGATATTCTCTTATTCTGTTCTGTGTTTTGTTTTGCTGTGTCTGAACACTGGTTTATTTGCTCTCTTTGGGAGACACACCCGACTTCACCTGCTGAGTTCTGTCTGGCCATGTCAGGGTTAATCTGTGTTTTGGTTCTGCTGTGACTGACAGGTCTTCCTGCCAGTGGATCTGTTTTGTTCTCAGCTGTCTGTGCTTGGAGATCAGGGGGATGGTCCAATTATGTTCTGGATCAGAACCCTGGCCTCCTATATAACTACCTCAGTCTGGGATATCTTTGGCGGATATTGAGCTTGTCTCTGCCTGGTTCTGTGGTTCTATTCTTGCTCTGTTGATTCTGACCCTGCTTTGCCTTTCTGACCATTCTTGTTTGCTGCCTGCCCCTGACCATACTGCCTGTATATTGACTTTGCCTTCGGATTGTGATTTTGTACTTTTGCTGCCCTTTTTGTTGTGACCCGGACTGTTGACCATTCGTTATTGTGTTTTGTCTGTCTGTCTTGTCCTTGTGTCCCACCTAGCCAGCGCAGGGACTGCCGCCCAGTTGCTCGCCGCCATTTTAGGGCGGATTGTGGCAAATAGGTAGAGGACAGTGGGCGGGGCTGAGCTTAGGGCTCACTGTTTGTCTTGTCCTGCTGTCCGGTTCCTAACAGAATATCCGGCCATACTTTTTTTTTTTCTCTCTCTCCACCTTGCTATGGACCCCATGAAAGCTCTGGTTGAGCAAATGCAAAGTCTCAACCAGCTTGTTCTGGACCTTACGCAACGGGTGCAGCAGGTAGAGTCTTTCCTGGGCCAAAATGCCATGCTATCTGCTGCTGTTCCCCCAGAACCTCCAGTGCAGCTTCCTGATAGGTTCAAAGGCGAAAGAAAGGCCTTTCGAATCTTTAGAGAGGGATGTAAGTTGTTTTTCAGACTTTGTCCCCGGTCCTCTGGGGATGAGAGCCAGAGAGTAGGCATTATTATGTCACTCTTACAAGGACCTCCGCAGGAGTGGGCTTTTTCTTTGCCTCCAGATGCCACTGAGTTATCTTCTGTGGATCAGTTTTTCTCTGCATTGGAGTTACTCTATGATGACCCTGACAGGGCAGCAGCAGCTGAGAGGCAGTTGACTACTTTGAGACAGGGCAAGCGACCGGTGGAGGAGTATTGTGCTGAGTTCCGCCAGTGGTGCGTTCCATCCGGATGGAATGATCCTGCACTTAGATGCAAGTTTAAGCAGGGGTTGTCTGATGGCATTAAGGATGCCTGGACAGGGCATCCAGAACCTTCCACCCTTAAGCAGGCCATGAATTTGGCTATTCGTATAGACCGCAGGCTCCGTGACAGACATAGGGAGAAAGTAGACTCTGACTCTTCTAAACAATCTGTCTCCTATTCTGTCAAAACCCCTCTTGTTACCCCTACTATTCCTGAGGACGAGCCCATGCAGCTGGGACTATTAGATGCCAAGACCAGGCGAGAACACCGGAGACACAACGGTCTATGTTACTACTGTGGTGACAGTGGCCATTTCATCAGTTTCTGCCACAAGCGGCCCAAGCGGCAAGAAAACCTGCACCCAGATCATCGGCGTCCAGGTGACTCCCAGGAAGGTCACTTGGGCGCACAGGTACCCTCCGGCGAAATTAATATTTCTAGTTCTGTTGTACCTGATTTGCCTGTATCTGATGTGAATTTAATATGTTGTTCTGCTCGTCCTGTCAGTAAGCCTGTTCTCCATGCCATGGACTCGTCTTCTGATGAATGGGAGTCAGATGGCAATCTTCTAAGTGAGGTTGAGTCCTGTGAGGGTCCTGAGGCCCCTCATAAAAGGGGGGGTACTGTCAGGACTGTATCTTTGCGGAGCATTATGCGCCCCTCTGCTCGTGCTGTACGGCCGAGAAGGCGCTGATATTCTCTTATTCTGTTCTGTGTTTTGTTTTGCTGTGTCTGAACACTGGTTTATTTGCTCTCTTTGGGAGACACACCCGACTTCACCTGCTGAGTTCTGTCTGGCCATGTCAGGGTTAATCTGTGTTTTGGTTCTGCTGTGACTGACAGGTCTTCCTGCCAGTGGATCTGTTTTGTTCTCAGCTGTCTGTGCTTGGAGATCAGGGGGATGGTCCAATTATGTTCTGGATCAGAACCCTGGCCTCCTATATAACTACCTCAGTCTGGGATATCTTTGGCGGATATTGAGCTTGTCTCTGCCTGGTTCTGTGTTTCTATTCTTGCTCTGTTGATTCTGACCCTGCTTTGCCTTTCTGACCATTCTTGTTTGCTGCCTGCCCCTGACCATACTGCCTGTATATTGACTTTGCCTTCGGATTGTGATTTTGTACTTTTGCTGCCCTTTTTGTTGTGACCCGGACTGTTGACCATTCGTTATTGTGTTTTGTCTGTCTGTCTTGTCCTTGTGTCCCACCTAGCCAGCGCAGGGACTGCCGCCCAGTTGCTCGCCGCCATTTTAGGGCGGATTGTGGCAAATAGGTAGAGGACAGTGGGCGGGGCTGAGCTTAGGGCTCACTGTTTGTCTTGTCCTGCTGTCCGGTTCCTAACATTTGTTTTCTCAGGTTCAGTGGCATTGCTTGATCTAGAATTTTTGAAAATTCGACTTGCACAATCGTGGAGGTCTTTCTGCCTCTGCTGACTAATAGGATAGATGGAATTTTAGGTGAAGAGAGTTGGCCTGCTAACAGCAGGCGATCAATGCTTGTAGCAGCCAACCCCTTTAAATAAAACGAACCCCTAGCTAACATATAAAGCTTTGGCAGTCCAAGCATCCGGGGAATTGCAGTTTTTCAACAGTTAGAGGGCTAAAGGTTCCCCAACTAATATAGCTCCTCCCATATTTTTGCGCCAATTTAGCTTTGGAACACTACCTATATCCAACACTAGGGGGGGGTTGGCAAAGAGGTCATAGACATCCATGCTCTTTATGAAATTGTAGTGTCCCAGTACAGCTAGTATGCAGTGCTAAACACTAGAAGTGGGGTAACTGGAAGACTAGGACCAACCCTTGCCTACGTCAAGGATTCTTCAGTCAGGATAGTCACCCCCTAAGGAAAGTCAGAGGGACTGACCCCCAGTAAGGCAAAGAGGCTAAGAGCTGAAGCACCTTACTGACTCATTGCCACACAAGTCTTCTCTTTTTTTTTTTAATCTCTCAAGTCTAACTCAAGGGTGTATCTAAAGTATTGTATTTTACACTAGCACCTGTGAGCAGTTTTCTTGTTATACTATGTATTGCACTGAAGTTATCTTAAGAAAAGCTCAACTCCTGTTTAAATGCTGGACTCTGGTCATCTCCTGCGCTGGACCTTGTACCTGCACTTGCACCTCACAACAGTTCTACCAAGGTATGATGCGGGTGTGTCTGGGGGTGGGTACTGCCACTCCTGGCCACCGTGACAAGTTGCCCCAAAACACCAGAGCCAACCAGCTGATTTCAGGATTTCAAATCATATAGTAGCAATACTTCCTTTTCTATATTTGCATTATGGCCTAATGTTCAGCGCTTTAGTGATTAGGGGTGTGGTTACACTGTTCTTTTCTGGTTCAAAACCTCATTCTCTGTCTATGCTACTTTATTTAGTGTTCTTAATTGTTTGGGGGTTATAAGTATTGTGTAGAGTTCTGTCTTGATCAGTGTCCAAGACTCCATTACAGAGATAAAAGCCACTTGGGAAGCTGGTGCGTCGCACAGGACATCTCATTGTAAATTCATCCTAAGGACATGCGGCACTCAGCTTTGAAAGAGTGAAGGGCTATTGGCTCCTCGGCCTGTCAATGACTTTTGTGGCCACTGCCAGCATTATGCCTGCAGTCACAGGCTTTTCTCTTCATCTATGAAACTGAGAAGAAGAGGAAGAAAGAAAGAAGCCAGAAGACAGTGTGGGAGGTGGGAAGTTGAGTATGACTAAAGGGGTGAAACTACCTACAGGGTACAGGGCAACTACTTGGGGGGCAGGTGGGACTATCTATAAGGAGGAAACTAACTATAAGGGGTCCTAACTACAAGAGGTTAACTACCCACAGGGGGCAACTAACTACTGGTGGGAAACCTACAGGGGGACCTACCTACCTAGGGGAAACTACATATAAAAGGATTGCAAACCTAGAGAGAAAGAGAAGTGGCTGCACCTCACACCCATGGTTGACACTAATGCATCTTGGCTACATTTAAAAAAAACAACTCCAGAATGTTGGTATATAATTTGATCAAACCATATTGCCTTATGTACCGCTTGCAGGTCTTCTGGGCCACATGATTCTCTACACTAAAAACAACACTGTGCTGGTCAGCGACCGCCCACCCCACCAAGCAAACACCAACAGGGGATGAGGACCACAGAATGGCCCTGCAACCACACTGTCACAATACCAAACCTCATGGGCCCACTCCCCTGTTGGTGTTTGCTTGGCGGGGCTGGAGGTTACTGACCGGCACAGTGTTGTTTTTAGTGTAGGAACTCATGTGGGCCAGAAGACCTGCACACTGTACATGAGGCAATATGGTTTGATCAAATTATATACCAACATTCTGGCGTTTTAAATGTAGCCGAGAAGCATTAGTGTCAACCATGGGTGTGAGGTGCAGCCAATTCTTTTTTCTCTAGGTTTGCATTTAACATATAAGAGGAAACTAGAGGGTTGACCTACCTTAAGGGGGACCTACTTACAGGGAACATCTACCTACAAGAGGGAATCTACCTACAGAGGGAAATTACTTACTGGGAGAAACTTACCAACTGGGGACCCCCAACAACAGAAACTACAGTATGTACTGCAGGCACCTACTTAATGGGGAACCCAATTTCTGGGGAAGCTACATACTGGGAAACTACCTACTGGGGAAGCACCATACTGGGGGGAACTGCCTACCTAATAAGGGGAAGAGTATTTAATACTATTCTACTGGGTATGACATTTGAAGTTAGTAAGTCCAGGAGGACTCGTTTCTGTGTGATTTTACTTTTCAACAGATTAAATTGTCTGCTGTAGCTATTTTCTCTCTACTTTCAGAAGAATGTTGTTGTGGATAGCTTCTTTAGGTTACATCAACTGATGAGGAGTCTTTCGGCAACAAAGGTAAAGCCTTATTCCTAATCCTTTTCTGGATGGTGAAGGGCTATAGGAGAGGATGGTCTCCTCAGACATCTCAATCCTCTAGACCAGTACTTCTCGAATTGTGAGGTGTGCCTGACTGGTTATAATTCTATGTACCCTGCTGTAGTATCAAATAATAGATAATAAGGTCGGAAGAAGTGTAATACAAAGTGAAACAGCTGTCGCCCACAGAGGCACTGGAATCCTCTGCTGCATCATGAACTATTAACTTGACTTTGACGGTTGACCGCCACTTTTAATTTTATGGATTTATGTAATGATAGATAATAGTCGTATATTAGGGACTGCTGTATATGCAGAATTTAAAATGTGAGGATCAGCCTCGGTTTAACCCTTTCACTACCACGGGTCATTGATACATCAATGCCCAGGACGTTGTAGGACATCAGCTTATGGGATCATTATGATCCCATAAGCTGATGTCCCTATGTCTGCCCCCTCTCCTCTGTCCTTTGCCGCTGTTACAATCTTGTGACAGCGGCAGGGGAGAGAGGGGAGGGGACAGAGCTTACGAGCGCGTTGCCTCCGTAGTTAGGAAACCAGAAGTCTGAGGCTTCCAGTTTCCATGGCTACCATCGGGCTCTGTGATCACTTCGCAGAGCCCCGATGGACAGCGGACAGTCCTGTAGCGTAAATTAACGTCACTGCAGCATCAGGCATAGGCTGCAGCGACGTTAATTTACTGCCCAGTGGTGGGAGGAGATTGTAAACCTACGTTTAAAGGGTTTTTCCTGGCAAAATATACTGATGAGCTACCCACAAGATGGCTAATCAGTCACTGACTGGCGGGTGCAAACAGCCAACACCCACACCTTTCAGATTTTCAGCACCTGCACTACACAGTGAACAGGGTGGGAAGTAGTTGGTTCCATTCACTGTGTATTGGTGGTGACATGTAAAAAGCTGCACAGAATGATGTATCACTTTCATTGTTCTGTGATCCAGAGATCTCCTTCTGAATAACATGGACAATATGTAGTCCTCTCCATTATGTGCATCAGCCCAGTAGTCCTGGATATTCATGAGAAGCAGAAAACTCCGCCTATCCATGCTGTGTATAGGCAGTCAACTGTCAATCAGCAGTTGGAGGGCCGGGGAGGGGTGTGGCATGAATCCCATTCTCCTGCATATTAGGAGAACGGCTGAACAAAATTATGTAATACACCAATCTGTTTAGCATTTCTGTCACTAGTTTATGCTGCCCTCATTTAAGGCACCATAAATATAGTGACAGATTTTGTAATGTCCAATTTTTTACAGCACATGACCCTCATTGCGGAATATGTTGGCCCTATAATACATATTTTCATTATTATTATACCATACTAAAATGATATACATGCAGACAACCATGTTTACTAGTAAAATGGTTATGTATTAAGGAAATAACTAAGAAACCACAAACTTCATATGCCGATAAGGCAATAATATTACTGCAATCTACTAAAGTTAGATCACGGACTAAATGTTTTTCTTGATGTTTGCGGTTATACAAGAAGAAAGTGTTCCCCTTTTAACCCATTACTGAATAGTACATGAAAGTAGCAGCCCATTATAAGAGTATGTGTGTGTAAGCACCACTTTAATCCATTAGCGTCTGTACGCCCCGTGTGCATCACATGCCGGCTGCTTAAAATCATTCACCCTAATTAAATTGCTAGTGACTCTCATGTGTTTGTAGTCAATAGTCACTTTATTGCTACAGAAGATGGAGTTGACTTATACTTCTGCTGCTGTCTGCTCCATTTTGACTCATGACTGATGCTTTTTCATGTATGAGAGAGGGGCAGCCTGGGGGACTTTGCTGCTGTGTGCAAATGGATACACACAAAAGTGCACTTGCAGTTGTTGGCAAGATGACAACCTAGAAAGGACAAAGAGTTGCCAGCTGAGACCTGTCTTCTGTTCTCTAACCTGATAGACCTGAATCGTTTTATTTAGTGTTGTTGTCAGGATAACAATTTTAATTAAAACTATATAGATCAGTTGTCTCATTTATAATCCTCTTGGCCCAAGCACGGACAACTGAGCTCATTTAAAGGAGAGGTCTGACATTTGCTGAACCTTGATTGACCATTTTCCCTCAATTTACGTAAAAATAAGACTTTGCAGGCTCCCTTTAATCATGTAAGTAAGCATATTAATTCACCACTGACAACACTCTCTTTGTATAGACTCTGGTTTAAATGTGATTAGAAGAAGTATGAAGGATGTGCAGAATGTCGGCTGCTGTACCTCACACGTGCCTCTCATTTCATATGGAATTGGTAAGAAAATATATCGGATTATGTTCCATCTAATTACATATTACAGAGATAGGGTATGTTCACACATAGAGGGGGATTTATAAAGACCGTCCCGTCTGAAATTAGGCCCCGCATCCTTTTCCCCGGCCTCTTAGTGAATCCACTCGGCTGGGTGCTTGAACCTGCCCCCGTCGTACAAAATCTACTGAAGACATTTCAAGCTTAGTTATGGCCCTATTCCACGGGTCGTTAGAGGAGCAAACGAGCGATCTCAGCGCTCGTTTGCTGTTCGTTCCCCGCTCGCTGCCGCCGCTATTCAGCGCGGCTGCAGCGAGCGGGTGAGTGCGGGATGGGCGGCGGGGAGCTGCGGGGGGGCTGCCCGGGGGATCGCTAGATCGTCCGGGCAGCCCATAGGATATAGCAGCGTCTGCTGCCGACGCTCCTATTCAATGGAGCGACGGCAGCAGATTGCTGCTATATCAGTCGCTCGTTTTTTAACATGTTGAAAAACAAGCGACTGCAACGATCAGCCGACATGAACGATGTCAGCTGATCGTTGCACTCTATTCCACGGGACGATTATCGTCCGTAGCGGCCGATATCGGCCGAATACCAACGATAATCGTTCCGTGGAATAGGGCCTTAAGTAGCAGACATGAAGCATGTGATTAAGAAGGAGTACTTCGCAATGTGTCGACGCTTTTTTTAACCTGTTTGATTTTTTATGTTGTTATGCCACATTAAAGCACTAAATCTTATAAGAAGCTGGAGATCCTTATTTTTGCTTGGTACTTAATCTGTACGCCAAGCAGGTGTAAATAATGATACATGAGGAGCGGGAGGACGCCATGTCCCCTCCCCACCTTGCTGACCACCTCCCCAAGCTCCCCCTGCCCACCCATGGGGCGAGCAGAAGGGGCAAATGAGCCAGTGAGCTTAACATCTGTAGTAGTGAAAATGATGGAAACTCTTCTAAAAAAGAAGATAATGGATCACCTAAGAATCAACAATTTGATGGATCCAAACCAGCATGGCATTACTGCGTGCTGATCATGTCAGACTAATCTCATTGATTTCTTTGATTATGCCACAAAAGTGCTGGATGAAGGTGGTGCTGTGGATATCGCCTATCTGGACTTCAGCAAAGCTTTTGATACAGTTCCCTATAAAGAGCTGATAGAGAAGTTGGAGAAAATTGGACTTAATCCCTGGATAGTTCAGTGGATTTGTGGTTGGCTGAAGGATATGCAGTGTCCCAGAACATGCAGACTACTACTCCTATTATGCTCATTTCTATTGCTATGTCAATGCCTGTTCTGGTAATTGTTTGCACTGCAACTGCTGCTAGTATTCCCCTGGTATTCTCTGGTTATGTGTATTCTTATGCATATTCTTATATATTCCTGTGTATTATTACATTGTACAGTGGTATGCAAGGCTGCTGATCACGTGACCGTGCCAGTGCCCTGTAACCATGGTTCCTCCAATGGCCGACTAGCTCTGGCCAGGGGCAACCATGTGACCTCCCACTTCCTCCTAACAAAGTGAGTCTTCCTCCTGCTTCCAAGCAAGGAGGGTGTGTGTCGTCTCTCTCCTACCTCACAGGAGTTGGACATATCGCAGGTCCCACTTCACCACTAGAAGTGTGGATCAGGTGCTCTGCTGTATTCAAGTCTTCGGCTGTATCTGCCTGCTCAAGTGTCCGGAGTTCCTTCTCTCATCTGTGTGTCATTCCGTTATCTCTCATCCTCGTTTCAAGTATTCACAGCAAGTATTATCCTCAAGCTAATCCACCCAGCAACGCTACTTTCTCTCATACTCCTACTCCCATCATCCGTCACGTGTTTTCCCAGCCTATGCAGCATCACTCCTGCCTTGTTTGTCAAAGCCTGCTATATACCCAGTTGCAACCGGACAGAACTGTTGCTACTAGTTACCTCATCTATAATAAAACCGCTGTTACTAAACCCCGGCATTGGTGTCCACTAACTGGTGCCCTGACTAGGTGCAGCGAGGAATCGCATGCCCATCATCACCCGCAGATTCCACAGACCGGCCCTACAGCTGTGCCACCCTCAAGCCTATACCGTGACAAGTATACACCCTGCAGCTGCCCCGGTTATTGCCCGCTCATAACAACAGCACTGCGGAAGTGGCCCCAGGGGCCAGGGCATCGCATTTGGCGTCACGAACAGGATTCTTATATCACTGTGCCCTCACTGTCCTTTATTTAGACTCTGCTAAAAATTTGCTATGGGAGTTGTGACCACTGAGACGCTGCAGGGCTTGGACTGTACACAAAATGGCCGTTTCCTGCTGTTATGGTTATCTGCGCCATTCCCCGGTGAGGAGGGGGTTAATCGCCATGCAGCCGAGAAGCGGGAATTGCTTGGCGCCATTACTAATAACTGTGTCCCTGCTGATTGGCCGGCTGACTCCGCCGACGTCCCTGTTGCTGGAGAGCAATCCTGCCTGCCTGCTAGCGCCACTCCCATCCTACAGCGACACCAGCTGGGGCACTGCCCTTTCGGACGAAGTAAGTCTTCACCGGGCCTCCATCCCGGCCTCTGCTGATCAGAATGAGGGGCCCATACCTGAGACCAGCATCTCTCCGGGATCCGGTCACTCCAACCCTGTTGGTACTGTTCCTGTGCCCGCAGCTGCCACAGGGGCGCCGTTCCTCATCGGGCTCTCCCGTCTCTCCGGCTATAAGGAAGAGCCTCTGGACTCGCAGCTCACCTAGGCCGAGGAGGACTCCCCAGACGAGATGGACACCGCTCCGGTGTCCCCGGAGGGCACCCCGGATCCAGAGGAGGTCCAAAAGGCTGCCATTCTGCATGCCTGGCGTCGCCAGGTCCAAGCCCTCTGGGAGCATCATCGGGCAGAGGTCATGGCCGCTAACGGGGAAGCCTCGGTTGCTATCTGGCAGCCGACTGATCCTCCACACCCTGGGCAAGAGTAAGCTTCCTCTGGGAAGCTAGGCCGACATGGCCGTCCTAACTGTTCTCACTGTGACTGTTCATCTAACTGTTTTGTTCCAGGTTTGAAGCAGTTCTCTGCAACGTTCAAGGTTCGTGCCTGGTCCTCCTGACCAAGTTTTCTGTACTAACCAGCCATGAGCTGATGGACACTCACCATAACCAAACTGTTCTCTAGTGCCTGTCCCAGAGCCTTTTGCATGGACGATAGTTTTTATTGCCTCAAAGAGACTCTCCCTAACAGAGACACTTAATCCATTCCTTCCTAATGCACTTTCCTGTGATTGTGTGTTCCACACAGGGTATTATTGCACTTGTTCATTGTTGCACTTATTTCTAGTGTTACACTTATTCTGCTATCGTATTTCAGGGTTGTCAAAGTCATTTATATTTTCTCCTCTGAGTAAGCAAAGGGATTATTTGGATAGCCTCAGAGTAGAGTGCCTCTTTTGTAAAACAGAATAATTTTCTAGTGTCAGTCAGATAGCTCCTCCTCTGAGTAAGGAAAGTTAGTATACTGTATATATACCTCGGAGAAAGTCTAGTTTATACAGGAGTATATTTTCTCATCCAGTCTCATATTTTCCTTATTGTCTATATTGTATCTATAGCTGGAAAGATTTAGTTGAGCCAGTTTGTATTCAGGTTTCTCTCAGGTTTCCTTCAGATTAACTTGAGCCAGTTCTCATCAAAGACCTTGTTGTATATGTCGTCCTTTGTACTTCCCTTCCTTGTGTCCCTAGTGTTGGTCGCCCTGTTTTGTCTCCACACGTTAGTTACCACACATAGTCATTTCTAACATTTACACTTGTCCATACACTTTGCACCTTGGATATCTTTTCGTATGTCTGGCCTACGGAATGATTGTGTCGTGTGATTGAGTGGTATGTATGGAGGCCTCAACTGCATGTTTGCTTTTATTGTTTTTCCTCTTTCTCTTCCAGGTATCCAAGACACTACACAAACACACCAAGGAAGTACACAGGTCTTCACGTTCTTTCTCCAGTAGGGTAACACATTTAACAGAAAACCTACTGTCTAACTGGCTGGAACATAGAGGGTCCCCCGCCAGCAGTTAAGTTGTCCTGGCTTACACGTCAGATGGTTCACGCACTAGCTACCTGTTCGCCAGAGTACGTTAGGCACCCCTAGGTGAAGTCCTGCCACTAGGGTTTCTCGTTCTCTCTCTCTTCTCACCTGTGCCTTGGGCGTGGGAAACACACACCTCATCACATTCATCCTCCAAATTCATTCCTGTTGTTTAACCGTCCCATTGTTTTATGTTCGATAATCGGGATGCTACATTCTAGATTCTCCGAGGTCGGCTCAAATTTGCTAGGGAGGTATGCAGTGTCCCAGAACATGCAGACTACTACTCCTATTATGCTCATTTCTATTGCTATGTCAATGCCTGTTCTGGTAATTGTTTGCACTGCAACTGCTGCTAGTATTCCCCTGGTATTCTCTGGTTATGTGTATTCTCATGCATATTCTTATATATTCCTGTGTATTATTACATTGTACAGTGGTATGCAATTATTGCAGTGGTATTTAAGTCTTCGGCTGTATCTTCCTGCTCAAGTGTCCGGAGTTCCTTCCCTCATCTGGGTGTCATTCCGTTATCTCTCATCCTCGTTTCAAGTATTCACAGCAAGTATTATTCTCAAGCTAATCCACCCAGCAACGCTACTTTCTCTCATACTCCTACTCCCATCATCCGGCACGTGTTCTCCCAGCCTATGCAGCATCACTCCTGCCTTGTTTGTCAAAGCCTGCTATATGCCCGGTTGCAACCGGACAGAACTGTTGCTACTAGTTACCTCATCTATAATAAAACCACTGTTACTGAACCCTGGCGTTGGTGTCCACTAACTGGTTGCCCTGACTAGGTGCAGCGAGGAATCGCATGCCCATCATCACCCGCAGATTCCACAGACCAGCCCTACAGCTGTGCCGCCCTCAGGCCTATACCGTGAAAAGTATACACCCTGCAGCTACCCCGGTTATTGCCCGCTCATAACAACAGCACTGCGGAAGTGGCCCCCAGGGGCCAGGGCATCGCAGATAGATATCAGAGGGTTGTTGTTAATGGTGAATATTCCGAGCAGAGACTGGTTACAAGTGGTGTGCCACAAGGGTCTGTTCTGGGTCCTATTCTTTTTAATATGTTTGTATGTGACATAGGAGAAGTGTTGGTAGGTAAAGTTTGTCTGTTTGCTGACGACAGAAAAGTGTGCAATAGGGTTGATATTCCTGGAGGTGTCAGTAATATGGAAAACGATTTAGCTTTGCTAGATAAGTGGTCCAAACAGTGGAAATTGAAGTTCAACGTTTCCAAATGTAAAATAATGCACTTGGGGAGGAGGAATCCTCTATCCGAGTATCACATCGGCAGTACTGTGTTGGAAAAGACTTCAGAAGAGAAGGATTTAGGGGTAGTGATTTCTGACAGCCTTAAAATGAGTCACCAGTGCAACCAGGCGGTGGGGAAAGCAAATCGTATGCTGGGGTGTATAGCTAGAGGTATAACCAGTAGGAAGCGGGAGATTGTGATCCCGCTGTATAGAGCTCTGGTGAGGCCACATCTGGAATACTGTGTCCAGTTCTGGAGACCTCATCTAAAAAAGGACATAGATAAAATAGAACGGGTCCAAAGACGGGCTACAAAAATGGTGGAGGGTGTGAGGCATAAACCATATCAGGAAAGACTTAAGGATTTGAATCTGTATAGTCTGGAGGAAAGAAGGGAAAGGGGGGGACATGATTGGAACCTTTAAGTATGTTAAGGGACTAAATAAGGTTCAAGAGGGGAGTGTTTTTAGTAAAAAAAAAAAAAATAAGCTCAAGAACAAGAGGACACAGTGAGAGGTTAGATGGGGGAAAGATCAGAAGCAATGTGAGAAAATATTATTTTACTGAAAGAGTAGTAAATACCTGGAACAAACTTCCAGCAGAGGTGGTTGGTAAATCCACAATAACAGAATCCTAAGATAATAAAAAAGAAAATACTAAAAGGGCAGACTAGATGGACCCAGTGGTCTTTTTCTGCCGACAATCTTCTATGTTTCTATGTTTAATTTGTAAATGTACCCCATACTGTTTTTGTCAGTTTTTTGGTCAGTCTGTTTTTTAACCAAAACCAGGAGTGGGTGGAAAACACAGAAACTGTACAAATCTACTCTTCTACTCTGTTCTACTCTTGGTTTTGGTTGAAAAAAGAGGAAGTACTATGTGTGGAGATAGCTATAGTGTCAGGACTGGTAAGGGCAGGGCCGTTTCTAGTTAGTTTTAACTACAGGGCGAATCTTGCTAAAAGCACCCATCCCCCCCACCCCCCTCAAGTGATGTCGGGGGGATGGTTGTTGCTAGGGAAAAGCAGTGTATTATGTCATAGAGCAGTTTTATTAAAACCTTTAAAAAAAATAAATAAGTAATTCAGTGACTCACAGGTGACGTCTTCTTTGTTCCGAGGCGTCACTTTCCTTTTCCTCTCCATCTGCCTCAGATCACCATGATGGTTTCTTGCAGCCCCAATTCAACTCTTTTGTACCTGCCAGACAAACATCTCAGGCTCCGCACTTTTACAACAACTTCCACTTTTTTGTGTCATGTACAGTAAAGTTAATAGGTATGTGGGTTGCCCCATATAGTAATAATGTCTCCTGCTGTGCCCCATATAGTAATAATGTCTCCTGCTGTGCCACCATACAGTAATAATGTCTCCTGCTATGCCCAACATATAGTAATAATGTCTCCTGCTGTACCCCCATATCGTAATAATGTCTCCTGTTGTACCCCATATAGTAATAATGCCCCCTGCTGTCCCCTGATATATTAATTATGCCTCCTGCTTTGCCTCCATATAATATAATTGCCTCTATATAATAATGCTCCCTGTGCAGTGCCCCAATGGTAATAATCCCCCTGTGCTTTGCCCCATAGTAATAATCCGCCATGTGCTCTTACCCATAGTAGTAATGCCCCCTGTGCTGTCCCCATAGTAATAATCCACCGTGCTGTCTCCATAGTAATAATCCCCCTTGTGCAGTCCACATAGTAAAAATAAGCCCTGTGCTCTGCCCCATAGTAATAACCCCCCTGTGCCCTGCCCTATAGTAATTATCCCCCCTGTGCTCTGCCCCATAGTAATAATCCCCCTGTGCTGTCCCTATAGTAATGCCCCCCTGTGCTGTCCCCATTGTAATAATCGCCCCTGTGCTCTGTCCCCATAGTAATAATCCTTCCCTGTACTCTTCCCCCATAGTAATAATATCCCCTATGCTGTCCCCATTGTAATAACCCACCTGTTCTGTCCCCTTACTAATAATCCCGCCCTATGTTGTCCCCATAGAAAAAAATCCCCCCCTGTGCTGTCCCCATTGTAATACCCTCACTGTGCTGTCCCCATACTAATAATCCCCCCTGTGCTCCCCCCATTTTACTAATGCCCCCTGTGCCCCCCATAGTACTAATCCCCCGTGCTTCCCTCCATAGTAATAATCCCCCCTGTGCTCCCCCCCCCCCCCATAGTACACACAAAAAAAAAACAATATACTTATTCTGGCATACGACGGGTCCCTCTCTCCTCTTCTCCTCCAGCCTGCGAGGAGCAGGCCGCCGCTGCCCCTGCACACATCTTCTCTCTCCAGCAGGTGCAGTGATATGATGTCATTGCGCCTGCTGGGAATAGAAGCTTTCTGCGGCAGCCATCCAGGTGCAGAGTGCTCGGCAGGGTAAGCTGGGTCGGAGTGGTCCGGGGGGAGCGTAGCTGCGGGCAGGCAGCAGTCTTGCCAGGTGATGGGACATAGGGACACAAGGGCAGGTAATGGGGCGAGCGGGCAGGCAGCCGGGGGTGTGCGCAGCTAAGTGGAGTCCGGGGGGTGCCACCAGCTCCCCTAGCTGTCATCACCCCATGCCGTCGCCCGGCACACCCACCTCTAGAAACGGCCCTGGGCCAGGGTACACACAGGTGAGTCAGAGACAAGTGCAGCCCTGATGCTGTGCCATGCCCACTGTCCCTGAGGACTTGCCTCAACGTGTCCTAGGCGGCACAGGACAACTTGGAAAGGTTCCCCATGATAATATAGGTGGAACAGGACAGTCAGCAAGCTAGGGTGAAATCAGGAGAGGCACATACTAGTACAAAGTCGCTAAGCAATAAACAGAGTCATTGAGGCAAATCAGAAGATGAATCAAACAACCAAAGGACTAAAGTACAGACAAAGTCAGAATGCAAACACATAGACAGGGATACAAGCTGGGTCATTCTGTGGTACTCGACCGGTCACGTGATAAGGTGTTACTGGTGACGCCACTTCTGTGGTGGTTCTTTGGTTGTGTTGTACAGTTCAGCCAAAGGTGTAAATGTCATGACGCCAGCACTAGTCCAGCACACAGGTGTAATGTTGGTACCTGCTTTGTAGAGGATGGCTGGCTGTACTCCCAGCGTCACCTACACTGTGAGATAGAATACGTAGACCTTCCGGTATCTTTGTTCTATCAAGGCTATTTCCTCTGTGTATCAGGATTCTGCCCTGCACCTTGTAGAGAGGATCTTGGCATGGGCTGAGATGATCCCTGACTTTTCTCCCTCTGTAGTGTCTAACACTGGATAATAGCTTGAGTAGATAGTCTGAAGAAACTGAGTGTCTCTGGCTGGTACATACATGTGTGTCTCACTACCTCACTGCACACTGTCTAGACTAGACTGATTTGACTTCCTCCCACACAGGGCTAACTAGCTACTTCCCCAGGGGCTGTGTGTGTGTGTGTGTGTGAAGAACAGGGATAGGTAGAAGAAGAGAGAGTATCTCCTATAGGTCAGCTCAGACCACATGGTACAGTAATAACAGTAACCCTTTGCTTACTTCAGCTGTTCAACACATGGAGAAATAACACTGACACCTAGTGGTGAAACTAGAAAATGCTACCTTCATCACCACTGAGGGCACTTAACTGTGTGATACCACAATTACAAGTCATGAAACCAATAAGTCAGGATAGATATCACATGGTAGCAAACGAGTATAGACATGCTATGTATATGCTATAGTAGACATCAGGTATAGTAAATGACTGAGTTTTAAAGGAATCCAAGTGCCAGTCTCAGAGGTGATTGAGGCACACAGGCTAGAACTTATGGTACTTTTACACGGGACGATTGATAGTTCGTTTTTGCACGATAACGGTCGAATTCGAACGATAATCGTACGTGTAAACGCAGCGAACGATCAAATGACCAGCAAAAAATCGTTCATTTTGATCTTTCAAAATGTTCTTAAATTATCGTTGATCGTTCTCAAAAAATTCGCAGATCGTTCCGTGTAAACATTCTTTCAGCGATTTCACATATGTGTGAGATAGGCTTAAACGATCGCATAGCGAATTTTCCGTACGATGTATCGTTCCGTCTAAACGCTGATCGTTATAAAAAAAAACATTGTTCATTCAAAATCGTTAATCGTGCGATCGGGCGAATTATCGCACCGTGTAAAAGTACCATTAGGAGGATAGGGCTGACAATCACTGGCAAGGCAAACAGTTAACTGTTAAGGTGCTGGTAGAATTAACTCCAGAAAATGCACAGGCTTAAACCAGACTGTACTAACTAGGCCAGGACATACTCCACCCATGTTCACACTAGGGATGACGGAGGTGAGTAGCACGGCGTCTGCACACACGTAGGCTAGGTTCATACTACTGCGCCAAAACCAGAAGAGGATCCAACAGAAAAGAAAAGTACTCGTCCTCCCCAGTGGTGTAACTAGAAATAGCTGGGCCCCATAGCAAGCTTTTGATTGGGCCCCCCTCCTTCATGACTGACTACTAAGCCGTCAAAACTGCAAGTGCTCTTCAGGAGCGATTGCAGTTGAGGGACATTTGCAGAACCTGAGAGGCCCGCTCGGCCACCTGGCGCTGCAAATGATGACATCTCAGTGGGCCCAGTGTATTGCAAGAATTGGTGCGGTGGGCCCCATAGCAGCCGCTATGGCTGCTACAGCGGTAGTTACACCCCTGGTCCTCCCTTTATATTTTCCATCCCATTTGAATCCACTTCTGGCTTTGGCACAAAACTGGAATGGCAGTTTTAAAAAAAACTGCTGTGTGTGATTCCTATGTGGGGAAAAAGTACCACACAGTGCAACCACTGCAGCCTATAGACCAGTGCTTCTCAATTCCAGTCCTCAAGGCCCACCAAGAGGTCATGTTTTGAGGATATCCCATACAAAGGACACCTGTGATAATACCTGATGCACTGAATACAATGCACCTGTGAAATAATAAGGAAATCCTCAAAAAATGACTTCTTGGTGGGCCATGAGGACTGAATTGACAACCACTGATATAGAGTACCTCTATATTTATATTTTTTTCCCATCTAAAGAGAACAGCCAACTTTGGGGCTATATTCCTACTTGGAGAACATATCAGGGGAATGCAGCCGTCTTGTTTAATAGACGGCCGTCAATAATGATCCTGATCTTTATGGCCACTGTTTTGAAATGATCCTGATTAGGGATGGTCCGAAACTGCCGAGGTTCGGGTTCGTATGAACCTGAACGCTCGGCCTCAGATTCCCGCTGTCTGCCCGCTCCATGGAGAGGGTGGATACAGTAGGAGGACCACCTGGAAAACTGGGATACAGCCTATGGCTATGGCTGTATCCCAGTTTTCCAGGCGGTCCTCCCGCTGTATCCACCCTCTCCACGGAGCGGGCAGACAGCGTGAATCATTGCCGAGCGTTTGGGTTCGTACAAATCCGAACCGAACTCGGTTCGGACCATCCTTAATCCTGATCTTTACGGCTGTTTTGAAATAGCGGTCGTTATTTACCATTAACCCCTTAAGGTCAAAGCCAATTTTCGTTTTTGCACTTTAGCTTTTTCCACTTTATGTTTAAAAGTCCATAGCGCTTGCATTTTTTCACCTAGAGACATATATGAGGGCTTATTTTTTGCGAAACCAATTGTACTTTGCAATTATTTTTCCATAACATATGCTGCGAAACCGGAAAAAAAACATTTGCGCTGTCAAATTGAAAAAAAAAGAATTTGTTTTGATTTCGGGGAGTTTTGCATTTACGCCGTTTGCCCTATGGTAAAACTGACTTGTTATGCATGTTCCTCAAGTGGTTACGATTACAACGATATATAACATAATGTATAACTTTTATATTATCTGATGGCTTGTAAAAAATTCAAACCATTTTTAACAGATATATGTCCCTTAAAATCGCTCCATTCCCAGGCTTATAGCGCTTTTATCCTTTGGTCTGTGGGGCTGTGTGAGGTGTCATTTTTTGACCCATGATGCTTTCTTTCTATCAGTACCTTGATTGCGCATATACGACTTTTTGATCACTTTTTATTAAATTTTTTCTGGATTTGATGCGCAATTTTGCACTTTGGAATTTTTTTGCGCTACGCCGTTTACCGTGCGAGATCAGGAATGTGATTAATTAATAGTTCGGGCAATTACGCGCGCGGCGATAAACAAATAAACAAACATGTTTGCTATTTATTTATATTTATAAAATGGGAAAAGGGGGGTGATTTGGACTTTTAATAGGGGAGGGGGCTTTTTATTAATAAAAAACATTTTTACTTTTATTTTTACTTTAACTAGAACTCTCATAGAGATCAATGCTGTGTATAGACACAGCAAAGATCCATCAAATCGGTCATAGATTGCTATGGCCTGCTGCAGGCCATAGCAATCTATTGGCGAGCCGGGATCAGCGTCAGTCCGACGCTGAGGCCCGGCACGGGCAGAAGAACGGATCTCCCCCCCCGCGATGCGATCGCGGGGGGGGGGGGGAGATCCATCCCACTAGACACCAGGGATGCACGGAGGAAAGCCTCTAAGTGCAGCTGTCAGGCGGGACCCCTCTCTGAACACCCCGCGCCGCACCATGACGTATCAGATACGTCATGGGTCGCTGAGGGGTTAAATGAAGGCCATACACTCAATTTCAACAGTGTGTAAACATAGCCTTTCTGTGTTTTCAGTTCACTCCTGATAAATACTGAGCAAAAATACTGTGTGTGAACATAGCCTTAAACGATATCTCCCATACTACTTGCACATCTATCTCATAAAATACTGAGCAGTGATAAAACTAATGTTATTAAAAAATAATGAAGTGATCAAATGATGTCCCAGCAAATCGAGATGACATCAAAAACACTATACTTACAAAGGATTTCTGCTAAACTATCAAATTCTGAGGCACTGTAAGTGTTTTTAGCTATCTCAATTCATGTAATGGGTTCATCTACCATATTTCAGCACTTTGCAGCCCAAATCCATGTACCTACCAGAATGAATTTCACATCCACTGTAAATTCATCCATTAAAGTCCCCATTAAAAGCCAGAGACGTACACATGGCTCATATTGTCCTGTATGAGCAGCAATATCTCCGGTGCTCAGTGCCTGCTCTTTATTGAAGTTATAATACAGTTTTATGGTCCTATTACACGTGCCGTTAAATTATTTAAAAGACGCTGAATTAAAGTAATTTGGAGACATTCGTTAGGAGGTGCGGAGATTTACAGGAATGGATGCTGAGATGTTTTCCCATAATCAGCATCCTGGTGCCAGCTTCTGGTTTTAATTAACCCTGCAGGTTTTCTTAGTGCAATGTCAATGCTCTGTACGGATTACGAGGCTGACTTTATCTAGGTTTGGGTTTATTATATTAACATGGACAAAGCTGAAACATCTGACCGGACACATTTCTACATTTCACGTTTTTTTAAAAAAATTAAAGGGGTACTCCAGCAAAAATGTTCTTCTATCAAATCAACTAGTGTCAGAAAGTGTCAGAGATTTGTAATTTACTTCTAATAAAAACGTGTGTCTTCCAGTACTAAAAACGTGTGTCTTCCAGTACTTATCAGCTACTGTATGTGCTGCACGAAGTGGTGTATTCACAATGCTCCCTGCTCCCACCTCTGCTGTCAATCACAGGAACTGTCCAGAGCAGCAGCAAATCCCCATAGAAAACCTCTCCTGCTCTTCAGACTTAAAGGGATTATACAGCGCCACAAAAACATGGCCACTTTTGCCCCACTCTTGTCTCCAGTTCAGGTGTGGTTTGCAACTAAGCTCCATTTACTTTAGTAGAACTGAGCTTTAAACCCCACCCAATCTGGAGACAAGAGTGGTGCAAAAGTGGCCATGTTCTTGTAGCACTGGAAAACCCCTTTAGTTTAAGAGAATGTACCACATCCTGCTGGACATACAGCAGCTGAAAAGTACTGGGAGACTTGAGATTTTTTTACAAGAACTGTCTGACACCAAATGATTTGAAAGAAAACTTTTTTTTTTTTCTGGAGTTGCCCCTTTAAAAGCAGCCTGTTAGTAAGTGCAGTAGATCCAGAGGGGATACAGATTTTAACAATCTTTTCTTGACAATTTGTCTTCCACAGAAAATTTAGAGGCACAGGGGAAGATTTATCAAACATGGAGTAAAGTGAAACTGGCTCAGTTGCCCCTAGCAACCAATCAGATTCCACCTTTCATTTTCCAAAGAGTCTGTGAGGAATGAAAGGTGGAATCTGATTGGTTGCTAGGGGCAACTGGGCCAGTTTCACTTTACACCATGTTTGATAAATCTCCCCCATAGTCTCTTAAGGAATACAAAAGTCCAACAAATGACCTGTGAAGTTACAATACATACCATGGGACCTATGACTTTCAGTGTTTTACATTAGTCTTTTCTACCAGTGTTCATCTTTTTGGTTCTGGTCAGAGGCAGGGATGTTTGTTGCTTGTGTCCTTGTTGTGTCACAGTTCCCATCTGTATGGTGTGGATTTTTCATTTCTTGTAACAAGGGAGACATACTGCTTTAGCCTGCAGCCATGAAAGGGCCTAGTATACTACTTTGTGGCCTTTGCCCACCTTGGGGGGGTATTAACAATGTACGCCACACAGAAGGTGTAGATTCTTGGCTTCTCCCTGGTGTACGCAATCCATAAATCTGAGGCAAGGCTCGGGGAGGCATGGTCTCCTTTTCCACACCTACAGTAATTTATCAAGGTTTATAACTAAGCAAAAATCTACACCTTCTCCAGAGCCGGCTGGCTTTACTAAGAGACGTCTGCCTTGTAAATCTGGACGGGAAAAGGGGGCAGGGCTTTATCCAAGACTGGTGTACGAGTATGCCAGTCCTGATAAATTTCACCCCTTATCCCCAAAGTCTTTCTTTCTCCTTTCTCTAGGGTATACTGAATTCTCTGCAGGAATATCTTAGCCCCAAGCAATCCTGGTTTTTGGTCTTGTTAGACCTGCTCTCACCTTAAGGGTGCCTTCACACCTCCTCGCTGCACGGGGTCCCGGCATCCTGCTCTCACGCCCGGCCAATCAGTGTGTTGCCCAGCCGCAGCCACTGATTGGCCGGGCGGGAGAGCAGTACGCCGGGACCCCGTGGAGCGAGGAGAGGTAATGTATACAGAGCTGGAGCAGGAGGCGGGCGGCATCAGAAGGGGTTAAGCGGCCGACAGATTTACATACACGCAGTGGTCGTTCAGACCACTGCGTGTATGTAATGACAGTGATCTGCCAGGACCTAGCCGACTTGCAGCGTTATTAACGCTGCTAGTCGGTAGGTGTGAAGGCACCCTAAGGCTGCATTCCCACATTCCGTGATCCTGACTCGGACAGAGGTGTCAGCAGAGAGCACTGTGTCAGACTGAAAAGAAAACACCACTTCCTGCAGGACATACAGCAGCTGATAAGTATGGAATGGCTTGAGTTTTTTTTAATAGAAGTAAACTTCAAATCTATATAACTTTCTGAAACCAGTTGATTTGAAAGAAAAAGATTTTCACCCGAGTACCCCTTTAAATCATTACTCGGAGGCAGAAAGCATTTCAAATATAATAGCTTAGCAAATACAAAAACACCGTACAAAACAGAGCACAAGTGCAATTGTATAAGATAAAGCAACAACCGACCAACAGGCATTGCAGGAATCCCAGTGGGAAAATACCTAAATACAAATGATACAGCTAAGACTACATAGAGATGTGAGTGGCACAATTACTTATTGAGTCCACAACACAATTTTGCAACTAGTCATTTCTCAGGAGTGGGATTCCAACCTGACTATGCCACAAGCTGCGTCTCCTGAAAATAATAGCACCTCATACTGTGACCTGAAATAGTGCTACTCACTATGTTCATTTAAGGATAATTTACAATTTACCCCATATATATTATTCACTGCCCCCCCCCCCCTTAAATAAGTAATTATGGCTACTGTGTCCGCTGAAATAGTTAATAGAGAAAACATGACAGATCCCACACATGACTTGAGTGTGGATTTTAGAAGCACCATGTTTCTCTTACTTTAAAGGGGTTATCCAGCACTACAAAAACATGGCCACTTTTCACCACTCTTGTCTCCAGTTCAGGTGTGGTTTGCAATTAAGCTCCATTTACTTCAATGGAACAGAAATCAAACCCCACCCAAACTGGAGACAAGAGTGGTGCAAAAGTGGCCATGTCTTTGTAGCACTGGATAACCCCTTTAACTGCATGTCAGTTTCTTCTACTGGATAAGGCCCCGTTCCCACTGAGGAAAGGTAGCGGAATTCCGCGACGGAATTGTCCGCCGTGGAATGCCGTTAGCCTCCCGCTCATAATGGGAGTCTATGGGAGGCGCGCGCTCCTGCCCTGTCCGCTCTGAAGAATAAACATGTTCATTCTTCAGCTCAGACAGGGCAGGAGCGCGCGCTTCCCATAGACTCCCATTATGAGCGGGAGGCTAACGGCATTCCGCGGCGGACAATTCCGTCGCGGAATTCCGCTACCTTTCCTCAATGGGAACGGGGCCTAAGAAGCAGCAATTCACTGTAGAATACAGACAAACTTTTACCAAAAGGTTCTTTACCTCCAAATTATAAGAAAATACAACAATTAACAAAATACAAAAATTCCAGAACAATATACCATACAATAGTTAGGAATACAAAAGAAAACTTTGCATGTGAATATTTGCACAAAAATTAAAGGGATTGTAAAGAAGAAGGAAGACATTGCTGGTTTCTTTGTAAGATAGTGTCATAACCATCCATAATGTGTGTCATTAAAGTGGAACTGAGGTGCAATGCCAGAAATAACCCATGGAGTGGCACTGTTTCTGGAGGAAATCAGACACTTTTTCTATATAATCCTTCCTGTGCCATCCTTTGAATCTGTGTACTACGGCTGTGTTCTAGAGATGGGGGGCAACTTAATCATGCTCAAGTCCAATTGTTTAGCATCTGAATACCAAGGGTTGCAGAAGTTGGATGCAATCCCAGAGAGTCCAAGAAAACATGGATAGAGCCTATGGCCTATGACTGTATCCATATTTTCGAGGCAGCTTAGGGCTGCATCTGACTTTTGCAGCCAGCGGTAATCAAATACTGAACAATCGGCCTCAAGCTTCCTCAAAGTGCACTCATCTCAACTGTGTTGACATCAGTATGTGTTCACACTGTGTATAAACAATGGCCATTGTTTGACATACCATATCGGCCGCAGGAACATCATTTTATTTTATTTGGATTGCAGGCACAATTGACTGTGCCTGCAATCCAATTAACCAATAACGTCCATGCCATGTATGGCCATTAGAACGGTCATACATTGTTTGGACAGAGCAGGGCCAATGGCCGTTGTTCTTGCATTAGCATCCACAAATAATTGACAAGGCAGTAGGGGAACAACAGCCGTTGTTCAATACAGTATGTGAACAATGGCCATTGTTCCCCATAGAGTTCAATGCAGTGAATTATTATAAGGCAACAACGGACATTGTTTTAACCGCCAACAAAGACCGATCTTGTCTTAAAAATACACTGTGTGAACATAGCCTTATACAAAGCACAGATCTGTTTTTTATTGGTTTGCATCTAGTTGTACCAGTTTGTTAAACAGATCTGGTTTTTTTTTTGCTTTTCCCCCCTCCTTTTCTAGTGATGATAAAGTCAATTGCAAGTTATTTTTGCAAGAAAAAACAGATAACAAACAGGACGGTTCAACTATCCTGCAGATCCTGTTGCCATAGAGCTGCATTGTACAACCAACAGATCTGTCAGGATTTTGACGGGACAGAGTCTCCATTTGTCTGTCCTGTGAAAACAATGGATTCAAATGCACACTTAAACTGTGATGGAAACCCCATTGAAAACCGATGGACCTAGTAAGGGATTGGTTGGGGTTGGGGGGCCCTCAGATGGACTTTTCAATAGAATAGCCAAATACAATGTGAACAGACCCCTTTCTTCTCCTTTTGGCCCATACTGTCATGGCAACTTCTCACATCTGTGGCTACTCAAGTTTGAAGCATATCCCCACTCCTTATACAAAGCTTCTCATAGTGCCGCATATACAGTATTTCCTGAAAATGATAATGCTACATACAGTGCCTCTCTGAAAATAATAGTTCTGCATGCTGCTCTCTGAAAATAATGCCCCCCCCCCCATACCGATAGCTGACAACTATCCAAAATTTCCAAGGACTTTCCCCATTTTTAAAGGGCGGTCCCGTCATATGTTTATCCTGCCCATTATTTTCTGTAATAGCATAGGCGGCAGCTTTTTTTTTTATGTTCCATTAATCATTTATCAAACAGGTAATGACCTTTACTAATTACTCATCTTTCCATAATTCTTGCTCTTCCTGTTTGATTCTGCACTTTGCGTCACAGGACAACTTTGTGTTGGCCAGTGTCAGTATGTTGTGTATGGCGACCCACACAAACTATTGCCTTGATGCTTGAAACAAAAATGGAATGTTGATGCTACTACTTGGAATGTTGATGGAATGTTGATGCTGCCCGATAGCAAGTTGACAGCATTCATAGGAACATGTATGGATGAGGGGACAGCACAGTGCACCAACACAGTGCACCTCCCCTGTGTTCCTACCTACAAACTTGTGGCAGTAGCCAGTAGATAGGTCAATATTCTGCTTCTAAACCAAAGCCAACTCAACTACATTATGTAGAAGCACTCCAAGTTCCCACCAGTCTCTTTTACCATTTTGCGCTCATTATTCCTGTTTACTGTGTTGATGCATGTGCAAATTTGTGTGAATGTAGAATTTGTGTGAATGTAAAAGTGAACTGTGCAGTATAAGCCCATAGCAGACTGTAGGCAGCTTATTCAGGATCTGTGTGACACAAGTACTTAGTACCGCCATGTGCAATATGCCTACAAGTGATACACAATTGTGTCACAAACTAGAAGTGCCAGGAAGAAACGGGGAAGACACAGACAGTGGACCCTGCACTCATCCCCGCTCATTATAAGTCCTAGGTGGCTGCGGACAACTGGGCGACAGCCCCAGACAGACAAGAAAGACACACAATAAAGAAAGGTCAGTAAGCTAAGGTCACAACTAGAGGACAGCAAAAGTACCAATTCGGAGTCAAAAGGGATAGTTGGGTAACAAAGCCAAAAGGTCAGGGCAGGCGGAAAACAAGGAAAGTCAGGGTACAGATACAGAGGTCAGATAAGCCAGAGAATGAACATAGGGAACACCGAGCTTACTAGTTGAACTAGACTTAATTGCCAGTAAAGGGTTAAGATACAGGACATGCTTTATAGGAGGTTAGGGGTCTTGTCCAGGACTGGGTTGAACCAGACCCCTGTTTTCCAACCACAGACATCTGATAACTAAGAACTCTGGCTGGCAGGGAGACCTGCCCGACACAGAAATCCGCCGGAGACACGGACCCTCTGCCCCCCCCAGTTACTAGTGACGCCGTCAGGTATCCATGTGACCTGGGAGAGAGGTCTGGAGTGCACTACCGCAGCACTTTTTTATGTGGCTACCGCATCGCGCTCCTGGTAATCCAGGGCAGTGCTCCAGCAAGGGAAGACGTCACTGGAGCGCTGGAAGGTAAATTCTTTTTCTTTATTATTATTTTTTAGAGTGACTAGACAAATTAGTTAGTTGAAAGTTCATCTTGAATACCTAGTCTCATTGCACCCCTTTCTATATGCCCTATGAGCCCATAGGGACATTATAAAAGGGTAGAATGAGTGAGTTTTTCCCCTGACATACCAATTGGATGGCCACTATTGAATAGTACACCCTGAAGACGTATAAGGCTGAGGCCTATTTTTACTTTTTCCTTTGGGGCCTTCATCGAACTTTCAATTGTTAAGAACTTTGTAGATAAAACCATAGCAAAGACTAAATCGCACTTCCTGCTGTGTTCTGTAGCTTGACTTTTTTTTCCAGCGAATAATTAAACCTATCAGATTTTTAATTCAGCTGAACACATTTTATGCATGAATCACATTGACAGTAAAAAATAAAGCAAAGGAAATAATAAAAAAATGCATTATCACTATAAAATGGATTATAAGCTACTCATATCCATTAGCTAAGTGAACAAATGTAACTGCTAATGTATTCTCCGTTAACGGTTTATTATTTGTCTTCCTCTCTCGAACTTCGGTGTTTTGTATCTAGCGGAATTATAAAAAATACGGCTGTGCCGCATCTCTAATATTGAGAAAGTTGATTTATTTTGTGCCGTACATCAGCAGCGTTAAACAAACAGAAGCTATAAATTAAAAACAATCACACATCCCCAAAGCAGCCAACGTTCGAAGCAATAAGTATAACACAATATGAATTTGGCAGAAAATGTAGAGGGTAGTTAATTATAATAGTGTAATTAGCATAGCGATAAAGTACACAGATGTTCCGTTAGTTAGATCATCTGTAAAGTGGATATATATGTTATTTTGACAATACTCAGTTTATGATTCCTCTAGGAGACGAGTGCCCAGTCGGTCCTATAAAATCTTTGGATTCTGGCAGAGTTCTATGGAGTTATTTATATGTAAATCTATTCATTAACAACAAATACTGTACACACAAAGAGAAAGATGGACTGAGCTCTAATAGAGTAATATGGGGTGATTTCAGCTTTGTTTGTGCAGTTATAGTTCTCTGGTCAAGGCCAAATGGGGAATTAGAATTGTATATTTCGTATATTTAACTAATTTTTAAACAAAATCTGCTTTAGTTTGTACCACACCTATTTATAGTGTTACTTATAAGAGAAGTCCGTCGAAAATTTTTATTAAAGTGTATTGCCCCCCCAAAAGTTATACAAATCGCCAATACATACTTTTTACGGGAAATGCTTATAAAGTGTTTTTTTTCCCTGCACTTACTACTGCATCAAGGCTTCACTTCCTGCTCTGAACCGCCGCGATCCCAGGTGCCGCGTGTAGCCCGGGACCGCGGCTATTAGCGGGCACGGTCCGATCGCTGTGCCCGCTAATAAGGTAATCAGATGCAGCTGTCAAAATTGACAGCTGCATCCGATTACCGGATCCAGCGCTTCCCTGGTGTCTAGTGGCGGAGATCGCTCCCCCCGGGACGTTGTCCCGGAGGAGCGATCTCCGTATCTATTAACTGCCGGGGTCCGCTCCAAGATGGCGCGGACCCCGGCTCGGCACTCGTTTGTTTTCCGCTGCAGCAGCCAAAAGCAAACGAGTGCCGATCTCATTGATCTTTGCTGTATAAGTATACAGCAAAGATCTCAATGAGATATCAAAGTGTATATACTAGAAGTCCCCCAGGAGGGCTTCTAGTATATGTGTAAAAAAATTAAATAAAGTGTTGTCAATAAAAAGCCTCCTCCCCTAATACAAGTCTGAATCACCCCCTTTTTCCCAGGTTATAAATAAAAATAAATAAATAAACAAATAAACATGTTTGCTATCGCCGCGTGCGTAATCGCCCGAACTATTAATTAATCACATTCCTGATCTCGCACGGTAAATGGCGTAAGCATAAAAAAATCCCAAAGTGCAAAATTGCGTATTTTTGGTAGCATAAAATCCAGAAAAATTGTATTAAAAAGCGATAAAAAAGTCGCATATGCGCAATCAAGGTACCGATAGAAAGTAAACATCATGGCGCAAAAAATGACACCTCACACAGCCCCATAGACCAAAGGATAAAAGAGTTATAAGCCTGGGAATGGAGCGATTTTAAGGAACATATATTTGTGAACAATGGTTTGAATTTTTTAGAGGCCATCAGATAAAAGAAAAGTTATACATCATACAGTCATTGCAAAGTACAATTAGTGACGCAAAAAATAAGGGCTCATGTGGGTCTCTAGGTGGAAAAATGTAATTGCTATGGCCTTTTAAACACAAGGAGGAAAAAACAAAAACGCAAAAATCTAAATTGGCTCTGTCCTTAAGGGGTTACAGAGTACCTGTCACTAAAAATAACTTTTGACATGTCATCAGACATGTCAAAAGTTATTGATCGCAGTGGGTCTCACTGCTGAAATACATTCTGAGCAGGAGATATAGCTGGGGGAGGGGGGTGATCGCGGCAGCATGATCCACTTCCCGGCAAGCAGCACATTCGGTCAATATTCTCAATGTAAGTCTATGAGAAAATATTGACAGAATGTGCTTCCGACCGCAACCTCTGCTCACAATATCTTCTGATCAGAGAGGGTCCCAGCAGTAAGACCCGCTGTGATCAATAATTTTTGAAATGTCTGATGACTTGTGAAAAGTTATTTTTCGTGACAGTGCCCTTTTAAAGGGGTATTCCACTCAAACATAACTTTTGATATGTTGCTGCCCATGGTGAGACTAGCAATTTATTCCATACTTATTCTTTTCTATTCAGTCTCCTTCCCCCAGTTCTGAGCTGCGCTTTCTGTTGAAGACACGAAAAACTGTGTGTGAGCCTTTCTCTCCATCTCCTCCCCCTTCCCTTCTGATATAAACAGGTCCCTATCTGGAACTTTGTAGCAACTCTGTAATAATCAGAGTGAGTTCATAAGCATTTTGACTTCAGATTGACTTTTTTAGCATTTTAACAAAGCTACGGAGTTGCAGATGAAGCCTGCCAGGGACTTATATACATCAGCCGGCTCCATCTGCAACTTTGTAGCTTCTTTGTAATGCTGTGAAGGTTACTTTGCAGTCAAGTTGTAGATAGCTGTCTCGGAAGGGAGAGGGGAGGAGGGGAGAGAAAAGCTCACACACAGATTTTTTTGTTTTCAGCAGAAAGCAGCAGCTCAGAATTGGGAGGAGGAAACTTAATAGATGATAACAAGCATGGAATTAAATGTTAGTCTCACCATGGGCAGCAGCATATGAAAAGTTTTTTTTTTGTTTGTTTTTTTTGTGGAATGCCCCTTTAAGGCCCATTTAAACAGGCTGATGTTTATGAGCACTCCTAGGAATGGATGGTAAAATCATAGTTATCAGTCACAAATCTCTCTGTCTAAATAGGAGATTTGTGGCCAATAAAAATGCATTTAAAAGGCCACACAAACAGTACAGAAATAATTAGTCATAAAATTGTAAAGACTGCAAGCGAGCACCGATCTCACTGACCAGCACTCATCTGCAGCCATACAGCCAAATATCAGGCTGTGTAACTATACCCTTATGGTTCTCTCTAGATTCAATGTCAATAACAACGGTCATTATTATACTGTAGGGGAAAGTATTGGAAAGTAATGAAAACATAGAGGGGGGTTTATCAAACATGGTGTAAAGTGAAACTGGCTCAGTTGCCCCTAGCAACCAATCAGATTCCACCTTTCATTTTCCAAAGAGTCTCTGAGGGAATGAAAGGTGGAATCTGATTGGTTGCTAGGGGCAACTGAGCCAGTTTCACTTTACACCATGTTTGATAAACCTCCCCTGTGGGCTACGTTTAAACTACGTAAGTTTCCGGCCGTAGCGTGTTCCGTGAATAAGCGGCCGGAAACTTACGTAGTTTGCGTACAATGGAAAGTATACGATCTACGGCTGCACAGTTCACACTACGTACGAACTTACGCCCAGATCGTATGCGGCGCCGTAAAAAATGAACCACACCATTATTTCGGGAATGCCGTAACTTACGCCCGTAGCGTAACATGCGGTCCCATACGTAGTGGTAATTTCTTCATTTTGCCAGCTTTTTGTTCCGATCCAAAAGGTTCTGTGGGGTGTCCGGGGCTAGGCGAAGATTTCCAAGTAAAAGACCGCTGTTAGATCGCTACTAAGAGCGCTCGGGAAGCGTAAGTACGCTACGGGCGTAAGTTCGCGGTCCGTACGTATCAGGCCGCAACTTGCGTAAAGTCCCGGCCAGAGTTTTATACGTATATGTCCGGCCGCAAAAAATATGCGGCCGGACATATACGTAGTGTGAACCTAGCCTAAATGTGTATCACCCAGTATACAGTTTTATTGGGAATTTAAGTAACTGTATACTGAATGTATCTCCACAAGAGATTCTTTTATGCATAGAAGTGGAACAGGTGTGCTAGATCACACATGCCTGTCACTATAGAGAATCCATTATATTGTTTCATTAATGTCAGAATACATTTATATTACCAGATTTGATGGGGCAGAACTTGGCGCCATGTAATTCTCATTTATATTCATTTACAATTGTCTTCAAGTAATATTTAATGGTATTAGTACAAGCTGCATATAATGACAGCCAAGAGTCACTTTTTCAGTATTATATAACCATCACATATAATAGTCTAGCAAAAGTATATTACAGCCCTCGAAATTGAAATTGCAACCTGAAAGACAAGACTTAGGGTTTCCACAGCGATCTGAACTCCCCCAATTCTCCCCCCGATAATCCTAGCAACATTGCGCTGCTATTGGGGGAGAATGGGGGGGCAAGATTTCCACAGCGTTCGGATCACAATCCGAATGGATATGTGAAACCACACTCTAAGGCTACATTCACACGTTCCATAAATTTGTCCCTAATTAGGGATCCGTATTAATGGACAAATTTAGTGACGATTGATTTCTCTTGGGCTGTCTACACCGTCCGTAGATTTACGGATCCGTAATCTGTGTTTTACGGATCCGCAGAAATTACTGACAAGCTCTAGTATGGACCATAATTGCGACACAGATTGTCCCATAGAAGTCTACAGGAACAGCTGTAATTTTTGCGGATGAAACATCCATAATGTCCGCAAATATGGTAATCATTTTAAACTATTTCAACTTATTTAACTATCACCTTCCCCTTCTTTGTTGATCAAAAAAAAATTTTGCAGGCAGAAAAACTACTGAATGTGTAAATGTAGCCTTATATTGAACCTGTTGATTCTGTTGATGAACTTAATGATGTTCCTTCACCTGATCGGTATGCAAGCGCTCCTCCTCATTCCGTGCACAAGCCCTTTAGGATCAAAATGGGGCCTTGTGCATGGAACTCACCTGGCGTGGTCGTAACCATAGTTACCTGAACTTCTGAGAGCAGGAGCGACTGCACGCCGATCAGGTGAGGAGGCAGCATAACAGGTACCCTTTAAGGTTATACAAATTCAGGAAGTAACAGGTGTTGTTATAGGATCTGCAAATGATCACATTTTTAGGCACCTAGTTCCAATCGGTGTCATGTGGGAGGGGCTTCAGCCTAAAAGCCACATTTTTTTCGTCACATGAAGATTCAGAAATCAGATGAAAGGGGTCATCTAGGACTAGAAAAAAACATAGCTACTTTCTTCCAAAAACAGCGTTACACTTCAGGTTGTCTGTGGTGTTACAATATAGCTCTATTCCTCGATTGTCAAATAGTGTCTACACAAAGCATCAGAATGCGTTTGTTCACTATTGAGCCTTCATTTAGGAGCCAAAACGCATAAGTTTTCTGCAAATTACAACCATAATTTACAAAAGTAAGCCGCGTTTTGGCGCCAAAATGGCATCCATCATAAATAACAGTGGTCCAAAGCAATGGCCGCAAAATGGCCAAAATAAGATGTTGTGTGAACATAGCCAAAGACAGCAATGGAGGCCGGAGTAGATATGCAATACCAGGAAATTGCCTTTATGGTGGAACATCACGCGGGTCCTTCTTCCAGGATTAGGCTATGTTCACATGCTGTAAGAGACCGGCCGTTCCGTAACCCAGCCGGGTCACGGAACAGCAGGTCTCTGAAAAGATCATCCTGATGATCTTTAGGGCTGCAGAGTTCTGATGCGAGAGCATCCGTGCGCTCCCGCACTGCACGCTATGGAGCGTACGGCCAGAGCCGCTCAATCCATAGTGTGCACTGACAAGGTTTTCTGCGGCCGCTATTCGCTGAATAGCGATCACAGAGAATTGACATGTCAGTTGTTTGCGCCGCTGCTAGGGATCCCGGCCGGAGCGCATACTATTTGTATACACTCTGTCCGGGATTGCCTAGGCAATGGCACGCATATTTTCGTATAAATCGGCTAAAAGTACGGTAGTTGTTGCCATCGGCAACAACTGCCGTACTTTGTGTGGAGTGGAACACTGCCTCTGCTACAATGGGATCCCGGCCGCAGCGTATACACATTGTATGCGCTCCGGCCGGGAACCCTGTCAGTTCACACAATGAAGCGAGCGGCTACGGCCGCTTGCTTCATTGTGTGCAGGGGAAAGTTCTGATGCAGGCGCGCTTATGCGCCCGCATCAGAACCCTGCGGCCGAAAGATCATCCAGACGGTACTTAACCCCTTAAGGGCAGAGCCAATTTCGATTTTTGCGTTTTAGTTTTTTCCTCCTTGTGCTTAAAAGGCCATAGCACTTGCATTTTTCCACCTAGAAACCCACATGAGTCCTTATTTTTTGCGTCACTAATTGTACTTTGCAGTGACAGGCTGAATTTTTCCATAAAGTACACTGCGAAACCAGAAAAAAATTCAAACTGTGGTGAAATTGAAAAAAAAAGCATTTTGTTTATTTGGGGGAAATATGTTTTTACGCCATTCGCCCTGGGGTAAAACTGACTTGTTATATATGTTCCTCAAGTCATTACGATTAAAACGATATGTAACATGTATAACTTCTATTGTATCTGATGGCCTGTAAAAAATTTAAACCATTGTCAACAAATATACGTCACTTAAAATCGCTCCATTCCCAGGCTTATAGCGCTTTTATCCTTTGGTCTATGGGGCTGTGTGAGGTGTCATTCTTTGCGCCATGATGTTTACTTTCTATCGGTACCTTGATTGCGCATATATGACTTTTTGATCGCTTTTTATTACAATTTTTCTGGATTTGATGCGACCAAAAATGCGCAATTTTGCACTTTGGGATTTTTTTGCGCTGACGCCATTTACCGTGCGAGATCAGGAATGTAATTAATTAATAGTTCGGGCGATTACGCACGCGGCGATAGCAAACAAGTTTGTTTATTTATTTATTTACTTTTATTTATAACCTGGGAAAAGGGGGGTGATTCAGACTTTTATTAGGGGAGGGGGCTTTTTACTATTAACAACACTTTTTTTTTTACTTCAAACACTTATACTAGAAGCCCCCCTAGGGGACTTCTAGTATATACACTTTGATCTCTCATAGAGATCTCTGCAGCATAGATATGCTGCAGAGATCCATGAGATAGGCACTCGTTTACTTCCGGCTGCTGCAGCCGGAAGTAAACGAGTGCCGAGCCGGGGACGGCGCCATCTTGGAGCGGTCCCCGGCCGGCTTCAGAAACGGAGATCGTTCCTCCGGGATAACATCCCGGGGGAGCGATCTCCGCCACTAGACACCAGGGAACAGCTGAATCCGGTAATCGGATGCAGCTGTCATGTTTGACAGCTGCATCTGATTACTGTATTAGTGGGCACGGCGATCGGACCGTGCCTGCTAATACCTACGGTCCCGGGCTACAAGCGGCACCCGGGACCGCCGCGGTTCAGAGCGGGGTCGCCGCGCGGCCCCGCTCTGAACGTCCTTACCGGCATCAGGGCGTAAATATACGCCCGATGTCGTTAAGGGGTTAAAGTGTCACTGTCGTTAAAATTTTTATTGCAGAAATCAATAGTACAGGCAATTTTAAGAAACTTTGTAATTGGTTTTATTAGCCGAAAAATGAATTTTTATCATGAAAAAGCAGTTTGAAGCTCTCCCCCCTGTTATCATGATTTTCCTATGGAGAGAGAAAGTAAAAGCAGCAAAACAGGACAACAAAGAGTTAATTTACATTCACATCGCGGGCTGTCTCCTCTGACAGTCACCACAGACCTCTCTGACCTCTAATAAGGGCTCTGAATAGCTCCCCCGCTGTGCAATCCTTTGTTCTGGGCTCTCAGCTGCTCGCTAATCTTGCTCCTTCCCCCTCCCCCCTCCCCTCTTCATAGACCAGACAGATCCGACTGATGAAAAAACTGTTGAGATTTCCTGATTCTGAGGAGTGGATGGCAGAAAGGAGAGGAGGGGGGACCTGGAAAAAGGCTTTTTACATGCAGATAATGGCAGATTTGGCTAATAAACCCAATAACAAAGTTTCTTAAAATTGATTTCTGCATAAAAAAAATTAACTACAGTGACACTTTAAGTACCGGCCGGGATGATCCGTGCAGAGACCAGCCGTTCCGTGACCCGGTAGGGTCACGGAATGGCCGGTCTCTATAAGTAGTGTGAACATAGCCTGATACTGTGAGAAGAATAAGAAAAATTGTTTGCATCTTGTTTGATTCTTACAAGTTTTGCACAAATTTATTGAGCACGCTTTTTCCACTTAATTTTTTACAAGAATGCATATCATTTTAAAATTCTCTACACCATGGTTGGCTGTGTTCACAAAGTGGGAATGTCATCTTTCTTTGTGAGCAGTGATGAGCGAACATGTTCGTATGTTCGTAAGATCATGACACTAATTGTTCGTGTTCGCCGTTCACAAACAATTTGTTTGAAGTGGTTATAACAATCCTTTTCGAACATATTCAAAAATGCGAACATTTATCTAGTGATGTACACAACTGCGCAATTTACGCCTTGCACCTGATAATCTATACGCATATGCGTATTTCTAGAACGGAACATACGCAACAGTGGAATTTACACTTTACACCTGATAATCTGTACACATGTGCGTAGACCGACGCATACACTTCTATAGTTATTTGTTCGTGAATGGTCGGCAAATACGAACCGATCACGATCGTTTTTTGATGTTCGTGTATGGGATCCAAACCGAACATCAGGATGTTCGCTCATCATTATTTGAGAGTAAAGCTGCCAACTTTTTTGTTTTTGCTGTAAACATGTAACATTCAAGGCACACTGACATTGTGAGCAAGAATGGATATTTTATAGCACAAACACTGCTGTTCATGGCAACGAACTTACTCTTCAGGAATGACTACAAAAAAAGATGGCTCACAAAATTATAATGCTAATTATTAATCAAAGTAAAAAAAAAAATGTTTCATGGTAAACACGCCCGCAATGATAGTCACCTCATTTTCAACACAACATTCACCTGATTTGTTTATCTTGTGCGAAATCCCTGCCGCATACTCAACATTGACAATCTAAAAACTAGAATGACAAAATAATGAATTATTCATCACTGTATACATAGTGGATGATATAGATCTCTCTCTTTGTGGATCTCTTGTCAAGAAAAACATACCGTATATATATATATATATATATATATATATATATATATATATATAAAAATATATATATATTTATGTATATATATATATATATATATATTTCACTTGACAAGCAAAAAAAATTATATATATATACACACACACAGATGCCCAATGTAGCTTACTTAGCTAAAGTAGAATGCAGTTGTGTATGAATAAGAAAATAAGTGATTGACAATGCTATACATTTGTCACTGGCAGCCTGTGTGACAGCTTTGCTGTGTTTCATTTGTCATGTGAAGAGGTGTGACCCACTGTCACTAGTTTATAACAGAGCAATCGCAAGCAAAGGGTCCTGACCTCCCTGCACAAGGGGAAGACAGAAAGCAGATTCATTTTCCATCTTCCATGTATCAGTATTTACTGAGCAATATGTAAATGGAGTCCTATATGGCGGGATTATTACAGAAATGTAGATGGATGTGGCACATTCTGGAACAATATTAATGCATTTATTACTTAGCATTAAATCTTTACGTTAGGCTGTTTATGCTTTACAAGTTATAGGTGAAGGACATGCCTAAAGTGGCTGACATTCTGCTATCATATATAGTGGGGAATATAAGTATTTGATACGCTGCCAATTTTGCCAGTCTTCCCACATCCAAAGAATAGAGAGGTCTGTGATGTCTATCCTAGGTACACATCACCTGTGAGAGACAGAACCTGCAGTGTATCAATTACTTCTTTTCCCCCACTGTATCATACAAGACTTAAAGGGGAAGTCTGGCAAAAAATTAACGAATTAACGGACTGTGGCTCCAGCAGCCACAGCCCGCACAGCTCTGGGAGTCGGGTCGTGACATCACCATTTTATCCAGGAAGTGAAGCCTTCATGCAGTAGTAAGTGCAGGGAAAAAAACACTATGGGGGAGATTTATCAAACATGGTGTAAAGTGGAACTGGCTCAGTTGCCCCTAGCAACCAATCAGATTCCACCTTTCATTCCTCACAGACTCTTTGGAAAATGAAAGGTGGAATCTGATTGGTTGCTAGGGGCAACTGAGCCAGTTTACACTATGTTTGATAAATCTCCCCCTTTATGTGCATTTCCCGTAATAAATGTATATTGGTGATTTGTATAACTTTTGGTGGGCAATACAATACTTTAATAAAAAATTTCACCAGACTTCTCCTTTAAGGACTGTGCCCCCCCCCTCCCCACTATAGTTTAATTATAAATGCCAAACAGCCCTCTTCCATATTCATCATAATACCTGTTCAGTCCTTGCTTCTCATGCCAACTGCTACCGTCTGAGTTGATAAACCTTTACACGCAAGAGATTATGGACATGCCAGGTTGGGATGAACATCTGCATTATATAATCTGAATTATACCAGAATGTTATTCCCAACCTGGCATGTCTATAATGCTATGTATGCTGACTATTGATGGTACCCGTACGAACCCAAACTCTCTGTAATGATTCCGCTGTGTGCCCGTTCCGTGGAGAGGGTGGATACAGCGGGAGGACCGCCTGGAAAACTGGGATACAGCCATAGCCATAGGCTGTATCCCAGTTTTCCAAGCGGTCCTCCCGCTGTATCCACCTGCTCCACGGAGCGGGCAGACAGCGGGAATCTGATGCCGAGCGTTTGGGTTCATACGAACCCGAACCTCTGCAGTTTTGTTCCATCCCTAATGCTGACTGTCTTCTATTCTTCTGGTTTTGCATACATTTTCATGAGGCTCCCACTTTCTTCATAGGATACTATGATCTAGATCTAGTCTCCATTCCCCAATAACTCTATGGTATGATTGCTAAATAAATGTTACTATACTATACTATATTATGTATATTCCATCCACCTTGAATGACATTCAGACGAATGGTTCCTGTCTTCTGTCCACACCATGACAAAGGGAGGATGGCATAGTGATTGATTCAATTGTCTAGAGGGAATGGGGTGTTTGCTGACATTCAGGCTGCAGACTAACGGGTATATGTGCTAGACTAGTGAGGTATAACCATATTTACCTTGTATAACGCATGCAATGGAATGAGACTACCAAAACAATCTTTTTTTTACCCATTATGCTCAGAGAATGCTACAATATGTTGTATCTGACCCGGCGCGGGAATTGCTATGAATGTATTCTGTGTAATGGATAAGCCATCTGAATAACTTGCAGATGATATGCAGGACATTAGTACATTGGGATGTATCAAAAAATAAATCTAGTTTAAATATAGGAAGAACCCCAAGGGGAGACTAGTGATGTGTATATGCAGTATAACATAACAAATGAGATGCCAGATGCTAATAATGTCTGGCTTACGGCTCCTGCATGTATTAAAAAAATTTTTTATTACGTCTGGAAAGGGTAGCTCATATTTAGCCCATTGTTAGTTGTTGATTCTTCAGCAGTTTTCCCGCAGCTATGTTTAATACGGGGATGGTATAGGTTTTATTGGATCTTTTTGTTTATTCTCTTTTTCAAAGCATATAATGTCCATTAAAAAAAGTGGTCTTTGTGTTCAAAAGTACAACCCATGCCTCAGGTATATATAAGTACTTTGCAAATGAAGTCCTGACAGCTGGTAATGAAATGCAGAGGAAGGTCTGTAAATAGGATAGTAGAGGAGCAAGCGCTATAGACTTTAAAGGGAATTTATCCTATTATTTAAATAATGTTTTTATGTTAAACATATTTTTTAAGAATCAAAAATCACTACAGGCAGGGGGTGGGGGGAGGGGTATTGAAAAGGCCAATATGCTTACTGCTCCACAAGCTTGTGCCGCACCACATCACGGAGCTCCTGGACCCCACCGACTTTCATCTTCTTCCTGGTTCCAGATACGTCCCAATCCAGGATTCACGTCACAGGCTAGTGGGGTTTAGCCCACTCAGCCAATCATTGGCTGCAGTGGTGTCCCGCCCCGGCATTGACTGGCTGAGCGGGGCATCCATCAGCCAGGTTGTGAAGTAGCTGGCGGAGAGCTCAGAAGACAGCCGGCAGGGTCCAGGAGCGGAATGCGGCTTTATATTGGAATAGGGACAGGTGACTAGAACTTGTTTTTTGTTTTTCCCCCACCCCCTGCCCAAAATGATTTTTTACTTCCAGGCTGGATTTCTCCTTTAAAGGGGCTACCTGGCACTATAACATCTTTTACATCTTGCTGCCATATAGGAAAACATAAACATTATGCTTACCTCTCCGCACTCCCCCGGTGTCCCCTGATGTCTGTAGCCACCGTTACTTCCGAGACAAGATTCTCTCAGGAGTGACAGCCTGCTCAGCTGAGACAGAACAGCGCCAATCAGTGCCGCCAGTAATTTGCTGCCTCAAAAGTAATGGCAGCTACAGACAGCGGAGGAAACCGGTGACACACCATCAGGACACCAGGGGAGCGCAAAGAGATAAGCATATAGGGGGACATTTATCAAGATCGGCATACTCGTATGCCAGACTTTAATTAGGCCCTGTCCCAAACTGGCCCACAAGTCTCTTAGTGAATCAGGCCAGACCTGCGCATGCCTACAGTGTGTGCAGAAATCTACACCTGCTCCTGGGCATAATATCCGCCTTCTACTCATCTGTCATATGTATTTTCCTATGAGACTTATTAAGTACCTTCTATGATATAACAGTAATCCGCACCACGTCCAAAACAAGGAAGGAGGTCACTGGGCTCTTTCCGGAAGCTCCATAGGAGTGAATAGTCACATGCCTTACTCGAAATGTGTTACTTATCCCCTATCCTGTGGATAGGAGACAAGTTAGTTTTCCTTGGAATATCCCATTACTATTGGGCACGCCAGCTTTCAATCCCCACTGATTATACTGTACATTGAAAGTATTTGCAGCATTTTTCAAAACACAGCCGTTTGGATACATTATAGGGGTCATTCCCATTTTGACTACAATAGTTTAGATTGTGGAACAAATACATTCATTTAGCAAACTCGCCTCCTCCTAATGCTGCTTTTCCTCCCCATGTTCACAACTCTTTGTCTAGGTTACCGACCACCGCTGTGCTATACACATTTACTTGTCTTTTGGTTTGATGGTGTCATTGATAGTGAACCCACACTACGTTTTTGCAATCTGATTTTTTCATCCGTTTTTTGCACACAAAAAAAACGGATGAAGAAAAACGGGTGCATCGATGCATTTTTCCATTGACTTCCATTATTTAAAAAGAGGATCAAAACGGATGTTTTTTTTTTTTAATAAACACAAAAATTAGATTGACTTTTTTTTTTATAATGGAAGTCAATGGAAAAACAGATCAAAACGGATGCACACACATGCATCCGTTTTTTCCAAAAAACTGATTGCAAAAACATAGTGTGAACCCAGCTTAAACTATAGAAACCAGCCAGATTCCACCTATAATTTTTACAGACTTTGAAAGTGGCCCAATCTCTCCTAATAAGTGGGAAGCTATTTCTAGACTTTTGCTTTATTGGCAAAAAAAAAGGAAAAAAACACTAACAAAAAACATGGGGTTCACATATCCTGTATTGTAGGAGTAGATTATAAGACAAGATAAGTATAAAGCAGCATGTTTCATTCCTAATGCTATACGGCTTTTCCTTTGATAAGTATAATGTACCATATGCCCTCTTGTGATTAAAAAAATCTGACGTGAGTGACGCCTGGCAGCCATGTTGCATCTTCAGTCGCTAAGAGATTCGAACTGACTTTTCTGAAAGATTCCTTTCCTTTTTATTCCAAGTTAATTTGACATAAAACTTTTTCTTGTCTTGTTAGATGTACAAAGCCAATAATGACCAAGTGAGTTGTCAGATGGGTAGGATGTAGTGCACACAAATTTACTGGCTAGTCACAGAGAGGAGAAATAATACGATTCCCCAGGGTCTTCTCTCTTATTAGCTGTGAGAAGTCAGCAGAAGGCTGCACACTGCCTTACATTTGTACTACAGCTCCCAAGGTTTGTGGGCAAAAATCTTTAGAGCCTTGACAGGCCGGTGCGCGTTGTACACACTGATGTAATAGAGGGAAAAGCTCAGTAATGCAACACATCCACTTGCTTTTCAGAGTCTCTTTCTGTGGTGATTTGGTTTGACATGAAGCTTTAAAATTCTTTACACATCTAATATGCTCTTTAGGAGAGAAACCACAAATGGGAAATAGAGAGAAGACTTCTGAAGTCTGTTCCCCTTATAAAACGTACTGTATTGCATTGCAGCGTGTTAACATCTGAAATAGGAAAATAAAAGTTCCTCTATAAATATATAGATTGAAAAGTATGTTATAATATGCAGAAACAGCATCACAAGACCAGGCCCAGACCCAAGGCCTAAGTATATCAGGATTCTGCTATAAATGCAGCACTGTATTTACTGCATCATGTGCCCCCAAAAATAAAACATTTCAATCCCCTCATGGGATCTTCGTCAAGCCCCCAACTTACAGGGGAACTATCAGCAGGTTAGAAAAATCTAACCTACTGATAGCCCCTGTTTCCACAGAGCGCAAAGGACAGTCGACCACCTTAAAGAACAGGACGGATACTTCAAGACTGGACCTGCAGTAGAGCACAGTGCTGGTAAAGCTCTCTCTACTGACAGCCGCTCAGCTTAGTAGGAAGGATTCTAACTGCCAGCTCCCCCCAGTCTAGAGACCCAGAGACCCAGCAGAGTACATAGTACATTAGGCAAGGGCCCTCCTATCCGGTCCCTGAAACCTGTTACTTTATCTTCTATCAACTCACTTATCTATCTGTTTAATTGCTACTGTTAATTTTTTGCACTAAGTACTTGAGCACTGTTTGTGACTATTTTTGTACTAAAAAACCTTTGATAAGTAAAGTTTGAAAGTTGCTTAAAGTCATCTCTGCCACCGCACTTGCACGTACTGCTCACGCCTCACCTTTGGCCTAGCCATGTGTCCGGGGGGTGGGTGTTACCACTCCAGGCCACAGTGACAAGTAGCCTCCAAAACACCAGAACCCACCAGCAGGCCCAACATCACCTCCAGCAACCTCGGCCAAGGCAATATTTCTATGGAGCAAACTGGGGGGGGGGGGGGGGAACATGGTGACATGCTCCTTTATGACGGCCATCTTATGGACTGACTCACCACAGAGCAGGGCAGCACAGCCTGGAGGAGGGGAGTCTGATTTTAGCCCTGAGGTACACAGGGAGCTGCTGTCAATAAGTAATGTGAGTACAGTTACTCATACTGTACAACAAACAATTTTACTATAAAGTGGCCAACCCCTTTAATAGATGCTGTAACTTTATACATTCTAGTTGTTGCCTGGTATAACAAATTTAATAAACCTATACAAAAAAGGTTGAGCTATTCGCTTATTATAGTGGCATAATTACATTAAAATTACTTAAAGGAAAGCCATATTAAAAAACAAAATGGCAGTCCCGGGGAAAAAGTTCTAATGCTAAAAGTCTTACACATGACATCACAATATGATCGCATACAAAGAATCACTAATGTCAGATTGGATAAAGTGCAAGTGCTTAGTCATACAAAGTATATTATATACTGTAGCTACTCCAATCCATACCAATACTGTACCCTTGCTCGTATCATACAAGTACCAAAGTTACCTCCAGTAAGAGAACTTCCCCGGGATGCATCAGGCTGTATAGTGATAAATGGTATACTGAATAACATATACAGAATAAGGAGCTACCTCATGTATCGTGTAAATCTGATCTATTTGAGCAATTTCTTCTTTTATGACTATATTGTAATCTGCTTGTAGCACCTGTGATCACTGGCCAGTTTCGTAGTCATGATGTGATTGGCAGGTGAGGATTTCAATGGAAAAGGGCCCCTTTGAATAATCGATTCTATAACTAAAGATACTAATACAGAGGTTCCAGCAACTGCAACATAAAAATGTATCCTTTATTGTAGACTAGAAAATGTACCCGGCGCTGCCCGGGTATAAAGTGTCAGTGTGTTAATTAGATTTGTTCTAAGGTGCCCAGGAGGCCAAGCTAATGGTATTGTTTCATCTGAGTTAATCCGTGGAATTAGTGTATACCTGTAGTGCATAGTTGGAGGGGTTCTGCATACCCACAATGTATAGTTTTTAGGGGTCTCGCATATCTGTAGTGCATAGTTGGGGGGGACTATATACCTATAGTGTATAGTTGAGGGAGGTCCTGTATACCTGCAGTGTACAGTTGGTGAGGGTCCTGTATACCTGTACTGTATAGTTCGGGGGTGCTGTATACCTGTAGTATATAGTTGGTGCTTAATACCTGTAATGTATAGTTGGTGGAGGTCTTGTTTACCTGTAGTTTATAGTTTGAGGGTCCTGGATACCTGTAGTGTATAATTGGTGGAGGTCTTGTATATCTGTAGTATATAGTTCGGGGGTCCTGTATACCTGTAGTAAATAGTTTGAGGGTCCTGTATAACTATAGAGTTGGTGGAGGTCCTGTATACCTGTAGTGTATAGTTTGGGGTCCTATATACCTGTAGTATATAGCTGGTGGAGTTCCTGTATACCTGTAGTATATTTGGGGTCCTGTATACTTGTAGTATAGAGTTGGTGAAGGTCTTGTATACCTGTAGTGTATAGTTTTGAGGTCCTGTATACCTGTAGTGTATAGTTTGGGTTCCTATATACCTGTAGTATATAGTTGGTGGAGTTCCTGTATACCTGTAGTGTATAGTTTTGGGGTCCTGTATACCTGTAGTGTATAGTTTGGGGTCCTGTATACCTGTAGTATATAGTTGGTGGAGGTCCTGTATACCTGAAGTATATAGTTGGTGAAGGTCCTGTATACCTGTAGTATATAGTTTTGGGGTCCTGTATACCTGTAGTGTAAAGTTTGGGGTCCTGTATACCTGTAGTATATAGTTTTGTGGAGGTCCCGTGCACCTGTAGTGTATAGTTTTGGGGTCCTGTATACCTGTAGTGTCCTGTATACCTGCAGGGTTGTATTTACCCGTATGGCAGTGTTATTCAGTCACAGTGTGTCTGTATTGGTCATGTCTGGTATGGCGGTGTTATCCAGTCAGAGTATGGCGGTATTGGTCAAGTCTGGTGTGGCGGTGTTATCCAGTCACGGTATGGTGGTATTGGTCAGGTCTGGTATAGCGGTGTTATCCAGTCACAGTATGGCAGTATTGGTCAGGTCTGATATGATGGTGTTATCCAGTCACAGTATGGCGGTATTGGTCAGGTCTGGTGTGGCAGTGTTACCCAGTCAGTTTGCCGGTATTGGTCAGGTCTGGGATGGCAGTGTTATCCAGTCACAGTATGGTGGTATTGGTCAGGTCTGGTATGACAGTGTTATCCAGCACAGTATGGCGGTATTGGTGAGGTCTGGTATGGCAGTGTTATCCAGTCACAGTATGGCGGTATTGGTCAGGTCTGGTATGACAGTGTTATCCAGCACAGTATAGCGGTATTGGTCAGGTCTGGTGTGGCGGTGTTATCCATTCACAGTATGGCGGTATTGGTCAGGTCTGGAGGTGTTATCCAGTCACAGTATGGCGGTATTGGTCAGGTCTTATATGACAGTGTTATCCAGTCACAGTATGGCAGTATTGGTCAGGTCTGGTATGACAGTGTTATCCAGTCACAGTATGGCGGTATTGGTCAGGTCTGGTGTGGCAGTGTTATCCAGTCACAGTATGGCGGTATTGGTCAGGTCTGGAGGTGTTATCCAGTCACAGTATGGTGGTATTGGTCAGGTCTGGTGTGGCAGTGTTATCCAGTCACAGTATGGCGGTATTGGTCAGGTATGGAGGTGTTATCCAGTCACAGTATGGCGGTATTGGTCAGGTCTGGCAGTGTTATCCAGTCACAGTATGGTGGTATTGGTCAGGTCTGGTATGACAGTGTTATCCAGCACAGTATGGCGATATTGGTCAGGTCTGGTGTAGCAGTTTTACCCAGTCACAGTTTGGTATACCTGTTGTGCCCTGTATATACATGTACTGTATGGATGGAGTAGGGGGTCCTGTATATACATGTACTGTATGGATGGAGTAGGGGGTCCTGTATATACATGTACTGTATAGATGGAGTAGGGGGTCCTGTATATACATGTACTGTATGGATGGAGTAGGGGGTCCTGTATATACATATACTGTATAGATGGAGTAGGGGGTCCTGTATATACATGTACTGTATAGATGGAGTAGGGGGTCCTGTATATACATGTACTGTATAGATGGAGTAGGGGGTCCTGTATATACATGTACTGTATAGATGGAGTAGGGGGTCCTGTATATACATGTACTGTATAGATGGAGTAGGGGGTCCTGTATATACATGTCCTGTATAGATGGAGTATGAGGTCCTGTATATACATGTCCTGTATAGATGGAGTAGGGGGTCCTGTATATACATGTACTGTATAGATGGAGTAGGGGGTCCTGTATATACATGTACTGTATAGATGGAGTAGGGGGTCCTGTATATACATGTACTGTATAGATGGAGTAGGGGGTCCTGTATATACATGTACTGTATAGATGGAGTAGGGGGTCTACCAGTTATTACTGTGGATGTTGTGAGGCAGCTTCCCTAGCAACCATTGCTCCCTGTGAAAATGAAAGCAGTAATCCTATTGGTTGCTAAGGCTCCAACTGCCGTGTCTGCTGCAGCTAATTATATCACCTGTGTTTGCAGTGAGGAGATTTTCCCATTCATCTCTATGGAGCGTTTTTTCCCCTCCCCCTCCCTTCCTGTACATCTGGCGGGGACGGGACCTTCGCAATAACCTTCCCGGGCACCCAATGTATCTGTGTGCCAAATTTGCGGTCAAACGGTTCAGGCGTTTGGAAGTCTATAGAGGACAGACAGACAGACAGAAGGACAGACAGACAGACAGACAGAAGGACAGACAGACAGACAGACAGAAGGACAGACAGACAGACTTTGATTTTTATGATATAGATGAAAATAAAAAGAGTGATTGCACAGTGAAAAAAAAAAAACCTCCCACCAACGTGTTTCTAGCCTCTAGGCTCTTACTCATAGTTGACACTAGGCAAGTTTCTCCCCGCCCCATCCGGCAAAGATGACCTCCCACATTACTGCACAGAGATGTAATGATACAGTACAGTAAGCAGCATTATACATTGAGAATTGTTAGCAAATAGAAGTTAATTAAAATACATCATATCTGACCTGTAATATAAGCCCATGGGAAAGCATGTCTGCATTTTCAATATACAGAAAGCCTCTCTGGACCGGAGTTTTCTCCTTACATGGCGGACACATGACCCTCTCGGCCCCAGTGAGTCATAGAGTTTCAGAGTTTCCATGGTGCACATCTCGGTTACATCTAAGGTCACCATCATTTACCTTGCTGCTATTCTGTACTGTTTTCTCTATGCTTTGTATTCTGTATGCTTTGTATGCTTTAATAGAATATGTTGCCCCACTAATAAAGGACTGAATGCGAAAAGCTTTTTCCCATAAATCTGCAGATATTAAACATAGTACCACCACATTTCACATTGTCTCTTGGCGGGGAGGTTGTTGTAAACAACATAGGTAACTAACCTGAGATCTTCTGTGGATCTAGACTTACTTAAATACTTCCGTCTATTCACGTAATCCAAGAAAGACTGGAGAGCAAGTCACTTCTATGACTCCTTATTTTTCTTTACACTGAAGGTCAAGTTTTTGCCATGGCCGGGGGTAGCTGTGAGGTGGTGGTACAGCAAGGTGGGCTTGGGTACACTTGGGCACTTGTTATGGGGCCAGGAGTGGTGTTGGAACCCAACCTCTGACATACGGGCACTGCTCAAAAAGGGGTTAGCCAAAGCGTAAGGTTTAGGTGCAGGTGCGGCAACACAAAAATTGGACAAAGTCCATTTACTGAACCAAGGTGACTTCTTTACTCGAATAGATTTCAGTGCAATACAGTGCAAAAATAGAAACAGGTTCAGGTGCAGGTGACAGAGATGAGGGATAGGTGAAGAAGAAGTAGTAGTTGGGGTAGCTTTGCAGACAGCAGTGGGCTTATGGCTGGCTTGGGGTTGTGGGGACCTGTCTAGACTCCTTCAGCTGGGGCTCTAGGTAGACTAACGGTTCTGCAGTATCTCCTGCAGACCTTATGCAGTGTTCCTTTGAGTAGCTCTTGCAGACCTTGTGCGGTGCTTTGTAAAAGAAGACAGAGTCCCCTTTAGCATAGCCACACTGACTCTAGCACGACTTGAAGAAAGAATCCCAGGCCCTCAGGCCAGACCTGGGTGGAAACTGCAGCCGCAACTCTCTCTTGTGCACTCTCCTCACTCCTCAGCTAACTAGAGACTCCCCCAACCAGGAACTAACCTCCCTTTTATAGGGGTACCTAAGGTTCTCTGATTATTGAGGATGTACTAGACAGGAGAGAGAAGAGGTGTAATAGAAGTAAAAGTGAGGGAAAGACCTGTGATTGGGCAATACAACAACATGTGATAATAAGCTGTTAACCCATACCTTCCTTAAGCTGTGCACATAAAAAGACATATACATACAATAGAGCATGACACCTAGTGGGGAAAATACATAACACCTTCATCCCCTTCTAGTGCAATACCTGACAGAGGCACTTTACCCGGGTGGTATAAGTCTTAATGGACCACCCGTACTGGGACACTACATTTTCAGTTACATCTGCACCCCTTTAGACTCTGAATCATACCCCTTGAGCCTAGCAGTTATACCCCATTATGCAATAAAATTTCCACCAATCTGACTATTCAGTGGAAAGTACAGTACAAGTCAACAACAGTAAAACCCTTACATCTTGGGAAAGCAAGAATGCAAACACACCATTAAATCAGGGCACCCAAGGATACAAGGTAATAAACTAATTTTTTTTTTTTTGCCTGACCACAGGTCCTCTTTTAAAGGGGTTATCCAGTGTTAGAAAAATGTGGCCCCTTTCTTGCAGAGACCATACGACTCTTGTCTCCAGTTCAGGTGTTGTTTGTCATTAACCCCCTCTCGCCACTGCACAGCAAATTAACATTGCTGCAGTCCGAATAAGAGTCCAAAAACAGGAAGTGCCGTGTTCTCCATGATAAAATAATGAATGTAAATTGCAAACTTGCTTTATATCACACCTACTTTTGGTTTAGATTTTGAAAATTATAACAACAGGTACACCCCTTAAGGTCAAAGCCTATTTTCGTTTTTGCGCTTTTGCTTATTCCATTTTAAGTTTAAAAGTCCATAGCGCTTGCATTTTTTCACCTAGAGACGTATATGAGCGCTTATTTTTTGCGAAACCAATTGTACTTTGCAATGACAGGCATTATTTTTCCATAACATATGCTGCGAAACCGGAAAAAAATCATTTGCGCTGTCAAATTGAAAAAAAACCCAATTTGTTTTGATTTCGGGGAGTTTTGCATTTACGCCGTCCGTCCTATGGTAAAAATGACTTGTTATACATGTTCCTCAAGTCGTTACGATTACTATGATATATAACATGTATAACTTATATTGTATCTGATGGCCTGTAAAAAATTCAAACCATTGTTAACAAATATACGTTCCTTAAAATCGCTCCATTCCCAGGCTTATAGCGCTTTTATCCTTTGGTCTATGGGGCTGTGTGAGGTGTCAGTTTTTGCGCCATGATGTGTTCTTTCTATCGGTACCTTGATTGCGCATATAAAACTTTTTGATCGTTTTTTATTAAATTTTTTCTGGATTTGATGCGACAAAAAATGCGCAATTTTGCACTTTGGAATTTTTTTGCGCTGACGCCGTTTACCGTGCGAGATCAGGAATGTGAATGCGATACTAAATATGTTTATTTATTTATTTATTAATTTATATTTATAAAATGGGAAAAGGGGGGTGATTTGGACTTTTATTAGGGGAGGGGATTTTTTATTGATAAAAACACTTTTTTACTTTTTTTTTTACTGTAACTAGAAGCCCCCCTGGGGGACTTGTATATAGACAGCACTGATCTCTCATAAAGATCAATGCTGTGTATATACACAGCAAAGATCGATTAGATCGGTCATAGATTACTATGGCCTGCTGCAGGCCATAGCAATCTATTGCCGAGCCGGGATCAGCGTTATTCCGACGCTGAGGCCCGGTACGGGCAGAAGAACGGATCTCCCCCCCGCGATCGCATCGCGGAGGGGAAATCCGTCCCACTAGACACCAGGGACGTGCGGCGCAGTGCCTCTAAATGCAGCTGTCAGGTTTGACAGCTGCACTTAGAGGCTTAATTAGCCGGCGCGGCAACGGGACCCGCGCCGGCTAATAGAGGCACTGCCCGGCTGCACCTGTCAGCCCGGGATCAGCGCCTTTCAGAGCGGGGTCCCGGCGGGACCCCGCTCTAAACACCCCGAGCGGCACCATGACGTATCAGATACGTCATGGGTCGCTAAGGGGTTAAGCTCCATTCACTTCAAAGGAACTGAGTGGCAAAACCCCACCCAAACTAGAGACAAGAGTTGTGCTGTTTCTGGAAGAAAGGGGCCATGTTTTTCCTAACATCAGATAACTCTTTTAAGAGCACAGAATTGCTAGAAATACATTTGTAAACACATAAAACTCACTGGAATATATTTCTAATGAAATTACAATAAAGGAATAGTGATTTTACATTGAAGACCTGAACGCCTTCTATATTATTAGCCTGAAAAGAAAACCTAGCCCTTCTGCTAACTTTCTTAATATATTACACCAAATAATTCCTTCAAATAACTAGCAAACACATCTGAATCTACTGTGTGCGGCTATTGTGTATAGGTGCTGGTGCATAGTAAAGCATGACTGAGTCCCAACCCAATGTAGCAATATACTCTGCTGGAACTTAAGAGAATACTTTAGAGTGAGAAATGTATTTGTACCCGTGTATGGACTTTAGTCTGACAACCTTGTGCCCTACAGTGTTCAGTGACTCGTCCTCCTAGGGTGATACAAGCCCCAGTTATTGTTACCTGGGTGAAGCTAGGATCCCAAGGTTATCTGCACTACGAGATAGGATACATAGACCTTCTGGTAGCTTTTTCCTATCCAGGCTAGTTCCTCTAGTGTCTCAGGATACTGCCCTGCACTTTGTAGACTGGTTCACGGTGTGGGCTAGGATATTCGCAGACTCTTCTCCCTTAGTAGTGTTTAGCACTGCATAGTAGACATAGTAGAAGTAGTAATGAAACGAGTTGTCTCAAGCTGTATCTGCATACACACGTGTCTTAGACCAACTCACTTACTGAACCCACAGTAAACTAACTTGTCCCGGACGAGGGTCCTGACAGAAGCCAGGCTCTGGCTTGGCTATAGCAGGACTGTCTTGCTTGTGTCTGTCCTCTCTGAGAATCAGGATAAGACTGACTAAGACTGAGGCTACACCTCCTCCCACCAAGTAACTACTTCCTACAGGGGATGTGTTATCTACCCTTTGAGTGGTGGAAAGGAATGTGTGCAAAAGAAAGAAGAAAGATGATAGGTTGAAAAGTAAAAAGCATCTCCTATAGGTCAGCAAAAGCACATGGTACACATAAAACAGTAACCCATTCCTAACTTCAGCTGTGCAATACATGAGAGCAAGAAAAGGAGAAAACAGGGGCGCCTCCTGGTTTAATATAGTAAGATACGGGAGCTCACCAATAATGAAAAAGGAAGAGGCTCACCTGATTGAGTTGTGCTATATTCTAGGCACAACTCTATACAGCGTATTTTTGGATTGTAGACCGCAGCTCCGTCTGGAGAACCCCAAACCAGGGGCGGTAAAAAGAGCAGAATGTGAGCCAATGGAGGATCACTGGACCTATCGGACTCCGGTACAGCAAGCGGCGCAGGTCTCACAGAGGAAGTAACCAGCAGGTGGTCATATAAGACCAAGAGAGGGAATCCGCAATGCAAAAGGGTTTGATTTTATTTAGCACAACGTGTTTCGGCCCTCCGTTTGCTAGGGGGCCTTTTTTTGGGCATTGCGGATTCCCTCTCTTGGTCTTATATGACCACCTGCTGGTTACTTCCTCTGTGAGACCTGCGCACGCTTGCTGTACCGGAGTCCGATAGGTCCAGTGATCCTCCATTGGCTCACATTCTGCTCATACATAAGAGCATACATACATAAAAAATACTGACATCTAGTGGTGAAACTTTAAAATGCACTCCATCACCCCTTAACCTGGGGTAAGAAGCTTTTTGGAGAGGTGTAAAGGAGAAACACAAAACACCCATTGTGGGACACCACGGGCGTTTTAAGATATTATGAAATATTTATTATATGGTTTATTCTTATCAAAAAGAGTCATTGTAATAACAACAATACAACAGTCATATAGTATAAAAAACACAGACTTAATAGGTAAAATCACAAACTCCGTCACTAATGTCTTATATATTACTTATTACATTGCTTTCCAGTGCACAAGGGACTAAGCAAACATTTCATGCCCCACTGGTTCTCGTAGCACCTAAGGAGGCAAGGAATACAGCCTTATAGGAAGGAAAGAGTTATTTACATTAAAGCGTCACATCCAACTCAAGTACGAGAGTTATTTATTTAGCTGGGAGTAGGTTTTTATTTTTATTCTGAGAGGGTTAGGATTACGATGTTTATAGTGGTCCCAGAAGATGGAATGAAACTGACATTGTATTTTAATAAGGGAAGCAGGCACATTTTCCGCTGTAAAGATTCACTCGTCTTCTGTCAACAATTCAGTATTACGGATATTCTCTGCCATTATAATTTCTGAATCTCATAGACCGAGATGTGGAATATCTAGATTCTCAGTTGCCCTATTGTGACCCAGCACAACCCTATAATTCTGACATTGTGCATCCCACTGGGTTTATTGAATGTTGTGACAAGAGACAAGTATGTTGGGAGAAGATGTGATCTGCTAGGTGTCAGGACCATCCATCCTTCAGCAGGTGATAATTATTTGTCACTTACTAATGCTTAGCGCACCGCAACGTGGCGTAGCTATATCTATCTGAATATATAAGTGCTCGAGTACAGAAAAATTACTGTTCATGTCAATAAACATCATGGCAGTGAATATAATTATGTAACTCTGATTTACATGTTATACTGTTGACTTCATTCTTGTTTCCCTCAACCAGAAGAATTCCCATTGTCAATGAGAAACACCTTACAGTAATGCAAATATATCATGACATAAGTGTCATATGAAAAGTTATACCACTGAATCAGGATCCAGGATTTGGAGTTTCATGTGCTTAGTGTATGTGGCACTTACCTGATACTTTTTTTTTTCTTATCAGTAGTGTGTTTGCTTGTAGTTTATTATCACTATTGATTCTTTATTGAATATCCATGCACAATGGTTTCCTGGGGTGTATATTATGCGCTTACATATTATAATATATGCTCTTACATAACAGTAAATCGAAACAAAAAAATAAATAAATAAATGTATTCTTTAACCCCTTAACGACATCGGGCGTAAATTTACACCCTCGCAGCCTAGTACTTAACGCACCAGGGCGTAAATTTACGCCCGATGTTTCCCCGCTCGCTGTGTGTTCACACACAGCGGTCGGGGAAGATGGCCTGCTATAATGTCACCGATCGCCATTAGTGTGCTACAGAAAGATGGCGCCGGTGCCACCCCCACGATCGCCGTGATAGGTCGGCCAGTACCGGCCGGCCCATCACGGCGATCTATTAGTTAAAAAGTGTCCGGCCGGGTTCTGCACCCCTCAGCTAGGTAGCTGAGGGGTGCAGAACAGGTGTGTGTGGTGCAGGTGTACCATACTCACCTGATCCTGGCCTCCGGAATGAAGATTCGCGGTCCCACGCGTCCTCTTCTCCTTGTGGCCGCCACTTCCGGGTTCGTTCGGTCTTCGTCGGGAATCTTCGGCTCTTCGGGCTTTTCCGTCGCCCCCATCTTCGGCCATCTCCTCCAGCTCCATTCTACTGCCCCCTAGCGGCTGATCAGTGTATATTATACACTGATCATTTGCTTTGGGGTAAAAAGTTTTTGTTTTTGTTTTTTGCCGATCAGCAACTCCTCCTTTTTTGCGTAGGGGTGTTTTTCCCCCCTATATCCTACTGCCACTGTCTGATGATAAGTGCCGCATATAAGTGCGGCATTTATCAGCAGCTCCTTTCTTGGCGTAGGGATATTTTTTCTTACTGTAAAAAAAAACGTAAAAAAAACACTACATTACACCACACTACAGGGAATAAAGTTTTACACTACACCACTACACACATACCCCATATACCAATCCCCATATAAAGATAGCCCCCGGCCTGTTTTCGGTGTCGGACGCATACGTTATTATTGCCTCCGACACTGAAACAGCCAGTGAGGATGAATGGGGGGATCCTTCTTTCCTCCATTCATCCTCATCCTCCTCATCATCCAGTGATGTTTCTGGGGGTAGCGTAGCGTACGCTGCCCCCCAGACACGTCTTTTCCGCCAGTACCGTCCCAATAAGAGATGACGGTATGGCGTGAAATTCTACAAACTTTGTGATAGTACCTCAGGGTACTCTTACAGATTTAGGGTACGTGCACACTGCGGAATGGCGAAGGATAACCCTTTGTGCATTCCGCAGCTGGCACCTGCCGGCCGACTGATGTGGGCGCGCGTCTCCACCCGTGTCATAGACTCCATTCTATGCACAGGCGGATTCCATTGTCCATCCAAAGAATTAACACATTGGTCGGAGAGCGGAATCCGCCCGTGCATAGAATGGAGTCTATGACACGGACGGAGACGCACGCCTTCATCAGTCTGCCGGTGGGTGCCAGCTGCGGAATGCGTGAAGGGTTTGTTGCGATTCCGCAGTGTGCATGTACCCTTAGAGTGTATGAAGGAAGGGACACCCGAATCCTGCATACCCCCCCCCCCCCTCCCATCCTCGGAGTTAGTGGGAAGATCGTTCGGAAACTGATCTTCCCACTGCTGGATAAAGGTTACCACCTGTACGGGGATAACTTTTATACCAGCACCCCCTCTTCCGGTCCCTCGCTGCCCGAGCTACTGTAGCTTGCGGCACGATCCAAAAATATCAGAAGCCGTAATAAAGCCCTAATATTTAGCAGCCATGGAGCGGCCCCAGCGCTTCTGGATATGAAGGACCCCGTATCGCACCAGGACAACATTTTCCAGGTGACGTCCCCCACACTGGAGAACTGGAGACCCCAGGAGAAGTGCAGAGTGTGGCGTAACAGGGGGATAAGGAAGGACACCATTTTCCAGTGTGACACCTGTCCTGATCACCCCGGCCTCTGCATACTGGATCGCTTCAAGACGTACCACACATCATTGGGGTTCTACATTATCTAAATTCTTTCCCTTATTCCTATTTCAGGGGTCACGTTGATCCGGGGATTATTCTGATTGCCATTATGGAGTCGGGAAGGAATTTTTTTCCCAGTGATGAGGCTACTGTCCTCTGCCTTACAAGGGTTTTTTTTGCCTTCCTCTGGATCAACACAGGTTGAATTTGATGGACACCTGTCATTTTCAACCTTATAAACTAATAATTGGCCTAATACCCCCAAATAAATTAGAATTGTCCCTTTTCCCCAGCTAAATAGGTATGGCCGCCATTCCCATTAGAGGATGCCATGATGCAATTACAAAGCCTCTGTGCGGCCAGGACAGTAGAAACCCCGCACAAGTGACCCCATTCTGAAAACTACACCCCATAAGGAATCTAACAAGGGGGGCAGTGGGGATATGGCCCCCTGGTAACGGCCACATTTGGGATGTGAAAATGAAAAAAATGGTATTTTTTATTTTCACACCACATGTTCTACATAAGTGCCCGTCACTAGTGGGGTCCATATCCTCACTGCACCCCTTGTTAGATTCCTTATGGGGTGTAGTTTCCATAATGGGGTCACTTGTGGGGGGTTTCTACTGTCCTGGCCGCACAGGAGCTTTGTAATTGCGACATGGCCTCCATCCTCCATTCCAGCCTCTAAATGGAGCTCTGTCTCTTTGGTGGCTTGCCCTGTGCCCATATGGCACATTATGTCCACATGTGGGGTATTTTCGTACTCAGGGGAAATTACCCTACATGTTTTGCATTTATTTTCTTTTTTAACCCCTTGTGGAAATGGAAAAAATCAAGGCTAGACCAACATTTAGTGTAATTTTTACTCTAAATCATTGATCTTGTCATGATTTTTTCATTTTCACAAGGGGCTAAAGATAAAAAAAACACAAAATGTGTAGAGCAATTTCCCCTGAGTACAGAAATACTCCACATGTGGACATAAAGCGCCATGCGGGTGCAGGGTAAGCCTCCAAAGGGAAGGAGCGCCATTTGGTTTTTTGAGGCTGGATTGGATTTCGAGGGGCCATGTTGCATTTAAAAGCCCCTGTGTTGCCAAGACAGTTGAAACCCCCCACAAGTGACCCCATTATGGAAACTACACCCCTCAGGGAATGTAATAAGGGGTGTAGTGAGCATATGGACCCCACTGGTGACGGGCACAAATGTGGAACAATGTGGCGTGAAAATAAAATATTACATTTTTTACACTATAATGTTGGTCTAGCCTTGAATTTATCATTTTCACAAGGGGTTAAAAGAGAGAAAAAAAACACAAAATGTGTAGAGCAATTTCCCCCGAATACGGAAATACCCCACATGTGGACATAAAGCGCCATGCGGGTGCAGGGTAAGCCTCCAAAGCGAAGGAGCGCCATTTGGCTTTTGGAGGCTGGATTTGGATGGAATGGATTTCGAGGGGCCATGTTGCATTCAAAAGGCCCCTGTGTTGCCAAGAAAGTTGAAACCCCCCACAAGTGACCCCATTATGGAAACTACACCCCTCAAGGAATGTAACAAGGGGTGTAGTGAGCATATGGACCCCACTGGTGACGGGCACAAATGTGGAACAATGTGGCGTGAAAATGAAATATTACATTTTTTACACTATAATGTTGGTCTAGCCTTGAATTTATCATTTTTAAAAGGGGTTAAAAGAGAAAAAAAAAACAAAATGTGTAGAGTAATTTCCCCCGAGTCCGTAAATACCCCACATGTGGACATAAAGCGCCATGTGGGTAGAGGGCAAGCCTCCGAAGGGAAGGAGCGCCATTTGGATTTTGGAGGTTGGATTTGGCTAGAATGGATGATGAACGCCATGTCGCATTTACAGAGCTCTCATGCTGCCAAAACACTGTAAACCCCCCACAAGTGACCCCATTCTGGAAACTACACCCCTCAAGGAATCTAACAAGGGGTGCAATGAGGATATGGACCCCTTGATGACGGGCACATTTGTGCCCATCACCAGTGGGGTCCATATGCTCACTGCCCCCCTTGTTAGATTCCTTGAGGGGTGTAGTTTCCAGAATGGGGTCACTTGTGGGGGTTTTCCAGTGTTTTGGCAGCACGAGGGCTCTGTAAATGCGACATGGCCCTTGAAATCCATTCCAGTGAATTCCAGCTTCCAAAAGCCAATTGACGCTCCTTCCCTTTAGAGGCTCGTGCTGCGCCCGCTTGGCACTTTATGTCCACATGTGGGGTATTTCCGTACTCAGGAGAAACTGCACTACACGTTTTGTGTTTTTTTTTTCCTTTTATCCCTTTGTGAAAATGAAAAATTGAAGGCTAGAACAACGTTTTAGTGTAAAAAATTGTTCGGAAAATCTGTGAAGCACCTGTGGGGTCCAAATCCTCACCGCACCCCTTGTTACATTCCTTGAGGGGTGTAGTTTTCTAAATGGTGTGCCTTTAGGGGTGTTTTTTTATGTTTTGGCACCCCAGAGCCTCTGCCAACCTGAAGTGGTACAGTCAAAAATGACCAAGTATAACAGAGGCGTTGAAATTCACTAGCCGCTCCTTTGTATCTGAGGCTTGTGGTTGTGTCAAATAGAGCAATATGGCCACATATGGGGTATTTCTATAAACTGCAGAAACGGGGCAATAATTATTGGGGTGCATTTCTCTGGTAATAGGTTTATAATTATGAAAAATATTGGATTACAATAAAATCTCTGCACAGAAAATTACAATTTTCAAATTTCTTACACACTTAGCTTTTATTTCTGTGACTCCCCTAAAGGGTTAAGAAAAACTTTCTGGATGTGCTTTTGCAGAGTTTGGGGGGTGCAGTTTCTGAAATGGGGTGCTTTGTGGGGCTTTCTAACATACAGTCCCCTCAAATACACTTTAAACCTGAACAGGTCCCTAAAAATATCTGATTTTGAAATTTTACAGAAAATTTGAAAATTTGCTGCTTATGTTTTAAGCTTTCTATTGTCTAAAAAAAATGAAAGATAGTTTAATAAATGCTGCCAACATAAAGTAGACATGTTGCTAATGCTATTTAAAATAATTAATTTATGTGGTATAACCACTTTCTGTATAAGCAAAAAAGTTTCAAAGTTGGAAAAATGCATTTTTTCACAATTTTTCACGTTATTTGGGTTTTTTTCATAAATATTCGTTATAAATATCGACTCCAATTTACCAGAAATGTAAAGTACAATATGTCACGAGAAAACAATCTCAGAATCAGCCGGATAGGTAAAAGCATCCCGAAGTTATTAATGACTAAAGTGACACAGGTCATTTTCATAAAATTTGTCATTAAGGCCATTTCAGGCTCTGTCCTTAAGGGGTTAAGTATATTAACATAGCTATAGAATCCATGATGGCCAAATCAAGTTTGAAGAGTTTAGCTTAGTACTAGAGATGAGCGAGCACCAAAATACTTGAGTGCTTGTTACTCGATTCGAGTATTTTTCAACACTCAAGTACTGTATTCAAGTAACAAGCCCCATTGAAAAGGGTTAATCTGAAAGGGACAGTTAGGTCCCACAGGGTTAAGTTACCCTTGGACTCCCCCAGACTGTGCTCTGTTGGTGGGGAGAGGAAGCAGGGAAATTATAATTACCGCTCCTACCTCCTGTCTTCACTATTGATGCTCAGCTAACCCGTGGCTGAAGTGAGACACCACTGTAGCTTCTGATTGGCTGAGTGAAGTCCGCTCTGCCAATCAGTGGCTGAGGCGGGATGGCGATAGTTAAGACAGAAAGAAGACTGGAGCGGTAAGTATACTTTCCCCAACACCACCATATGTGGTTCAAAGTTTACCTGTCACAATCGGATCTTCTGGATCAGCAGTCCTGATGGAGAAAAACGGTTTCCCACTCAACCATAATTGTGCTTCATAATAACCAATGTGTATGCCTGTCCTGGTTGGGTCTCCAGACCACAAGAGGTGCAAAGCAGTGCCCAGGAGCTTGCTGGGTACAAGATAAATAGATCCAAATTCAAAGATTATCCATAGCACTTAATCTCATAAAATTCAGGTCGTTTATTAGTCACAAGTACGATACAGTCCACATAAAAAAGAGCTTGCGTATACAGCAGCGTGTGTCGGCATGTCGAAACGCATTGTTGGATACACAAGCTATTTTTTCTGTGAACTGTATCGTACCTGTGACCAATAAAGGACCTGAATTTTACAAGATTAAGTGCTAAGGACAATCTTTGGATTTGGAACTGTAGACCTATTGGAGACCTGACCTTCCAGATTAGCAGAGGATCTCACCCCTGATCCAGAAGGGCTGATCGTAACAGGTATACTTTATTAAGTGTCAGAGCCACGAGCCCGGCCTCTGGCTCTGCCAGGGCGTGCGGCCAGACTCGGAGTAGCGCCAACGGCGTCCCTGGTGATGGGCAGGGCCAGTTGCTGGGGGCGCGCCAACGGCGTTTCTAGCAGCCAGCCTGCTGTTTATGTGCTGCGGCGCTGTTGAGTCCGAGCCCCACGCCTGGCTCTTAGTTCTGCAAGAGCGCATGGCCGGGCTGGGAATGACCCCGACGTCGTCCTTAGTTTTGTGGTCTGGTTGCGGACTGGCTGCTAGGGGCGCGCCGATGGCGTCCCTGGCAGCTGTCTTGCTCTGGTTCCGCTGTGGCACTTTGTTTTAGCCGCGGCTGGGTTGCTTCTGCCCCAGCTGAGCGGCATAAGTTCTGATTAGACTGACAGCTGATCACACCAGTAAAAACACCACACTACACTGGAGCTGGAGTCTCAGCTCCAATTAGATAAGGGGCTGGGACTCTAGGCTGTATAAGTATTTTCCCTGTCCTCATTTGGTCGTCTGCAATAGAGCCTGTTACTCCTGGTGTTTCTTGACCTCGCATTTATTCTGATTTTGATACTCCTGTTTACCTGATCTTTTGGCTTGCATTTTGACTATTCTTTGGACCTCGATTTTGTACTTTGTTGACTGACAATTACTGACGCGGACCTCTGACTTCCCCTTTTTGTCTGTACGTCTTGTCTCTGTTTTTGTGTATACACTTGCATCAGGTTAGGGAACGACGCCCAGTTGTCCGCAGCCAATTAGGGCTGAAGAGGCAAGTCGACAGGGTCAGCTGGGGCAGGTGTCTGTGCTAGGGCTGCACTCATCTGTTGTCATCCCAGTGCCCCCTTCCTGACATTAAGGTTGTGAAAATTCATTATGCTCAACAGCCTTCCAACAAGCTTTTTGTTAAAGGAAAAGTCAGGTGAAATTTTTTATTAAAGTATTGTATTGCCCCCCAAAAGTTATGCAAATCCCCAATATACACCTATTACAGGAAATGCTTATAAAGTGCTTTTTTCCCTGCAGTTACTACTGCATCAAGGCTTCACTTCCTGGATAACATGGTGATGTCACTTCCTGGATAACATGATGTCACTTCCTGGATAAAATGGTGTTGTCATACCCCGATTCCTAGGGCTGTGCGGGCTGTGGCTGCTGGAGAGGATGATGGCGGGGGGACACTGAGGGACACAGGGCACTGGAGGGACACTAAGCATCCCTCTGCCATCATCCACTCCAGCAGCCACAGCCCGCACAGCTCTGGGAGTCGGGTCGTGACATCACCATGTTATCCAGGAAGTGACATCACCATGTTATCCAGGAAGTGAAGCCTTGATGTAGTAGTAAGTGCAGGGAAAAAAGCACTTTATGTAATAAGTGTATATTAGTGATTTGTATAACTTTTGGGGGGGCAATACAATACTTTAATAAAAATTTTCGCTGGACTTCTCCTTTAAGCATTGGAGCAGCATGCAGTACTCGCTCAGGTATCAAGTAATTACGAGTAGCCCAATACTCAAGTGAATACTATACTCAATAGAACATGCTCACTCATCTCTACTGAGCACCAACATTTCTCTGAAGTTTTACCATAGACAGTGCTGCTTTTGTTAATGGTATTGCAGATCAGTACATTTAGGTGACATAATGCTTGGACAAAAATATATGTATCAATGCAGCTCGGTTTCAGAAGTCATCCACTGAAAGCCTGTCATTTAATAGAAAAATAACCTATTTACTATGGTTTTCTATGTTAATTTTTTTTTTTTTAATAATTATTTCTTTGTGTTTTCACTGACAGTTGGTTTTATGGCAGAAAATGTTAAGACTATATCAAAGTACGTAACTAAATGCCCTTTGACAAACAACCCCATTTTCCATGATTGCAGGAAAATAAAACAGACAACAATCTTGTTTTTTTTTTTTCTTCTAAATTATCTTTTCATTTAATGCAGCCGAGCACAAAATAATCATAGAGACAGATTTACGCACGGTGTGTAATCAAACAGTGTGCAGGCGAGAGCATAGGACACAGGAGTTGGGGGTCATATGGGGGCAACTCATTTGAAAGCATATGTTTTAACCATTTAGTGCTAGAGGGAGTGCAAATGCACAGCCATGTAGTGAAAAGGTCACAAAATTAATTTGACAAATTGCTGCTTTATGAATAGCAAACATCCGCTGTTATAAATAAAACATATGCAGGTCTTTTTACATTTTTAATTGTTATCTTGTGAAATTACCATTGCCAGCCTTTTAGTACATTACAATTATGTACTTTAACTTTGCATTAGTAGAAATATCTATCTTAAAAGCACAACCAGACAGTTTGTTAAGTATGGCATCTATGGGAACAAAAAAGATGGCAATGAACTTAAAGGGGTTATCCAGCGTTAGAAAAACATGGCCACTTTCTTCCAGAGACAGCACCACTCTTGTCTCCAGTTCAGATGTGGTTTGCAATTTAGCTCCATTCACTTCAATGGAACTGAGTTGCCAAACCTGCACCCAAACTGGAGACAAGAGTGGTGCTGTCTCTGGAAGAAAATGGCCATGTTTTTCTAACGCTGGATAACCCCTTTAAGTTTAAATTGTATTACTATGCATTGGAGTGGTCAGTTTCAATTAACCGAACCACCACTTCTATTGCTATGACCTTACAAATTCTGATCCGATCCTATACCTATACTAGTGACCCCAATGTCTATACTTCTAATAGGCACATTAGTTGTACTTACTGTGCAGTTATGTCAAACCACTTTAAATATCCCTTTAGAGAAATTTTCTAAATGATACTTAAAGGGATGTCCCCATCACAGGAAAGGGCATAACAATCTGAATCAGTCCTCAGCAATGTTTATCAGCCCCATAGAAAATGTTCACCATTTATTCTGGGAGACTCAGACCTCCAGCAGTCAGACACCCTATGGGCAGGAAGATGTGTGGCCGATAAGTTTTAAAGCCTGCCCAAAAGATGCGATCAGCCAAGGATCAGGCGTTTTCCTGCTCCTTGGCTGATTGCTGTCTTTTTTACACAGTCAATCATCAACCCACAGTGCATTTCTAGCATTGCTCCTGGACGATAACTCGTGTACAATCCTCCTAACATGAATATACAACCACATACATCGCTTTGGCCTTTTTACATTTAACAGACCGGCGCCAGCGCAGGAATGTCGGTGGCTTGGCCCTTTTTTTGAACCGGTTCCCACACACAGCACTGGTCTATTCCCGAGCACCATCCGTGCATGAAGCACTGGGGGCGAGTACAACAACATCCCCTCTGTAATGTGGTTCCATTCATTTTAATGGAGCCGTTTCACAGAGGGGAGGGGGTTTCATCACACTGGGGGCCAGCGGGCCTGCCTTCAGTGCTTCATGCCTGGCTGGTTCTCGAAAATAGACCAGCGGTGTGTGCGGGAACTGGGTGGCGGTTCAAAAAAAGGGACAAGCCACCGGCATCCCCGCACTGGCGCCGGTCTGTTAATGTAAAAAACCCATAGCTATGTACCTGGTGGTACATTCACTTTAAGGCTATGTTCACACTGCATAAACTTACGGTCGTGATTTTTCACGGCTGTGGATTTGCGTTCGCACATACGGTCGGATGTCCGATCGCACTTCCGACCGTAAGTGCTAGCCGTGAACATACAGCCACTGTTTAATGTGGCTTGCTAGCATGATTTCAAGCGGGCTGACACAGGTCGTTTACTTTAAATATAGCTCCCAGCCCGAGAAACCACTCAGAATATATTTTATATCAAAATCAAGTTTACTTTGGCAGATATCAGATGTACGTTCGCGTCCGCATTAAAACTCACGGCCGTAGGTGCAACATTTCCGGCCGCAAATAATAGTCTTGTTCATTTTTCACGGGGTCGTATAAAATCCGACTGTAAGTTCGTACGTAGTGTGCACTTCCCGGCCGTAGTTCCATTGCATTACATTCATATCAGTGAACCTCAAACTTATGTTCGTATTTTTGCGGTCGTAAATACGATAGTAAGTTTACGCAGTGTGAACATGGCCTAAATGTTTCTCTGTACAGGTGGCTCACCTTAAAGGCGTTATCCAGCACTACACAAAAATGGCCACTTTCTTCCAGAGACAGCCCCACTCTTGTCTCCAGTTTGGGTGGGGTTTTGTAACTCATTTCCATTGAAGTGAATGGAGTGTAATTGCAAACCGCACCTGAACTGGAGACAAGAGTCATGCTGTCTCTGGAAGAAAGTGACCATGTTTTTGTAGCACTGGATAACCCCTTTAACAAAGGAAATGCACATGAAACCAGACAACAAGTCTCCAGTGATACACATCATAGAGATTACTATATAGAAAAGAAATATAGAGAATATATTGCCCCCTCTTTCATTTTTCAAATAATGTGTCTAGATTATTTTTTGGCTTAAAGAGGACCTGTCACCCCCCGCACCGGGGTGACAGGCTCCCCACCCCCAGATAGATCCCCTTATACTTACCTCATGTCGCCGAGTCCCGCTGCCAGAGCCGGTCCCGGGACGGAGATATCCCGGTGAGAAGCCGGCGCACGCGCTGTGGAGATGAGTCCAGCGTCCATAGAGAATGAATGGAGCCGGACTCATCTCTGCCGGCTTCTCACCGGGATATCTCCGTCCCGGGACCGGCTCCGGCAGCAGGACTCAGCAACATGAGGTAAGTATAAGGGGATGTATCTGGGGGTCGGGAGCCTGTCGGGGGGTAACAGGTCTCCTTTAAGGAAACTGTAGTATTAAATATTGCTGCTATGGGGGGATTTGGGGAACATATGTGATGTTAAGAAATTGTAAGCATGTGACATATGATTTTGTCTTTTCTTTGTTATTGAAATTATTTTTTGTATATTGAAAATCATATTTAAATAATAAAGAATTAAAAAAAAAATATTGCTGCTAGGAATGCCTAAATAAATGTACAACTGGGTGTCGCCAATTAGAGGTCATCCTCAAAGACAAGTATATATTTACATCAGTAAAACTCCTTTCACAGGCCCAGTACAGCCCCGTATTCTTTAGCCATGAATATTATATTATATTGCTGCTGTACTTAATGAATGTTGATGAATTTGTGTTAATTGATCTAATTTATCACACAATATGTGCGACATAGCACAACTGACACCTTGTATAGCATTGTTAAATTATTAAGTGACAGCCTTTCAGACAGTTGTGAGCATAACTGTTTAGGCCCTGGCTAAATACATAAAGGTCACATCGAGTGTTATAGCTTTGCTTCAATGTGTGTATAGTAATTGTATCTTTATACAGTTTATTTTTATGCCATCCTTTTTTATAGTGACAAATGATGATAAACTGTAATAATGCTGAACAAGGGCCCGTTTTACCTTCATATAAATAGCTAAAGGACCGGAAATCTAATCTGAACATTTGAAAACATTACTGTCTGAACTGAGAAGTTATAAAATCTATTCGCTATAGGATTTGGTAATGAGAGAAAGGGGTCATTAAAATATCTTTCCTTGACACAGTGTACAAGAATACTGGTATTAAAAGGATTATTCCACCTTTGAAATGTATGTAATATATACAGCTCAATAGCTGCAATATAGTCTGCAATATAGTCTCTATAGTCTCATATCAAAGACCAAAAACAATGCAAAGAACAGGGTTCTCCCGAGAGCTTAGACATGGCACACCCCGGCTGCTGCATCCTTGCAGGAAAGAAATGAAGAGGTGGCTGTGATTGTGCCTGGCTCTCTTCATTCACGTCTATGGAAGTACCAGAAATAGCCGTCCAGCCATGAACCTCTCTAGTTGAAAGAATATTTAAAGGAATGAACCAGCAGGTACATCACTTTAAGATTTTTACATCAATAGACTTTTGACGGCACAGGGACACCAATGCCGCGGTCCTTTTTTTCAAGTGTGGCCCGGTTTCTCCTCATGATGGCGGTCTATTCTCAGTCACCGGCCCGGCCTAAAGCACTGGAGGTGGGCCCGCCCGCCCCTAGTGTGAAGGAACCCCTCACCTCTGTGACGTGGTTCCATTGATTCTAATAGAGCCAGGTCACAGAGGGGAGAACGTTACACTGGAACGTTACACTGTGCGCAGGAACCGGACATCGGTTCAAAAAAGGACCGCGGCATTGGTGTCCTTGTGCCGGCAAAAGTCTATTGATGTAAACATCTTGAAGAGATGTACCTGCTGGTACATTCGCTGAAATGTGGAAGGGTACCTGGTTAATTAGAAAGTGACAATTAACCCCTCGGGGGCCACACTGTGCTGGTGGGGGGGATTATACTTTCCAATCCAGTATTCTATATGTCTTCACTATTGCCAATCAGAAGCTGAAGCAGGACACCCGCCTCAGCCGCTGATTGGCTGAGCTGCGATAGTGAAGCCAGAAAGAAGACTGGAGCGGTAAGTATGATTTTTTCCACCCCCCACCCCCCATGTGGTTTAAAGCAGTGCTTCTCAAACTGTGAGGCGGGCCTCACCGGTGAGGCGCCCCCTAGTTGTTGGTGAGGACCAGTTGAGGAGTCAGTTTTCACAAAAGTAACTATGATCTGCACAGTCCTTTTGCGATCTTCAAAAATCTCCATTTTAGAAACATTATTCATTTATTTTGTACTTGCTTTATTAGGATATAGAGCTTGGGTGATGAGTGAAAGCTAGCCCTAGCTTTATTTTTAGCTTTCACCACAGATGATGAGGCCCAGGCACCCTCTTAGTCAGTCTTGTGAGGTCCAGGCATTGCCTTGGTCTGTTGGGTGAGGCTCCAGTAGAAAAAGTTTGAGAAGCCCTGGTTTAAAGTATACCTGTATTGGATCTTCCACATCAGCGGGACGATCCTCTGCTCCGTAAGGTCAGGTTTGCATGGATTCAGAGAAAAAGTGAGAGGATAATACATTATAGTCTGATTGCGTCTCCTTATCCAAAGCATTTTGCATTTCCACAGCCTTAAAGGGGTACTCTAGTGTGGGGGCACTTTTGCGCTTGGACCAGGGACGAGGTGGGCGAGGGAAAAGACGTCCACTCACCTCCTTGGTTCCAGCGGCGGGTCCCGCATTGCGGCGCTCCGGTGCGCGGCTCCCGGCCGCTTCCAGGTGTCTGACGCGGGCCCGAGACGTGACGTCTCAGGTCCGCTCAGCCAGTCAGTGAAGGAGGCGGTATCCCGCCGCTGGAACCGGGGAGGTGAGTGGACGTCTTTTCCCTCGGCCTTCTCGGCCCCGTTCCCAGCGCAAAAGTGCCCCCACGCTGGAGTACCCTTTTAAAGCTTGTTGAAAGGATAGTCAGAAGCCTTTCCACAAGCTTTTTGTTAACAAGCACCATGCAGTAATATCTCGAGTATCGAGTACTTTTGAGTAGTCCAATACTGAAGTGAATGCTATTCTCTATGCTCACTCATCTCTAATTAGGAAGGATATTTTTTTTTAATTTTAGAGAAAATTCATCTACATCATTCGAGGTGGTTTGCTGTTCCAAATTGGGGAAATGTATGGGACCTTCTGGTTCTTTCAGGCTAGCTTTTTACACTTCTCATAGTAGGAGCTTTCACTAACGTTAACCAGAGAGCTGTGTAGCTGTAAGGTCTAGGTCTAGACCAGAGGTCAATCTGTCGACTTCTGTCCTAAGGAAAAAAGGTTTAATTCAAATGACTGGTGACAGGAAAGCACATCCTCCATACTAGTAATGCTACAGTGTACCTGCAGGGCTCCCCACTGATAGATTCAGTTGTTTGACTGACAGATGGGATAATTCTTCTCAAAGATCATGTTACATATGTCCGTTGATGGTCTCTCAAGCAGCCTGTTTGTTATGGTGGATAACGCCTGTGGTCCTGGGAATAACATTTATGGAAACAGCATTTCCTGCTGAATTCCTTAATATGGAATAGATATGGAAATATTGTGATTCATAAAATATAGGGATGAGTCAAAGATCTTTGACTTGGGCTTGGAATTATGACTTTAAGATATAACTCACATACTGTAGCAGAATGTAATTTTGCTCTTTATCCCTTTTTTGAGAGGTCCTTTACTGAGACTAGGGGACCATGTCATACTCAAGTCAAGTTATACCTGAAGTGGATGCTGGCTTTAAACCCATTAAACCCACGGTGGGGCCACAACTTGCTTTATTATGGACATAAAGATACATGCATATTAGGCTTAGGTGAACGCAGCCTTAGGCTTATGTTCACACACAGTCAAATAATATTAAAATACAACTGTAATTTTGAGGCAAAAATATGGCCATATATTTAATATGTAAGGCTGTGTTCACACAACGGCTTTTTTGGCATTATTTACAGTCGTAATTTGCATAGTATTGCATAATATTATGACCTTAAGGTTACGTTCACACATATTTTGGCCAGTATTTCTGTCAGTATTTTGATCAGTATATGTAGCTAAAATCAGCTGAGGAACTGACAGAGAAAATAATATAAAGATTTTCACAGTTTCTGTGTTTTCATCCCACTCCGGGTTTTGGTTGAAAAAATACTGAACAAAATGCTATGTGTGAACATAGCCTCAAACAGTATTAGTATATAGTCTAGAGTGGTTCTTTCATTTCCATTATAAAAGACCAATCCAGTCAAACTTATTATATTGCACACGTTGCTGATTCTTTTCAGATACAAAGGGTCCCACCATTGGTGGGGATTCCCTCTCAACTATTTGCAACCCATTAGGGGAAATCCACCATTTGCGATTTGCCTAACTTTCTGGGAAGTAGAATTACCTATGATGTCTTTACCAGATTGGCTAGCTTCACAACGGCACTTCAGCAAGGCTGCACCTACTGCAAGGGGAGATGAAACTCTATTACCCTAGGTGGTCCCCTATAATATTGAGGAGGGGACATCACAATAAGGCTATGTTCCTACAATGTAAAAAGAAGGACATACAATGGCCATCATTGATGAAGATGAACATTGCCTTATTGCAACCTATTGGGAACTGTGAGCGAACGTGTCTTACTAACCAAGGAGTGGCCAGAATGCTGCTCTGCTCATATTAGTATGTGTGATAATACACTGCAGTTACACACAAGCATGGGAACAAGTGCAGCAGTATAAGGGTATGTCCACACTATGGAATTCTCGCAGAATTAAGCACGTAATTTCCACTAATGGATTCCGTGCTGAATTCTGCCCATTTGCCGCTTGCGGAATTCATGCAGAATTCACGCGGAATTCCGCACAGAATTTTTAAAAAATTACATAGGCTTCTATGGGATTCCACCAGCGTAATCCGCCCAAAGAATTGACATGTCAATTCTGCAAGTGGAACATGGATCCGCTGCGGAAAATTCCATGCGGGAATTCTATTGTGTGCACGGACAGGCGGAAATTCAGTCATGCTCTATGGAAAGGAGCAATGTTGCATTTAAACGGGCGGAATTCCATGCAGATTCCACACGCTTTTTGCCGCGGAATCTGCGTGGATTCCGTAGTGTGCACGTACCCTTACTGTAGATGCATGCCCCATAAACAACCTTCTCTATAACTGTAAGGGGAAGGCCACTAATAAGACTTTCCTATGAGTTTTTGCAGTCATTTGAAAGAATTTATTGCATGGGCATATAGGCTGGCTAAGACGCATGCCAATCTGTATTTAGTGTATCAAGTGCGACATGTGTAGGTATCCACTCCTAGCTTAGGATCCGACAGGGGATTCACCAGCACCCTGGTGGATATGACTGATGTGTTTGTCACACCGTTTAAGGCAGGGGGGGTGGGCCACCTTTCTTTGCTGTAGAGAGCCATTTGGGCATTTTTAAAATCATTTGAGGGCCAAACACTACACAGCCTTCACACCTGGCTGTGTCACTACCTTGTAGATTGAAACAGTTTCCCAGCTCCCGACATGATTGTGATACATCATGCTGGGCAGGGAAACACTCCAGTACAGGAATTTCCCCGGCCGTGTCATCCGTGCTTCATGGAACAAACATGGAGCAAGTGACTGCAGCCTAAGAGGCTCCAGTGGACCTCATGCTGTTTGATCGTGGTCCACTGGGATCCCCACAATCCTGAAAACAGGAATACAAATGGACGGAGCACCCAAAGCTGTGCCTGCACATCCACAGCATCCTGCAGTCCATTCATGCTCTGGGGGACAGTAGCGGACTATAATAGGTCCGTTTCGGGCCTGAGCTCCTGGGGGGACCCATGGACACCCAAAAAGACTTATACTTTCAGTGGTGTACTGTCTCCTGGCTACATATCTGCCATGATTTGCAAAAAAAAATCACTGCTTTTTTACCGCAATTTTTTTTTTACCAAAAATCAATTCATCATGATATTATCAATCCTGTACTATGAACACCACGCTAGTGTTGCCATAGTTACAGTGGGGTGAGGGGCCTAGGTTTGGTACAGCTCGGGGCCTATGGTAAAGTTAATCCATCCCTACTGGGGGATCACCAAAACATTTGAGCAATGAACTCAAAAATATTCAGTCTTCCCTTAGAGAAGGAATGGGACCACGGTGGCCACTCTATTCATTCTGGCGACCATTGTGCCATTCTCAGGATCGTGGAGGTCCCAGCAGTCACACCCCAATGGATAAAACATAACAAACTGAGATGGGATTACCCCTTTAAGGCAGCCTGAACACTTTACATTTTTCTTTTCTTCTTGGAAAACAAAGTTTTGTGTTGCTCCCATTGCTTAGTGTAGAAGAAACAGTTTTTTTTTCACATGTGCAAAGTTAAACCATTTCAAAGCCATCCCTTTATGACAGTAGTAAATACAGTGTACAAGGCCACAAGGAGATGATATATTTTTGCACTTGCGATTTCTTTGTAATCTTCCGAGTCTATAAAGGTTTTTTTTGTTCAGCATCTGCTTCTTGACAGATCATTCTCAAACTTCGCGGACATCTGTGCCGATACTGTTAGGAATTTGTATGTGTCTCTAGACCAAAGGAAAACATGTTTTTCAGATGAGAGAAGGAAAGGATTTATTGATGGTGCCAAAAGTGCATAGATCTTTACCAGGAACTGTACAATGGCAGCTTAGTGCGCCCCTTGTTGTATATCAACATAGATTCCATTGCGTTCCATGTTTTTTCCAGGCTTTCCGTTTGATGGGTGATGAGAAATGTAAGCAGTCTTTTTGCAGAATAGATGTGTCTGCTGTGAAGTGCAATCTTTCCCCTTGGCACATGTGTGTGATTTTGCTACATTAGAGCTCTAACAACTCTGTCTCTGGAATTCCTTAGAGCGAGTCTGGGAAGTCGGCGCTATTTGTAGACTGGATACACAGCAGAAAATAAATAACAGTATATTGAAGGTTGAGGTATAGCTATAGAAATCATATCACAGCCATAAATGACATTCCGAGAAAGGATCTTGGAGCCATGGGAAAATATAAATCCAAAATTATTGTTTAAGATTATTATATGTATTGATTCCACAAGATAGAGAGGGGGATATATTAATGATGTTTATAATGGAAATAAAAAATAAATGGTATTGTGTCGCAGGATGATGTCATATACGGTAGATAGAACGTGTACGAATATGGAGGTAGAATGCATTGGTCCCACTTCAGAACATATTGGGCAAAGGAGGCCATCTTGTTATATAGTATATAGATGGCTGCTAATAAAGATCATGATCAATATTAGCGGCCGTCTATATAACAAGAAGGACGCCCTTGGCCTATTTCTTCTTGAAGTGGGAACATAGTCTAAAACACATGTGGCATGTATGCTTAGTAGAGATGAGCGAACCGGGTTTGGGTTCAAATTGATCCGAACCCAAACGCTCGGCATTTGATTAGCTGGGGCTGCTGAACTTGGATAAAGCTCTAAGGTTGTCTGGAAAACATGGATACAGCCAATGACTATATCCATGTTTTCCACATAGCCTGAGGGCTTTATCCAACTTCAGCAGCCACCGCTAATCAAATGCCGAAAGTTCGGGTTCGGATCGACTCGAGCATGCTCGAGGTTCACTCATCTCTAATGCCTAGTATACTTTGTGACATCATAAGGCCCACAATATAAAAATATGGTCAAATTATTTTTTCATTATTATTGTTGTTAATTATTATTGTCGTTGTTAATTATTATTATTATTATTATTATTATTTATAATTCTCATTAATAAAGACAATTGTTTTGCAAAAAAGGACATTACTTGCCCTTTATTTTTACATTGTCTGAAGTATAAAGGCCCTATTACATAGATTTATCTGACAGATCATTGAAGTCAAAGCCAGAGACTATAAACAGAGAACAGGTCATAAAGGAAAGACTGAGATTTCTCCTTTTTTTCATAATGGAAGTCAATGGAAAAACGGATCAAAACACACAATTGCATCCGTTTTATTCATTAGTTTTTCATGGGTTTTATTTGCAAAAAATGTCTGGAAAAAAAAAACGGATTTCAAAAACGTAGTGTGAACCCAGCCTAAGGAGCACAAAGTACACTGCTTGATACATGTCCCCCTATATGTTCACTTCATAACAATGACGACTGTTCCAACTATCAGTAAGGACCGAACATTATTTGCAGCTGTCATTACCGATAGACAGACATCATTTTGTGCTAAAATAACAGAAGAACCAGGCAACATAGTCTAAAAATGGAATGGACAACAAATGTCTAGTCAAGCACTTACATATAATGGTTAAAACATACAATATAATAAAAACACAACATACCAGACATACAGAATGTATTTAAATACAATATCTACATATAAAATAAACAAGGTGGATAGATGAAAATATATAGAAATAAAATCTATTATTTATTTCACAATATTAAAATTTGCATTGCATTGGTCATGTTGCAGTTGCCTATACGTTTTGGGCAAAAAGTGGCCCTTAGGCCTCATTCACATGTCAAATCTGCAAAACAAATTGTCCATGGTGATCCGTGATCTGAATTTTTTTCTGACCCCCCCAAAAATGGCAAGGTGATAGTTAAAATAAGGTGATGCATATTTTTTGCTGATGTTACAAATGCATCATCCGTAACGTCAGCAAAAAATGCAGATCCCATCAACTTTTATTAACTAATTGTTCCGTAATTACGGACTACACTAGGACATGTCCTGTTTTTTTGTGGAACAGATTCCGTATCTGTAAAACTACAGATAGTGTGAATAGAGTTTAATGGATCCTAAATTTGATTGTAATTCCAGATCCACAATTACGGACAGAGTTACGGAACTAAATCTGTAATATAAGGCCTAAGTCATGGATTAATTAGTTATTACTAGAGATGAGCAAAGCGAATGTGGGGAATCAAGATTCGCTGCGAAACCCGCAGTCAATGCGCTTTGTTCTGCTAAGCAAATTCCCAACAATTTTTTAAGGAAATTGGCAAGAAAACAAAATGGCGGCGGCACATGCTGTCTGGAGCGTCACTGGGCAGGAGAAAGGGATTAACCATAATCCTTAGTGCCCGTCCAATCAGCTGCAGGCCCCTCTGTGATGTCAGCACCCCCACCTCTATATAAGGTGGTTTGGTATTGGAGGTGGCCAGTGGGCTGTGTGTGCAGAGGAGAGAGCAGGATGGCAGCAGGCAGTTACAGCAGAGCAGGGAGAGACTAACAGAATGATAAAGGGACAGAGAGGAGAGGAATGGCGGAAATTGGATAATTGACATTTTTTTTAATTGTTTTTTTTTTTAGTTTTTGACACTTTTACAACAACATGCTTTAACAAATTCGCCCTTCTGTAATAGTCCCAGTATTGTAGCTACTATACAGTGTAGTTTCGGCTGTTCTAATCAAATTTGTTAAGATTTGATCTGCCTAAAATAGTGATGCATAGGATGTGTTCACGCAACGATTTTCTACAGCCGTTATCTGATGTTCAAAATAACGACTGTTATTTTGAGAACCAAACAACGGCCGCTGTTTGGTATGTTCCAACATCTGTCATTGCAATAACAGCTGTTGGAACATTATTCTAGTTCAAAGTCAAAGATAGCCCTTTTGGGGGGGGTGTTTAATTAAAAGGTCCATTGATTTTAATACAAAGGAGGGTGAAAAAAAATACTATGTGTAAACAACCTAAAATATTGGCCATTATACACGCAATAACAGTCGCAAATTATTGACAGAAACATTAATTTACCAGCCGCTGCGAAAAGCGGCCATTATTTTACACATAAACTCCAGTGAAAATCATTGAAAACTGAAAACAATGGGCATTATTTTAAATTCAAATATTTTACAGTGTGTGAACATGCCCTAAATATTGTATGTACTAAAATCTTATTTTAACCCCTTGATGACCCAGGGCATACCCGTACATTTTGGGTCGAGTAGGGGGGTTCAGAGGGGGGTCACACCGTGATAGCAGCTGGGAACCGTGGCTATTAATGGGCAATGTCCCCCATCCGTGAAGGTCTAGTGGATCGCCCACCCCAGCGATGCGATTGCAGAGGGGCAATACCTCTTTCTTGCAAAGTCGGGACTCTGCACTGTAATGGCGCTGATCCCAGCTTGGCACTCTATTGCTTTGGGCTCCGGCATCCCGGAGCAATGAATCACTGATCTCATGGATCTATGCAGTACGTATGTACTGCATAGATCTCAATGAGAGATCAGTGTAGTTATAATAGACTAGAATAGGACTTCATCGATGAAAAATGCCCTCCCCCAATAAAAGTTTAAATCACCCCCTTTACATTTTTTTTTTTAAAGCCGTCAAATAAAAGAAAAGTCACATAAATTGCCTATCATACTGACTTGAGGAACATATGCAATATATAACTTTTACCATAGGGCTAAAGGTGTAGACATAAACCCCACCCCGCAATGAAAAAAAAAAAAGGTTCCTCTTTTTCCAATTTCACCGTGCAAACAATTCTTTCTGGTTTCGCTGCACATTTTATGGAAATTTAAATCTGTCATTGCAAAGTATTATTGGTTTTGCAAAAATAAGGGATCATGTGGGTCTGTAGGTAAAAAAAAATGCAAGCACTATGGCCTCTTAAATATGAGGTGGAAAAAAACTAATTTCAATCATACCTTTTTTTTTCTTTTTGCATAATCCACATCTGAAAATCTGCAAGAAAAAACAACACTCCTTGCTAAGGATTTTGAGCTGCAACAGTTGTCTATTTGTTATAATTCAATAAAAAAATTATTTATGCTTTTTTTATGCTTGAAGCACTGATTTTTTTTTTTTAATTAGTCTTTTGTTTGACACTTGTACAGAGAGAGATTATTGTTCTGGTTGAATCTGTAGGAAATGTAACCATCATCTGGAACAAATATTTACCGAAAAATAAATAGCAATTCTCAAGGACGAGCTTCCCGTAAATTAGGAGTCTATTTTATGCAACAAATAGTCGACATTTCGGGAGAGCAGCCTGTGGCTCCGTAGCCATTCCCAAGGTTTTACAATAGGTTGCCTCGGGTTTCGATCAGATCTTAATACCCAGCAATCAGCCATGAATGTGTGCGATGGGACAAAGTGCAAAGTTTATGGAGGTTTCTAGACTTTTATAGGACATAATCCGCAGATGGAATAACTACAGCGTACTGCAAGGTATATATAGCGGCATAGAGTTTATAGAGCAAGTCAGTGGAGGTAAAGGTGAAGCTGTGGGGAGTAATTATTTCAGGATTAAGCAATAGACACACTGCAAAGTATACCAAGCTGAGACTACAGTCAGCCAAGTGTAAAACTTTCCAATATTTTGTACACAGACCACATGAATTATTGTTTTTACCAAGCTTTACTTTATCCTTTGCTGATAGAGAGAAAACAGCAGCCTTGCCATTTAAATAGGAAAATGATTGATAGTCAGGAATGTGCATGCAGTCTCCTATTTGCCTTTTAAATCATGCTATTCTAGCACAGTCTGGGTTTGTCTGCTTTTGTGTTTGCACTGTGGTTTATTGAAATGTCATACCTCCCTGGATCTAAAGGGTTTTAAGCTTCTGTTTATTCAGAGTGTACATAACACTGTGTTAGTGTGGGCACCTGACTTAGCAGTGCTAGACTATTCCAGCCTCTATAATTATCTACCATCACCACAGGGATCAACTGCTCTGATTTCATGGAGGAATAAAGGCCTGTCTGTGGCAAAGAGCAGGAAGGCCGCTCTGTTCCTGGATTCTAATCAACTGGGGATTTGGTAGAAGCAGTAGTGCTGTTCCTGATTGTGGGGGACAGAGCCGCATTCACACACACTAGTGGGGGAGATTTATAAAACATGGTGGCTCAGTTGCCCCTAGCAACCAATTAGATTCCACCTTTCATTTTCCAAAGAGTCTGTGAGGAATGAAAGGTGGAATCTGATTGGTTGCTAGGGGCAACTGACCCAGTTTCACTTGACACCATGTTTGATAAATCTCCCCCAGTGACTGTGTTCTGTTGAAAACTTTATTGTTGCATTTTTTTTAGCCGCCAGAATTACTTTATGGTGAAATAAAAGATACATAAGGCTGGGTTCACACTACATTTTTGCAATCCCTTTTTTTCGCATTTGTGTGTATCTGTTTTGATCCTTTTTTCCATTGACTTCCATTATAAATAAAGAAGTGGATTAAAACGCATCTATTTTCTTAACGTACGCAAAAATGAGGTCAGGTACGTTTGGATGTGTTTTTCCATCCACTTTTCCATCCGTTTTTTTGCAAAACGTAGTGTGAACCCAGCCTTACATACAGTGTATCTGCAGTTGTGCCATTTTTTGGTCCAATGACATTTTCCCCAAAAGCTTCTTCTTTGGAGCAGAATACATGTGTCATATGCCTACAGGCTTCACTGATCTCAATAGAACATACACGCCATTGTCTACAAGATGTGGGGGGTACAAGATGTGGCATAGGCCCAGAATTATCAAACTGCCGAAAACCCATGCTGTCTGGATGGGGCTCAGAGTGGTAGTGTTTCATGAACCTAAAGGAAAATTCCGGGCTGGGGTGATTTTTGGCAGAGTGGCGGGGAGGGGGAGGATGAAAAAAGTAACATGCTCTCCCCTTCCCAGAACCAGTGCTGATGCCGGTATCCTGCAGCTCCAGTGCCCCAGGCCCGACGCTTCTGTGTCTGAGAGGGAACTGGGGACATGACGCGGAAGCCCGCTATGGCTGCTGACTAGCCGAGCAAGCCTGGCACATCACGTCCCAGGTCCACTCTCTTACCAGGGAACAGACAGGGGCTGGGGGACCGGAGCATCAGCGCTGGAGTGAGGTGAGACCATGTTACTTCTTTCATCCTCCCCGGCCAAAAATCACCCCAGCCCGGAGTCCTTCTTTAAAGGGAATCTGTCAGCTATACTTTACCTTCCAAACTGCTGACAATGTTAAATAGAAGTTAAGTCAAGGAGACATATGGTACCTTTCATATCTCTGTCCGTGCTGCCAGGATGTAGAGAAATGATTTTATTCTCTTGTACAAGGAGTCAAAGAGGCTTTTCCAAGCTGCCACCTGGAATGTCACCTCTCTCCCCTGCTACCTTCATAATATGGGCCAAACAGAGATATCCTATAACAATACACAATGTGCAATCACAGCTCAGGATCTCAGGGACTCATTGTGCTACTGAATAGTGTATCGAGTGTAATCCATGGCACACTTTCATATCCATGGTTACGTATACAGGCTGTCAGGTGGTGTCTCGAGGTGATAGGTGGATATGACACATTGTTTGTGCAGTATATCTGTGATCTTGTATACCTGGTCATGACATGTAATGCGTTTGAATTCAACGGTCAATGGTACCTCCAGAAGTCAGGGGTAGGGATGGGTAATCCGGTAGCCCCAACGCTAGCCAATATATTTTTGGCATATATGGAAAGTGAAAAGGTATTTTCAGTAACCAACAGATTTTCTCGCTTTATACATCTATATTTGAGATACATAGATGATATTGTCATTGTGTGGTCGGGAGGGGAAGAAAGGTTCCTGGAGTTTGTGGGATACATGAATGATAATAATTTCAACATGTTTTATACATCTGTGTATGGGGGACTGGAGCTGGACTTCTTAGATGTACACCTGGACATTAGCAGCGGCACACTTACCACATCATGCTATAGAAAAAAGACGGCTGTCAATTCACTGCTTAATTACTCTAGCTACCATCCACACCACACTAAGAGAGCGTTACCGTACAGTCAATTTATCAGATTGAGACGCATAAATAACAATGAAATTTTATTCACTAAACAGGCAGAGGAATTGAGCCACCGACTGAGAAAAAGAGGATATCCCCAACAACTAATTAGCGAGAGCCTCCAGAGGGCGTCAAGTATGAACAGACTCCAATTGCTCACAACAACAAAACAGCGTAATATACATATAAATAAAAAACACAAGGCAGATAAAAAAGAGTGATATTCACATTTGATTATTCACCCCTGGAGAGAACCATTAAGAACGCTATTTACAAAAACTGGCACATTGTAGAACAGGACGAACACCTAAGAGGACACATTGCTGAACGCCCCACAGTGACATTTAGACGCACTCAGAACATTAAAGATCTACTAGTCCATGGGAGACTTGACAAACAGAATCCACAAAAAGAAGGGTCATGGCTTACATCCAGGTCAGCCAAGGGTAATTTTAAGTGTGGCCATTGCCACTACTGTAGATCATTAAATAATGGTAGATACATTAAATTAGGTGGCCATGAACATGTGGTCAATGACTTTATGACATGCAAAAGCCAGTATGTGGTATATGCTTTAATCTGTAACTGTGGCAAATATTATATAGGGAAGACCATCCGTCCCATGTGGAGGAGATTCTCAGAGCATGTCAGATCAGTGCAGACAGGGAAAGGTAGCCCCCGCATGATCAGACATATTCAGCAGGAACATGATGGGGATTCCTCACAGTTACATTTTGCTGGGTTATGTATTGTCCCTTCCCCAAAAGGTGGGGGTGATAGAAAGCGGTTGCTCCTTCAAAAAGAAACTGAACTTATTATTAAATATGATGCGCTTGGCGCCCTGGGTCTTAATACTCGTAGTGATGTGAATATTGCATGAATCCCTATATCCGAATATGCTAGCCAGTGTATTTTGTACTTTATTTTAATGGATGTTTGTTTGTCACTCACATTGTTTGATAAAGTTGCACACATAAAAGGAAGTGACGTACCAGTCACATGAGGGTTCGTCAAAGCGGCACTAAGCCGCGAAACTGCGGTCACCCACCTTGTCTCCCCCGCTCCCCCTGCGCACAGCAATAAAAGCCGGATGGTCTGAATACACTGCTGGTGAGTGCCTCCTTTTATCCTTTATTCAAAATTAAGATAGTGAATGTTTTGCTGAACCATTAGGTACCAAACCAATGACTTTTACATTTTATAGTATAGTACATATCCTAACAATATGCAAAAGTACATAAAAAAATTGGATATCAGCAGAAGAACCACCTGTAATCCCATTTTTGGATATGAATTATCTGGACACTAATAGATGAGGTTGAATATAGTCCATCAAATAGTTGCCCACTTGCTCTTTCCATTGCAATTCGTATTGTTCCAGAGGCTATTTGTGAAGTAAAGGAACTAACGCTGAGCCAAACCCCATGTTATTTAGAAAAGATGTAATTACCAATGAGTGACCATGAAGTGAATACAGCTGTTAGAGTCATATACATTGGAGTTTAGTACTTCGGCCTTTTGTGCAGTAATAGTCAAATCAAGATATTCTTAGCCAAATAAAATGTGTTTATTTACAAATATAACAAAAAAGTATTTGCCCCCTTCCTGATTTCTTCAGTTTTTGCATATCTGACAAACTAGTATGTTCCAGTTATCAAGCTTCTAATGTTGGAATCACACACACAGATGTTTTTTGTTTTGGTTTTTAAAACTGCAGCTTTTGTGCCAGTTTTTGTGCCAAAACCAGAACTAGATCCAGAAAAAAAGAAGAACAAGTCCTTCTGTTATATTTTCCATCCCATTGCAATCCCCTCCTGGTCTTGGCACATAAACTGCAGTGGCAGTTTAAAAAAAAAAAAAAAAAAAAAAAAAAAACTGTGCGTAATTCCAGCATTAAAATATTAGACAAAGATTATTCAGGTAAACACAAAATACTGTTTTGAATCATAATGTACTCATTTATTGAAGAAAAAAAGCTAAACACTACCTGGGCCTATAGAAAAAAAAAGGTTCAGAATAAACAAGATATTCAAGACAGGAGAAATTCTAGCAAGCTCAAAAGAGACTAATAGCAAGCACTTAAATCAGGGCTAAGAAACAGTTTATAGCAGTGCTTCTCAATTCCAGTCCTCAGGCCTCACCAACAGGTCATGTTTTGAGGATTTCCCATACAAAGGACACCTGTGAAAATACCTGATGCACTGAGTATAATTATATCACCTGTTCAATACTAATGAAATCCTTAAAAACATGACCTGTTGGTGAGGCCTGAGGACTGGAATTGAGAAGCACTGGTTTATAGGATTTCAAGAATCTGCCCAAGAAGTGATTGGAATGGACCCTGACATCACAGCCACACATCAAAAGGAACAGGGGAAACAAGAGGGGCAAGGAAAGATGTCAATCACAGAGTGAGCAAGGAAAGAGGAAGCTCAGCAGAAGAAGAGATAAGTGTGGTGGAGATTCAATTACCACAGCAGAGAAGAACAGATAAGTAAATAACAAGATACCAAGAAAGCAACAATCATGGCTGAACATGTATCCTAGCTGTACTTTACAATCGGCAGGTGGCGCAGAAGCCTGAACGGGTGCGAATGTCACAGGTGTCTTGTCTGGTGATTCACTATAGCCATGCTGCAAGGAAAGGAAATAACAACCAGTCAAATTCACTGTGGCCAAACCTGTGTCGGAAAAATTTGCCATGTCTACATTTCTTCAAACACTAACATAGTTTGCAAATAACTCTTTGATTGCTTGGCTGTATAAACCGAGGTCCACGATCATGTATATGAATGAACTGTAGCCATTTATCCAGCGTCTCAGCTCATTTTGGTATGGGTAAAACCATTTTAATGGTATGATCAGCATGAGATTTTGCTGAGAGTGATATTGCTGTCCCAAAGCTAATTAAGCTTGAGTGTGACTATGCTAATTATCAGGTCCAGAATGAGGCTTCACACCAGGTCTAAATTACACTGTTCTCAGCGGGCCAGGTTTTTTTTTTCCTATCTCCTTGCCCTTGATGGACAACTAATAACCTCTTATTTTCTCCCAGCTATTTTCCCCAGATGTGCATTGCTTTTTGGATGTGTAGAGGAGGAAATGCATTTTAATAACAATAAATTAACTTTTCTTATCTTGTGATTTAACCCTTAAAACAGAGGTTCCCCTTAACTGTAGGTCAGAAACAACACTATCCATAATACAATACAGTTATTTACACTTACAACCGGTAGGCAAACCAAGATCTATAATGCAAGAATAATTTAGATAAAGTTTTTATAATTAATTACAAGTGTCGCTCTCTCTGCAGCCAATTGTAATGATAGGATAAGGAATTATGTTCTGATTAATTTCTCAATAGTTTCCTATCATTTAAAAAGCAGCACTTGGGCTGTGTACAGAAAGGTTGGCAGGATGACATATATATGACTATAAGGACAAGAAGTAAAACTGCTTACTATTCATTTGATATATTAATAATTAAATTAAATTCATTAACAATATTAATTATATATAATTAATTGTCAATAATTTATTATCTTTGTCTCAGTTTTTTATCATCTCCTTGGTCGGGTAATAATTGAATTTAAAGTGTCAATGTCGTTTCAAAAAACTTTTGGGATGTCATAGATGTGTCAAAAGTTTTGATCAATCTGGGTCTGAGTGTTCAGACCTGTACCAATCTTGTGCTGCTCAACCAATTTGGCTTTGGGACACACCAGGCAGCAGAGTCTAATTCCCCTTTAGGTCTTCACCCTTTCCCCTGGTCCACTCCACAAGTGTGGTCCCGATGTTAGCAAGTATATGTAGTCAGCAGGCTGGGTTATTAGTAGGAGAGTCAGTGCAGTACCAGGGATGAGATGAGTATCGTAGTCAGACAGGCAAAGGATCAGGGGAAACGGCTTCAGGGGCAGGTCAGAGAATCCAAGTCTGTAACAGGAGAGGCACACCATACAGACAGGGGTCAGGCAATAAGCATAAATCGAAGAACAGGCACAGGACAGAATACATAGAGAGCCAGCAGAATAACACAACATACCTTCACTTGGAATCCAAGAGTCCAATAATGCTCAGGTAAGGGAGGGGCTGCTGGAGCTAGTCCAAATAGGTTAAGGTGGCTCTGTTTTGGCAGAAGTAAATTGCAAATCTATATAACTTTCTGACACCAGTTGATTTGAAAGAAAAAGATTTTTGCTGGACAACCCCTTTAAGACATTCTCTTGAATGTCAATAGAGCAGTATTAACTTCGTAAGGAGGCTACCAACAGTGGCTTCTCTGAGACAACAGTTCTGACATTACATCCACTGCCAATGGACTGTCCTCCCTGTATAGAGCGCAAAATACTCAAAGTTTGCCATTCCTCACTAGTGATCTTTGAAGACTTTTTTGCTCAGAGAACACACACAGTGGTTTTTACTCTGAATATTAGAGGTTTATTGGATTATTCTACTTGGATGTTGTTGGACTCCCTACATCCAGTTCTATGATCCACTTTTTTCTGCATGCATCTACCACGTGCTTCAACTTAGATTGATCGGTGCTGCTGGACTTTGTCTATTTTCTTGTTTAAATGCCTGATGACGTGTCAAAAGTTATTTTTAATGACAGGTACTCTTTAAGGGTCTCACATTAGTTTAATGGGTTGTTTTCAATATGTTAAATACAGTAGTAAAATTGCTTGAAGATAATGAGGAGGTTAAAGAATATTTAGAATTAGTTTTCTTGTGAAAGTTTAAGTAAGTCACTTGTCAGATGGAAATGTGATGTTTTAATGAACGGAAGGAAAGAGAGTAATAATAAGTAAGTCTTTTAGAAGATTCTAGTCAGTTGACATGATTATACAGTAGCTACTGCTGCATTTCCGTAGAAGTTTTTGCATTAAAATAATAATGTCAGATTTTACCTTTGTCCTAGGCGAAGCCGCTCAATCATAATGTACAGTTATGCTGGTTTCATGTATGGCAGGTTTGTTTTTGTTTTTTGATTTTTTTAACTACCACTGCAGTTTATGAGACCTGCTGATGACTCAAGCCTCCTGCTATTTAAGAGACCCTTCGTCAGCATGGGGCTCTCAAGCCAGTGTTGGACTGGGATATTTGGGGCCCACCAGAAGAAATGATCCTGGGGGCCCACCAATGAAGAACCAGTGAAAAAGGACATGTCAGCCAATGTTAGTGCACGTTCTAAAGCTGAGGGCCCACTGGAGGATCCTCCAGTCCTCTGGTGGGCCAGTCCGACACTGTCTCAAGCTATTCCCTTCTTTGTTTAAATCAAGGTATGGAAAAATTCTATCAGAAAACATAACAAGAGTAGCCGAAGCACGCAGGGAAACAGAGACACAAAGGAAGGGCAGCAGTAGCAACTCAACTCAAGTCAATTCAAACTTTTTTCTTGTGCAACTCAAATTTTTTCTTGTGCACATCTATAAGACAGTAGATGGGGGCACCCAAGCAGAGCTTTTGCAACAGGGCCCATAAATGTTTAGCTATAGCTTGGATACAGACTACTGTATAGCAGAAAAACCTTGGAATTTTTTTTTTTTTTTTAAAGACTGACATGTGTGATTCCGACCCCACAAAGCCAACCGTTTTGGAGATGCCCAGTCACCTAGCAATCACTCTTTTCCAATTTTTTACTCTTTCGTCAAAAATGTTCTGCCTTATATATCCCACCAATAGACAGATGCTATTGTCACAAGATAATTACTGTTATTAACTTTAACTGTCAGAGGTTTTAATGTTATGGCCCGACTGGTGTATAGTAAGCCTATTCAGAGAGTGGACAATGTCATGAACAAACAGCTATGATCACATAGCTCCAGGATCATCGCTTCTCAGATTCCTACCCTTCCATCATTCACATAAGTGGTAGCAAAACCCACGTGTCACAGGCAAATGATATAAAATTGTGCAGGACATTAGAAAAAAAAGCTTTTATGTCTCATTAGAGCAGATAATGCATATAATTCATCCTTAGAACAGTGACATATTTCCAGTGCTGCTCCAGCAAGACTGCCCTAGTGTAAATTTCACTGTCTTCCTTTTTCTATCAACTTCAGGGAGAATAATCTCTTAAAGTGGACAGAAAAGGCCTTTAAGACACAAGCATCTTCTAAATCAGCCCGAAAGATATATTATAAATCCTGTTTTCTAATTTTATTGAAAGGGGGGAAGGGCTTGTAAAAAAAAAATGTAGTTTATAATTATGGATTATAATGTGATTATAAACAGTACAGTCATAGCTGATCCATTGTTCTCATTGACATAAAGCACTGTGAAGTATGCAGATCTGAAAATCTGGGACAAACGTTATCATGTGACAGTGACATCTTCTTTACCTTGTTAAGAAACCTTCTAAAAAGTATTAGAAGCAGTATAGTAAATATAAAGATGGAGGAGGGGGATGTAGCTGCAGATCCCCTTTATTATCATATCCGTATGTAGTGAGAGGCGGGGAGCAGAAGAGAGAGGCATTGGATTGGATCACACTGCTGGCAACAGCACTGGCATTATACAGTTAGCAGGTAGAGAGGGAAAATCTGCATTGTCAAAAGAAGGGATGAAGGTAATGGGGAGGAGGAGAGCTGGGAGGATGCATGCCAAAATGTCCCACTGGCTTTGTGATAATACTGGGGACTAGTGATAAGCAAACATTCTGATATTTGGTTAAGATCCCGAACACGAAAATATTGCAATCGGTTCGTGTTCGACAAACATTCGCAAACATATAGTAGAAGCGCATGTTACAGTTTAAGCACGTGTACAGATTATCAGGTGTAAAGCGTAAATTACGCAGTTGCGTACGTATGTTCAAAAATGATCGTTATAACCCTTCCGTTTATCAAACAAATGTTCGTAATCGGCAAGCTCAAACAATTAGCGCCATGTTCGTGCAAACATACGAACATTTACTAACATGTTCTCTCTTAACTACTGGGGACCAACACATATTACATACAATGACCCAGAACAGGGACGTAGATAGGATTCATGGGGTCCCATAGCAAAAATCTGTACGGGGTCCCATGAATCCTGTACAGCCCTCTCCCACATTGAGCTGGGAGTATAACGCTGGGGGAATTCACCAGGTCAGGTGATTATGTGTACAGGGGAGGCTCTTTTGGTTGGAGGGACAATGCTGCCCCAGGCGAAAGGAGAGACTGTTAGGGCAGGAAGCCAATTTCTTCTTGCTTCTTGCTTTGTCAGTCATTCAGAATTCAACTATGAGCATTCATCATAAACCATTAGTGTACAAGCCCTGTAGCAGTGGCGTGGTCTGCCTTTATGGTAACTACACCGATGACCCAGATAGTTGAAGAGATATCCATCTATCCAGTCTGAAAGTATCCAGGGCCATATTACCAGCTGCTGCTGCCCTAGGCCGTAAACCTGAAGACGCCCCATCTTGGGGAGCGTGATTTCGGCCACATGCATTTCTCTACATGGAGAAACATTGTCTGAATCGTGTTTTTCATGGTTTTTAACTGCTTAAAACATAAACAAATTTCCACATTGAATCAGTGATTAGAGCTGTCTGCTTATTGTCTGAAGGAATTCACACCACAGGATTGGTAGATTGGTAGGTAATAGTGATGAGCGAGCATGCTTGTCCGAGCTTGGTACTCATTCGAGTATTAAGGTACTCGAAGTTGCTCAATGCTCGGACAAGCATCTTGCGATACTCGAGAAAATGGCATCATCCTTTTCCTACAAGTTTGGGCGCAATTTCTCAGGCAATAAACATGCAGGAGACTCTTTGGTACATTGTGTGATGACGTGGGACCCATACAGTACATGTCGATAGCAGCGATTGGTTGGCCAGATCAGATGACCCGAGCATATAAGAATCTGGGTCGGCGGTGCTCGCCTCACATGCATGCTATTGTCTTGAGGTTGACCACCAGGCTGTTGCCCATAATTTGGTGTAATGGTGCGATTAGCCAGCCCCAGAGGCATCCATGCATGCTGCCCCTGCTGTTTCCTGTCCATTTCCGTGGTGTTTCCATCATTTTCTGAGGTTGACAGGTTTTCACGCAACCTTCCTTGGGCCGAGCTTGAGTTTCCCATTTACTTCAATGGGGTTTGTTATTTAAAACGAGCACCCGAGCATCGGTAAATATTTGTCCAAAGTACCGAGCACCCGAGCATCACTAGTAGATAATATCTCCAGGCGTCACGTCAGACCTGACCAATACCACCATACACCCCCCCCCCACCCCACTCGAAAAGACACCAGACTTACTGGCAAGTGTGAATGGGAGGTGGGAGACTAAAAAAAAAGTGCTGCCCCCCTGCAAGGTGCTGCCCTACGCACCGGTCAACGGGTGCCTAGTGGTAAATACGGCCCTGAAAGTACCTACCAAGCAAAATATTATTATTATTTTTACTGCAGGATTGTGGTATGTCAGTGTGATGATATGCTTGCCAGCCGGCAATATTACAATACAATATTGTCTATGCAATATGCATAGGTGCAGATTACCTGCAATTAAACTCAGTACTACGAAAACCGATTGTCTCAACTAATGCTGTAAGTTAAAAATTTTAGCAATCCCCCTCCCAACATGTTTTACCACAATATATGTGGCTTCATCGTGGGTAAATAGGAAAATAGGGATCAGGCATAGTAAACTTTATAATAGAGGTTTCAGGTTATAATTAGAGATGAGAAAATTTGCCGAAGTTCGGGTTCGTATGAACCTGAACTATCGGCATCTGATTCCCGCTGTCTGCAACCTCCGTGAACAGGGTGGATACAGCCTTACGAACCGCCTGGAAAACTGGGATACAGACATTGGCATAGGCTGTATCCCAGTTTTCCAGGCGGTCCTTACGCTGTATCCACCCTGTTTACGAGCCTGCAGACAGCGGGAATCAGAAGCCAATAGTTCAGGTTCATACAAACCCGACCTTTGGCCAATTCGCTTATCTCTAGTTATAATTTCTATCTCTGATTCCATAAGTCCCATCTATGCAGAAAGGATAAGTTTGTCCTAGTTCCAAGTTATCTATTTGAACATCCAAGATGTGCTCACTTGACATGGTTAAGAAAGATGTTCTTTGCAATTAAAGGGGTATTCCACTCAAACATAACTTTTGATATGTTGATGCCCATAGCGAGACTAACAATTCTTCCATACTTATTATTATCCATTCAGTCTCCTTTCCCCAGGTCTGAGATGTTGCTTTCTGCTGAAGACACAAAAAATTGTGTGTGAGCTTTTCTTTCTATCTTCCCCTTCTCCTCCTTCCTTCAGAGACAGCTAATGTAAACTAGTCCCTGGGAGTCTTTATCTGCAACTTTGTAGCTTCTTTGTAATGCTGGAAGGATTAAACTGAGGTCAAGTTGCTAATGAACTCATTTGGGGGGACTTACGAAGACTTATATTAGGCCCGCCCCCTTTTCTCCGGCAGGATTCGCTAAGAGGCGTATGCGTACGGCTGGGCGCACGAATCTGGGCCCAGCGTACCAAATTTACACCTGCTTCCAGCAGGTGTAGATTTGCGTCAGGATTTGCGAGCAGGTGTAAATCATGATAAATGAGGTGCGGGAGGAGGCCACGTCTCCTCCCTGCCTCATCACGCCCGCAAGTTCCGGCAGTCTGCCCATCGGGCAAGCTGGGCGTACGGGAGGCGTACGCCAGGAAGAAGGGGCGAATCTACGCCTTCTCCCAGGCATACGCCTCTGGCGTACCTTTTATAAATCCCCCCCATTGTGATTAATCCTCCCAGTATTAGGCTATGTTCACACTACGTAAGTCTCCGGACGTAGCGCGTTCCGTGAATAAGCGGCCAGAGACTTACATAGTTTGCGTACAATGGAAAGTATACGATATACGGCGGCAAAGTTCACACTACGTAAGAACTTACGCGAGGATCGTACGCAGCGCCGTAAAAAATGAACCAGACCATTGTTTGAGGACGAAAATGCCGTAACTTACGCCCGTAGCGTAACATGCCGTCCCGTACGTAGTGGTGTTTTCTTCATTTTGCCATCTTTTTGTGCCGATCCAAAAGGTTCTGTGGGGTGTCCAGGCTAGGCGATGATTTCCAAGTAAAAGACGACCGCTGTCAGATCGCTACGTAGGGGGCTCAAGAAGCGTAAGTAGACTGCGGGCGTAAGTTCGCGCTCCGTACGTAGCCGGCCGCAAGTAGCGTAAATCCCCGGCCGGAGTTTACCGCGTATATGTCCGGCCACAAAAATATGCGGCCGGACATATACGCAGTGTGAACATAGCCTTACAAAGTTGCAGATAGGGACTTGTTTACATTAGCCATTCTAGAAGGGAGAGGGGAGGAGTGGTTTCATAGCAGAGACGGACTGAAGAGCTCACACAGTTTTTTGTGTCTTTATCAGAAAGCAGAAGCTTAAAAGTGGGGGAAGGAGACTGAATAGATAATAACGGATAGATAAGTACGGAATGAATTGTTACTCTCACCATGGGCAGCAACATATGGAAAGTTTTCTTTGAGCAGAATACCCCTTTATTAAAGTAAAAAATTTCTGCTTATGCTTTGGCCTTTATTTTGTAAAACAAACCCTTCCACCCTCCTCAGCTGGGAAACCTCAAAATTATTTTTAATTAAATCCAACGATGTGCACGCATTAATATGGCTGATGAATGGGTCGCGAAATATTCGTATTGCCTTCCATCAGACCTCACGCTATACATTTTATAAATGAATAATAAATAATAATAAAATAAAAGCAGATGAAGAAATTCAAGAGTATTTAATACCACATTCTAGTGAACTGACTGAAATAACTGCCTCGTATTATGAGCCAAAAAATGGATAAAAGGTATAATATATACCCATCCGCATAACTGCTGCATTCCAACACACAGAACTGCAGTGTCTGCAATACAATAGAAAAGGGTGTCAAGAAAAGAAGGCCATTTCCGGTTATTTAACCACTACTATTTTGGTTTCCGTTTTTTATCACAGGGCCTAGAGCAGATTTGGCTGGCGTACAACCATGCTGACCTTTGATGTCTAACGCCATGCCTCTGTGTGACGAATGCAGAACAATAGGGAAGTGTATCTGGCATACTGCACCGTAAAATGGCGTAACCTGCCGAGTTACCCAGTAGAATTATGTTATGACTACTCGGCCCACAATTACTTTCCAGACTGTTTCATCTTTGTTCTCGAGACGTGGAAAAGTCCTCCAGTCATTCATGATCCCACCATCAGATAATATCTTCCCTTTGTTTCTTTTTTGTCTGAGTTACTGCGTTAATTTTCTGCTTTTCCATTCTCTTCTGATCCTGCTAATTATGCCTTAAATTCTTATACCTCTATGCATTTTCATTTGAGTTTAATAATGAGGATTTTAATTATAATTTTAATGCTTTGGTTCTGCTGTTCTATTTTATATTAAATTGCAGTTTCTTTTATTACTCTTCGCGGATGAAATCTCAATAACTGTTTGACTGCCAGAGCTCCGCTAAACGATTAGACTTTTCAGCGCGCTTCTATTTGATACTTTGATTTTAGATTGATAACTCTACAGCCTGGGAAGAGAAGAGTTAAAATTCAAGACTTCAAACCTGCCAAAAGGAAAAGGGTGCCTTACCCATTAATTCTACAATTGTGCAAGATGAGCAATTCATAATGAATAATATAATACAATCTAATAAAATATAATATCAAATCTAATGAATAATAATATGAAACTCGTCAGATTATTTCATATGTAAATACAGACATACACACATTTAGATATGGATGTACAGTATATACTTTCCATATATGTATATAGATTTTTTTTTCTCTTTTTGCTATATTTTACAATAAAATAAAAATGTAATAATGGAAGGAAACAATATAAAAACAAAATTATTTTAGATTCTTTAAAACGTCAGCCTTTGTTGTAAAAACAGCTTTGTATATTTATACCTAAAACTTGTTGACGGCTTTTCATATACTTCAGGGATGGGGAACCTTCGGCCCTCTAGCTGGTGCAAAACTACAATTCCCATCATGCCTGAGCAGCCAAAGCTGGAGGGCTGAAGGTTCCCCATTAGTGTAGAGCAATGCTCGGATACTGCTTGAATAACTGACGGCCATGTCATTTTCTGGGTAAAACAGTGAATCACAAGCCAGCTGGGATACAAAGTCTCTGTATTATGCTGTGATAGTTTAAATCTTCAACATCTACAACAATGTTTTTATACTGACGATTAATAGTAGTGAATAGAGTGAACAGATTTAAGCCAAAAATGGGTGCAAAGGTCAAGGATCCTGTTCCAAGAATCCAACCTACATTCCACCTATTGACTTTAGTAAATCTACCTACTGAGGAAAACTCTCTACTTACTGAGGGGCACTTATCTACCTAATAGGGTTACCTACCTACCGAGGGAATTATAACCATTTTAGACACTATGGGTGGCCAAAAGATGAGGATGATGATGTTGTGAAGTGTGTGAAACCTAAGATGTTTGTCCCCAACAGATTCTGTGGATATGGTTAATGGTAGGTACAGGACCTCTTCATTATGGGCCAAATATAGAAGAAAAAGGAAAGAGAATGACTCCCTTCAGAAAAGACGTCACCTGTGAGTCACTGGATGTAACTGCACAATTATCACTGTACTCTCACTATGTGAAGGTAATATGGGGCTGTATATAGTATAAGTATAAGTGCTTCAGTTCAGTATTGATATTATTACAGTCGCAATATGTTAATTTATATAGTGGTATATATTCCTCATATAGTGGTATTGGTAGGCCTATGGCTATTATACATAGGTACACAGTCCACTTCGCTGGGGGAGGGGTGCCATTTCAATTTTCACCTCAGACAGCAGAAAACCTAGAATTGGCCCTTCCTCCACTGATCATGAGACTCCATTCTGAATGAAGCACCAGTCATACACACTTGCAGTTCCACTAACATGCTGCAGGAGGGCCAGATATAGCAAAGTGCTGCACTGGACTATCTTTGGCAGTCTCCAAAAAGTCTAAATTGAGTAGCGGCACACATAGGCTCTTAAAATATATGCATTATATAATAATTCACCTTCATTTATTTTCAGTTTCATGAGGCCAACTATTGAACAATATTTTGTGACTGGTATATTTGCTATGAAGTTAAAAGCTGAATGAAGATTCTCTATATGTAGAGTTTCCAAAATTTGTGCAAGAAGTTGTAATGGCACAAAGACAGATGAGCAAGATTATATCACTTCAAAGTGACAATGAGTCCCTGTACCCAGTAGCTTCTCTCAACACCCACCCAGACACTTCTCCTGACAGAAAGGTGAATACTACACAATTTATTAAATGTCACAACTTCTAAGAAATAACAGTTATACACAAACTGCAAAACTGACATTGCTTATTACGAGAACGGTAATACCTATCTGGTATTTGTCAGTGTTAGGATGGGATATCGCTTAACCCTATAAGCAGACTTACCAACACTACCAGCAACATTGCTGGTAGAATTTAAAGAGACTCTGTCAGTAGGTTTATGCTGCTCTATCTAAGGGTAGCATAAAGTAATGACAGAGAAGCTAAACAGAATGATTTATCACTTACATTGTTCTGTGCAGCTGATCCAGAGATATCCTCCTGAATAATATGGACAATAAGTAGTCCTCTCTATTATGTGCATGAGCCCAGTAGTCCTCAATATTCATGAGAAGGAGCAAACTCTGCCCACCAGATGCTGATTGGCAGTTATCTATCCATGCTGTGTATAGGCAGTCATCTGTCAATCAGCAGCTGGAGGGTGGGGGAGCTTGTGACAAGAATCCTATTCTTTTGCATATTAGGAGAACGGCAGAACAGGATGATGGGGTTAATACACCGATCTGTTCAGCATTAATATCATTAGTTAAGGCAGCATAAACCTAGTGACAGATTCCCTTTAACCATTCAAAAACCACAAAGCTATTCCCTGAACTGAATTTCTGGATAAAGAAAGCATATTAGGCTTGCATTTTTTACAATAAAGCGACACTTTGGGGGAAATTTATTAAGTCCAGCAATTTTTGCGCCAGGCTTGAAAATGTCCCCGCAGCACCAATGCTCAACAGATTTATGTAGAGGCGCAATGCAGTGAAACCTACACCAGTTTAGAGCATGAAAAATGATAAATTTAGTGGACCCAGGGCCCACGCCCCCCGTTCTGCCCCCTCTCCACCTCCTCCCCGTCCCTCTGGCACAACAGGCGTAGAGGGACCTGATGCGAAAATGTATTGGCACAACAAGCGTGTGCAAATAAATGTAGTCGCATCAGGCCCCTCTACGCCAGAAAATACTACTTTTGGACCTTCATAAATGTCCCCCTATGAGTTTGTGTAATATGAATCTGTACAAATTGCTATTTATTATTTTTACTTTAATTATATTTATATTATCTGCTGTTGTTTATTGTCTTTGACTCCTGGCATCTCGACATCAGTGGACTTTCACTCCTGGACCTTCCCTACAGTTTTCCTTACCGGTGAACTGGCACCTTGGAAGGGCAGCAGATGGCAGACTCCAATACTCCTAGTAAAGTACTTGGCAATGCCATGCTTGGAGCACGACTGCATAAGGTGAGCAGGTCCTTATTGCACCTTACACTGATGTTCAATGGTGTCCTGTTATCTCTCTATAGTGCTACTAGATTATGCACTAATGCACTAATTAATACTATACATGAGGTGCATGGATGGTGCCTTATACTATATGGGGGCTGCACAGAAATGGGCCTAATACTATATAAGAACATAGAGGAAGTCCATTACTATATGGGGATACAGAGGGTCCTTACCACTATGTGAGTACTATATTACTACTATGTGGGTAAAACTATATGGTGGCACAGAGGTGGCCTAAAAATTTATAAGGGACCTGACTACTCTATAAAGGAAACAGATGGGCTAATACTATATGAAGCACAGAGGGTGCCTAATACAATATAGGGGCAAAGAGGTTAGTGTTGGAGTGAGGAGCCTAAATAGTTTAGCAAAAATGAGTAGTGGCCAGGAGAATTCCTTATGATGGCCTCGGCTGGAAGAAGAAGAAAAGGAAGTAAACAACTTAGAAAAGAGAAGATGTCCCCTGTGAGTCACTGAATGTAACTGCACTTTAGTCCCTTATGTGGTCTGCAGGACCAGTATAAAATCTCCTTTTTATTAGCACTGTATGGGAGGATTATTATTCTTTGTATAGTGGATTTTATTCAGTATAACCTCTTTAAGTCTCAGTTGCTTCCATTTAAATGACCTAGTTCTCTCTAAGCTGTACTGTCAAGCTTTCAAGTGATATTGTTACCTCCTTACTCTATGTACTTTTATACAGGTATATATGAAATGAACAGCATCTATGCTTGTGGATGGTGCGGAGAACCACTCATGAGGGTTGGGGGGTTGGGGGACAACATCACTTTAATAAAGTACTGACTGTTCATCTGGGTTGACAATGATGCTACCGTACATCCGCTAAACCATTTTTATGCACTTGCACAGCATATTTTTCACATTGAATAATATGTATAGACCAGTGCTATATTATGCAGTTTGGTTAAAGCTTAGTTTTCTATGATTTAAAGACCCTTTAAAATGCTTCCAGCCTCTCTCACTCACATCAAGTGTATGAGAAAATCTCCGAAACGCAAGTACGAAGTGCACATACCTTTATTCACAAAGCTTTTGCTCTATAGGCACAAAGAGGACTTAAATCCTGACGACACACTGAGCACTTGGCTGCGTGATACAGACAACACTAAACAGCAGCGTTCCGCAACATTTCAAGTCTTCTCATTTGACAGTGATAAGTGTGCATACTGTATTTGTTCTTTAGGAAAGAAAGCACTTAACTTATTTATATCCACAACCCTAACTTCAGTTTATGCTATACATTTCTTTCAATAAAACAAACATTAGCGCTGAGTCTTTCTTTACTCTGCTAGGTAGGCTTATGGAAAACGAAAGACATACAACGGTCTTGCGCTTACATGTGCAAAGATCTTTGGAAAATGAATGAATGCATAGACAATAGCCTCCAACTGTAATAGCGGAGAATTGTGGGTATAGATTTTCCGAGATGCACATATAAGTCTCACTTCAAATCTATCATTACTGATCCATGCCGAGTCTGGCACTTCAAAAAAAAAAAAAGAAAGAAAGAAAAAAGTTAGCTCATTTTATTCACATAGCTCGGCTTTTATATAACACTACATCTATTGACTTATGTTTTAGTAGAAATCAAGATTAATTTTCCCTCAAGGAAAGCTTTGTTTCGAACGAATAGGATCAATAACCTGCTTGTTCTTTTCAACAATGGTCAATCTGAAGTTCTTCTGTAATGGAATTTTAAAAATAGACATTTGCCTGATCTATCCATAGCCAGACTATGATATTTAACCGCTTCATGGACAGCTAGGTTACATGGCTAGACGAGAGTTGTGTAATGAAATATGTCACCAGTCTAAACTACAAAAAGCACAAGAAATTACAAGAAAATGAGATGACTATAGACATACATCCCAAGTGTCTCTTACTTGGAGGGACAGTCCCTACTTTTAATCCAAGTCCCTCGGTCCCTCTTTGCCCCTTACATGTCCTTCTTTTTGACCTAGGAACCAGATTGGCATTAATATACTTTCTATGTTGCTCTTGAAAGTGTCTGGTTTCTTAATGTATAATCATGTGGTGCAAGTTGGATCCTAAAAATTGTTATATTTAGATGAATCGTGACATTATTCATATGGCCCCATACACATTGTGCGTCCGTGTCACCTATTTGACAGTAGGTCCCTGTAAATGCGGACAGTTACTGAAACACATTCTTAATCCTGTCCATGGTTCCGCAATTACAGACAGGGCTACTGATGTGTGAATGGGACCTAAGGATGCATCACACATATAGGATCTGCTGCAGATTTGCAGATATAAATGTAACTGAATGCATGCATCAATCTGCAGCAGATCCTGTATGTGTGAATGCATCCTTGATTTAAAAATTATAGAAATGTCTGTAAAATTTTCTTAGAGTGAACCACAAGTTTTCTTCTTTTGGCCGTCCAAAAAGTTGCAAGGGATGCAAGCACTATCCTGTGAAAACATGGTATGTTTCCTTACAGGATGCATGCTTGATATTCACTGCAACAGAAGGTTTTCTTCAGATATTTTTCTGCATTATTTTCATGGATTCATAACCTTCCTTAAGTATCAACATACACAATGTCCCTAAGCCAAGTTCTAGCTTCAGTATAATCTATCAGAGATATAGCTATATTTTATAAATGGGACTAAAGAGACAAAGTGTAAGTGTAGTGTCCCGGTACGGGTGGTCCACTAAGTCTTATGTCACTCAGGTAAAGCTAGGGGATGAAGCTGTTATTTGCATTTTCACCACTTGGTGTCTCACTTCCACTAAACTGGCTGTTTGTATGGGCGCAGCTAAAGGACAAAGGTAATTTGTGCACTGGATGTTCTCTGTTCTAACCAATCACAGGTGCAGGTACCACACACAGTTTATACACTTCTCTCTCTTCTTGAATGCAGATAATGGCATATTTGCCTAATAAACTAATAATAATAATAAAAAATAATAAATGACAAAGTTTTTTAAAATCGCCTGTACTATTGATTTCTGGAAGAAAAAAAAAATACGACAGTGACACTTTAACCGCAGCATGAAATCCAGAGCGGATTAAGTATGTGAATGTACACTGACTATTGGCCACCACTCAATGGCCAGTGTTGTGTGCTTGCCAGTCAGCCCGATATTAGTGCTTATATAGTGATAATGTACATCCGCCCCAACCATGTGATTAATGTTTTTATGGTTTCGCTTTATTTTCTTTCAAGTGTTTACTGGGGTAATTTTCTACAGCATGTTTTGTACACTGCTATCTATGTGGGCTGGTGAGGTTTGAGTGCCAGGGGTAATTTTTAGTCCCAGTCCTGCCCTGGTCGTTACCATTAACCCCTTAAGGTCGCATTTTTGTACTTTTGCTTTTTCCTCTTTATTTCTCTTTGTTTCTAAGGCCACAGCGCTTGAATTTTTTCACCTACAGACCCACATAAGCCCTTATTTTTTGCAACACCAATTGTACTTTGCTATGACATAATTAATTTTCCCATAAAATATGCTGCGAGACTGGAAAAAAATAATTTGTGCTGTCAATTTTTTTTTTAAAAAAAGGAATTTGTTTTCATTTCAGGGAGTTTTGTGTTTAGGCCGTTCGTCCTATGGTAAAACTGACGTGTTATCTATGTCAGTACGATTACAACAATATGCAACTTGTGCCTATCTCTTTACTTCTCTCTTAAACACCCTTTTAGGAAGCAGTCACCTGGTGGGAGAAAGTGTAGCATCAGTTTCCCTCTGTTTCTCTGGGGAGGAGAACACACACAGAACAGGCATCGCTCTACCAGAACCTCTGTTTGGGACAGTCTAGCTGTATTCAGGGGCGGTCTTGGCATTTCTGGGGCCCCAAGCGAAGTTATGTCTGGGCCCCCCCCCTCGACACGCGCTCCAAAACAATAGACCGCTGTGCGTTGCCCCCAGTAGTATATACCCCTTGTGCGCTACCGCCAGTAATATATACTCCTTGTGTGCTGCCCCCAATAGTATATACCCCTTGTGTTCTGCCCCCAGTAGTATATAGACCTTGTTTGCTTCCTCCAGTAGTATATAGACCCCTGTGTGTTCCCCCAGTTATATATAGCCCCCCAGTGTGCTCCCCCAGAAGTATATAGACTTCCTGTGTGCTGCCCCAGTTGTATATAGACCCCCTGTGTGCTGCCCCCAGTTGTATATACCCCCTGTGTGATCCCCCACTAGTATATAGGCCCCCTGTGTGCTCCCTCAGGGGTATTTAGCCCCCCTGTGTGCTTCCCCACTTGGATATAGACCTCCTGTGTGCTCCCCCACTTGGATATAGACCACTGTGTGCTCCTCCAGTAGTATATAAACCCCCTGTGTGGTTCCCCCAGTAGTATAAAGACCCCCTGTGTGCCCCACCAGTATTATATAGACCCCTTGTGTGCTCCCCCAGTTATATATAGACCACCTGTGTGCCTCACAAGTAGTATATAGACCCCCTGTATGTTCCCCCAGTAGTAAATAGACCCCCTGTGTGCCCCACCAGTAGTATATAGACCCCTGTGTGCTCCCCCAGTAGTATATAGCCCCCCTGTTTGCTCCCCCACTTGGATATAGACCTCCTGTGTGCTCTCCAAGTTGTATATAGACCCCATTCTGCTGCCCCATGTAGTATATAGACCCCCTGTGTGCTGCCCCCAGTAGTATATAGACCCCTCTGTGAAGCCCCAGTAGTCTATAGCCCCCCTGTGTGCTCCCCCTGTTATATAGCCCCCTGTGTGCTCCCCCCATTTATATAGACCCCCGATGTGCGCTCCCCCAGTTAAACAGACCCCTGTGTGCTCCCCCTCCCATATAGTATATAACACAATAAAACAAACACTTATACTCACCTGGGTCCGGGCGTCTCCTCTTCTCTTCACTCTTGTGGCAGCAGGAAGGGTTTTCCCTGCGATCACAAGAGGCCGCACTCCCCTTGTCCTGGCGCTGATGCTCCAGTGATGTCACTGGAGCGCCGGCACCACAAGGACAAAGCTGCCACTTGTGACCACAGGGAAAACCCTTCCTGCGGCCACAAGAGTGTCTGACAGGAAGGGGGCCAATGTCTCCCGCCCTGTCCGTGCTGCAGCATGTAACTATGAGTGCTCATAGTTACAGTTCAGATGGCAGCAGCGAGCGGGGCAGCGGCCCTGTCCAGCGGTATTAAGCACAAGAGCGGGACATGGGGGCCCCCCTGGATGTTGGGGGCCCCAAGCGATCGCTTGGGGTGCTTGGTGCCAAAGACCGCCACTGGCTGTATTAGGGGAGGAAAGACACATGTGTATGGAGAACCCAGAGACTTTCCCTTCTGATAGTATAACTATATATGCCATGCAGTGCTAGACCCTGTGAGATAGTGACTGGAGAAATAATAGATGGCAGGTATGTTTCTCCCAGATTTCTGTCATACGTGTTATAGCTCCAGGGAGTGCTCAGTGTGTGTTTAAGAAAAACCTTATCTGGCTTTGCAAGGAAGCCAAAATAGGACCTGGAGTTTTCTGGTTTGGGGAAGAGTTGGGCGGGTTCCCCAATCCATAGTCCACTGCTGGTAGTGGTCAAGGCTGAGGTCTAATCAGCTGCACCTGCAGCCGCTGCATATAGAGAAGCCAGGCAGAGTGATCAGTCTCCTCCTCAGTCCTGTGTCATGCCTGAAGGTGCCAAACTGCTATGTGAGTAGCTGTACCAGTGCATGGTAGTAAGGTGCTGGAGTTAGTTAGTAGTTAACTGTTTAGTTAGTGCTCAGACGAGCAGGGTTTTGTTTTGTGTTTTGCCATTGAACCTGCCTGATGTGTAAAGGCTGTTTATTTTGCCGGCACCACAATAAACTGGACTTTTATTATTGGACTTTATGCCTGAGTGTCCCTGTCTCTGTCTGCCAAGTGAGTCAATCCTGCATATACCACAGCTAATTCCCACATATGGTGCTTCGGATGCGGGCAGACTCTTAAAGAGACATACACAGCACTAAGAGACTTTGCTGCAGTAGGCTAAAAATGGAGGAGATACTGAAGCAATTGCTGCAGGCTAATGCAAGTCTCCAACAGGCTGCTGCCAACCAGATGCAGGTCAGTGCAGCCCTACAAGAAGCCAACGCTACCCAGCGGTGGGTACATGAGGAAGCCATGCGTGCCCAGGCGGAAACCAATTCCTTGCTGCTCGAGTCCAATAAACTGGCCTTTAAGGAACAGCAGCAGATTAATCAGCAACTGCAGGAGCAAATGCAGACTTTAGCTGAGAGAGTTCAGAGGCCCCAACCAGGGCTTCCTGCAGTTCAGACATCACTGCAAAAGATGACCCTCACAGATGATGTCGAGGCCTACCTCATGGTCTTTGAGCGTGTGGCGGAGCGGGAGAAGTTACCTGAAGATCAATGGGCAGACGTTGTGGCTCCTTTCCTGAGTGGAGAGTCTCAAAAAGCCTATTTTGACCTGAGTGAGCAGGATGCCAAGGACTACACCAAGCTTAAAGCAGAGATTCTGGCCCGTCTGGGTGTCAACTTAAATGTTCGTGCACGACGGGTGCACAATTGGACTTTTGCTGAGCACCTACCTGCTAGGTCACAGATGTATGACCTCATCCATCTGGTGAGAAAATGGCTACAGCCGGAGGAGTCAACTCCTGCACAGATGATCGAGAGAGTGGTGGTGGACAAGTACATCCGTTCCTTACCCCCTAAGATCCAACGCTGGGTCGGTCAAGGAGATCCAAAAGATGCTGATCAGCTGGTCAACCTGATTGAGAGGTACAGAGCGACTGAAGATCTACTCCAAGAAGTGCCTCCTGGACGTGGTAACCCCAGGAATAGCAAAATGTCCGGATCACCCGGTAAGACTGTTCCTTTTACTAAAGGGGTGAAAAACTCTGCTAAGGGAGGTGGCTCAGAGGGGGAGCAGCAGCATGGGGGTTCCAGAGGGACCCAGATGTCCAGACCAGGTTCTCAGGTTGGGGACCAGGGCCGCATACAGTGTTGGCGGTGTCGTGGATATGGTCATATTGCTGCAAACTGTCCCCTGACTACTGAGCCTATGGAGTGTGAGTCAGCCAGACGACTATCGCTGTTTGCACGACCTGTGTGTACTGCTGAGACGGTTACTGAGACTGAACAGCATCTGTGCACAATAAAAGTGAACGGGTGTACGGTAAATGCACTACTCGACTCTGGAAGTTTGGTCACTCTGGTGCATGCCAGTCTGATAGACCCCGACACTATCAGAGGACGTTGCATAGGGGTTTTGTGCATACACGGGGACACTAAAGAATATCCTACAGCCTTGGTCACCCTAGAGACTAATTGTGGAACTGCATGTCATGAAGTGGGCGTGGTCAAGACTTTGATGCAAAGTGTGATCCTGGGGAGAGACTTTCCCCTGTTCTGGAACTTGTGGGGAATTAAAAGTGTAACCTCCACTGTAAGTGCTTGTGATGACAATGTGTGCCCTGTGATAAGCCCTGAACCCTTTAACACAGATGTAGAAGTGCCAGCAGTAGGGGTGACCAATGATCCTGATAATGTTCCCCTAGAGGTTCTTGCTGGTGATACAGAGGATAGTGGGGAGATGCCTGAGTTAGAGGTCTCCCGTGATAATTTTGGTACTGCACAACTTAGAGATCCTACGTTAATAAAAGCCAGGGAAAATGTGAAAGTCTTAAATGGGGTGCCACAATTTCCAGGGGCTGATAAAACATTCCCCCACATGGCTGTTAACCATGAGCTGTTGTACCAAGTCGATAAAATATGTGGGGACGTGGTTGAACAGCTTGTAGTTCCACAGCCATATCGTAAAATGGTGTTAGACCTAGCTCATAAGCATGTGCTCGGTGGACACCTAGGTTGCAACAAAACCAGAGAACGCATTTTACAGCGTTTTTTCTGGCCAGGTGTATATACTGAAGTGCAAAGGTACTGTGAGTCGTGCCCTGAGTGTCAGCTGACTGCTCCCATGCCACACTTCCGGAGTCCTCTGGTTCCTCTGCCCGTTATAGAGGTTCCTTTTGAGAGGATTGGCATGGACCTAGTTGGCCCTTTAATTAAGTCCTCTAGGGGGCATCAGTATATCCTGGTGGTGTTGGATTACGCCACCCGTTATCCTGAGGCATTCCCATTGAGAAACACCTCTTCCAAGACCATTGCCCGAGAATTGTTCAACATGTTTACCCGTACTGGCACACCTAAAGAAATACTCACTGACCAGGGTACCCCCTTCATCTCCAAAATCATGAAGGAACTGTGTAAACTATTGAAAATAAAACATCTGCGCACTTCTGTATATCACCCGCAAACGGATGGTCTGGTCGAACGTTTTAATAAAACGCTAAAGGGTATGTTGAAGAAGGTAGTCAGCAGGGATGGAAAGGACTGGGACTGTCTCTTGCCATATCTGATGTTTGCCATCCGTGAAGTTCCTCAATCCTCCACAGGTTTCTCCCCCTTTGACCTTGTGTATGGTAGACATCCAAGGGGCCTCCTAGATGTAGCGAAGGAAACCTGGGAACAAGAGTCTACCCCATACAGGAGTGTGATTGAGCACATATCCCTGATGCAAAACCGAATTACCGCCGTTATGCCTATTGTTAAGGAACATCTAGAACAGGCTCAAACGGCGCAAAGCCGAGTATATAACAGGTCTGCTAGAATAAGAACTTTTAACCCTGGGGATCGTGTGTTGGTGTTAGTGCCCATGGTAGAGAGCAAATTTCTTGCTAGGTGGCAGGGGCCATATGAGATTGTAGAACGGGTGGGTGAGGTAAACTATAAAGTGTACCAGCCTGGCAAGAGAAAGCCAGAACAACTATACCATGTAAACCTCATTAAGCCCTGGAAGGACAGAGAAACTCTGACAGCTGTGGGTGTCCCCTGCAGTGCTACTCCTGAAGTGTGTGTGTCTGATTCCCTGTCAAAGTCACAGAGACAGGAGGCCAAGGAGTTGGTGCAGAGGAACACTGACGTCTTCTCAGAGTTACCAGGTCGCACTAATGTCATTAAACATGATATTGTCACTGAGCCACAGGTACGGGTCCATTTAAAACCTTATGGGGTCCCTGAAGCTCGTAGACACGCCATATCAGGGGAAGTGAAGAAAATGCTAGACCTGGGAGTCATTGAGGAGTCAAAGAGTGACTGGGCCAGTCCCATAGTGTTAATCCCTAAACCTGATGGCACATTACGCTTCTGTAATGACTTCCGGAAGTTAAATGAGGTGTCAAAATTCGATGCCTATCCGATGCCGAGGGTGGATGAGCTTATTGAGAGACTTGGACATGCTAGATATTTTTCCACCCTTGACCTTACCAAGGGCTACTGGCAGGTTCCCCTTACAGAAAGCGCCAAAGAAAAAACTGCATTTGTTACCCCAGAGGGTCTATTCCAATATGTTGTCTTACCTTTTGGGTTACATGGGGCCCCAGCTACTTTCCAAAGGTTAATGGACATAGTGCTCAAACCCCATCGTCGGTATGCTTCTGCATATTTGGACGATATCATTATCTTTAGTGATGACTGGGAAAGCCACTTACCAAAAGTACAAGCTGTATTGGACTCCCTAAGGAGAGCAGGCCTAACAGCAAATCCTAAAAAGTGTTATTTGGGCCTGGAAGAAGCACGCTACCTGGGGTACATAATTGGCAGGGGAGTGGTAAGGCCTCAGGTAAATAAAATAGAGGCTATCCAGGAATGGCCGCGTCCAGTATCCAAAAAGCAGGTAAGGGCTTTTTTGGGCATTGTTGGGTACTACCGTAGATTCATCTCACACTTTGCCAGTATAGCAGCCCCATTAACAGACCTTACCAAGGGTAGCAAGTCTACTATGGTAAAGTGGAATGCAGATGCAGAAAGAGCATTTCAGGAGTTAAAATGGGCTCTGTGTAAACAGCCGGTCCTAGTCACACCAGACTTCAAAAAGCAGTTTATAGTCCAGACCGATGCGTCTGATGTGGGGCTAGGTGCAGTTCTGTCACAAGAGGTTAGGGGTGAGGAACATCCTGTGACGTATCTAAGCAGGAAGCTTACTCCCGCTGAAAGAAATTACAGTATTGTAGAGCGGAAGTGCTTGGCAATCAAGTGGGCCCTAGAATCACTCAGATACTACTTATTGGGTCGTCACTTCAAACTTATCACAGACCACTCTCCTCTTACGTGGATGTGCCAAGCAAAAGAAAGAAATGCACGGGTCACAAGGTGGTTCCTCACTTTACAAAATTTTAATTTTTCGGTGGAACATAGAGCAGGGAAGCTACAAGGAAATGCAGATGCTCTGTCCAGATCCCATTGTCTTGTAGCTAAAGTTGTCCGACCCCACAGGTTCGAACAGAGGAGGAGGCTGAGGCCTAATCAGCTGCACCTGCAGCCGCTGCATATAGAGAAGCCAGGCAGAGTGATCAGTCTCCTCCTCAGTCCTGTGTCATGCCTGAAGGTGCCAAACTGCTATGTGAGTAGCTGTACCAGTGCCTAGTAGTAAGGTGCTGGAGTTAGTTAGTAGTTAACTGTTTAGTTAGTGCTCAGACGAGCAGGGTTTTGTTTTGTGTTTTGCCATTGAACCTGCCTGATGTGTAAAGGCTGTTTATTTTGCCGGCACCACAATAAACTGGACTTTTATTATTGGACTTTATGCCTGAGTGTCCCTGTCTCTGTCTGCCAAGTGAGTCAATCCTGCATATACCACAGCTAATTCCCACAACCCCAACAGGAGGATAAGTTGGAGATCATCCTAGCCCAGCCTTGAACCTCTGTAAACAGTGCAGAGCAGTCTCCTAGCTACAGAGGAACTGACCCGGATAGAGCAAAGCAACTGTAACAAAGGTCTACGTACGGACAGGTACACTGCAGGGCAGAAGGTGGTTTAGCGATATTATAGTTGAAACAAGTTTCAAGTCTTCTTCCTAAAGTTCCGGCAGAGCACACTTCTACCCTGGTTTGGGACTCTCATGACAAACCCCTCTTCTCTTCACTGCTCAACACTAAGCTACACAAGTACCACTATTCTACCTCAGCACTTAAAGTATCTCCCAGCACAGATCCAGTGAACGCAAATCTGTACCTAACAAAAGTTATCTATTGCCAAGCTATCCTATATCCTAAGAGACTGTTAGTAAAGCCATTATATTTATTTTACTGGGACTCAGTCATCATTACACCAGCACCTACGCCTATAGGCTATATTCTCCTTGGGTCTTTTTCCCCTTTTTGTGGGTGACAGTACCGACAGTCCAGGTGGGTCATCTTCCCACTCTGAAGCACCGTGACAAGAGCCCAAGGGACCCTTCACAGCCCGGCAGGTCACCGACTATTGGGAAACAATACAGCCAGCCCTAACATAAAAGCAGGTATAATAGTAAAAAGAAAGAGATGTATGGCACTCACCCAAAAGTAATGGGGTCTTCTATTTATTCATGGACACGAAGTGCAGGCAAGGAAGGGGGAAGATGGCAAGCGGGCACGTCTAGAGAGGCAACAGTTTCTCGCTACAGGTGCGCTTTGTCATGCACTGGGCTTGACAAAGCGCACCTGTAGCGCAAAACTGTTGCCTCTCTAGATGTGCCCGCTTGCCATCTTCCCCCTTCCTTGCCTGCACTTCGTGTCCATGAATAAATAGAAGACCCCATCACTTTTGGGTGAGTGCCATACATCTTATTCTTTTTACTATTATAGACTGCCTTACTTCCGTGTGTGCACCACCCTAGGAGCCTGTTCAGACACAACCTTTTTGCTGATTGCTCATTTATTATGCTGCTATAGCAGTGGTGCCGACCTCTCTCTCTCTTTTGGACATAAAAGCAGGTATACCACCCAACCTGTGTGCTGAACCAGCACTGGCGTCACAACATTTCACATCACTGTCAGAGCTGTACTACACTACCAACCACAATAGAAGTGGCGCCACCGCTACCACCTCTGGTGACCGATGACCGGTAGTAGCACACCACAACAGTGTGAACAGGCCCCTACCTTCATAGACAACATAGTGATCTCCTACGTAAAACACAACCTCCTACATATGATGTGGAGTTGCGTTGAATTGGAGGAATATTGGCGGAGGTGATAGTCTTGATTAAAAGGGTTTACGGGATAGTTTTACCAGCTGAGCCCATGCAGTGTGTACTAGGGTTGGTCTGTACTGAGGAGGAACCTGCGGGAATAGAGCTGGCCATTTGTAGAATTCTGTATTCGGTCCGCAAATTGGTCGCACGTCATTGGACTGAGGCTGCAGCGCCCACTACTACAGAATTTATTTCTAGAATTAATGCCATTGTCATTTTAATGCCGTTTGAAAAAGGGAGTATATCAAAAGAGGAAGGCCATGAAAAAATTTGAAACTATCTGGGGCCCTTAGATTTATACCCCTGGAATACCTTCTGGATTCCTTCAACAGTCTCCTATGGAGGCTTTCTTTCTTCTAGCTGATCAGAATGCGATCTCTGTACAAAGAGTGCATAGTAGACGTTGAGTTGGGCCCCTTTTGGGAGACTCTTACTGGATGCCTGTCCTGTCTCCCACGTATGTGCCATTTCAATGGTATCTCTTTCTCACTGATAGGAGGGGGGCTTGTGTGTCTCATTTGCTTATTCTTGCTGTCCGTGGGTCACAGTCAGGGGAGTTTGACCTGATTGTTTATGAATGCTTACCTTTGTCTGCTTGGTGCTTATGAGTGGTTCCTTTCTTATACAGTTTGTACTACCTCTACATAATTATTGTGTATTTGACAATTGTTCGGGGAGGGGTGATTCGGGAGGGGGTGGTGTCCATGGGGAGGTGGGTGGTGGGGATTTTTTGTTGGGTGTTTACAAAAACGTTAAGCACTTTTTTGTGTTTGAAGAACCTTTTCAATAAAAATTATCTGATTTAAAGCGACTCTGTACCCACAATTTGACCCCCCCAAAACCGCTTTTACCTTAGTATAGCTGCTTTTAATCCTAGCAGTTATTGTCCTAAAAAACAACTTTTAAACTGACAGCCCCGTGCCCAACGACCGGGGATTAGATTGTGTATGCATTAGGCTGGCACACCCTCTCCGTCCCTCCTCCCCGTCCTCCTCGACAGGAATGCTCCAGGCAGATTGTCTCCTATTCCTTAGCTGTGTCAGAACAGCACATGGGCTGGATCGTTAAGGCACCTGTGCAATGTTCAGACAGGAAAAAATGTTTCAGAGGCATTCCTAATGATAAGGAGGGTGGGGAGGAGGGACGGGGGGGGGGGGGGTGCAAGTTAGGGCACCGATACTCCTGTTGGATACGGGGCTGCAAGTTTAAAAGTTGTTTTTTAGCACAATAACTGCATCACCTGCCGAACGGACCCCAGGACAGATCTTGTATTAAAAGCAGCTATCCGAAGGTACAAGTGGTTTGAGGGGTCAGATTGTGGGTACAGAGTTGCTTTAAAAATAAAAAAGATAGATAGATTATACCTCCCAACTGTCCCAGATCCAGCAGTAGTGATGTTTCGGGACGGCCCCCCATGTGTCCCGCTTCCTCAAACTCTTCAGGGCTGGTCTTCTTCTGTGGCCTGTCGGGCGCCTGTCAGTCACAGCCCTGTACTGCAAACGCACATCGCATTGCACATGTCCCTCTTTACTCTTAGCAAAAGTTGGAGGGTATGCTGGGTACACCTAATCAATTTAGTTAAGAAAAAATGACAAAATGTTCACCAAAATGTTCACCTGGTCACCATCCTTGATTTACTAGCAAGAGTCTGGAGAAAGTAAGACAGAAGTGTTGAGAGGACTTACTAAAGCCAAACGTTCAGAATTTGACTCCTGGTGTCAAAAGAAGTTGAATGCCTCAGTAGGGCTGCCCGGAGAACATGCATACAGCCACAGGCAAGTAAGCTTAACACTAACAGGGGTTCTTATATCCACCTCTGTAATGACATGCTGAGAAACTAGGATGACTTTGCATCCAATCAGTGATCACTTCACTTCCCCAGTCTGAGCCCCCTTACCCCCTAAACCACAGGTCATGAGGGTGGTCCCCAACAGTTTAATCTGCCAGTATTGACTGATATCTCTCCCCTTGTTCGGGTGTATAGAGAGATCCATGTATCAATCAAGGTCAGAGGGGCAGACAGAAGCCATCAGGTACCATCTAAATTACTCGTGGATCAGGCAGCATGAAATTGATGGCGGGTTTTCTTTAACTATTGAAGCATACAGTGGTTTATCTTCTCATATTTTATGCTCCATCAAATTGCTGGAGATGTTCTCTCCTGGAAACATTGCTTCTTGCTGGAGGCAAGTGCCTAAAGCTCTATAGTACAAAGCTGCAGGTGCTCCAAGTGCCTTTGGTCAAGCTCTGCTGTGTTCAAGGTACCTTGTACAGGTATATTACATTGACAGTACTAATGTGTCTAGTTGTTTATTATACAAATAAATACTGTATGTTGTTTATTGTATAGTTATTATAAAGTTGCTTATATATATATATACACCGTGTTTCCCCGAAAATAAGACAGTGCCAGCGCCTTATATAAATTTTTGCTCAAAAACAGGCACTATGGGGGAGATTTATCAAACTGGTGTAAAGTAGAATTGTCTTAGTTGCCCCTAGAAACCAATCAGATTCCACCTTTCATTTTCCATAGAGTCTGTGGCTGGGGGGGGGGGAAATAGCACATTCCCCCCGGACCTCCCCGGAATACTCATCAGCATCCTTGCTGAAGCAGGAGCACATCAGCAGTACCAGTGGGACATGCGTCAGGCACGCGGGACGTGTGGTGGAACGTGCAGAGGACGTGGGGTCCATAGACCAGAATGCTTGCGGCACAACAGCATGACGGGGATTAGGTGATTCCTGGGTGTCAATGGGCAGCCTTACTTTCGAGGGACGTCTTACTTTTGGGGGTTACCCTAGTTTAGAGTAGGGGGTGTCTTATTTTGGGGGGATGATTTACTTTAGGCTAGTTAGTAGGCTAGTTGGAGTGTCTTATTTTGGGAGAAACAAGGTGTATATATATATATATATATATATATATTTGGATGAACCAGCAGCACTCCGTTCAAGTAAAGTTCAAACGTAAATTTTTTCCATACAAAATGGGCGACATTTCAACCGCCTCTCGCGGTCCTTGCATGCTTGAAAAAGACTGCGAGAGGCGTTTAATACGTTGCACCTTTTGTATGGAATAAATTCACGTTTGAACTTTACTTGAACGGAGTGCTGCTGGTTCATCCAAATATATTATTGCGGACCCGAGTCTAATGTCCTACCTGCTGGCCCCACCTACAATTTGAAGTAGTGCTGCTCTCATCCCCGAGTATATATATATATATATATATATATATATATATATATATATATATATATATATATATATATATAATTTATTACATAAGAAATAGAGTCATGTAAATTGTGTGTCAGGGTGGCATTTCTTTCCTTACTTAAACCATTATATGTTCATTACCAAGAAACTGGGACTCTTAAAAACATGCAGAATTTTTACGTGGGAAAAAAATATCATGAAGCCTTCAACATTTTCCTGATTATAATAAAAAGCAATAATGTTGCTATAACACTGTGTAATAACAATGAATAATATAAAAGACAGATGGATTATGATGGTATGGGTAATGATGTAACGGCGAAACGAAATGACAATATGGAGAAGTTTTCCGCTTTTATTGTTTATATCAGAGAGAAACAACACAGAGCTGAGAATCTTTTTTGTCCTGGGGCATTTATTGCTGTGTACCAAAATGACAAGCTGACAATAGTCGCACAATGACCTCAATGTTCTGATGTTGGTTGGCAGGCAGCAAAAGTCAGAGTGGTGATGGATGAAAGGAGAGCGTCATGTGACTGAAGATCAATAGAGATGTGCAGTGATGGAACACTAGTGAGAGACCCTAAAGTAGACTAGAGATGCAGGGTCTTGTTGGTCAGGGTCATACACAGAACACACAATAGTAAATAATATCTTCATATTCTCAGTAATCCCACAAATCCACACAGTAGGGTCAATTGTTTTACATTACCTATCATAACTAGAAGTTTAATGTAATGCATTTCCGACAGGGTTGGCACTGTCTTGTCCATAACAACCAGGTCACTAATGCTATTTTTTAAAGGGATTATCCGGCAAAAACATTTTTCTTTTCGATTAACTGGTTTCAGAAAGTTACATAGATTTGTAGTTTACTTCTATTTAAAAATCTCCAGTTGTCCAGTACTTATCAGCTGCTGTATGTCCTGCAGGAAGTGGTGTATTCTTTCCAGTCTGACACAGTTCTCTTGGCTGCCACCTTTGTCCGTGACAGGTAGCAAATCAACATAGAATACCTCTCCAGCTCTGGACAGTTCCTGTCTTGGTCAGAGGTGGCAGTGGAGAGCACTGGAAAGAATACACCACTTCCTGCAGGACATACAGCAGCTAATAAGTAAGGAAAGACTTGAGATTTTTAAATAGAAGTAAATTACAAATCTATATAACTTTCTGACACCAATTGATTTGAAAGAAAAAGATTTTCGCCGGAGAAACCCTTTAAGGCAAACAAGGGAAAGAAGGTAGGAAGTGAAGTGTTAAAAGATTCTTCATTTTATTTTCAACTTCGACCACAGGTAGTGATGCTGCGGCTTCACCAGTTTCTGCAATGTTCGTCCGCAATCCAAAAAATATGTCCATAATGCATCCATATTGCATCTGTAATCTGTATTTTTGTGGAAAAAAAAAGTAAGTGGAAATAGTTTAAAATGATTATTTTTTACAGATATGCGAACGTTACGGATGTTTCATCCATAAAAATTTTTAATCTGCAAAGACTACACAAAGATCCACACCTACCGTATCGCTGAAGATTTCACGCTGTTAGTTTCACAGCGAAATCCGCTGCAATACTTTGTACTATTATGGCCTTTAGTTCTGCATTCTCGCAGCGGATTTTGATTCCCTGCAAGACTGTATCCACTGCCTACATAGCAAATCAGGTGCTCGGCCAGGTGATCCCGCCTGCTTCTCAAGATAGCGGGCCAGCCAATCATTGCGCTATTCCCCCAGCTGAGTGGGTGGTCAGTGACCTAGGACCCAAAGAAATGTTGTGTGCTGGGGTAGCTTGTGCTATATAATTTTATTGTTTTACATGGTCTTAATGGTTGTCAGAGGTACTGCTGTAATTTTGAATTTAAAATATTTCCATATTTTTCATGTAATAACACGCTACACTGAAGTGAATGGACGCCATTGCACACACAATATAGGATAAAAATTGATTACAACCGTCACAATAATGAGCAGGCTCATTAGTTACCACCTGCTTTTTAAAAAACAGCCATTTTTTTACCTGTTTATACATTGTTTTATTGTCATTTAAAATTATAACCATATTTTGATATCTTTTTACTTACTCTGTGTGTGAACTTAAGGCCCTATTCCACAGAACGAAAGTCGTTCGTATTCGGCCGATATCAGCCGCTACGAACGATAATCGTCCCGTGGAATAGAGTGCAACGATCAGCCGACATCGTTCATGTCGGCTGATCGTTGCAGTCGCTTGTTTTTCAACATGTTGAAAAACAAGCGACTGATACAGCAACGATCTGCTGCCATCGCTCCGTTGAATAGGAGCATCGGCAGCAGACGCTGCTATATCCTATGGGCTGCCCGGACGATCAACAATCCTCCAAGCAGCCCCCCCCCCCCCCGGCAGCGAGCGGGGAACAAGGAGCAAACGAGCACTGAGAGCGCTTGTTTGCTCTCCTTAACGACCGGTGGAATAGGGGCATTAGGGCCCTTTTCCACCAGACGATTATCGTTCAGATTATCGTAAAATCGTTCGAATCTAAACGATAATCGTTCGGCTGAAATGCAGTTAACAATTAACGACCGAACGAGAAATTGTTGATCGCTTTATAGAACCTATTTTTATCGTTGCTCGTTCGCAAAACGTTCGCAAATCATTCACATTGAATAAGATGTCGTTCAGTCGTTTGCAGTAGATACGAGCGCAATAGAGAAGAAATAGCGAAGAAAAAATGATTGCAAATACAATCATAAGTAATGATTATCATTCCATGGAAATAAGTAAACGTTTTCAGGTCTTTTGCAATAGCGATCGTTTGAGATTGTAAATCAAAACAGGTGGAATTCCCGCCTTCCCCAGTGTCACACAGTGTCTCTATGGGATGGCTTGCACACCTCCACTTTCTCCGCACTCCACTGAAAGAATTAATATGGTTTCACACAAGGACATTTTTTGTTTTTGTTCCAAAGCCAGAAGTGGATTCAAATGGGATGGAAAATATAAAGAGAGGAATTGTACTTTTCTTTCCTGTTGGATCCACTTCTGGTTTTGGCACAAAAACAGTGTTCCAAACCGCCATGTGTGAAACCAGCGTCACTGCCGTTCTGTGCACAGCTAGGTAGCTGGGAGCCACTCTAACTACATGAGAAAAAACAATAGGGAAAGCACTATGCGCAAACAATTAAAGTTTGAATAATGGACACACCAGGTCAAAGCGTGCTCACCTGATCGGATTGTGTAGGAGCAAAAGACCAAAGACCAAAAAGAAGCATTAAGGCCATATGGGAGCTTCTGCCGTCAGTCAAGATCCGATGCGGAAATCTCCTCTGGTAGTAATATGAAGATGAGAAAAATTATGAGGAAAAATAGACCGCATATGGCACTGGAAAACTACATTGCATTCCCATAATTCACCTGATTGGTAAGGGTCCCAGAGATTGAACCCCCCAATGGTCATTAATAGCATATCTTATTGATGGAAATAACCCTTTAATAGCTTGGTTAAAGGACGTCCCTCTATTACCATGGTTGCCCTAATGGTATAAATGGAAAGGGTCTGCCTATAGTGGACACATATTGTAGTTCAACATTTTTTCCCCTGCACTTTTATTTGTATTTTGTATATCCAGTATTTTGGCATTTTTGTGGTCATTTGTGAGTCCATTCTAATGCTGCGTTTACACGAAACAATAATTGGCCCGATCGTACGATTAACGATGTCGGAGTAATGATTTTTTTTTCATAACGATCAGCTTTTAGATGGTACGATATATCGTACGGAAAATTCGTTTTGCGATCGCTTAAGCATATCTCACACATTGGTTAAATCGGCGAACGACTGTTCACACGGAACGATCTGCGAATTTTTTGCCAACGATCAACGACGATTTGAGAACATGTTCAAAGATCAAAATGCTGCGCTTATCTATAGTAAGCGTCATGGGACAACATATAAAAAAATTTGATTTCTCATGTACAGGAGCATTGTGATTCTAAAGGCTGCTATCCCTATTGGTATGACTTTGCTCTTAACATTGCTCTTTTATCTTGCCATGCATGAAACCGCTATAGTGGAATAATACTGCAGGTGATACTGCATGGTAATGTTGTTTTTCTGCAAAATATAATAATTTGTATAATAATAATTATTCAGACAGCTCCGCATTTATTCAGAAACTAAGTGACCTGAATGCAAAGTGTGATTTTCCTGCCAATAAATTGCTCAGCCTACTGCTTTACTCTTTATCCATACATCATATTTAGGGGTAAAACATCCCCCTGAGACCCCACTTGCATCTGAAAAAGCTGAAAACAGGCACTTTGAAATTACATTTGACAGGTCATTTTCTAGTCATTTTAAAACATTATTTTAAATGCATGTCTAGAAAGTACATTGTAAACATATATATATATATATTTTTTTTTTTTTTTTTTTGCTGCGTTCATCAAACTGAAGATTATTTAACCTTACAGAAAGATGTGTATTGACTTGCACTGTAATACTTTCATAATACTTCTCCTAGAGTCCTAGTACTTTTCCTAGAGTGAGTCAAAGCTGTACATGTTGAGGAAGGTTTTTGTTAGGTGTTTTATGTGTCTTTCACATTTAATACTGTTGGGCCCCTAAGGGTAGGTTCTCACACAGCGGAATCGCAGCAGATTTCACACTGCGAGTTTGCAGTTTTTCATTCCGCTGTATGTAAATGCCATCTCCCTTGAGTCGCCGCAGCCCGGTTGAATACATAGCTCAGTGCCCCAGCCTGTTTCTGTGGCTCCTGGCTCCCTGACATCCCAATCAGCCAATCAATTCGCTGTCCCGCCGCAGCCACTGATTGGCTGAGTGGGACGGCGGGGAGTTCTTGAGGCTCTTGGCATACCATTTGCAAATAGTGTGTATCATCCCACTACGGTATGGTGGGTACTGTATACAAGTGATGGAGCCTACACTAACTATGGCCTTTCCTGGGCTAATAATAAGCCTATACTCTGTGCATGCAGGATCCAACTAAGGCTGGCCAAAATTACCCCCAGGGTGGGATAGGTTCATTGCACGACCAAGTAATCTCAACAAAAATAATGAGAATTTTGGCATACCATTTGCTACTTGTGTGTACCACCCCACCAGGGTAAGATGACCTCATACACGGGATGGAGAGTATACTAATTATGGCCCCCCCTGGGAGAGGCCAACTATGGCTGGCCAAAATAACCCCCAGGGTGGGATGGGTTCATTGCACAACCAAGTCAACTCACCTTGGGGGTTATTTTGGCCAGCCTTAGTTGAATCCTGCATTTGGAGTACAGGCTTAATTTTATCCCAAGGTGCAAATGGTATGTCAAGATCCTCATTATTTTTATGGAGATTTTCTTTATCACTTGGGGGCTGTTTTTGGCTATTTTCATATCTGTATTGGGTTTATGTCTTGCCATTGGCAGCGAGCTGTTGCATCTGTGATTCTGTGGCGATGCCCCGCTGGGAGGTGCAACCAGTCACTTGCCAAATGGTGAAGTGTGACTCCATTGCAGTAGTGGTTGGTCGGAGAATAGCTCAGCCAGGTGTTATATTGTTGTGACACCAGTGCCGGTTGGGGCAAACAGGTATGCTGGCACACCTGCTTTTAGTTTAGTGAGGCTGGCTAAACCCTTTCCCCTATGGTCAGTAACTTGCCAGGCTATTTGGGGGTCCCTTGGGCGCTTATCACGATGGTCCGGAGTAGAGTCGTGACCCACCTGGACTATCGGTACCGCCACCCACAGAAAGGGGAGATGACCCAAGGAAGGTGCAATGACTGTGTAGGTGCTTGGACAAGAATTACAGAGTCTTGTTACAATAAATAAACTCTTCTTTACTGCAGGAATACTTAATACAGTGATACACAATAGGCTTTTGGCTTGAGAAGATACCTTGGACTTAGTAACCAGATCTGTGCTAAGAGCTTGAAAGAGAGTACAGCCTTGCTGACTGAGTTGCATGCTGAGAGGTAGAAGAAGTTCAGAAAAGTAGAGAGGAGGATGTCGAGAGGGTCCCAACCCAAAGTAGTACTGTGCTCTGCTGGAACTTGAGAAGTAGAATAGAGAGAAATACTTGAAAGTAGAAAGAATACTTGTGCCCATGTTTTGACTCTTTTGGTCTTTGTACCACCAATTGCCCACCAGTGTCGGGTGACCCGTCTTAGAGGGTGACACAAGCCCCAGCCTCGTTACCTGGAATGAGCAGAGTGGCCAAGGTTTCCTGGTGACACCCACGCTACAAGTGAGTGCTGTGAGTGGGTGAGAAGAGAGGGCAAGAAAAAGAGAAGGATAGAGATAGGTAGAGAAGAAAAAGGGCTCTCATTGGTGCACAGATCACAAAGACAATAACCCTTTAACTGCTACAGCTGTGCAAGACTTAGCCATACAGTACATATACTAGCAACATCTAGTGGTAAAACTAAAGAATAATATTACTTATACTTAAAGTAATACCTCACCACCACTAATTACACTAAGTACAGGCTTTTGTGAGCGGTGTTAAGCCAAGGAACACCCGTGGTGGGACACCATATTTTTTTGTGTCTTCATTTTCAGCCACAGCAACACCATTCCCACTAGGTCCCTTCCTACTGTGAATGTTGTTGTAGGAGAGCTGATTAGGTTTTTTCCAGTATAAGATATATTCTGCAAGCCAGTGCAATTATGTTGAAAACGGATTTATAAACTTTTTTATTTTTTTACAGACAGAGCTCTGTTGGGGAGCTTGTTTTCAGCAGGATGAGTTGTCTTTTTTTGTACATGCAACATTATGAATACTTTTAATTTTGTATCTCTGGAGGCAGGATTAACCCCTTTACATCAACAATAAGTTTACATGCGTTTTAATGTGTGTGGGGCCGCTTCAGTGTGAGCAGCAGCGCCACACGCATTAATGTACCAGGAGCCAGGGATAATGACAGACAGCAGCGGTCACACTACTGCCTGCTACGAGCCTCTAAAAGCCTCAATCTATAGTGATCGCCGCATTTAAAGGGGTTGTCCAGTGAAAATCTTTTACTTTCAAATCAACTGCTGTCAGAAAGTTATATAGATTTGTAATTTACTTCTATTAAAAAAATCTTAAGTCTTCCCATACTTCTAAGCTACCATATGTCATGCAGGAAGTGTTGTTTTATTTTCAGTCTGACACAGTGCTCTCTGCTGACATCTCTGGTTGAGAGAGGAACTGTCCAGAGCAGAAGAGGTTTTCTATGGGGATTCATAGAAAACCGAGACAGAGTTCCTGTCTCGGCCAGAGATGTCAGCAGAGAGCACTGTGTCTGACTGAAAATAAAACATTTCCTGCAGGACATACAGCAGATTTTTTAATAGAATTGAATTACAAATCTATATAACTTTCTGATATCAGTTGATTTGAAAGAAAAATATTTCTGCTGGACAACCCCTTTAAGAGTGAAAGGAGCAGTACCTGTCCCTGACTAATTGGGGGACCCCATCAGTTTCCCTGGCAGACGAAAGATGAATACTGTCCTGTCCGATTGTCGATCTGCATCTACAGTCCACCTGACATATATTCAGGTCTCTTAACACACAGGGAGTAATTTTATAATAGCATATGAGGCACTGGAATTATAAAAGAGTTTTAAAAGCTAAGATATTCCCATTACACAAGGCTAACCAAATGTAAACTTAAACAAAATGCTATAAGTTGGCCTATAAATTGTTATTGCGTAGAAAGAGTTTCGAATGAAGTTGTAATTTTTTGTCCAGGGCTTACATAACAAGTTGTCTAAAGATCTGGCTCGGTATCACTACTTTTTGAAGGGACCATATGGTATGCCTGCTGCCCAGTCTGTTCTTGTACTGCAGAACATTACAGGAGACAATGGATGTTTTCCTAATGTTAATTAGAGACGCAGCAGCAGTCTTGGGTTAGGTCAGATTCTTTGTCTCCTGTGAACAGATTTTGGTTCATAAAGTCATCAGACAATTAGCTTTCATCTCTCTCCCTTGTTTTTGTAGATTAGCAATGTTATAAAATACCTTGCTGCCCGCCCATAAAGCACTCAAATGGTCAACAGTGGCTGGAAAAAAATTACCGAGACCTTTTGTCACTTACGTCTTGTCTTTTCATACTGCCATCATCTGCAAGTAGATGATACAAGGAAAATAAAGAAACTCTTTGAAATGCGTCTCTCTGCGGACATGCTCCTGCAAATGTTTTTGCCCAAGATGATGTCATCTGTTAATGTAGGGAAGTTTGTATTAGGTTTTGCTGAAAGTTCCTGCCATGCACAGTTTTCTGGCGTTCAATGCCAAAGACAGGCTGAAAGGGGATATCCGGAGAGCAGGAAAGGTCCTACCCGGCTGCTCCAATTCATGATAGTGATGGAAAGTTATCGATTATATCTGCAGATGTAAATACAGCTAACAAATGACAATCGATAAATGGTTAACTGTGGTCTTTCAATTTGACCTATAATTGTCACTGGTCAATCACAGAAATTTTGCAGATTTTCCAAACGGTCATTTGCAGAGTCAGGCCATGTTCACACAACGTTTGCTACAACAGCAATGATTCGCAACAACAGCCATGATTAATTCAAAACTTACGTGCACTGCAGGCTAAGGGGATCCTGGACGAAGTGTATATACATACTATACACTCCGGACGGGATCCCTAGCGGCTGCACAAAAAACTGACATGTCTATTCATTGAATAGCAGCTGCACAAGCCTGGCAAGTCCATTGTTGGCTATGGTGAATTGGGATACAGGCGCACATGGATGCGCCCTTATCCCAATTCAGCACAAAGGAAGATCATCCGGCCGGTACTGTAGTACTGGCTGGGATGATCTTCACAAACACAGGCCGTTCTGTGACCTGGCTGGGTCATAGGGCCCTATTCCACGGCCCGATGATCGTTGAGTGAGGGCTGCAGGGACATCGATACTGCTCCACTCTGTCTTCCTTCCCAGGTCCCGCGCGCTCTAGCTTCAGAATGGCCTGTCAGCTATCAGGCCACTCAGCCAATTACAGGCGGCGGCGGTCCCGGCCTGTGATTGGCTGAGCGCTCCGTCAGCTGACAGGCCATTCTAAAGCTAGAGCGCGCGGGACCTGGGGAGGAAGACAGAGTGGAGCAGAAGACCTGACATGTAATGTATGCTGCTGCTGCACTTCTCAAATCGCCGGTCGCCCGCCGCACACCGCTATTCAACCGTAGCAATGCGCGGTGGGGAAACAATGATTTTAGGCCTGGCCCTAAATGAATGATCAGCCGATGACACAATCATCGGCTGATCGTTCTCTCTATTCCACTGAGCGATAATCGGCCGAATGGGGCCGATTCGGCCGATTTTCGTTACTGTGGAATAGGGCCCATAGAACGGCCGGTGTTTTACCCTGGTGTCCCACCCTGGTGTGTGGGCTAGCCTTAAAAGCATGAAGGATCTGTTGAACCATATTAAAGCGAAATACATTTTTTGAGCGATTTATCTCATTGTGTAAACAATCGTTTCAAACCACAAACAGTCGCTAAACGATCTTCAAATGATTGTTTAAGTATTAAGTCATTTATCTGCTCGTGTAAATGGACCATTATCCTTCACTCCACATGGATCAGTAAACCAGTTGCCAGTCCACCAGCTGTCATTTTTAGACCACATTTGGTAGGTATTAAAGGGGTTTTAGGCAAAATGTACCGATAAGCTATCCACAGGACCCACACATCAGTCACCGATCGGCTGGTTGCCAACACCTAACTCCTGCATCAATAGATGCAGATGACACATCTTGGCACCCCACCGATCAGTGATGCATGTACTATGCTACGGAGAGCTCATCCGTCCATTTTGCCCTGACATGGTGGTTTTGGAGATGTTCTGACAAAGTTGTCTAACCATCACAGTTTGGCCGTTGTAGTCCCTCAGATCCTTATGTTTGCCCGTTTTTCCTGCCTCCAACAGGTCAAGTTAAGCTCGCTGATCAGAGTATATGTTACTAAGTGTCAGCAGGGGCTCTCACAACATCTTTAGACCTAACCTCATGAGCTGACGCACAGATGAGTTGGCGTCAATAGAAGGAAATGGGGCTAGAACTGTCCGTGCAGCAGCTCACAAGGACAAACCTGCAGTCACTCGACACCTCCGGCTTGTCTGAATATTTTCAGCTTTATATTAGCTGCCTGCAGAGGCAGAATTTAAACACAAGGTACTGTATATTACAGACTGTTAGCATGGGATGTGCTGACACTTTGTAACACACATTTACATTATTCTTTCAGCATACCTGCCAACATTTAACAGGATTTTTAAGCATTAGTTAAAAATAGATACTTTCTTCCAGAAACAGCACTGCACCTGTCCATGGCTGGTGCCTGTTATTACAGCTCAGCTTTAAGGGGTACTCCAATGAAAAAAAATGTTTTCAAATCAATTGGTGTCAGAAAGTTATACAGATTTGTAAAATCCCCATAGAAAACATCTACTGCTCTGGACAGTTTCTGTCACAGACAAAGGTGGCAGCAGAGAGCACTGTGTTACACCCCTACCTGCAGGACATACAGCAGCTGATAAGTACTGGAAGGCTTAAAGGGGTTATCCAAACCTACAAAAACATGGCCAATTTTCCCCCTCTCTTGTCTCCAGTTCAGGTGTGGTTTGCAGTTAGGCTCCATTTACTTCAATGGAACTGAGTTTGAAACTACACCCAATCTGGAGACAAGAAAGGGGGAAAAGTGGCCATGTTTTGTAGTGCTGGATAACCCCTTTAAGATCTTTAAACAGAAGTAATTTACAAATCTGACACTAGTTGATTTGAAAAAAAAAAATCATTGGAGTACCCCTCTAAGGCCTTATTCTCCCACTCCGTGCACAAAACTGTTTAATTCTTTGCGCTACTGTACTGACACGCTATAGTGAAGATTTAAACTGTTTTGGAGCTCCCAGCATCATCATTCATGAAATATGAAGTCCATTCCGTAGCATACATATATACAGGCTGTGCACAGAACATGGGAATGTAGCCTTAAAGGGGTTGTCCAGCAAAAATCTTTTTCTTTCAAATTAACTTGTGTCAGAAAGTAACATAGATTTGTAATTTATTTCTATTAAAAAAATTCAAGTCTTCCCACACTTATCAGCTGCTGTATGTCCTGCAGGAAATGTTGTTTTCTTTTCAGTCTGACAGTGCTCTCTGCTGCCACCTCTGGCCGAGAGAGCAACTGTCCAGAGCAGGAGAGGTTTTTGTAACGCCTGGAGTAGTGGATCCACTGGACCGGCACCAGCGCTGGCACAAACCTCACCAGGGAGCGGAGTCTAAGGGGCCGCTGGTTTTCACCAGAGCCCGCCGCAAGGCGGGATGGACTTGCTGCGGCAGGCGACCCCCAGGTCGCTACCCCTGGCTTGGTTGCTGGTGTCGGCAGGCGAGGCGTGGCAGGAGATGGCACAGGCAATAGTCTGCAGATGAGAGAGCACGTGACAGGCTGGACACGGGAACAAGTGGAGTGACAGGGAAACAGGAACCAGGAACAGGGACTTGGGACCAGGTAACGGACAGGACTCAGGAACAGGGACTTGGGACCAGGTAACGGACAGGACACAGGAACAACAGGGAGCTGGGCCAAACGCTATGGGAAGCATGTAGAGGCTCCAACACTAAGGACAGGGCATGCTGGGATTTATAGGGGAGTGATTGGGTGCAACTACCAATTAGGAGCGCACTGCCCCTTTAAATCTGAGACAGCCGGCGCGCGCGCGCCCTAGGAGGCGGGGACGCGCGCGCCGGCCGGCACAGCGGGAGACAGGAGCGTGGAGAGGTGAGGCGCCCCCCGGGGCCGAGGTGACAGCAGCGCCGGGTCCCCGACTATGGACACCGGCTGCTGCATAGGGCAGGTAGCGGTCGCGGCGGCGGCCCGGAACGCGGGACGCCGCCGCGGCCGTAACAGTACCCCCCCCCTTTGGCCTCCCCCTCTTTCTTGCCTGCAAATGGCACAGGAAGCCACAAAGTCTTTGACATCTTGGGATAGGCTGGGCCACCAGTAGTGGCGAGAGATCCGTTGGCCGGTCTTACGGACTCCCGGGTGCCCGGCCTCCAACGAGGAATGTCCCCAGTTCAAAATACCTCTTCGAAGCGCAGGGTGAACATGAGTCTTTCCGGGGGGTACTCTCTGAAGAGTGGAGGTGACGACTGGTACTAGGCGATCAGGCGGTATAACGTGGCAAGGGACCTTCTGTAAGTTCTTCCGGTGGTGAGAGGATACGACCTTAGTCTTGGGTACGGGGAGAGGGTACACCTCGGCAGAGAAGGCATCCGCCGAGTCTTGGTCTTCTGCCGGTAGGCCGGATAGAGGCTTGGCCGGGACAGGAAATGACATAATACACTTGGTCTGAGGTGACTTGAGACACTGGTGGGAACAGTCCTGACCCCAACTGAGAATCTCCCCGGTTCTCCAGTCCAGCTGAGGGGCATGTTCTTGTAGCCACGGGAGTCCCAGGAGGACCGCGGGGGAAGAATGGGGCAGGACGTAGAAGGATATCTCTTCTTGATGTGAAGGACCCACCTGGAGGACTAAAGATGCGGTCTGGTAGTACACACGGTCGGTAAGAATTTCGCCCGTGACCGAGGAGATAGTCAGGGGCCTGGCTAGTCGGGTCACGGGTAGCCGCCATCTTTGGACCAATGTTGCCGCAATAAAACTGCCTGCTGAGCCAGAATCGAGGAAGGCAGTAGTCTGATGATTTTGTCCTGAGGGAGTCCGGAGGGAAACTGGCATAGACAGACTTGGAATGATGGCATTCGCACCTAGGGACACCTGTCCCACCGGACCTAGGTGCGAGCATTTTCCGGATGTTTGGGGACGTAGGGGACATCCCAGCCGGAAGTGATCGGAACCACCGCAATAGAGACAGAGATTCTGCTCCAGGCGCCGGATTCTTTCATCAGGCGTCAGGTGAGCCCGTTCCACCTGCATAGGAATCTCAGGAGAGGGTTGGGACATCGAAAGGTCAGGATTCTGGAAAACTGGCGCCAGCTGGGGATGGCGACGGGAACGGGTTAGTAAATGTTCATGCCGAACCTCCTCCTCCCTCTCCGAAAAACGAGTATCAACTCGGGTGGCCAGTAGAATGAGTTCGTTCAGGGAGGTAGGCAGGTCTCGGGCAGCGAGCACGTCTCTCACACGACTAGACAGGCCCTTCTTGAAGGTGGCCAATAGGGCGGCCTCGTTCCAGTCCAATTCGGCTGCCAGGGTGCGGAACTGGATGGCGTAGTCACCAACAGAGGAGCTGCCTTGAGAGAGATTGAGGAGAGCAGTCTCGGCTGAAGAAGCACGGGCAGGTTCCTCAAAGACGGAGCGAAACTCGAATAGGAAGGCCCGGAGATTGGCAGCAACTGGATCATCACGGTCCCACAGTGGCGTGGCCCAGGCCAGGGCTCTACCCTCTAATAGGCTGATGATGAAAGCCACTTTAGAGCGCTCGGTGGAAAACTGACTACTCAAAAGTTCAATGTGCATGGTGCACTGAGTCAGGAATCCTCTGCACAACTTAGAGTCCCCAGAGTACTTGCTTGGGAGAGCCAGTCGGAGTGAAGAAGCAGCGTCAGGAGATGGTGTGCGCTGGGCAGTAGTCTGCTGCTGTAAGGCGGCAGTGAGTTGCTGGATCTGCTGTGACTGTTTCTGGATTTGTTGAGCCTGTTGCGCGACCACTCTGGCGACGTCACGGAGATCTGGCACCTCGCCGGGATCCATGGTTGGAGCCTACTGTAACGCCTGGAGTAGTGGATCCACTGGACCGGCACCAGCGCTGGCACAAACCTCACCAGGGAGCGGAGTCTAAGGGGCCGCTGGTTTTCACCAGAGCCCGCCGCAAGGCGGGATGGACTTGCTGCGGCAGGCGACCCCCAGGTCGCTACCCCTGGCTTGGTTGCTGGTGTCGGCAGGCGAGGCGTGGCAGGAGATGGCACAGGCAATAGTCTGCAGATGAGAGAGCACGTGACAGGCTGGACACGGGAACAAGTGGAGTGACAGGGAAACAGGAACCAGGAACAGGGACTTGGGACCAGGTAACGGACAGGACTCAGGAACAGGGACTTGGGACCAGGTAACGGACAGGACACAGGAACAACAGGGAGCTGGGCCAAACGCTATGGGAAGCATGTAGAGGCTCCAACACTAAGGACAGGGCATGCTGGGATTTATAGGGGAGTGATTGGGTGCAACTACCAATTAGGAGCGCACTGCCCCTTTAAATCTGAGACAGCCGGCGCGCGCGCGCCCTAGGAGGCGGGGACGCGCGCGCCGGCCGGCACAGCGGGAGACAGGAGCGTGGAGAGGTGAGGCGCCCCCCGGGGCCGAGGTGACAGCAGCGCCGGGTCCCCGACTATGGACACCGGCTGCTGCATAGGGCAGGTAGCGGTCGCGGCGGCGGCCCGGAACGCGGGACGCCGCCGCGGCCGTAACAGTTTTCTATGGGGATTTGCTGCTGCTCTGGACAGTTCATGTCTCGGCCTGAGATGTCAGCAGAGAGTACAGTGTCAGACTGAAAAGAAAACCACATTTCCTGCATGACATATAGCAGCTGATAAGTATGGGAAGACTTGCGATTTTTTAATAGAAGTAAATTACAGATCTATATATCTCTTTGACACCAGTTAAATTGAAAGAAAAAGATTTTCGCTGGACAACCCCTTTGCCTTTCAATGGGGCTGAGCAGCAATATAACACCCAACCTGTGGACAGGTGCTGCTTTATTGCTGAAACCAAGCTTCCATGCTTTTCTAATCCTTGACAGCCCCTTTAAATTGCAGAAATTGAGACATTTACGCACACAGGACCTCCCTAAAGCTTAGTTTACCAGTATTGTTAGGCTAAATCTTAAACTGGTCGTTGTGACTGTTTTAACATAGCTACTGTCAGGAATGTGCAGTGAGCCTGGTGTGAACTGGGCCTGTTTTTACTTTTTGTCTCATACACCCGCTTGCCTTTCAGCTTCCTGGCAATGCAGGAGCACTGCTAGCCTTGATCACTGCAGCTGAGCAGTGTCGTTTGATTGACACATGCCTCTGCCTTTCCGGAACCTTGAGTATCCGAGCACCGGACCAATGGGGAACCGGACCGGGCTTTTGATCCTCATAAATGAAAGCAGTGGCCAGTCTCTCATTGCTGGCTATTAAGGTTCATACCTGATCCCAGCTCCCCCTGTCTACTCCGTATCCCACTGTTTGCTTGACTTGTTAACTGACCTCCCGTCTGACCTTTGACTATTCGTTGGTCTCTGATTTTGTACTGCGTTGCCCATTTGGTTCTGACTTGGCTTGTTGACGTCCCTTTATTGTGTTTGTCTGTCTGCCTTGTTCTGTGTTACACTAATTCAGTATAGGGAACGTCTTTGTGGTTGTCCGCAGCTGCATAGGGCCGATTGAGTCAAGTAGGTAGGGACAGTAGGTGAGTTTAGGCTCAGGGCCCAGTGTCTCATCTTGTCCCTACCTCCCCGTTCTGACAGCTTCCTTGGTTCCCCTAAATATGAATGCCCCTATGCACAACCACTCGAGTCCTGCTCACTTAAGCAAGCTTATAATGAATGACAAGTACAATATAGACAGAAAATAACCAGTTAGGCACAAAGAATATTATGGCTTTTATATCCACGGAAATTAAGGAGTGTCCCATTGCTAAGCTGATTACTTTCTTGCATGCTCTTAATAGGATTGCCCCTTTGCAAGTGACAGGTTCACTTATTAATGACTGTTCCTTCGCCACTTGCTTTTAGATTTAATATCTTGATAACCTGCCTGTCTTTTGACAAGTAAGAAGCTAGCAGGTTTATCACAGGAGAATCAAGATGACAAGGTTCATCAGCTAATGGGGTGGCTGGCAAGTGAAGTGTAAATGTGTAAATCTGTTTTTATTTGCAATCGCTGGTATGAGGTGTTGAGCAGCCATCACATTGATGTGAAGTCAAAGCTACGAGCTTGTCAGAGAGTACTGTCACTCACTCCCACCCACCAGCTCTCACATGAATAGGTAATTCCTGCCAGTGATATGCATGCTACTGTGCCTCTACACTTCTCATCCCGGTTTGTTACTGAACTTACATACCAGACAACACATATTTGCGAAATGGCAGGCAGTCTGCTATGTTTAGAGGGGCTGCAGAGGGCTGGGTTTCAGTGATATAATGCATGTAGAAAAGTAATTTGATTAAGAATTGCGGGCAAGTAGTTTACTTTTACACAGCACTGGAAAAGGAATCTACATCAATGATGCTAACTAAAGGCCAGGGCAGACTTCCCATCTGGCAGTTCTGGTAAATGCCAGATGGGTCAGTGTGCTAAGTGGGAAAGTCTATGGACAGTTTGACGGCTGGCGTTTCCCCAGGACAGCACCCTTCCTACACTATATAACATGGTAAGTCATTGGTTAAATAAAGCTGTATAGTTTAGACATCACTATAGGAAAGGAGCCAGCTGCCAGATTCCTGTCCTGCATCTTGTCAGCCCCATACCCCTCATCTACAAGTTCTCAGCAGGCCCTACTACCCTTTGGTTGCTGAAGGTCTGACCTTGGAGGAAAAGGAGACTCCTTATCAGTACTGGTCCGGCCGTCCGGGCAGGGGTGACTGGTCCAGGCAGGGGTGAAAAGCAATTTAGTTCAAAACCCAAGGGCTTAATGCAAAGGGGGGGAGGGGGCTTAACAAAGGGAATAGTGGAAAAGCTTAGTGATGGACAGGAATCTTAGGTGCAGGGGTCCTGCCAGCTCCTGCTTGCCAATAACAAGGTTCATCAGGGCAACAACAACAAAAGCAGGTGAGAATAGCAATGTGTGGGGTATGTCCTGCTGACTGATACATGCAGTGAGAGTGCTAGATGTATTGTCGATAGTATATGTTTATTGTATTTTAAATATTTCTAGAATACCAGCCCTTTCTTCCAGGTGCCTTGCTTAGTCTGGCCTCTCGCTATTGACCTGTCTGGCGCCAGCTTAGCTCATTGGATCAACAAGGCATGCAAGCTCCCTCACCACGTCAAGGTGAAAGCACCACGAGAGAGCCCCTCCATCCTAACACGATTACAGATCCCAACCCTTAATTTATCTTTCCTTTGCTAAAACCTACCTAGAACTCCTTAAAATTGTGAGCCTGAGGCCTTCCTGGTGCCATTCCCTGCCCAGGCTTGCCCTAGCTCCCTAACGTGTCCCATCTTGTCGCCTTTCCTTGCCCAGGCCCATACCACCTCTCTAACGCAGACCCTGCCGTCACACTTCTCTACTCTACCCAGGCCTGCCCCAGTCCCCTAACGCATACCATATCATCTACCAGCCCAGGCCCACCCCAGCCCCCTAATGTGGATTCTCCCATCGCCCTTCCCTGCTCAGTCCTGCACCAACCCCCTAACAGGATAATAGTGTGCTGGTGTGTAGCACTGATGGATGGATGTCATCAGTGTTGCTGTACAGCTCAGCCAGAGATGGTATAGTCGTGACGCCAGTGCTAGTCCAGCACACAGGTATGGTAGTACCTGCTATGTGTTGTGCTGGCTGTACTCCCCAAAATGATCGGTGACCTGTCGGGTTGTGATGGGTCCCTTGGGCTTTTGTCACTGTAGTCCTGATTGGCAATTGACCCACCTGGACTATCGGTACCACCACCCACAGAAGGATGAAAGATAACCCAAGGTGTGAGGCTAGTGTGTATAGGTGCTGGTGCAGAGGAAAGGATGACTGAGTCCCAGTGATATAAAAATATGACAGCTTTACTGTATAGTCTCTTTTTAATACAATACATTTTTGTAGAAAATAGAGAGATCTTTACACAGACTTCAGTGCTTGAACTCAGTTACCTGCACTACGAGATAGGATATGTAGACAACCCACAGATTTAGATACAATGTGGAATGTTGGCAAATATCAGTTATTTTGGACTGTACAGTTTTTAGACAGTGATCAGTGTCAGACTGGGGTATCTGGAGCCCACCAGAGGAAATGATCCTGGGGGCCCACCAATGAAGAACCAGTGAGAAACAATATGTCATTCAGTGTTTCTAAAGGTTCTAAAGGTAGAGGCCCACCAGAGAATCCTCCTGTCCACCGGTGGGCCAGTCCGACACTGACAACAATGCATGGTTGGTGGCAATAATTCTACTTTATACAGAGCTTTATAATACAGTTGTTCCTGTTATTGTCCATATGAGTTGATTGGATGAGTACAACACACAATAAGTACTACATACAAATATGGTTGCCAAATAGAATATCTCAAAATATATATGTGCAGTATATAGCACAAGTATATCAAGAATACACATGGTACCAGTACTGACTTCTCAGAAAACGGGATATCCAGCCTTTCTTACTGAGGAAGGTCAAACATTTTGTTTACATACTAATTCCCTGCAAATGTATAGAACTTAACATATTATATGTAACATTTGTTCCAGATTCTTCCACCATAACTCATGGGATGAAACATTTCCTTTAAAAGGGCAAATAGCCATGTTTGCATTTCAGTGCTTAAAAGATCCCCTGATGTTTATTGACCTAATCAGAATGTATAATTTACAAACTCTCTAGTTTTATGCCTCATAACTGACTGGTTGTATTTAGATGCCCTAAGCCCCTGTACCAATATTCTGATAGAAATTCATTCTTGCTAAGTCACTTCTTTATACTGTATACTGTACTCTGATGTGCTAGGCAGATAATGCTAATTCAGGAGATCAGGAGATTTTTTTTACAAGTCAAATATTTGCTGCCACCCTAAGGGCCCGTTCACACTAAGCAAAAGTGGCGGTATTTCCAGCAGAGCCCGAGACGTTGCTTGAAATTCCGCCTGTCCCATTAATTCAATGGGATTTCTCGCGCACCTTCGCTCTCCACCCAAAGAAGTGACAATTCTTTGGGAGGAGAGTGGAGGTGCATGAGAAATAGTTTTCGCGGCTCAGGCTCCGCCTGAAATTCCACCACTTTTGTTCAGTGTGAACAGGTCCTAAAACTGCGTTCAAACATTCGTGATATACTTACTGCAGGGAGTCCAATAAGAGGTGAAGAGTTCATTCAGTGATATACATCCAGCATAGTTGGCCACTTCATAAAATTGTTCAGTGTATAGTATTACTCACAGCATTTAATGACAGCAGCTCACTGTGTACCCTATAGAGCTAAAATCATCTCCCTTCCTCTAGACTGTGCTGTCCTACTCTGTGGTGATTCTGTCCATAAGATAGCCAACATGGAGGAGCATGCGACCATGCTCTGTTACCAGTGTTCAACGCTGAGCCTTTATATTTCTATGGAGGATACTGGGGCCAAGGCATGGTCACATGCTCCTGCATGTCGGCCATCTTATGGACAGAATCATCACAGAGCAGGACAGCACAGCCTGGAGGAGGGGAGCCTGATATTAGCTCTATGAGGTACACAGCGAGCTGCTGTCAGTATATACAGTGAGTACACTTACTAATAATTTAAACTGAACAACAACAACAACAATAAAGTGACCAACCCCTTTAGATAGCTGAGATACTGTTATGCGCAAATAGAAAAATAACTGTAATAAAAGTTGGCTTGTACATTATAATCACAGTACTATAGTACCACAGGACACTGTTCCCAAAGATCAGATGTTCCTATTTTAGTCAACACAAGAATTCACAGAAACTTGTGCTGCAAAGTGTGGCTCATTAGTTGAATAGATGAAGAGAGAATCCCATCCCAGGGAAACATCTACCCCTGCTGCACACAGAGATGAACAAACTTCGAGCACACTCAGGTTCGTCCAAACCCGAGTGTGTGGCATTTGATTACCGGTGGCTGAAAAAGTTGGATGCAGCCCTAAGGAGTCCTGGAAACATGGATACAGCCTATGGCCTATGGCTGTTTTCATGTTTTCAAGGCTGTCTCAGAGCTGAATTCAACTCGGATTTGGATGAACGTTCACTAATCTCTACTGCCCACCTTAGCTCAGGGGTGCACAAACCGCAGTTATCAGGCTGCTGCAAAACTACAATGCCCATCATGTCTGGATAGACATATGGGGGGATTTATCAAGACCAGCGTACTCGTACACCGCTCTTAAATTAGGTCCCGTACCCTTTTCCCTGGCCGAATTTACCAAGAGGCGCACTCCCAGAGTACCATACCTATAGGGCCACATGTATCATCCGGCGGACGGATGATTTTTGGCGGAAAGTGCCGATTTGCGTATTATTTTATACGCAAATGGCCGATTTGCGAATAAAATAATCGCAAATCGGCACTTTCCGACGAGTACGCCAGGGGGCGGAAAGGGGGCGGAAAGTAGGCGGGAAGTGGGCGGAACGGAGGACGCGGACTCAGAGTCCGCGCGATTTATCATCCGTTCCGCCCAATTCTACGCCGAAAACCTACTCCAGTACTCAGCTGGCGTAGATTTTCGGCGGTGCGCACCGGCGCGCACAGGATTTATGTACAGGCAGTCCGCCTCTACATAAATCTCCGTACCGCCGGAGCTGCGGGGGCATTTTTAAGTCCGGCGTAAAAAACGCCGGACTTAATAAATGCCTCCCATAGAGTCTATACCTGCTACACCTGTAAATTTGGATCATGATTTACGGCTCCCCGCCTTGACGGGCCCTCCGGAGCCCCCGCTGCCCGCCCATCGGGCGAGTGGGGGAAACAGCAGGCATACGCCAGGGAGAAGGCACAGATTCGCCCGTGCTAGACCTTTCATAAATGTCCCCCATGGTGTCCATGCATGAAGGGAACTGATGTTTTCCAACAGCTGTGCCTGCTAGAGATGAGCAAACCTGGAGCATGCTCGAGTCGATCCGAACCCGAACTTTCGGCATTTGATTAGTGGTGGCTGCTGAAGTTGGATAAAGCCCTAAGGCTATGTGGAAATCATGGATATAGTCATTGGCTGTTTCCATGTTTTCCAGACAACCTTAGAGCTTTATCCAAGTTCAGCAGCCCCAGCTATTTAAATGCCGAACGTTTCGGGTTCGGATCGACTTGAACCCGAACCCGGTTCGCTCATCTCTAGTGCCTGCTCATTATACTTGAAAGCAGAGTGATCGCTCTACAATGAAGGAAAAAAGCCTAGTTCACCCTCAGGCCCCTTTCACACCTTCATTTATTCCATAGTTGTGCGTCCATTGCTACAGGCATCATTACAGACCTGCAACTTCAAACAGGACTACAGATCCGTAACTCTCCGCATTGCTAATAGTTGGATCTGTGCTGCAAATACGGGCCATATAGTAGCTCGCTTGTTTTGTTTTTGTTTGTTTTTTTGTTTTTTTGCAGAAAGGATCATGGCCCCAACGCGTATCCATAACAGCTACAGATGTGTGTATGGGGCCATAGAAATCAATAGGTCCTTATTCTGTCCACATTTGCATGTCTGAATAAACAGATGTATCAAAGATGTATAAAACTGACTGTGAGCCCCAATGGAGAGATGGACTGATGCCAATCTCTGTAACATATGGAGTGATATATGTAACAGGAATAAATAAATAAAATGTGCTAAATAATAATTTATTCATCAGTTGTCATCCGTTGAAAAAAAAAAAAACAAAGACCTGGATAACCCGCATTATTTATAGTGGCCTCATACTGGCGATTTCCCAGAGCGCACTAGGACAGCAGAGCCGGGAATGCTAACTAGTCACACAAATTGCTTTTTCCTATTTTTCAGTATAGGCCTGCAGGAATTGCTCTTCCAGCTTAGTTTTTCATCCTTTTCCCCTCCTTCACAAATACATCAAATCCATAGGGCCTGGTAGTATAAAGGATAGTACATCACAGCCATTTGGTCTGTGGGGATAAAAGGATTTGTGTAAATCTTTAATCAAATTGTAACTACATGTTGTTTGCAACTCTCATAAAGAAGTTGGTGCATATTATTTAACCCTACGTTTTATTATTAGGTACAAACTTTTTTGCTGATAATATTCGTAATGCAGTACTGTATATCTTTACTAGGGTTGGAGCTGCATTTATGCTGATACTGAGCTTTTTTTCTTGGATGTTAAAAGATCAACTTTTATAACACACGATCAGCTCAGATACCCCACCACTGCAGCACACTGCAACCAGGATATTATTTCAGTGCTGTTATCTGTACCTGGGTATTAACCCCTTCATTAATAGGGGAGTTTTGACACTTTGCACTTTTGGTAGGTCATATTTGCTAAGGTGTAACCGTTGGGTTCGTCCAACCGACGGTAATCAAATGTCGAGCTTCTGGGTTTGGAGGAACCTGAATTATTTCTACAGTTTATACAAACATATATCTATTATATCACCGGAACCAGAAAGATTGAAAATCTGTTTTTCAGATGGACAGAGAAATAACACACCTTGAAAATCCACATATTTTGAGCATGCACAGAATCCCAGGATTTTACGAAAATTCTAATTTGTTACTAATTGTGTCCACAAGCAGATTGTTAGGAACCGGACAGCAGGACAAGACAAGACAGTGAGCCCTAAGCTCAGCCCCGCCCACTGTCTCTACCTACTTGCCAGAATCCGCCCTAAGATGGCGGCGAGCAACTTGGTGACCGTCCCTGCACTGGCTAGGTGGAACACAAATACAAGACAGACAGACAAACACAATGAAGAATAGTAAACAGTCTGGGTCACAACAATCGGGCAGCAAAAGTACAAAATCACAATCCAATAAACGTAGTCAAAGTCCAGGCAAAATGGTCAAGGACAGGCGGCAAGCAAGGGAGGTCAAGGAATAAGGCAAAAATCAGAGATAGCAAATACACAGAAGATACAAGTGGGCAGAGACTAAGTCAATGACCAGCAATGAGTGCACAGACTGGGTTAGTTATATAGGAGGCCAGGGTTCTGATCCAGTATGTAATTGGACCATCCCCCTGATCTCCAAACACAGACACCTGAGAACAAAACAGATCCACTGGCAGGATGACCTGTCAGTCACAGCAGAACCAAAACACAGATTAACCATGACATGGCCAGACTAAACTCAGCAGGTGAAATCGGGTGTGTCTCCCAAAGAGAGCAAATAAACCAGTGTTCAGACACAGCAAAACAAAACACAGAACAGAATAAGAGAATATCAGCGCCTTCTCGTCCGCACAGCACGAGCCGAGGGACGCATAACGCTCCACAAAGATACCATCCTGACACAGATATTTTATATAAACCAAATGGACCCTGTTCTTGCTGCACTGCTGAACCTTGCAAACTCAGTGCATCAGTAACCCTTCTTATTTTACATGCCATCTTAAGTAATGTACTGTATGAAAAAAAAAACCTGTTCAGTCCAGTGAACCCTTAAAAGCACCATGTCATTGCAAATTGCAATTGCTGTACTATGCCAGGCAACTAATGGAATTGAATTAACACTTACTATTGGTAAATAGCCCAGCCCTGGTCCTACCCCATGAAAAATGGAAAAAGAGAGTTACCAGTGAACCATGGGGGGGGGGGGGGGGCAGGAGCTACATAAGACCATAATATCAGGGAGAGCACTACTCTGATGGGTTAATCTAACAAATCCATGCTTTGGAAATTACATGTATACTATAAATGGGTGGCAGAAGTTAAAGGATCCACAAAGGTTAAATACCTTGGCACCATTTATCAGTATACCTGGATATAAATCAAAATGTTGCTCTAAGACACTCCTTGTTGAAGGCGGTCTGCACTTTCAAGAAGAAGTCCCGTCAACTTTGAAATCTGCAGGTAGGGGGGGGGGGCGGGTGTGAAAATAACTAACAAGTTTACTCACCCATCCCCTGTGCTTCATGACGCTTCTGCCGGGTTCCATTTGCCACAGCTGGGGTCGTGCAGCTCGGCTAGCCACACCATGACATTGCTGGTGCAAGAGCTGGGTTCCTGCAGAAGATGACGTCCGGTGGCGCCAAACAGGACCGGCCGGGTCACAGAACGGACGGTGTTACTGAAGAACACTGCAGAAACACCATCACATGTCTCAAAGTCAGTGAACTAGCCAGACCTTCCTCGGGGATGGAACAACCAAACCAAGGAATGTCTCCAATCATGGAAGCTACCCAAGGAAGGTATCCATCCACAGACAGCTGTTTTGGGGGGTTTGCCCCTCATCAGTGTGGAGTAGGTTTCTGGCTAGTGAGAGCAATGACTAGTAAGTGCATGCAAAAGGATGCTGGTTAACCTCAGGGAGATTAACCAAAACACCGCAGAGACACCATCACGTGTCTGAACGTCAATGTATTCTAGAACATTGCCCCCTGGGAAATCAAATATGCAAAAAAACACTGCAGAGACACCATCACATGTTTCGACGTCAGTGAACTAGCCAGACCTTCCTCCGGGAAGGAACAACCAAGCCAAGGAATGTCTCCAATCAAGGAAACCACCCAAGCAAGGTATCTATCCACAAACAGCTGTTTCGGGGGTTTTGCCCCTCTGGTGTCTCTGCGGTGTTTTGGTTAATCTCCCTGAGGTTAACCAGCGTCCTTTTGCATGCACTTACTAGTCATTGCTCCCACTAGCCAGAAACCTACTCCACACTGATGAGGGGCAAAAACCCCAAAACAGCTGTCTGTGGATGGATACCTTGCTTGGGTGGTTTCCTTGATTGGAGACATTCCTTGGCTTGGTTGTTCCTTCCCGGAGGAAGGTCTGGCTAGTTCACTGACGTCGAGACATGTGATGGTGTCTCTGCAGTGTTCTTTTGCATATTTGGTACTGCAGTACTGACCGGATGATCTTCACTTCTGGTGAATTCAGCGCTGCACACAATGGAGCACGCGGCCGGAGCCGCAGACTTCATTGTGTGAACTGACATGTTCTCTGCGGCCGCTATTCATAGCCTTAAGCTTAAATCATCACAAAAAATTCCTTTCCTAGAAAAACAGAAGATGGTTCGAGAGGACGTTATCTCGAAACATCCGTCGCTCTTTGTTCGTTTGCATCTGTGACCATGTGTATGGAATATAGTAATTTGGACTTTTATGGTGAGTGCAGCAGCTTCTGTTGCTCTTGGAAAGGAGAAATTAAAGAATTACCATATCATTTCCCTACACACTGCTTTCTTCCACACAGCCATGGGGGTTAAATGATAAAATTATTGATGCCTTCAGCAGAACCTAAAGGGAGCTCACTAAGTAGGAATCTGTACTGTTCTCATTGAACACAATACTGGCTTTATAAATCCATATGAAGCAAGTTTTCCCAGGAGACAGGAAGAATTATATTATTCAGTTCAGTAATGGCAGCACAGTGGGCCACTTAACAAACCTCCTACATCGCCCTGATGGCAGACTAGTGGGTACCAGTTCCTGACAGTAAAAAACAATGCTGGACAGAAAAGATGAAGCAGTTAAAATCTGCCATTTGCAGCACTCCAGGGAGGGCACATAATAGGAAAAAGGAAGTACAAGCCCGGTTGGATACAGATGGATGGATGAATAGAGATGAGCAAACCCAAACGCTCAGCATTTGATTACTGGTAGCTGAACAAGTTGAATGTAAGGGTTGTAACGGTACATGGTCTTGTCCATTATCTCGTACCTGCTGCGGATCACACTGCGATTTGGTCATCTGTTCGCTCTACTTCTCTTTCGTAGTGTACTTGTCTTCTGACATCTTCTTACCTGTGCTAGGCAGCCTTCCTGGGGGATTGAGCTCCCTCTAGTGGCAGGAGTATGCCTATTCACCTGTATTTATAGGCTTAGCACACAAGTTCTAGTGAATTCTAGGCTGATCACTTGAGGGTATTTATAGGCATAACCTCAAGACCTCTGTGTTCAGTTGTTGGTGTTGGTCCAGTCAGCAACCATGTCTGTGCTCCCTGGCTTTCTGCCTTTTCCCTCTCTTCCTAGCGACATTCTTCCTGTTTGGATCTTGTTCCATCCCTGGTTCTCTGCTCAGCTTCATTCTGGTTGACGTTTTCTCATAGAGCATTGAAGTTTGTCAGCAGTTGTGGTTCATTTAGTCCAAGGCTCCAGTACTTCTTCATTCTTTTTAGTCAGAAGTCACCAGGGACCTTCTCTGAGGGTACAGACTGGGAAGTTTCCGGCAGTGAAACTCATCCTGACTTGTGATGGACTTTGGTGAAAACCCAAGACTCCTTAGATTTCACTTCTTGGAGAGGGTACGTCAGCACTCCTCTGTGATCCAGGGGATATACCTCCTCCTGCCTGGATAATCCGGTAATCAAAAGCAGAGGGTTCGGGTTCGCTCATATCTAATGATGAAGATACTTGTTCCACAGTTGTCTTGGTCTGGTCAGAGTAGTGCTCCTTGAGCTGGTACAGTAAGGAGTTGGTTGTACTTGGGATGATAGTGGTTTAGGTGCATGTACACTTTCTAGCTGATGTAGGTTGGAATGCCCTTGGTGGAACATGCTAAGGAATAGGCAGACTCTTCCATTTTCAAGATGGAGCCTTTAACATAGGTTACAGGTCTTCTTAGTTGTGGCTGGGTCAGTTAGCCTACTAAATCCACTAGTTTCTTTCCTAGTAGCTGTTTACTTTTCTAACCTATCCGTAATCAGCTTTTCTTTGGTGGAGTTTGGCTCACAGGTATCTTTCTTTATTAGTCCAATTGGGAGTGCAATTCCCAGCTGCATGGTGCAAAACTTTAGCAGTTCCCAGCTGTGCGGTTCAGGTTCCTAAGAAATACCTTAAGTGGGCTCAGTCTGGTGACCTAGGTGCTGACCTAGCCCAGGAGTGTGAGGTCCTTGTCTTTACATGCTATTAGAGATGAGCACAATTCAAGCATACTCTGTCGAAACCCAAGCTTGTGGCATTTGAATGCCAGTGGCAGCAGACTAGGCTAGATGGACCCAGTGGTCTTTTTCTGCCAACAATCTTCTATGTTTCTTCTATGTTTTTGCACTGGACTGGTGAGACACAACATATTCCCTGTATTCTTTATTATTCCACTCTATCATGTTAAAAAAAACACCATCCTGCACATTTTGTGGTCACCTAACAGCAGCGACCCTGTATATCCATATCCATAGGGGTCATGCACAATATTCTCTACCTGACAAACTGAACAAAATTCTTCCTTGACTAATGGCCGACATGACTGTGAACCACAGTTCTTTGGTATATTTTTCCACTACCAGAAGTGTTTTATTTGCCGTCTTAATATTTATTTCTAACGTAACCATTGTTCGGCACCATTTAACAAAGATAATTCCAGAACTGTTCCAAAATGTAGACATATGATTTTACTCATCCCACCACCTGCGAGTACTGGGAGCACAGTATACTATCTGTCTACATCATGCTGTCAGATTAATAAACTCGCCCAATTACAATGGTGGTTTTTCCTTTCGGAATGAATCCACAGCTCTCCTTGATGCTACAGGGTTAATCATTACCTTGTTAGCTCAGCTATCCCTCTGCTGACTTGGACACTACGTTCAGCAGACGAGGATTAAATGGAGTGAGGAGCAGTTCCATTAAGAAGCCGTTTCAGATCCCTTGCCTTCTATTTAACTTTCCATTAAATCTTCCATCTGGCTTTCAATCTGCTTTTATTTCCTATTCCCACCTATGTCCAGCGGTTATATTCTTACATCTCAAGTAAATACATTTAATAATAGATATTTAGGGAAGGTTCTAGAATTAAAAAAAGAAGTAAGAGAGAATATGACTTCTATAGTTTCACTGTAAATGTTCAGAATTACATCAAAATGGACATTAGCCGGCAAAGAAATTGCAGTCTAGTGGGATCATGATCATATTATACATTATAACTTGGGATTCCAGAATTCATGTTACAATTATCCTTACTGCTTGACTGTTCAATATGGAAAACTGCCATAGACCCATATAGATGTTTAATTGAACTTGAATCAAGTGCTCACCTCCTCGCTTCCCATTCCCCTCTACTAATTCAGTCACATTAAGAAAGCTGCCCTGCACTATTTTACAACAGTTAAGCAGCTCGGCCCCACCTCCTTGACACTTGAGTATACTGAATTAGGTTGGACTCCCTATTACATGGGGCTGGAGCAAGCAAGCGCCAAACTGTTCCCCACTCACTGCCGGCGCTATTACACCTGTCGACCGGCGGGTAAGAGCCGAGGGGGGGCACAGGGAGCTGCGGGGAGGCGGGAAGTGAATAGGACATAGAGGTGGTGTGTTGCCGCCGCTCCCATTACACGGAGCGTTACACGGGACCGCGGCAATTAGCGGGCACGGTGCGATCGCTGTGCCCGCTAATTAAGGATTCTGATGCAGCTGTCAAACTTGACAGCTGCATCTGAATCCTTTATGCAGCCTCATCCCTGGTGTCTAGTGTTGTGGATCTCCCCCGGGACTGGAGGAGCGATCCACACATCCGGCTCCGGAAGGGGTCTGCACCGTAATGGCGCTGATCCCGGTTCGGCACTCGATTGCTTCCAGCTGTAACAGCCGGAAAATATCCATCTCATTGATCTATGCTTTATAACTATACAGCATAGATCTCAATGAGAGATCAGTGTGCATATACTAGAAGTCCCCCAGGGGGAATAACCCTAACCCCACAGGGAATAACCCTAACCCCAGGGGGACTTCTAGTATATGTGTAAAATAAATAAATAAAGTGTTATTAATAAAAAAAACCCTCCCCTAATAAAAGTTTGAATCACCCCCCTTTTCCCATGTTATAAATAAAAATAAATAAACAAACATGTTTGGTATCGCCGCGTACGTAATTGCCTGAATTATTAATTTATTTCATTCCTGATCTCGCACGGTAAACGGCGTAAGCACGAAAAAAATCCCAAAGTGCAAAACTGCGCATTTTTGGTCGCATCAAATCCAGAAAAATTGTAATAAAAAACGATCAAAAAGTCGCATACATAGATCAAAGGATAAAAGCGCTATAAGCCTGGGAATGGAGCGATTTTAAGGAACGTATATTTGTTAACAATGGTTTGAATTTTTTACAAGCCATCACATACAAGAAAAGTTATACATGTTATATATTGTTGTCATCGTAACGACTTGAAGAACATACATAACAAGTCAGTTTTACCCCAGGGCGAACGGCGTAAAAACAAATACCCCCCCAAATAAACAGAATTTTCAATTTCACCACACATTTATTTTTTTTCTAGTTTTGCTGTGTACTTATTGAAAAAAATTCAGCCTGTCACTGCAAAGTACAATTAGTGGCGCAAAAAAATAAGGGCTCATGTGGGTTTCTAGGTGAAAAAATGCAAGTGCTATGGCCTTTTAAGCACAAGGAGGAAAAAAAAAAAGAAGTGCAAAAATCGAAATTGGCTCTGTCTTTAAGGGGTTAAGGCTATGTTCCCACACAGTATTTTTTCTCAGTATTTTGGTCAGTATTTTGCCACCACAGCCAGGAGTGGATTAAAAACACAGAAAGGCTATGTTCACACACTGTTGAAACCGAGTGGATGGCAAATTATGGCCATTAATTTGAAAAAATGTTTTAAAATAACAGCAATTATTTGCCATTCAGTGGTGGCCATCCACTCCATTGATTCTCTATGGGATGGACAAATACATAGCAGTACAGCAGGATGCCCATATGACAGTGCCCCATAGTGGCCACATAAGACAATGCATAAATAATATTGGCTAACTATACAAAATTGTGTTATAGTGCTATTAAATTACATCTAAACAACACACCCTGTTTACATAGGAATGTTGTACAGAGGCCAAACACTAGTGCCATAAAGTGTAAAAAAAAAATACTAGGTCCATCCAGTTGAAAGTGTTAATACACATCATGGGAATATTATGAGCTGCCAAATCAGGTCTTTTCCAGTAATTTGCAGCCAATTTGACTGTCTCATGATGACCATAGGATTGCAAGCTGCTGTCAGTGGTATGGACCTAATAGTCTGTGACAGGAAACTCCTTTAAGTAGTGGGACATCCATAACTGGGTTGGAAGTAATTTTTTTCCACTTTCTCCTAAGCCAGCTTTATTGTGAGCACCAAAAGAGTTTAACATTCTCTTCTTAACAGATTACATGCGGTAAGTGTTTTACAAAAGGTTTATGGGTAACTAACGCCATCTTGGAAATACAGTACAAATTTATATATTGAAGTATCTATTGTAAATTCAATTAAAAAAAATTGTAGAGAATAATCTACTCTGCATGAAGCCTTATGTCTGATATATAGGAAACGTATTTTATATATAGCTACGGTAACACAACGTTTGTTTTCGGACGTATTTTAGGACGGCTGTCATCTTGAGGCGAATGTATGGCCATATTTTGGCCTCAAAATGACGTCCGTCCTAAAAAAGAGTCTGAAAACAAGCATGTGAACATAGCCTTAGGGCCGTATTACATGGCCTGATCCTGAATGTAAGCGTGTAAAATAATAAACCTTATACATACCTATCCACATTCCCCAGTGTCCTTCTCGCTTCGACCCTCGGCCTGCAGCCACCGCTGGAACCTCATAGCTGGTCTCTGAAGTGACAGGCTGTTCAGCCAATCACTGGCCAAGATGGGACAGAGCCGCGAACATTGATAGGCTGAGCGGCCTGTCACTTCAGAGAGCCACTTCGAAGTTACAGTGGTGGCTGCAGGGAGCGGGCAGGAGCTAGAAGGACACCAGGGAGCACGGACAGCTATGTAAAAAGTTTTATTTATTTTTTTACAGTCATCAGCCATTGGCCGTGCATTGCTAATACACATAGTGATGCATGCCCGGTGGGCTGGAATAAACGGCAACAATCATCCAATGATCGTTTCATCAGCTGCTCGTTTTCTCTAACTATGTTCCGATGGGCTTCAACATCGGAACATCCGGCTTCTAGCTTTCAGTCAGAAAAAAACTTTTCCGACAGATTTCACAGATAGCAGGACATCGAAGAGGCCGCAGAAAAGAAAGTAGACTTTTTTTTTTTTTAATAAATAGTGTATAAATTGTTTTATGCACCATAATGAGTAAAATTAACCCCTTCCCAACTACTCCATGTAAATTAATGTGCCAGCAGGGCTCTGGATGCCTGTCAGGCCACAGTCTATGCCACCCATGTTACAGTACAGCACTAGCACTCAATCTTGTAGTCTCTGTGGCCTGCATGGTACCTCCGTCTCCTCAGCCTTGACACTTCCTTGCAAGTCATGAAAAGATTTTCTAGGGTTTGGCACTGTTATCCATTTACAGCATGGGGCCACACACTCCTGTCCAACCACATGACAGAAAGGCCATAAGACAGGGCGACAGCAGGACAGCACCAAAATATGGGACTCTCCCACTGGATCCAGAGAAGTTTGGGGGAGATCTGGTATCGTAATGACAGGGTATATATAATGGACCCAGGAGCCCCCTCTATTAGCCACTTGGACAAGACCCATTTATGTAACACATGGTTAGCCATTCATTTGACAATGTTACTAATGCTATTTTATTTTAATTCGTATAGCTACCAAATTCTGATATCGTCTTACATAAATAACTTACGGCAGTTTTTTTTTTTTTTTTTTTTTTTTTTGCATTTTGGTAGTTAAATATTTAGACATCTCAAGGGGATTTGAAGCCCTTCGCAGAATAAACACTCCAGTCTATGTTATAGCTAATGTTTAGATCCACTAATTCCTAGCAACAATATTAACCCATGCCAATCTGCCACAATATTACCACATTCCTAACAGAATTATAATTACCATACAGTATTCTCAATGATGAGAAAAATAAATGTCCCTACCTTAGAACTCCCAGCTTAGCTCTATCAGCCATTGAATGTAATAATAGGGCACATAGTAATCAGCCACTGTCATGTTGTTTATCACACAATAAAAAGTCTGCTTCCTTTCAGAGCCTGAAGGTCTTGCCATACTTATGTAAATTGTCTGTGATTTGTTCCTGAATCCCAGTGGATGCCTCCAGCGAACCTGTTTATTTCCTGGAATTTGAAATCCCAAGGCCACTTACTACAGTCCTACAGAGGCAAAGCTTAGGGACCGAGCGGCTGCTGCTGAATCTCCCCCAGGCTCTCCGAGAACAACAACAGGAACCGGTCTATGAGAAGCTCAACCATTCTTTCTGTTTACCTCGTTTAGTATAATCCCATTTATAATCAGAGCGATCCGGAATACCTGTAATGGCTGACTGTTCTATAACGTCTGCATTCAGTGCATTCCGATATGACTACAACTCTGGTATCTAACGTAAAAAAAAAAGCTGGAGTCATGTGCAAGGGTTCACGCTATGGGAAGTAGACTATTTAACCTTGTAGTCTAATCTAGCTGGTGTGTGTTATGCTACAGGTCATGTCAGTATAGTCTGCCGGAACGGTTCTGACCTGTACAAATAGGAAACAGTATCAAAATTATTACTAGGGCAGAAGATAGAGAGCTGAGGATTTTGGGGGAGGTTGGGTCCCCTATGCATGGGAGTGATGATAATTCTGGAGTTGTAAAGGACTCCAGGACCTACATCGAAGACAGGGACAGACAGACAGTATGAGCCCTAGCACTGGCCCCCCCCCAATACTGTCCCTGCCTACTTGCTGGTCTTCTGCTAGGCTGCAAGCGACAACTGGACGTTGGTCCCGATGCTGAATAAGGCTACATTCACACGTTTCTTGTTCGCTCTGTGAAGCACAGACAGCACAAATGGGAAGTCCCTGTACTAGAGCTAGAGAAAGTACTAATATAAGACACAGGGAAACAAGCTAGAGAAAGTACTAATATAAGACAAAGGGAACAAGATGTATTACACAATCCAATAATCTGGGGGAAGTGAGCACCGAGATCTCAGTTCATCGCTTGTTCCCCGCTCACTGTACTGTGCTATTACATGCAAAGACAGTGAGTGTGGAGTAGTGGGAGAGGCTGCCCGAATGATCCTATAGCACAGAGCGATGCACAACAGACCATCTCTGCACAAATCGGGATTTTTCAACATGTGCTATTACTCTAAGTTATTATTATAATTGTTAATGGGCCTAGGGCCCTCAATCATGGTCAAAAACACAGGGGCAGAGAACCGTGCTGAGATCTGAAAGGGCAAAAACATGACACAGGTCCTAAAGCAAAATTAAGAATGAGTCGCCCTCTTTTAAGACAATAGACTCAGTACTTTTATATGAATAGCAAGCAAATGATGGAGTACAGGAGTAGTAATAGTAGTAGTAATAGTAATAGTAGTAGTAGAAGTAATAGCAGTAGTAGTAGTAGTAATAGTAGTAGTAGTAGTAGTAGCAGTAGTAGTAATAGCAGTAATAATTGTAGTAATAGTAGTAGTAGTAATAGCAGTAGTAGTAATAGTATTAGCAGTGGTAGTAATAATAGTAGTAGTAATAGTAGTAGTAGTAGTAATAGCAGTAGTACTAATAGTAGTAGTAGTAATAGCAGTAGTAGTAATAGCAGTAGCAGTGGTAGTAGTAATAATAGTAGTAGTAGTAATAGTAGTAGTAGTAGTAATAATAGCAGTAGTAGTAGTAGTAATAGTAGTAGCAGCAGTAGTAGTAATAGCAGTAATAATAGTAGTAATAGTAGTAGTAATAGTATTAGCAGTGGTAGTAATAATAGTAGTAGTAATAGTAGTAGTAGTAGTAGTAATAGCAGTAGTAGTAGTAATAATAGCAGTAGTAGTAATAGTATTAGCAGTGGTAGTAGTAATAATAGTAGTAATAGTAGTAGTAGTAATAATAATAATAATAGAAGTAGTAGTAGTAATAGCAGCAGTAGTAGTAATAGCAGTAATAATAGTAGTAATAGTAGTAGTAATAGTATTAGCAGTGGTAGTAATAATAGTAGTAGTAATAGTAGCAGTAGTAATAGCAGTAGTAGTAGTAATAATAGTAGTAGTAATAGTATTAGCAGTGGTAGTAGTAATAATATTAGTAATAGTAGTAGTAGTAGTAGTAATAATAATAGTAGTAATAGTAGTAGTAGTAATAGCAGCAGTAGTAGTAATAATAATAATAGAAGAATAAGTAGCAGTAATAGTAGTAGTAATAGCAGTAGTAGTAATAATAATAGAAGTAGTAGTGTTAGTAGTAGTAGTAATAATAGTAGTAGTAATAGCAGTAGTATTAATAATAATAATTATAGAAAAAGAAGTAGTAGTAGTAATAGTATTAGCAGTGGTAGTAATAATAGTAGTAATAGTAGTAGTAGTAATAGCAGTAGTAATAATAATAATAATAATAATAGAAGTAGATATAGCAGTAGTAGTAATAATAATAATAATAATAAAAATAGAAGTAGATATAGCAGTAGTAGTAATAATAATAGAAGTAGTAGTAATAGTAATAGCAGCAGTAGTAGTAATAATAATAATAATAGAAGAATAAGTAGTAGTAATAGTAGTAGTAGTAATAGCAGTAGTAGTAATAATAATAGAAGTAGTAGTGTTAGTAATAGTAGTAGTAGTAGTGGTAATAATAGTAGTAGTAATAGCAGCAGTAGTAGTAATAATAATAATAATAATAATAATTATAGAAAAAGAAGTAGTAGTAGTAATAATAGAAGTAGAATTGTAGTAGTAATAGCAGTAGTAGTAATAATAATAGAAGTAGTAGTAGTAATAGTAGTAATAGTAGTAATAATAATAATAATAAAAGTAGTAGTGTTAGTAAAAGTAGTAGTAGTAGTATTAATAATAGAAATAGAAGTAGTAGTAGTAGTAATAGCAGTATCAGTAGTAGTAATAATAATAGAAATGGAGGAGGAGGAGGAGTAATAGTGTCACTCACATCAAATCTTCTGCACAAATTCAAAACAGTTTAGTCTATTGTCTTGATAGAGGGGAACTCATTCATATAGGAAATGAAATGGTGTAACTGTTATTGCCTTCTCTATCCTACTGTCAGCATATGTAGGCCAAGTGCTTTTGGCAGTTCCTGCCCATCTTTAATTTATTGTAAAACTGCAGCACCTATGGCGAGATTGATATTAGTAACTAACAAGATTAAAAAAACAGAGGGGTTCAACGCAGCTGTAAATAAAATCATCAACGGCACAAACTCCATGCCAAGAGATGCATTAAATGGATATTCCCATCACAGAAAGTGAAGGTATATCAATAGGGCATATTGTCATTTTTCGAACAATTCAGCTCCCATTGCCATGACTTGTGAACAGGAGCTTCAGAACTGCAGTTTATCTTTGCAGAACAGTCCTAGTCCTGACCATTAACCTCAGCCCAGTCCTACTCCCTTAAAGAAGTTGTTCAACGAAAATTTTTATTAACGCATTGTATTGCCCCCCAAAAGTTATACAAATCACCAATATACACTTATTACGGGAAATGCTTATAAAGTGCTTTTTCCCCTGCACTTACTACTGCATCAAGGCTTCACTTCCTGGACAACATGGTGATGTCACTTCCTGGACAACAAGGTGATGTCACTTCCTGGACAAAATGGTGATGTCACGACCCGACTCCCAGAGCTGTGCGGGCTGTGGCTGCTGGGGAGGATGATGGCAGAGGGATGCTCAGTGTCCCTCCAGTGCCCAGTGTCCCTCAGTGTCCCCCTGCCATCATCCTCTCCAGCAGCCACAGCCCGCACAGCTCTGGGAGTCGTGTTGTGACATCACCATGTTATCCCGGAAGTGACATCACCATGTTATCCAGGAAGTGACATCACCATGTTATCCAGTAAGTGAAGCCTTGATGCAGTAGTTAGTGCAGGGAAAAAAAGCACTTTATAAGCATTTCCCCTAATAAGTATATACTGGGGATTTGTATAACTTTTGGGGGGCAATACAATACTTAAATAAAAACTTTCGCCAGACTTCTCCTTTAAACCCCCTCATACTCATTTACTCTTCATAATAAAGCATAATAATATCCCATATAGATTTATAGTAACGCCCTTTTCTGACCTTACGCACCGATCAGACCGGCTTCTCACAAGCTTACTGCAACTTTTCCTCGGGCTTAAACATTACTCCTTTCCCAGCACTGACAACCATTTAAACATAAGATACAATTCACAATTATAGTAGCGGCTTACATCGGACAATACAATATAGCTCCTCTTTATATCTTGCTGCCATCTCTCAAATCTCCCACCGTACTCCTCTATTTATACCGCTGTCCTCCTTTTTAGAACAAAAGCAAGCGTTTCAAGGTTACAGAAAGCTTAAAAACCAGCTTTATATTTTATTATATATATATATATATATATATATATATATATATATATATATATATACACACAGTCTATGAGTGTGTCCTTTTATTATGCAGCAATGTGGCTCCTGGTCTGCAATAGCTTACTGCATATATTTTATAGTATCAACAGGGTTAAAACACAAAATGTGACAGGTTACCGTGACAACCTCAGAAATGGAAACGGCAATTAGGCATAATCTAACAATCATGCATGAATCCTCCTGATACATTCCACCCTGTTATTGCTTTATCCTCAGGAGCAAAAGATTCTTACAAGCTCAATTAGGTTTTAATCACTAGTTGAGGTATAGAAGCCTTAAATTAAAGTTTACGGGTGAACAGCTTTTTCACGGGTCTTATCATTCGGAGACCTGCCAGTTTATCGTTTTCCTGCTTGCTGTTGAATGTTGTTCTATAAATCCCCCCCAAACCGTTGTCTCTACAGTCTCGCTCTTTACTATTTGGTTTTCATTCGGTGTTGTTACTTGTTTTTTTTTTTGCTTTGTTTTTCTTTTTACTTTGTGACCTTATTGCTGTTAAGTTATAAAGTTTAACTTGCCTTTAGTGTTTTGCTAACAACTCTCAAAAGTTATTCTAAAACATAATGAATCCTCAAGATTTCCAAACTTTTAAGAACTAACTTTAACCTTGGGTGCGTTCACATGTACAGGATCCGCAGCAGATGTGCAGCAGATCCGCAGCAGATTTGATGGTGCAGATTTGATGCTGTGTTCAGTTATTTAGGGTACGTTCACACTTACCGGATCCGCAGCAGATTTCATTTAAATAACTGAACACAGCATCAAATCTGCTGCGGATCCTGTAGGTGTGAACGCACCCTTAGATGAAATCTGCTGTGGATCTGCTGCAGATCCGCTGCGGATCCGCAACAGAAAATCCACTGCGGATCTGGTACGTGTGAACTTAGGGTAAAGATACCCAGACCCGTCACACATCTTACCACATCTTTTATCTTACAAAACTTTTAAGCTACATTCACACGTTCCGTAGTTTTGTCTGAAAGCTGCAGATCCCCAATGACAGACAAATTTAGGGCCCATTGATTTCAATTGGGCCGTTTACACTTTCCATATATTTATGGATCCATAATCCGCAAAAACTGCATCCTCAAAACTTACTGACAGGCTCCAGTACGGACCGTAATTGCTGCATTGATTGTCCCATAGAAGTCTTTCTTTGGGAGCATCCGTAATTTTTATGGCTCCGTAATTTTTTAAGATGAAAAAAATATGGATGAATAATTTTACACCATTCTCACTTGGTGTTTTTTTTTGTTTTTTTTTTGCATAAATCAATAGTACAGGCGATTTAAAGAAACTTTGTAATTAGGTTTATTAGGCAAATATGTCATTATCTGCATTCAAAAAGCCTTTCCCCAGGTCCCCCCCTCCCTCCTCTCTCTCTCGAGCCCTGTGTAACCTATGGAGAGGGGAGGGGGAGGAGGGAGATTAGTCGCCAGCAGAGAACAGAGAACAAAGGATTACACAGCGGGAACTGTGTGAAAGCCGTTTTCAGAGGTCAGAGAGGTCAGTGCTGACTTCAGAGGAGATAGCCCGGTGATGTCGCTATAAATTAACTCTTTGTTGTCCTGTTTTGGTGCCTCGTCTTCCTCAACCCCTCCCCTCTCCTTAGAGAACCATAAAGACAAGGGGGAGAGCTTCAAACTGCTTTTTCATAATAAAAATGCATTTTTCAGCTAATAAACCCAATTACAAAGTTTCTTAAAATTGCCTGTACTATTGATTTCTGCAAAACAATTTAAACTACAGTGACACTATAACTATCACCTTCCCCTTTTTTGCTGATCCACGAAAAAATACTGATTACCAATGCAATACGGATGCATTACTGATGATTTTTTGGCGGATTGCGGATCATTGTGGACATCATATATGGTCCTGAAAAGCTACTGAACCTGTGACTGTAGCCTTAGCCTGATGGCTTTTACTATACACTATCCACTTTCAAAACACAAGTGTATATATGGAGTGTACCTAATGCCACTTAGTAGAGTATAGTAGATCTGCTTACTAGTATCCATCCCACTGAAGCCAATAAAAGAACAAACACACGCATGCCTTGTGACTATGGAAATAATATAGGCAGCAATAGTGACTTTATTTAATATAAATTATATCAATAGCACAATACTGGTATAATATCACATAAACCTTACAAAATTCTGCAAGAACACTATAACACATAAATAAGGTATTGGTAGGTCAGTATTCACATGTAGAAAGCAGGAAAAATGTAGAGGGCACTCACCATAAAACTTTGTGCTTTATTAAAGACTTTTAAAACACCATATCAGGTTTAGCAGAATGCTAGGAAGGCAGTATCCTTGATTTTACTGGCGTCCTCACTGTCTGCTAAACCCGATATGGCGTTTTAAGTCTTCAATAAAGCACAAAGTTTTATGGTGAGTGCCCTCTACATTTTTCCTACTTTCTTCATATGAAGATTTATCCGTTTTTTGAAGTAGAAGTGATCACCCCAGATTGTTTTTTCTGGTAAACTCGGATCCAGGATAAGTGCTTGTTAAAAGAAGATTACAACAGAGTAACAATAGGGCCGATCCCTTTATCTTTCTTTTAAGTATTGGTAGGTCAGTATTCTAGCAATACCTAATAACTCCTGTCATATTACACTACACCCTAAGTTTTTGTTTAGCACCTGCTCCCCGGGACTGCTCCAGTAGAAACAGCTCCATAAAAGAATATGGACAGTAAAGTGGGCTGTCATACCTGTGACAAGACCCAAACCACATTTAGAGCTACTTTCTACAGGCTTCTGCAACAAGACCACCTGGGGGGAGCACTTAGCCCACCGCCGAAAACAGTCAGGTCCCTCATCCTCAAAAACTGCCACAAAAATTGCATGTGTGATCCCAGCCAAAGGCCAGTGACCATCTGCTATCTGGTGCATTTTAACTTCAATATAATGGCTGTACAGTATATGGTTGTCTAATGTCAGTTCAGTGTCTTACAACCATGCAGTTATATAAGTGCTCTCTAAACTAGCATTTTAGTGAGGCCAATCTGTGTATGTGAAAGGTCCTGGGCATGCTCTATGACCTAGGCAGAGGTCATTCCACATTAAGCTCAGAGCTTCAGTTATTGTCAATGATGTTGTATCTATATACTGAAAAGTCCAAAGCACAAGACAGCACCTGAATGTAATAATTTATTCACGCATGCAACGTTTCGGTTTCAATCATGCAATGTTTCAAGGAGAAAAATTCATTACCTGCAGGGAGTGGGGGGAACATAATAAAGACAGTATGCTTACCTGCCTGCGTGCCCGTGCTGCGCTGCATCACTGGGCTCCTGTTCCTCTGCTAGATGTCATCTTCTCCCGGCTTTGGGGTACATCACGACTCTCACAAGCAGGTGAGATTTAGCCTGCTCAGCCAATCAGTGACTGCAGCGTTAGCTGTAGGGGAGCTAGGAAGACTGCCGTCTGAGGTCCAGGAGCGGGGTGTGGCGCTGCCCGGGCATCGGGGCAGGTAAATATACCTTCTTTATTATGTTCCTCCACTCCAAAATAATTTGTCCCTGACGGACTTTAAGCAAGTATATACTGGTGTCACCTTTCACTGCAGTCCTGTCTGTGAAAGTGATCAGCACAGGAAGTTTAGTTTTAGGTTTAGTATAATATAGACAGTAAGGCTGGATTGACACCTTTTTGTGTACATAATACATTTTTTGTGTCTGTAAAAAAAATGTATTTTTTTTATTTGATTTTTTTAAATCCACTTTCTTTTTAAAGCCATGTTCACACATTCTATGAATGGAACGGCGGGTCTCAGAATAGATGATCCCGTCCGGCACTGTAGTACCTTCCGGGTGATCTTTAGCGCCGCTGAATTCTAATGCGGGCGCGCCCCCATCAGAATTTCCCTCTGCTTACAATGGAGCGTGCGGCCAGAGCTGCATGCTTCATTGTGTGAACTGACAGGGTTTTCTGCGGACATTATTCATTGAGTAGCGGCCGCAGAAAACTGACATGTCAGTTTCTCACGGCGCTGCTAGGGATCCCGGCTGGAGTGTATACTATGGGGGAGATTTATCAAACATGGTGTAAAGTGAAACTGGCTCAGTTGCCCCTAGCAACCAATCAGATTCCACCTTTCATTCAACATGGAAAATGAAAGGTGGAATCTGATTGGTTGCTAGGGGCAACTGAGCCAGTTTCACTTTACACCATGTTTGATAAATCTCCCCCTATGTATATACACCTCCGTCTGGGATTCCCTCAGCACAACGTAAGTTCCGCACTGATCACGGCCATTGCAACAACGTCCGTGATTAGTGTGGAACTTACGTTTTGTGAACATAACCTTATCCTGTAAGATAAAGGAAAGCAGATTCTGCAGTATGGCATACAAAAACCCCTAGTGAACCTAGTCTAATTCTTTAAACATGTTTAACATAAAAACTTAGATCATTCCGTGATGACACTTCCTCTTTAACATGGAGCTGTTGCGCTTGGGACATTAAAATTATTTCAAAACTGCCGACACTCGATTCAAACCAAGTAAGAGTCACTGGAAGATTTATCATAATCGCATGCAAGTATGAGATGTATCCCTGTATCCAGGGCACTCATTCTTATGGAAATTGCTCCTGGCAATAGCAAAGGGGCAGATCACATATGTCAAAACCGGTGGCCGGGCAGAGAAGCACAGAAGCCGCAGAGGTAGGTAAATAAATTAAATATGTCCATGGGTAAGCAATTTTATTGTATATATTACCATGAGAAATATAGATCATTTAAAGTGCAGCTCAGCTATCATGATGTAAAATATATGTCTGCATATGTAGCCAGTCTGTAAATAATTGATACAGTATAAGTATGATAAGTATGGCCTCTTGCACCACCGTGTTGACAGTTTGTCATATGCATGAGCTCCACATACCACCAATAGGCCAGTCCTACTTAAAGGAGAAGTCCGAGCATGGACCTTATTTTTTCAAAACTGCCAGAACATGCACTTACCTCCCCAGCTCCAACACTGGGGTCCGCTGTCCTCCGCTCCTGTTCCCGATCACTTCTAGGTCTGAATGGGGACCTGGGACGTGACGTGGCCCATTCAACCAGTCAGCGACCATAGCGGAGTCTCACCTTGGCCGCTCACTGTCTGCGTAGGCCTGACACGTCACGTCCCAGGTCCCCACTCATACCTAGAAGTGACCGGGAACAGGAGCGGAGGACAGCGGACCCCAGTGTTGGAGCTGGGGAGGTAAGTGTATGTTGTTATTGTTACGGCCGCCCGCTCCCACTGGCCAGCTCACTCACCCTTCCGTGTCCCAGCCGCCGGCTGCTCTCACCCAGCCCGTAGCAGCAGCCCCCATGTGTCTCCTCGGGCTGCTGCTATCTCCCCTCTGGTGCCCGGCGTCTGGTCTGCTCGCTGCGTCTCTGCACTTTTGAGCGGGCGCGCACGTCCCCACCTCCTAGGGCGCACGTGCGTCGGCTCTGCTATGTCTTAAAGGGACCGCGTCCCAATTATTGGTCCTGGCCATTCCCTGTCCCAATAAAGCTCTACCCCTTCCTGTTCCCCCTTGCCGGATCTATAGTGCTCATTGCCTATCAGAGAAAGCCTTCCTCAAGTTACAGTGATTTCTAGTGTACCAGTTCCTTGCTTACGTTCCCTGACTCCGTCCTTGTCTGACGCCAGCCCTGACCTTCTGCCTGTCCCTGACTACGTCTCTGCCTAACGTCCTTGTACTTCGCCTCTCTTTGCCACCTATACAAGCAAGTCGCACCAGGGGTAGCGACCTGGGGGTCGCCTGCCGCAGCGAGCCCGTCCTGCCTTGTGGCGGGCTCTGGTGAAGACCAGCGGCCCCTTAAGGCCCTATTCCACGGAACGAATGTCGTTCGTATTCGGACGATATCGGCCGCTACAAACGATAATCGTCCCGTGGAATAGAGTGCAACGATCAGCCGACATCGTTCATGTCGGCTGATCGTTGCAGTCGCTTGTTTTTCAACATGTTGAAAAACAAGCGACTGATACAGCAACGATCTGCTGCTGTCGCTCCGTTGAATAGGAGCATCGGCAGCAGACGCCGCTATATCCTATGGGCTGCTCAGAGGATCTCTGATCCCCCGTCCCCCCCCCGCAGCTCCCCGCCGCCCCTCCCGCACCCACCCGCTCGCTGCAGCCGCGCTGAATAGCAGCGGCAGCGAGCGGGGAACAAGGAGCAAACGAGCGCTGAGAGCGCTCGTTTGCTCCTCCTAAAGACCGGTGGAATAGGGGCATTAGACTCTGCTCCCTGGTGCGGCTTAGTGTCATCGCTTGTGTAGGCTACTTGGATCCACTGCCTCCAGTCATTACAGTTATATTCACCCACCTCCTCCCAGGCTGTTTTGAAAAAAAGTCCATGCCCGGACTTCTCCTTTAGGCTATGTTCACACAACGTATAAACAACGGCCGTTATTTGGAACTCAAAACAACTGTCGTTGTTCAGTACATTGTGTGAAACAACATTGTTTGCATTGACTTCAATGCAATTCATTACATTATGAAAAGAACGGCCGTGTTTTAATTGGAAACAATGGCCGTTCTTTTCACAAAAAGTATATTGTGTGAACATAGCCTTAAGTAGTATCTCACTGGATGTCTATCAGCAGAAGTACACTATTTATTTATTTATTGATTGATTGATACATAGTAGCAAATCAAGTTTGCTCTTCTTTGCTTTGTTGTCTTTTACTTAGTTGCTGCAGTACTGTTAATGGTTCCAAGAAAAGTTTTCATAAGTAGTGATATCTACGGGTATTGACTACTTTTGCATTCTGTTGACACCACAAAAAAATACACTTTTGGGCTATGTTCACACATAGTACTTCTGTCAGTCTTTTGGTCAGTATTTTTTTCAACCAAAATCAGGAGTGAAACTGACAGGGCAAAAATATAATAGAAAGATTTGCACAGTTAGTCTATGTTCACACAACGTTTTTTGAGCTCTGTTTAAAATGACGTCTGTCATTTTGAGTCTAAAATAACGGACGTCATTTAGCAGCCTGGCCTTAACTTAGTACAATGACTGGTGTTTGTACATTATTCTAGTTTGGGGTTACCAATTGTCCTTTGGATGTGGCTTAATTAAAAAGTTTATTGAATTTAAAATAGACAAAGAATGGTGGGGAAAAAAACTGTGTGTAAACAACTAATAAAAAACGTCCGCTGTTTGCAAAAGAAGTCCAAAAATAATGATCATGTTCAATATTTTGCCGTCTGCATCAAAAACGTCCGTTATACAATGCATTGTGCGCATTGGACGTCGGTCTTCCCATTGACTTCAATTCATTACCATTGCAGTCAGTCAAATAGCGGCAAAAATTGACGTTTTTTTTTTTTAAATATCAAAATCGGCTGCCTTTTCTCTATTTTTGACGTTGTGTGAACGAAGCCATACTGTGTTTTTAACCCACTCCTGGTTTTGGTTGAAAAAAGACTGACAGAAATATTAACACACTAAAATACTTACATTTATACAAAATACTTTTCCAATATAAACAATTTAAAAAAGCCCAATATTATTGTGTTTAAAAAAAAATATATATATATATATATATAAAATGTTTGTACCACAATCACTCATTATTATATATCACAGTATTTTTTGGGTCTGCAAAGGCAGCAAAATCACATTCCTATTCCCTTTTTTTGTTGTTCTCTTTGAAAGGATGATCATCCCTCAGCAGCTGGCAGCAGAAGTTGTACAGTTTAGTGGGTGGAAAGTGGGAGGGTGGTTGGCCTGAAACTCACCGAGCAAACTTTATGGCAGGCACGCTAAGCATGTGATCAATGAGTGTGCTGACACAGGCTCTCAGTGCGCTATCATTGTGAGTCTACTGACAGATGAGAAAATTGTGTAAAGCAGATATGCCTTTTAGAACAGTATTGTGCTCACTTATTAATTGAAGAGCTAGAAGAACCAGCCTATATCTGTCAGAGATTATCCACATGGTAAGGAAAGTGGATACTAACTCTGGTACCTTTATATAGTTTACTTTGTAAATGAGTCACTCTATCCTAGTAACTCCTTCTTTTCTTGGCCGGGATGCAGTGCACTCAGCACAGCAGGTGAAGAACAGGAGGGCACTCTTCCCTGCTGTGCTAGAGGCTGCCACATGTGGTTGTGATCTGCAGGTGGGTCCAACACTTACCTTTCCCTGTTTCTGGGGGGGCATCATTTTGGGGCGTCAGCTGGATGGCTGCAACTATATCTGTATTTTTTAGATCTATATATATTGTATAAACCAAATGATATGCAGCCTCATATACCATTAGGCCTCGTTCACACACTGTATATGCAACTGCCGTTGTTTAATGAGAGTGGCCGATCGCATTAACTACTATGGAATCCCAGGATTTCATGCAGTCGCACAGACAACTGCCATGTCTATTTTGTGCGACCGCTATTCATTGAATAGCAGCCGCACAAAATAGACTGTGCAGACAATGTAAAGTATGGCTCCAGCCACACTTTACATTGTCTGCTGTGGTGAATTGAAGCCCTGGCACACCCGAATGGGCCAGATTCCAAATAAAAAGAAGTGATGTTACCCTGGCTGGTACAGCAGTAAACTTCAAAGACAGCGGCTATTCTGGGACACGGCTTTGTCACAGAATGGCCACTGTTTTACAGCATGTGAACATGGCCTTACACTAAATTTGGCAAGGAAGAGTGGTTAAACCCTACATATGGTAGTACTTATATATTTATACTTGAGGAGATAACATTGTTGGGTGACATTGCTTGTAATTTTGTACTTTAGGATTTAAGTAAATATGATCTATAATAATCCCATGCCTCATAACCTGGCATCCTGCACACGTGTCGCTGCATGGACTGCTTTCCTTTGAGCTCTCTGTTACGGACAACCTATAAGGAGAATGGACTGTGTGTATTCAGTCCCCTCCAAACACAACCAATCTTCATTCTGCCTGGCAGAGGGGCTAGGGTGGGTGAAATATGGTTGCAGGGCCTGCAGTATATTACCAGTGTCAGGCTCTGCTGTATAAAACATGACTGTAGTCGGCTTTTGCACTCACTCACCCCCTCGCTGCCTCCTTCACTTCACAATCGTATAAATCACAAATGAAAGCCTTTCTTTTTTTCCTTTTCCCAACCACACATAGCAGCAGAAAGCAACATCATTTCTTGCATCTTACAGAAAGATTATGAAGAAAACATAGACGGTGGTTCTAGGCAAGTCTATGTATCAATTTATCATGTAGATTGGAAGCTTTTATCTTAACAACCCTATATATTTCATATATATATATGGTAAAGGATACATTAGCTGCTTCCTTGTTGTTCCTTTCATGGATTGTCAATAGGATTGGATGTAGAAGGTGTTTCTACAGTCAGGGGGTGCAATGAATAATGATGCGGGCAGTCAATGGTTAATGTTGCCATCCCAGCCGGAGCCAGTGGCTCTGTGACATTTTAAATAAAGACAATAAAAGGTCAAAATGGTAAAGGTTACAAAAAGGTCATTTATGGATGTGGCTTTTCTTTACTTACAATAAGCATTATGCTTGCTTAATATACAACCAACAACCCAAAAACCTGACTGAGATTAAGTGAAGACATTTTGATAAAAAGGCAGCGGGACTGTGTCCTGTTTTATGTGTCATGCAATGGAATTAAGGATAGAGATAGATGATAGATAGATAGATAGATAGATAGATAGATAGATAGATAGATAGATAATAGATAGATGATAGATAATAGATAGATAGATAGATAGATAGATAGATAGATAGATGATAGATAGATAGATGATAGATAGATAGATAGATAGATAGATAGATAGATAGATAGATAGATAATTGATTGATATAGATAGATAGATAGATAGAAAGATAGATAATAGAGAGATGTAGGATAGATAGATAGATAGATAGATAGATAGATAGATAGATAGATAGATAGAAAGATGTAGGATAGATAGATAGATAGATAGATGATAGATAGATAGATAGATAGAAGATAGATAGATAGAAAGATAGATAGATAGATAGATAGATAGATAGATAGATAGATAGACAGACAGATCTGTGAGCAGTACACACATTCATAGAGAGCATAGATGTCTCACAGTACAGTATGTCCCTCTTAAGTTGAGTAAAAATCCATAGAAGTATCCAGTGTGATTGTCATTCCCAGGGGAGCAGTCAGGCTCACAATATCATATATTATTCTGCAGATCCGGTGTTTCTTATCACAAGGCCTGAGTCATGTCAATAATTATTTTCAGGCTACATAAATCCATTGGCTGATTGATCCATTGAAGTAATAGCCTGGGGGTAGGTTGTCATTTATGACACCTATGGCAGACAGATGTTGAGGCTTCCTGCAGACAGACCGCTATAGACTACTTCTATAGTTAGTAAAGAATATACCCATGAATGACGAGACAAAGGTTAATATTATAGCAATTTCCCATCTCTTGTACTGATGAGGAGAAAAAAAACAAAGTGTCTGCAGTTCTGAAGCCTTAAAGGAAATTGTCACAAAGACAATGCTAGCTAATCTATTGCCATCATGTTATAGAGCAGGAAGAGCTGAGCAGATTGATATATATATCTTTATAGGAAAAGACTGAGTATAACTTGTAGCCTAATGATTGAAATCCCTGATCATTCTGTGTTAAGGAGTCCAGTAGGCGGGGTCACTCAATAGACAGGACTCTTTAGCATGGAGACATTAGAGATTTTAAGTAATACTGAAGCTTTTTCCACAAAGTTATACATCACTCTGCTCAGCTTTTCCTGCTCTATAACATGGTGCCAATAGATTAGGCAACATTTTCATGGTGACGGGTTCCCTTTAAAACAGCTGGTAGCACTATATATAAGGGACATGAACAGCAGTGAAAACATACTTTGGTTTATGGTTATTCAGGTTGCATAAAGATATACTTATTTTAATGTTTTACCTGACAATATTACAATTTCCCAGGAGGTGGTCTCTCTTCCTATTAAAGGATTTATCCAGGCTTAGAAAAACATGGCTGCTTTTTTTCGGAAACAACATCACTCCTGTACACAGTTTGGGTGTGGGTTTTTCCAGTTCAGTTGCATTGAAATTAATTTTGCCGAATTGCAATACCACACACAACCCATTGACAGGGTGGCACTGTTTATGCAAAAAAGTAGCAGGGTTTTTTCTAATCCTGGAAAACCCCTTTAAAGCCCTAGAGCTCTGAGCAGTGAGCCTCTCCCCTCAGCATAGTCATGGCTCTAGTGGTCTCCCAATGTGAGAGCTTTCACTACGAGTGGGGATCAACGCTCAGTGCAGAACATATGACATACAGCCTGTTCTCTCCCCATGCTCTCTATAGGGCTCTCAGCTCTTTTGATGGTTCAAAACTGCTTACAGATTCCCTTCTAAAGTAATTTGTTCAACAAATAGATTTAATAGAAAATGTAATAGATTTTTTCTACATTTTTTATCTGGCTACTAAGCCTAATAATAAGCTGACACTCTCTGTTTTGTAGAAACATATTGATATCAGTGTCCTCCTTATTATCACAGAAGTGAAAGCTTACACCCGTGTATAAATAAGAGGATCCACTATTCACATGGTGTGATGGTCACAGCTCACCTCCATCATCCCTCTGCACAGGTCATAGAGCATGTCCAGAACACTCTCCTATAGGAATCAATGAGCTATCCCTAGACGACTACATATTCCTATGGTCCATGTGGCTACTCTATATCATATTTCTAACTGCTGTTAATAGCAGCTCAGTAAAGATGGCTGCCCCTTAATCACTCCTCTCCTTTTACTTTAAGAGAATTTCGGTTTACTGAATGGAACAGCATGCTACACTTTTCTGACTATTAAAAAGCAATGGAAATGAACAGAGCCTGGCTTAGTCTAGGTTCACACTATATAAAAATGACATCCGTCTTTTATAATAATGGCTGTCATTGCACAAATAACGTCCGTTATTTGCGCAAAGATGGAGGTCATTTCTCCATAGTGTGAACCTAGCCTTAAAGGGACATTATAATCTGAAAGAGGCAGAAAATCAATGTAAAGATTGTGCTTGCTGGGTTTTCTTTTCTTTTGCTGAGAAACACATTTTTATACCAAGGTGACGTGGATATAGGTCATAAAATGATTCATAATACCAAAGTGGTATTCTGTCATTATATATTATATATAGCTGGTATAACATATTACTACATATATGCTAAGCAACCTTTACATAAGTGCAAGTCATCTAAGAAATACTGTACATTTACTGTGCACATCTTCATCATCCTGAAAAGCATAGAGAACTGCTGGCTTGACTTTGAACAGTAACTGTATACTGCCATCTGGTGGCTATTTTCAAATTTCATTCCCTTCCATAAACTGACCAGGATGCAGCTGACTGAATATTAAGAGCACTACTGTACTTGGAAAAAGAGAGGATAATAATAAATATAGTATATTGTGTTCACACAAATATTTTTATGGAAGTGATATATATATATATATATATATATATATATATATACACACACACACAGTGGTCCCTCAACATACGATATTAATTTGTTCCAGGACGACCATTGTATTTTGAAACCATTGTATGTTGAGACCAAAACTCTATGAAAAACTGGTAATTGGTTCTGAACCCCCGAAATGTCATCGAAAAAAGAAGAAAAAAATTAAAATTTCAAGGAAAATGAGCAGCTAATATGGAAAAAAAAAAATCCATACAACAGTCAGAAATCACTTTCTCTGTAGAAGACGGGAGCGTGTTCAGGGTCCTGTACAGATCACACGGGGTCCCAGAAAAATAAAATGAAGCCGCCCTCACCTGGTGCCCAAAGCAGCAGCTCATCCTGGCATCCAGGTAAAGAGCAGCACAGGACATGTAGTATCAGGCTATGTTCACACTACGTAAGTTCCGTTGAACGAGCGGAACTTACGTAGTGATGCAGGCTGAAGGAATCCCGGCAGGAGTGTATACACATAGGGGGAGATTTATCAAACATGGTGTAAAGTGAAACTGGCTCAGTTGCCCCTAGCAACCAATCAGATTCCACCTTTCATTTTCCAAAGAGTCTGTGAGGAATGAAAGGTGGAATCTGATTGGTTGCTAGGGGCAACTGGGCCTGTTTCACTTTACACCATGTTTGATAAATCTCCCCCCATAGTATACACTACGGCCGGGATCCCTAGTGGCGCCGTAGAAAACTGACAGGTCAGTTTTCTGCGGCCGCACACTCCATAGTGATCAGTGGGGAGTTCTGATGCGGGCGCACACGGATGCGCCCGCATCAAAACTAAGTGGCGCTAAAGATCATCTGGCCGGTACTGCAGTACCGGCCGGGATGATCTTTTCTGAGCCTCATAAGCATTGTAGAACATAGCCTCACACTGTACGGTAGTGAGGGGATACTCGACAGCCAGTCACTGCATCCACTTCACTAATACTGGGATTTTACTGGGATTTATGGCCACTTTCATTGGTCGTCTTCTTCTAGATTTTTTTTCATGTGCCGCAGATCCTGACTGTCTGTAGCATTGTATGTAGAGCATGGTCTCAAGTTACGATGAGCCAGAAAGGAACATTGTATGTTGAAAATATTGTATCTTGAGGCCATTGTAAGTTGAGGGACTGTGTGTGTGTGTGTGTGTGTGTGTATATATATATATATATATATATTTTTTTTATATATATATATATATATTTTTTTTATTATTATTATTTTTTTTTTTTTTTGCTACACCATACTAGATTTATGGATGGATGGTAAGGCTATGTGATGCCTCTTCTGGTTAAAACTGAATATAGTAAAAAATGGACCCATGACCTTTACTGGCTGGGGGTCCTGCTCACTAAATTATTCATCATGCAATGTTTCTTTCAAAACGTAACATGCTTTTATCATAAAGGTCAAAGTGTACCTGCACTTTCAGGTAACTTTTCAGAATAAGCTGCCCTGTGTGTCTACATGAATAGCACTATTTCTGGCTATTATATAACTTCTATATCTTTTTACCTCTTTTCCCCTCTGTAGGTTTCTCCTCTAATTTCCAGATGTCCTTGAGCTAGAGGGTAAAGCCTAGGCTACATGATGTCTCCAATACACTGCAAATCTACACTCGAGAATAGAGTAAACAGAAAGTAGGTGCACCCACCAAAGTTTGCAAAAAAGCATAAATTCTTTATTAGTAGTAATTCATAATGTACAAATAACAAAAAAAACACAAAAGCTGGACATAAACATCTAAAAACACTTAAAAAGCCCAAAAGGGGCAAAATGAACAAAGAAGTGGACAAAATAAGCTCACTTCCAAACCGGAGAGCTGTTCCTATACTGTTACAGGGTCAAATTACAGGTGACATATGCTAAATGATTATTCAAAATATGTATTGCACATCCTCAAATGTCCTCTTAAGGCTGGGTTCACACACAGTATATTTCAGGCAGTATTTGGTCCTCATGTCAGGTCCTCATTGCAACCAAACCCAGGAGTGGATTGAAAACACAGAAGGCTCTGTCCACACAATGTTGAAATTGAGTGGATGGCCGCCATATAATGGGAAATATTTGCTGTTATTTTAAAACAACGGCCGTTGTATTGAAATAATGGCAGTTATTTACCGTTATATGATGGCCATCCACTCAATTTCAACATTGTGTGATCATAGCCTTTCTGTGTTTTTAATCCACTCCTGGCTTTGGTTGCAATGAGACCTGACATGAGGACCAAATACTGCCTGAAATATACTGTACTGTGTGTGAACCCAGCCTAAGGCTATGTTCACACAAGGTATCAGACCAGTCGTTACGTGACCCCGGCCGGTCTGTGCCTGGATCATCGCGGCCGATGCTTAAGTACCGGCCGGATGATCCGTCCGGCCGCAGAGCTCTGATGCGGGCGCATCAGTGTGCACCCGCATCAGAGCTTCCCATATCCCACAGTGAAGCAAGCGGCCGGAGCCGCTCGCTTCACTGTGTGAACTGACAGGTCTTTCTGCGGCCGGAATTCACTGAATTCCGGCCGCAGAAAACTGACATGTCAGTTATTTGCGGCCCCATATCAGATAAGGTTATGTTGCGCTCCGCAAAAAGTACGGCCGTGTAAGTATTGACTATAAGTGCACATGCAAATGAGATTTATAAACCCATGATTTCTACAAAATACCATCCATAATTACAAAAAATTCATATATAACTTATACTACCAATTAAAGTGCTAGTGCCAAGACATATACCAATTCTGCAAACATACAGAGTGAAAAATCTATACTATTACCATAGCATGCAAAGTCATCACAAGAAAATTATATGTAACAAGGAAACGAGGATGGCAAACAAAGAGAGATTATAACACAAATATCACATGATGTCATTGTCACCCAGAGCCCTGATAGCTACTCCAGACCAAGAACCCCAATACACTGCGCACACTAACAAAACTGGGGATAAAATCCTAGGGCTATAGACTCTAAGGGCCCTATTCCACCGGACGATTATCGTTCAGATTATCGTTAAATCGTTCGAATCTAAACGATAATCTTTCAGTTGAAATGCAGTTAACGATCCACGATCGAACGAGAAATTGTTGATCGCTATCGTTGCTCGTTCGCAAAACGTTCGCAAATCGTTCGCATTGAATAAGACTTCGTTCGGTCATTCGCAGTAGATACGAACGCAATAGTGAAGAAATAGCGCAGAAAAAACTATCGCAAATACGATCATAAGTAACGATTATCGTTTCATGGAAATGAGTGAACGTTTTCAGGTCTTTCGCAATAGCGGTCGTTTGAGATTGTTAATCGTTAACGATTATGCGAACGATAATCGTCCGGTGGAATAGGGCCCTAAGGGCCGGTTCACACTACGGAATCAGCGCCGAAATTCTGCTCTGAACCCCTGCCCGCGGACTCCGCGATGAATCTCGCCTGCTATCTCTTTCAGCAGCTCCGCTCTCCGACATGTCAATTTTTTCAACAGAGAGGAGCAGAGAGGGAAGTCACGCAAGGCCTCCCATTGAAAAAGATGGCAGTTAGGATTCGGCACAGAGTCCGCATGTGGAGGTTCCTAGCAGACATTCAGCACCGATCCCGTAGTGTGAATGATCCCTAATGGTAACGATTATCGCAGAGCATTTGCTGCGATATGGGCAGCGTGAAATCCACTGCAAACCCATTATGTGTGAACGTACCCTTATAAACTTTTAGCTCTACCGACATTATATTGATACATGACTATAAGGCCTAAGTGACTGATAGCTAGGAACCTTCTTATTTTTATTCTATTACTTTTGCTTCTCCTTAGTTCAGCAAGATGTGGGAGATCTAACACAAGTGATGTGATTTTAATATGGTAAAGCAGCACATGCTGAGATGCCACTGGTGTAGACAGGGGGCTACAGACAATCTACCACCAAGCTGCCTGGAGGCAATGGAATTCATGTCAATACAAGAAAGGCACACCAGTAAATGTAATGCCAGCTCTGGTTACATCCAAGCATGAAGATCAGCAAAGTGCTACTAGGCCCCTGAGTCTAAATTGCAGGGGTGAGACCATTATGACCGTGCATCTGCAGCATTAGCGTCTCAAAAGATGGGAGAGACTATGATGGCGTCGATGGCTTTGGAAGATTGTTATTCTTGGTGACAGACAAGGGTAATTATCTGCAATCCACTAGCAGTTTCAGGCCTAATTTCATTACTGCTGTACAATCCTTCCCTAGTCGCTAGTCTATCAATGTCTCACAGAAAGGATTAGCTGGCATTTTCTTGGTCTTGAAATGAATCTCGGCTGTCATGCCCTTGATAGATAGTGCGTGTGGCTGGCCCAAGCAAAGACACAACCACAGGTACAGTCAATGCTGGCTTAGTCCTTCTGTTAACTCCTCGGCAGCTGGATTATTAATTGAGATGTGCTTCACTTTCTACTTAAAGTTTTGTAATCACCATCTACCCCACTACTATAGACACTAGTAAGCATTTTTAAGTTTTATGTTTTTACATAAAACGCACAATAAATAATTGTCAAATGAGTAGACTTTAATCAGGGCTGTTCTATGTATATGGCACAACGGGGGGGGGGGGGTGTGGAGATTTTGAATAATATGCAATTTAGTGGGGTTATCTCAACTTTAAAGTGTCACTGTCGTTTAAATTTTTTTTAGTACAGGCGATTTTAAGAAAATTTGTAATTGGGTTTATTAGCCGAAAAATGCATTTTTATCATTAAAAAAAAGCAGTTTGAAGCTCTACCCCCTGTCTTCATTGTTCTCTATGGAGAGGGGAGGGGTTGAGGGAGATGAGGCACCAAAAAAGGACAACATAGAGTTAATTTACAGCTACATCACCGGGCTATTTCCTCTGAAGTCAGCACTGACTTCTCTAACCTCTGAAAACTGGCTTTCACACAGGTCCCACTGTGTAATCCTTTGTTCTCTGCTCTCTGCTGCCGACTAATCTCCCTCCTCCCCCCTCCCCTCTCCATAGATTACACAGGGCTTGACTGATGTAAACTAGTCGAGATTTCCTGATAATGAGCAGTGAATGAGAGAGAGGAGGGAGGGGGGGGGACCTGGGAAAAGTCTTTTAGAATGCAGATAATGGCATATTTGCCTAAGAAACTGAATTGCAAAGTTTCTTAAAATCGCCTGTACTATTGATTTCTGCAAAAAGAAAATAAAAAAATTTGACAGTGACACTTTAACAATTCATGACCTGTCCTCCACATAGGCTATTAAAGTATGGTTCTCAAAGTCCCCACGGATCAGCTTTAGGCCGGGTTGGTTCACACACTGTAAAACACTGCCTGTTCTGTAGTTTCTGAAGTTTATCCCGACCCCGTGGTACTGCAGCATCGGCTGGATGAACTTCATTTATGTTGAATTGGGATGTGGGCGCATCCGTGTGTACTGGAATCCCAATTCACCATTGCACACAACGAATAGTGGCCGCACAAAACTGACATGTCAGTTTTTGTTGTGGCCGCTTGCAATTCCAGCCGGGGGGTATACTATGTGTATACACTCTGGCCGAGATTCCATTGTCTGCAGCACAATGTAAATTTTAAATTAATCACAGCCGTTGCAATGATTAATTGATAATTTAAGTTGTGTGAACTTGGAAACACACACGGCAGGGTTTTTGTTTTTTAAAAACTGATACTGCAGTTTTGAGCCAAACCCAGAAGTGGATTCAACAGGAAAGAAAAGTACAAGTCCTCCCTGTATATTTTCCATCCCATTTAAATCCACTTCAGATTTTGGCACAAAAACTGCAGCATCAGTTTTCTAAAAATTTGCTGTGTGTGATTTCAGCCTTATAAATGGACCATGATGCTCCTGCTAGGAATGCAGCCTATTTAATGCTTACCAGTGCTTATACCACCATACTAGTAATAGAAGCGATGCAAGGTACTGTAGTGTTGCATGTTATCTTGTTTTAAAAATCCCTTTAAAATATAACTAAAAAAAAAAATTATGTCAATTGCAAACAAGCTTTTTTTCACCCCCCTTTTGATTTACATTTTGAAAGTTATAATGACAGTGACACTTTAAATAAAACAATGGCATAATATGCAGATTTCTGTATGTCAAGGGCCTACCCACCATACATGCTAAATGTAGAGTAAAAACATGATGTGGACGTCGCCTAAAAGGTGCTCAATGAGAAATCGAGAACTTGTCTCCCTGGTTTAATGCATGCAATGGTGCAATTACACGGAACGATTATCGTTCGAATTTTTCGCAATAATGATCAAATAAACATTTGAGCGATAATCGGCTTGTGTAAACACAGCAAACGATCAAGTGACGAGCGAGAAGTCGTTCATTGTGATCTGCCAACATGTTCTTAAATCCTCATTGGTCGTTCGCTAAAAATTCACAGATCGCTTCATGTAAACTTAGTCTTTCAAAGATTCACCCTATGTTTGAGATGGGCTTATGAGATGTTAAAAATGATCACAATAACGATTTTTCTAACGATCTATTCGCTGATCGTTATAAAAAACAAATTATTGCTTCAAAATTGTTAAATGATCGATTTGGCGAATTATTGCTCCGTGTAAACGAGCATCAGTTAGGCATACTGCTGGGATATGTATGTAGTGAGCATGGTTGGCAATGACACTTCTCAGGCTTCATAGATTGTGAATGTCCCGATGGCTTTATTTGGTCCAAAATAAAGACTGGCAATAGACAAGCTGTGCGGGTACTTTTTACAGAACATACAACAAAACAGAAAGCAAATACTGGCCCATATAGTCTCTAACTAAATATAAAAACTGAAGCATCTGAATAGTCAGACTTGCCAGACCAGGCTCGGGTGGCTTTCTTGCCTTTCTGACACAGGCTACACTTACTGCAGGCTGTATATAGCACAGTACTGAGCCCACCAGCTTCACCTAAGCTTAAAGTGAATCTGTCAGCTTTATACCAAATTCACTTTAATGGGAACTCAAAGCAAAACCTATACTGAGGGATAATGAATAGCAGGCCCAATGCCAACCTTTCCACAATCTTATAAAATCCAAGCCAAGAACAAGACACTAACATTGACTAAAACTAGTTTTCCTAAACTTTTCTATCTTACCCAGCTTCAATGTTATGAACATCTATGCACTGATTTTCTTTTTATAGTAGATTTACTTCCTGAATGCAAAATGAAACAACTTTCTAAATAGTCTTCATTAAAAATTGCCTACCATTTAGCTGCTAGTCAGAGAAAGATAAATTAGTCACATGGACTTTCTGGTCTTCAAGTATTTCAGCTAGCAGCAAGGAGGAGCAGTAAGTTAAGGTGTTATTACACGGGCCGACGGGGGCCCGATAATAACTGTAAACAAGCGCCGATCTCCTAGATCGGTGCTTGTTTACTGGGCCTATTACACGGCCCGATTATTGTTTCCACCACGCATCGCCACATGTAATAGCGGTGCGTGGCGGGCTGCTGACGATATAGAGCGCTAGAGCGCGCGGGACCTGGGGAGAAGAAGACCGCAAAAGGAGCCCTGCAGCCTGGACAGGTAATGTATATCGTCAGCCGCCGGCCACGCACCGCTATTACATGTAGCGATGCGTGGTGGAAACAATAATCGGGCCGTGTAATAGGCCCAGTAAACGAGCACCAATCTAGGAGATCGGCGCTCGTTTACAGTTATTATCGGGCCCCCGTCGGCCCTTGTAATAACACATTAACTCACTGCTCCTCACTGCAGGAGCCCTGCAGCCTGGATAGGTAATGTGTATCATCAGCCGCCGGCCACGCACCGCTAATACATGTAGCGATGCGTGGTGGAAAAGATATCGAAACAATAATCGGGCCGTGTAATAGGCCCAGTAAATGAGCACCAATCTAGGAGATCGGCGCTTGTTTACAGTTATTATCGGGCCCCCGACGGCCCGTGTAATAACACATTAACTCACTGCTCCTCACTGCAGGAGCTCTGCAGTCTGGATAGGTAATGTATATCATCAGCCGCCGGCCACGCACCGCTATTACATGTAGTGATGTGTGGTGGACGCCCGACAATTATAGGTTCAGACCTATATCAACGATCAGCCGATGATTGTTGTCATAGGCTAATCGTTGTATTTATTGCACGGAGCAATTATCCGCGGAATCGGGCCGATTCTGCCAATTATCGTTCCGTGTAATAGTACCCTAACACAGCAGCTCAAAGAGTAAACGGGTGAGAGAAACTTTGGAAGACAGCTTACACAGACATTAGATACAAAGCAGAGCAGACACCAGATAGTCTGCAGGGAAGAACCATACAGGTTATTTACTAGTGTAAAGGAACATGGAGCTCAAGAAGCAAACTAAAGGCTGTATTAGAGGGAAATTTAAGTGAGCATTTATCTGTTAGATTGCCGCTCGCTTACTATAATTGCGCGTGCTAGACTTCACAGACATTGCTTTATATAGAAAATATTAAAGATATATACTTTCCTCTCCATGCTCCCCCATTGTCCTCCTGACTTTTCCCCACATTTCCTACTGACTGCAGCTGCCACTGACAGAAGTTTCTATCAGAAGGCTCAGCAGTGATTGCGGTCAGTGGGGAACAGGCAGTGAGTGGGGAACAGGTAGGAGGACACTGGGGGAGTGTGGACAGGTAAGTATACATTTTTATTATTTTCTTTAACCTTTCATCAGTTGTTGGCTGTGCATCAGCTATCATGCGGAGCGATGCATGGCCAGTGAATGATAATATTTTTTAACGTGTTGAAAGCAGATGATTACCTTCTAGGCTGATTGTTTTTTATTACACAAGGCAATATCTGCCCAATTTTGCCTGATTTGGCAGATAATCACCCCATGTAATAGGACCCTCAAGGCCATAGAACTGAAACTAAGAAAAAAACTTAATAAAGCCCTATGGAGAAAGTGTTTTTGTACCGCAATAATAAGGACAAAGCATGAATATAAGAAAAAAAGCTTTTCAAAGGTTTCCATAGCTGTTAAGAATTTAGATGAGATATACATTGCCTCCAGAACTTTATCTTCAATAATACTTTATTTTTTTATCATTTTACTCCAAATAGCGTGCATTGGAGCAATATCAGAGAGGCAGCTAATGTTCTGTTTTCTGCCCAGTTCCGCATAATTCCTATTAATAAGATAGCGGAGCCCATTCTACTTTCCCACGATGTGTTGGTCTATTATCACTTTTTAACCATACATGGGATAATTACATAATGTGCTGCTGACAGATGAAGATCAAATAAGGCCTGACATTTCCCAGGCAGCCGGCAGAAAGCCGCTATCACCTTGTGAATTAAATACATTATGTGTAATATGCTCGCAACACAATCACATTACCCCGTGTGCTAAGAATTTCAATAAACTTTCTTTCGTATTTCAGCAAAACCCTACAGACTGCATAAAAACAGATTTATTCACAGCTGCCTCTCGCTGATATCGGTTCAGGAAACGCTCTCCAGAAACACTGCAGATACTGTTTTTTTTCCCTTCAAGCAGTGGACTATACAGGAGGGCTATAAATAAATTATTATACTGTTTACCAGGGCCGGCTCCAGGTTTTTGTGGGCCCTTGGGCGACAGATCCTTAGCGGGCCCCTCATCTATCCACTATGCACCCATTATCCACACACTATGCACATAAGACACCAATAACATAGACAAACACACATTATTGACACAGACACTGACTGACTGACTGACACAGACACTGACTCACTGAATGAAACTGACTGACACTGACTGACTGAGTCTGACTGACTGAAGGCCCTATTCCACGGAACCATTATCGGCCGATATCAGCTGTTATGGGCCAATAATCCTCCCGTGGAATAAAAGGCAACAATCAGCCGACATTAATTGCGTCATTTGTCTTTCAAACATGTTGAAAGACAAACGACTAGAGACGAACGAACTGCTCGGACTTTTGGTCCGAAAGCAGTTCGCTCTCTCATCATGTCTTTGTTACCGGCCACATGGTTGCGCTCACGGGAATATGCGGCCAGGATATTCCAGGGAATCGCTGTTGAATTCCCTGGAATATCCTGGCCGTATATTCCTGTGAACGCAACTATGCGGCCAGGATCAAAGGCATGATAATAGAGTGCCGATGCCATCGGACCAAAAGTCTGACAGTCCGCTCATCCCTACAAACAACCAGGATAGCAGCGATCTGCTGTCGTCACTCCATGGAACAGGAGCGGTTGCAGCAGACCACCACTATCCTCTATGGGCTGACAATCTAGCGATCACCTGGGCTGCCCGCCCCCACCTCCCCGCGGCCCGTGGAATTGGGCCTTAACACAGACACTGACTGACACAGACACTGACTGACAGTGACACACCCAGACACTGAGACACAGCACTCACAGCTCAGTCTTCTCCCACTTCCTTTTTTGTCAGGCTGCTCTCCATACTATAAGGTTGAGGACCTTTGGGTCATGTGATCAGGTCCTTAACCCTTTTCTCTCTGTGCAGGACCTGCTCTGTCTCCTGTGTCTTCTGATGTTCAATGCTACCCTGCACTACAGTGATCGGGCTGAACATTAGAGAACTGGGCCCCTCTCCCTCTCTGGACCCCCAGAGGTGCTGTAGGCCCCAACACTTGCCCAGATAAGCCCTGTGCTGATGCCGGCCCTCCTTTTTAGAGAGGTTACAAAACCAGTTCCATGTTCGGTGCATTCACTAACATTGAGGACCTATGTTTTCTTGCCAGGAAAATCAGTAAGCAGCCGCAACGCATGTGATATGGATCCTCGCGGCCAAAGTGGCTGGCGCGCACACCTTTGAAAATGTTTAATGAGACTTCAAGATGCTAACGAGATTAAAAACACATTTCCTTTCTTCAAAAACTGCACATCAGCATATTCATATTTCATATCAGACATCTGCCATTGATTGCATTATATTTAACTAAAATTAGATGATGCCCTCGAAATGAAAGAGGCCTGTGCCAAATTACCATCAGCAGAAGTTTGCCGGGGTGTTTAAGACCTAATATGTAATTAGGAGCAATTTTTTAAGCACGGAAATTATCTGCTCTTATTAATCACATAGAGAAACAGGGACCATTGCCAACACTTCACAAATGATCCATATCCCTACCGCAGGAACCTTTAAAATACAAATGTCTCTGCTGCTGCGTAGAAGAGCCGGCGAGAGGAGAGCAACAGTTAATAAGACGCTTTCTGCTATTATCACAGTCTAAATGTTGTTATAAAGACAGATGAATATTCAGACAGCTTTACTTAAATAAGTTGATTCTGCTGACCGGGGATTTAATATGAAAGCCATTATTAGTGATATGTGATTACTAGTAAGTCCTCTACTTAACATGTGTCCCATACCTCATCTTAGACCAGGGATGGGGAACCTCCTCGAAAACACATTGGTTAGGGATGAGCGAATGGCTCAGAAATTCGCTTTGTGAAGTTTGCAAATATTCACACGCATTCCCAAATATTCGCGAATTGCATACAAACAAATTTAATTAGAAACAGGCAAACTATACAGTGGTGCCTTGGATTACGAGCATAATGTGTTCCGGGACCGCGCTTGTAATCCAAATCTTAAACCAAAGCATATTTTCCCATAAGAAATCATAGAAATTCAGACAATTGGTTCCACACCCCAAAAATGATTTATTATTCTGAATAAGATGTAACACAAATAAAACAAACATTCAGAAACAGCAGAATATGTGATATTATAAGTAACTGTCCAGGAATGGAGAGGATGGGAAACACAAGGGCTGACAGAGACTGCAGGGAGCATGAAGGAATGAGCAGGACAGATGTGGGCACATACATGCAGCACTCTCTGTCCAGGGAGAAAGGGGTTACAGCTATGAAGAGATTACCTCCACAGTCCTGTCCCCTGATGTAAGCCCCAGCCTGAAGTGGATCTGTTATGATTTGGAAGGTGAAGGAGACTTCCTGGGTCAGAGTACAGGGCTGTAGACCCCGCTATGCAGACCATGCCCCTCCCCAACTCGCCCTCCTACCCAGTACAGGGAGCTCTTAAACCAAAGCAATGCTGTTAAACCAAGTCACAATTTTGAAAAACTGTGAGCTCTTAAACCAAAATGCTCTTAAACCAAGGTACCACTGTAGAAGTATTTAGTAGTATTTTTTTTCAAATACTGTTGTTGTGACTGTGTGAAAAGTTGGAAAATGTAAAAAAAATTTAAATGTCAATCAGCCTGTCAATCATTCAATTTCGGCCATGGACAGCAGTGGACATTGGTAAATGAGCACCCAGTGATTTATTAAGATGGACAATGTTCACTGTGACTTCCTATAATGCACACCCAGCACCCAGTGACTTCCTATAATGCACACCCAGCACCCAGTGACTTCCTATAATGTACACCCAGCACCCAGTGACTTCCTATAATGTACACCCAGCACCCAGTGACTTCCTATAATGTACACCCAGCACCCAGTGACTTCCTATAATGCACACCCAGCACCCAGTGACTTCCTGTAATGCACTCAGTGACTTCCTATAATGCACACCCAGCACCCAGTGACTTCCTATAATGTACACCCAGCACCCAGTGACTTCCTATAATGTACACCCAGCACCCAGTGACTTGGTATAATGCACACCCAGCACCCAGTGACTTTCTATTATGCACACCCAGCACACAGTGACTTTGTATAATGAACAAACAATACCCGGTTACTTAGTATAATGCACACCCAGCACCCAGTGACTTCCTATAATGCACACCCAGCACCCAGTGACTTCCTATAATGCACCCAGCACCCAGTGACTTCCTATAATGCACCCAGCACCCAGTGACTTCCTATAATGCACACCCAGCACCCAGTGACTTCCTATAATGCACACCCAGCACCCAGTGGCGGGTGCTAACATCACAGTGGGGCTTACAGGTGATTGGACGGGTGCAAGGGATTATGGATATTCCGCTGTTCCCGCCAAAAGAAAAGTACTGTAAGCTAACATGTACGTTCGTTATTGCGGCCGCCATGTTTAGCGAATTTGCAAAGCAAATCTGGCAAATTTGCAAATCACAACAAAGCAAATTAACCTCTTAAGGACATATGCCGTACCCGTATGAGTTGTTACTTTGGAAGTTTTTTTGTGTGTAAGTTTTTATACATAAATTGTATAAAACTCATGGAGATATACATGTAGAATTTTGATGTTCTGATGTAGATGTATGTATATAGATTTTGGTGTGTCCAGAACTGAAGCAGAGAGGTAGGCAGTGCTATATGTTTCTGCAGTGCTGTGGAATCAGGTTTCTCCCACTCAGATCAATGTGAGCTTTTGACAAGGATCTTCATCGAAAATCACATCAAATTTGATAGCCAAGCTGAAAATACACATGGTTTTAAACACAGATTATGTGCTGCTTTTGAGACAAATGGGAAGATTTATCAAACTGGTGTAAAGTAGAATTGTCAATCAGATTCCACCGGACGATTATCGTTAGCATAATCGTTAACGATTAACGATCTCAAACGACCGCTATTGCGAAAGACCTGAAAACGTTCACTCATTTCCATGGAACGATAATCGTTACTTATGATCGTAATTGCGATAGTTTCTTCTTCCGTATTTCTTCGCTATTGCGTTCGTATCTATTGTGAACGACCGAACGATGTCTTATTCAATGCGAACGATTTGCGAACGTTTTGCGAACGAGCAACGATAAAAATAGGTCCAGGTCTTATAAAGCAATCAACGATTTCTCGTTCGGTCGTTAATCGTTACTGCATTTCAACCGAACGATTATCGTTTAGATTCGAACGATTTAACGATAATCTGAACGATAATCGTCCGGTGGAATAGGGCCCTTATTCAATGCGAACGATTTGCGAACGTTTTGCGAACGAGCAACGATAAAAATAGGTCCAGGTCTTATAAAGCGATCAACGATTTCTCGTTCGGTCGTTAATCGTTAACTGCATTTCAACCGAACGATTATCGTTTAGATTCGAACGATTTAACGATAATCTGAACGATAATCGTCCGGTGGAATAGGGCCCTAAGACAATTCTACTTTATACCAGTTTGATAAATTTCCCCCAAAATGTTTAGCCTCTTAGGGCTGTTTTAGATTGCAATTTTCAAGCCACTGCATCCGATGTTGTTCACACAGCAAGTTGATCTCATGCTTGTGTGCAGTGAAATCTCCATGGGCTGATTTCATTTTTAGAGGCCATTCGGAAGTCCATAGTGGGTTAAAGGAAAAGTCCGGCAAAATTTTTTATTAAAGTATTGTAAATTTATACAAATCACCAATATACAGTTTATATATATATATATATATATATATATATACACATACAATTGCTGCTTTTAATACAAGATCTGTGCTGGGGTCCATTCGGCAGCTGATGCAGTTATTGTCCTAAAAGACAACTTTTAAACTTGCAGCCCTGTGTCAAATTGGCGTGGCCTAGAGTGTCTGTGCCCTAGGCTTGCACCGCCCTCCATCCCTCCTCCCCGCCCTCTTCACCATTAGGAATGTCACTGGGCTGCATTTCTCCTATCTATCACCTGTGTGAACACTGCACATGTGTTGGATCATTAAGGCACCTGTGCAGTGTTCAGAGACAAGTGATGAATAGCAGAAATGCTGCCCAGTGACATTCCTAATTAAAAGTTGTTTTTTAGGACAATACAGCACCTGCCGAATGGACCTCAGGACAGATCTTGGATTAAAAGCAACCATCCGAAGGTACAAGCGGCTTGGGGGGACATATTGTGGGTACAGAGTCGCTTTAACCTTTAAAAAAAAAAGCACTAAACTTCCTAAACTGACTTGCTAAAAAGAGGGTGAGCTATGGCAGTGCTATAATAGTTTGAGGCCAGTGAACTCTTTGGAATTACCCATACTTCTACCAGTGTTTGTCTATGCAGTTTGCTTCATTTTATGCATTTGTTTGCTATGGGTCCAGTTTCAATAAGAGAAGGTGCACATATTTTGCCTTATAGGGTATAGATTAAACAGGACATTTGCAGTGCAGCCAGTGACAGTGTATAAGGCTGGGTTCACACTATGTTTTTGCAACCCGCTATTTTTCATCCGTTTTGGCCAAAAAAAAGAGAGATGGAAAAACAGATGCAATTGTGTGCATTCGTTTTGATCCGTTTTTCCATTAACTTCCATTATAAAAAAAAAATAGATCAAAATGCATCAGTTTTTTTAACATACACAAAAACGTGCTTGACCTTATTATTGTTTATGTTAAAAAAAAACGATGCGTTTTGATCTTTTTTTTTTTTATAAAGGAAGTCATTAGAAAAAACGGATAAAATGGATGCACATGAATACATCCGTTTGTTCCATACTTTTTTTTTTTTTTTTTGCAAAAATGGGTTCAACAACGTAATGTGAACACAGCCTAACGTATATTTGTTAAAATATACCACCTGACCACATGCTTGGATTGTTTGGCTGATGGGGCCAATGATAAGTATTCTTTTTGACAATGCTGGAATTATAACTTACATGTATATTATATGAGAACAATTAACTATCAGACACTATAAAATTTCTCTCTGCAAATGAATCATTATTCTGGTGGCAGAAACTAGACAGAAAATTCCATTCTGCTTCACTGTTTCAGAGCCAGTGATTCCAATCAGCCGGTGACAGACTGATCACCATGTTCTGATGACCCTTCTATTTTCTTCTATTTTAAGCAACATATACTGTGTCATTTCCTGTGCAATCTGGAAATCAATTGCCATCAGATTACAGAGATGTTCAGAGGATTTGCTGCCCAGCTCAAGGGGGGCTCTACTTCAAATATCAAAATGGGTATGCCTATTGTTGCCGCTGATTCTGATTGTCTTATGTCAAGCACTGTCAGCCATATTAGTTTCCACGAGGCTACCTCTTGTCACATAGTCACCTAAATGGTTCCCTCCATTTACAGACTGTTGTTAGCTATTACAATCCTACTCGCTTCAGATAGAGGCTTATGGAAGTGCATAAAAAAATGGGGGTGGCACTACCACTGACCAGTTGAAGAAACTTCGAGCCTTAGGGAGTCCTGGATAACAAGGCTGTATCCATGTTTTCCTGGAGTTCCTATGGCTGCATTCAACATCAGCAGTCATTGGTAACCAAATGCCGACACTCGAGTTCGGATGAACCAGAGTGTGTTCGAAATACGCACAACTGTAGTCAATTTCTATGGATAAGATATTTATTTTCATACATGTTGTTGCTCAAAATTTTCGACTTTTGTTTCCTGGTCTGTCTTTAAAAGGTAAAAATGTATGCAGCAGCATGAAATCGTATATTTAAGGCCAGCCTTATAAGCAAGTTTCATTTATTATGGACAACTTTTTACTCTTTGTGCAATTTTTTGAGCAAATCTACACCAGCTTTATTTGTAATTTTTTTGAGTGTGAATTTGTGTGTATTTGTGCAAATTTATCATACAACCAGAGATGAGTGAATTTATAGTAAGTTTGGGGTTGCGGGTTCAGCTGTAATCAAGTTTTGCTGGCTTTATCCAACATCCCCAGCCATCGGGAATCAAATACAGTGCATTTAGGGTTTTGCAAACCCAAACTTAGGGTATGTCCACTCTATGGAATTCCGGTGGATCACTCACCACGGATTCTGCAGCTAGCCCCTGCTTGCGGCCGCACGCATCTCCGCTGGTCCCATAGCCTTCAATCTACGGTTTGGCAGATTCCGCTGTCCGCTCAAAGAATGAACCCGCTCATTCTTCAGGATGATGGCGGAATCTGCCAAACCACATAATGGAGTCGATGGGACCAGCGGAGATGCATGTGGCCACCAGTAGTCGCGAGCAAGGGCGAGATGCGGAATCGGCGGCGGGTGATCTGCCGGGATTCCTTAGTGTGGACATACCCTAACTCTGAATTCACTCATCTCTCACTTTTTGGAAATTATGCAGACATACACAAAAACTTACATAGATAGGTATGGCAGTACATAAGCCACAAATGAGAAATCAGTAAAAGCAGTTGAAAGATTGCTTACAAATTAAACTACTGTGTTTAAAAAAAAAATCTCTAATAACAGGTCAAATAAAAGTTTACTTTCCTTTTCCCCATTTTTCAAATAAAAAAATGGGGGAAAAAATATAAAAATATAAATATTTAGCATTGCCGCACATGGAGTTGTCCAAAATATTAAAATACAATGTTATTAACCCCGCACAGGAAACAGTGTAAATTAAATAAAATCCAAATACCAAAATTGCTGATTTTTGGTTACATCATAAATAAATAAAAAAATTACTAAAAAGTGATCAAAAAGTGCCATCTGAACTAAAATAGAATCAATAAAAACTACAGATCACAGTGCAAAAAAATAAGGGGCAGAATAGAACAATTTTAAGCAAATAGATTTTTTTTTTCTTAAGAACAAATTTTTAATTTAAGTAGTAAAATAAAGCAAAAGTTATATAAATCATTGTTCAGGCCCATAATTGTTTTGTATAATGACACATTTTGTGTAGGACACGATCCCCCCCCAACATGCACAATGTTGCCTGATCGTGGTCTTTCAAGATGTTGAGAAATCCTGATGATGTCAGTGACGGTCAAATAAAAACCAGGCATGAATATAGAGCCTAATAATGGCAGACTAGAAGATGAGATCCCTCCCCCTTGATTACTGATGTCAATGGTCTGAGAAGCAATATCAGTGCCGGCTCCTTTTGCACGTATAGTGATGTGCAGGTCTAGCACCAACTCCTTTACCACTGCAAGTGTATCAGTGAATCCTTCATGATCAGTGTTATGTAGTCACAATGTAATGACACATACAGTGTCCACACAGGGGGCGGATGTTTTATCATTCTCCTGGATGTGATAGGCGGCTCTCTACTTATATACTAAACAAGTTTTGTAACTGTTAACCCTGGAAGAAGCCATCAAGTGCAAAAGTATGTCGGGTATGGCTGGAGTTCCTCTGTGTCCTTGAGTTGGTTTCTTAGAGTTGCCTTTGACTGAAGCGGGTAAGCCATGGCCAGGGGCGGTCTTGGCATTTCTGCGGCCCCAAGTGAAGTTATGTCTGGGGCCCCAGCCCCTCAACATGCGCTCCACAACAATAGACCGCTGTGTGCTGCCCCCAGTAGTATATACCCCTTGTGTGCTGCCCCCAGTAGTATATACCCCTTGTGTGCTTCCCCCAGTAGTATATAGACCCCTGTGTGCTCCCCCAGAAGTATATAGACCCCCTGTGTGCTGCCCCAGTTGTATATAGACCCCTGTGTGCTGCCCCCAGTCGTATATACCCACTGTGTGCTGCCCCCAGTTGTATATACCCCCTGTGTGCTCCCCACTTGTATATAGCCTCCCTGTGTGCTCCCTCAGTGGTATTTAGCCCCCCTGTGTGCTCCCCCACTTGGATATAGACCTCCTGTGTGCTCCCCCACTTGGATATAAACCCCTGTGTGCTCCTCCAGTAGTATATATACCCCCTGTGTGGTTCCCCCAGTAGTGTATAGACCCCCTGTGTGCCCCACCAGTATTATATAGACCCCTGTGTGCTCTCTGAATTCGATCGTTATCGCGAAAATTCGCCCGATAATCACTCCGTGTAAACTTAGCTTTAGAAGTAGAGACTAAGGGCCGTATTACATGGGACAATTATTGTTCAAAAAAATCGCTAGATAGTTCGGATTTAAACGATAATTGTTTTGCATAATAGTAGAAAACAATTAAACAACCATGAATCGTTGTTCGTTTGATAGAATTCGGACCTATTTTCATTTTTTGATAGTTCGCAAAACGTTCTCACATCGTTCAGTGTAATAAGAAGTCATGGCTGAAATGTACGCAACAGCAACGACAAAACGACCGCAAGAACGATCATAAGTAATGATCATCGTTCCGTGAAATTGGGCAAACGATTTCGGGCCATTTGCCATAGTGATCGTTTGAGATCGTTAATCGTTAGTCGTCAAAAAATCGCTTGGTGTAATAGTACCCATAGGGTCGTACTACACGGGACGATTATTGTTCAAAAGATTGTTAGATCGTTCTGATTTAAAACGATAATCGCTTCGTGTAATAGCAGACAACGATTAATAGACCAATGAGAAATCATTGCTCATTTGATAGAATTTGGACCTATTTTTATCGTTTGGTCATTCGCAAATCGTTCGGTGTAATAAGAAGTCATAGCTGAAACGTACGCAATAGCAACGACAAAACGACCGCAAGAACGATCATAAGTAACGATCATCGTTCTGTGTAATTGGGCGAACAATTTCAGGTCGTTTGCCATATCGGTCATTTGAGATCATTAATCGGTAATCTTTAGTCGTCAAAAAAATCACTTGGAGTAATAGTACCCTAAATCATTCAGCAGGGGACCCAGAGACTAAAAGGAAAACCCCAGGCAAAGCCTCTCAGTGATTACTTGAAACTCTTAAATGAATACTCCATTGGATATTTTTCGCTGATCTCCCTGAGTTCAGTGATTGTTGTGTCTTGTTTGTCTATTTTTCATTGCCCCCGTTAGCCAGAATCCTGCTCCACACTGATGAGGGGCAAATACCCTGAAACGGCTGTCTGTGGATGGATGCCTGGCTTTGGTAAACCCTTATCATGTTGCAATATTCTCAACTGAGTTAGACTTTGCTGCAAAAGGGGCCACCCTGGTATTTTCCTATTTGTGTCCCAACACTTGCACCTGAGTGGAGCATAAGGGGCTATGTGTCAGGGTGGTTTGGTGATCTCCCCACTGGGAGGCACCCCTTGGCAACAGATTTCCGTCCCTGGAGGGATATCTGGCTATTCCCTATGACCTCTTTCTTGCATATTCAAATTTTATAGGCGGCAATGTATCAAAGGAGACTCTGGAATTAGCACTCTATTGGAAGACGACGTCATTATCCCCAAGATGGCGGCCGGGGTCGACACAAATCAGGTATGTATAGTGCACTACACTTCCGGGGGTGGGGGGGACACGGGGAAGGGGGCTATTATTGTATAGTATAGTTGTATAACTTTTTAATGTGTGTTATTTAGTGAATAATTTTCTAACGCCGCACTACCGCTTTAATATCCTTACGGTTTATGACTTTACTTTGCGTTGCTTGTAATATTTTTTCTTTTCCTGATTTTGTAACCTGTATAGTGTTTTATATTGTGTTCTTCTACACTTTGTCAGATAACCCTTAGATGCCGTTCTTTAGGGAAATGACAGCCAGGCCGGACATGGCAGTACAGTATTCTGTTTCATGTTATCTGTTTGATACATGGCTCACTTGATCAATCCAAAGCTGCCAGAAGGTTATTAAAATGAATAACACCTGGCTTGTACAGCAAGCAGTGCCGTAGCCGGCTAGAATTTGATGAGAGTAGCACAGACTGTTGGGTTATACAATGCATGTTTAATAAACATAGGTTATTTCTTAAGCCGTCTAATAAAAACAAAAACATTCTTGCGCTAGAGGCTTTTCTTTTATTCTTTTCTTTTTTTTTCTTCTGATACATTTGTACCATTTTTTTTTCCCTTCGAGTCGGGACACTTTGATGAATGACCTTGTATGTGGCTGCAAAGGACAGAATATTAAATAATTGATGAGTTACAATGCGCTTTAGCAGACTCCTTGATACATAGCCCATCCTTTGTTTGGTTTTTCGATGGGCCTGCATGCTCTTGGGATGTACCGGCTTCCAACAGAAGACTTTTCTTTGTTTGCGCTGAAACATGATTCTATGATACGCCTTTCCTCCTGAAATTCAAATCCCACAGATCTTTCTTCTGCCGGTGTGAGTTCTGACGTGACGCTGCTGAGATAATTTAGGAATTTGTGAGCACAAAGCCCCTGTTACTGTGAAAACAGTCCATGGGCATCTTTTGAGTCGGGAACAAAAGCGGAGCTCTGGCTTTTGTTTCACACAGTACGGCCTGTTTGTTGTCATTCAAATCGACGGCCTATTCTGGATTAATTATTAGTAATTACTCCATTAAAGAATGAGCCTGTCTGCCCATATTAACCCCTTCCCCGCTGATTTGTGAGATGTGGTGTTGAGTATAAAATAACTCAACAGCGTGAACAAAAACTCTGGGTCAAAACGTGAGAGAGTGATGCCATTGGCAGACATCATTGTCTTCATTACAACTTCTTAGGGCCCTATTACACGGCCACTGTTAGATCAACGCTTGCTTCCTCCTCATCCCCAGCTCATTGTCTGTGCTACTGCACACATAGACATCAAGAAGGGGGTGCGGGAAGCTGCAGTGAAGGGGGGGCTACCCGGACAATCTTTATATCATGGATGGCCATTGAGGAGAGTGGTGGTTGCTATCGTTGTCAGAATTATAGAACATGCTGAAAGGCAAAATTGTGCATGTTGGCTGATCGTTGCCTTTTGATTATCGGCCAGAGCGGACGGTAGTCAGCTAAGTATGGCCGATAATCGTTTTGTGACCCTTAGTTGTAGGGAGGTGCAATACAATGTAACCTTCCAAGTAAACATGTCGCATTATGAGATCTAAGGTAATAAAGCCATCATCTAAACGAATATACACATGAACATAGGAGCTCTTGGACAAATATTAGTCTCATTGGATTAGTGCAGTAGTAATAGGCCCTGATCTTATGATTAGGGATGAGCAAATTTACAGTACTAGCGAAGTGCTTTGCTAGGCTTGTTGGTCAGCTTGTCAGCCAGTTTCCTTTGAACTCTATGCAGCTCCTTTGCGGGTGCCTGGAAAAGCTAAATCCAGCCCTGGGAAACTTCTAGTTTCCCAGGATTGGATCCAGCTTTACCAAGAGCCTGGAGTTCAAAAGCAGCCGGCTGACAAGCCGACCACAAAGCCTAGCAAAGCGTTTCACTAGAATTGTAAATTCGCTAATAGCATTTTAACCCCTTGGCGCAAAATGACATCCCAGGATGTCATGAAAGGCAGATATTTCCTGCATCATGACTTCCCGACACGTCATATTACATAGGAGCTCTATGAAGCGGGCTCTATGAAGCAAGGTCAGGAACTGAGCCCGCTTCATAGAGTGTGATGACCGGCTGCTATCAGCAGTTAAAGTGATCGCATTGCTGCCCACCATTAACCCTTTATTTGACACAGCATTTAAGTGTCAGTGACAGGAGCTGTGCTCCTGTCACTGTCCGACCAGAACCAAGCTCCCGATCGGTTTCCCTATCTGCAAAAGGGCTTGGTAATTAAGGCCAAAATAGGCTGCATGGGCAGGGGGTAAAGGAGAATTCTGGGCAGGGCCATTTTATTCAAAACTGCAGAGGAGGGGTGGGTGGAAAAAAAACAACATGCACGTACCTCCCTGGCTTTAGTGCTGTCCTCCACCCCGGTTCCTGGGTCTCCTGCTGCCTCCTGGTCTACAGAGGGGAATTGGGATGTGAAGTGTCAGGCCCAGGCCATTGAGGCCCAGGTCTGGTATGTCTCGTCCCAAGTCCCCTCTGTCGATCAGGAAACTGCAGGGAACTGGGGACCGGATCGGAAGTAATCGAACACCAGCGCTGAAGCCAGGGAGGTAAGTGCATGTTGATTTGTTTCACCCACCCCCTCCCTGGCAGTTTTGAAAAATATGTCTAAAGTTAAATAAACTAGATACATCTCGGTCGATGTATTCAAAAAGTTGAACTGAGTAACTGTGTTTCCTACTAGGAAAAATCAAGTATGGAAAATAAGACAGTGAAATCTTCTATAGTTCTGTTCTTAAAAAGTCAAGACTCCCACCTAGAAATTGACAGGTAACCTCATTTTAATGGTAATAAAATACAATAGACAGTGCGATAAATGCCTTCCCGTATCCGCTATATCTGACAATGACATGCATTTACAAGTGTTACACTTTAGAAAGTGTATGTTTTCTGCCATTGACCTTGTGTGATAGAGTCTTACGGTTTAATAAATTCTCATAGCCCTGTCCTTCACACTGCAATCTTTTATTGAATTCTCTTTTCAGCCTTTTAAAACTATTGCAGTATTTTTTCCTCATGAGTTTTCTCAACTATAAAGTGTGCATTACAGGGAACTCAGTGCTGGAATAACAGGGACAACTATACTAATTATAAATGTTTAATCTATAGAATATGACGTATGGTTATTTTACACATCATCGTTGATATATATGATACCCACCACTCTTTTGTCGATGCATCCCACTAAATATTCAATCTCAGCAGCAGGGATTACATCCATGACCAGGGGAGTAGTTGTGCCAGGATGTACTAGGTTTGTATCACACTGAATACTAGGTCTATAGTGATGCATTATGATAAAGGGGAACTATTAGCAGGTTAGACAAATCTAACCTGCTGATAGCCCCCTGTAGCGCCGGGGCCGATGAGGAGGAAGATATGTGTCTTACCTTCCTCCTCGTCGCCGATCCCGCGCTGTAAGTCGGGTTACCCTCCACTCCGTGCACCCTTAGGAGCAATGCTGCGTCATCTAGCCCTCCCCATCAGCTTCGGTATGTCCTGCAGGAAGTGTGTATTCTTTCCAGTCTGACACAGTGCTCTCTGCTGCCACTTCTGTCTGCGTCAGGGACTGCCCAGAGCAGTAAAAATTCCCATAGAAAGCCTCTTCTGCTTTGCACAGGATAGTTGGTGGATACTGTCAAAGAGACGTGGCGACTGTGCCCTTTGTAAAAAAAAAAAAAAAAAAAAAAAGCCCTTAAACCAAGACTTATCTAACACATATGAACGGCTTAAGAGTGAAAGTTTTTCAGACAATATGGGGAGAGCAGCTGCTGCTGACAACAGGCATCTGAGCACTCTGATGTTAGTATAGGATTGAATTTTTGCTTTCAGTATATAACCAAATTAAAGGGAACCTGTCACTCCCAGTGCCGGGGTGAAGGCCGCCCAACCCCTGCTAGAGGCCGGATACTTACCCCATGTCGCCAAGTGCCGTTTTTGGAGCCGGTCTCGGGACGGAGATATCCCCGTCTGAAGCCCGGCGTGCGTGCTGCTGAGATGAGTCTGACCCCCATAGAGAATGACGGCTCCATTCATTCTCTAAGGGCATCAGACTCTCAGCAGCGCATACGCCGGGCTTTGGACGGGGATATCTTTGTCCCAGGACCGGCTCCAGGAACGGCACTTGGCGACATGGGGTAAGTATCCGGGGCTCTAGTGGGGGGTCGGGCAGCCTTCACCCCAGCACGGGGGGTGACAGGTTCCTTTTAAACCACCTCATTTGTTACCAATTTGTCAGGGATCCGCGCGCCAACCTGCGCCAGGGGGAGGAGAATCCTAACCAAAACAGGGGGAAAGACCTAAAACAAGGACCAAAGAGGGGGAGAGGACACAAGGGGGTCTGAGGAATTTGGGGGCTCTGGGTTGCACTAGCCCTACAGGTCGAATAACCTCACGCACTAATTCTTTTACGCCCTGCTCCCGGGCCGTAACTTGAGCGCAAATCGCCACCTGCCGCCTTCCGCACACCCAGACACCCACTTGGCCACGAACACTGCCTGCTCGCTGGCCAACACAAACACGACACTTCGCTGTATCTGGACCCACCTGTCATACATATGTCTCTTTTAACTTGATAAAGAGGTACTACACCTCGAAATGCGTTGTTTCTGAGACAATAAATCATCTCTTCAATATACCTGTTTGAACTAAAGTACCGTTCAGCGCCGAACAAGGTCCTTTTACTCTAGCCCGGCATACCTCTGAGGCTGTGACACATCTCTATTCTCCGGCATCGGGATCTCGTGGCTCAGGATCCTCGACAGCAAACTCTTGGACTGGCTGCTGCGGCTACTCCGTCTGTCTTTGTTGATAGCGCTACAAGGTGTTGTACTCTTTGTACAACACAAAAAGGTGAGCATAACCATATGTGCTCCCCCTTCCCACCCGAGTATTGATGTTATTACCCTGTGGCGCCTCTCTTCCTTTTAGCCTGCTTCATATTTCACCTGTCATACATGTGACCCACCGACCTCTGCCAGACACACATCCACGAAGCACGCACACAGAACTTTGCTATGTTGGGACCCACCGGCTGTTGTCATATATACGTGACCCACCAGCCGCTGCCAGACACCCAAACACCACATACATAACTTTGCTGCCACCAGCAACTTTATGGGGGAGATTTATCAAACATGGTGTAAAGTGACACTGGCTCAGTTGCCCCTAGCAACCAATCAGATTCCACCTTTCATCTCTTACAGGCTCTTTTGGAAAATGAAAGGTGGAATCTGATTGGTTGCTAGGGGCAACTGAGCCAGTGTCACTTTACACCATGTTTGATAAATCTCCCCTTATGTATAGAAATATATTAGCAAAATAATCAGCTATAAGGAGCCACAATGTGGCCCTAATAGAAGTCTATTGCAGAACTGAAATATCATAGGGCAGTCACACAAGCCCTTGCTCTTAAAGCGGTACTCCAACAAAATGTGTTTTCTGTTCAATCAACTGGTGTCAGAAAGTGTAATTTACTTCTATCAAAACAACTCTTACAGTACTTATCAGCTGCTGTATGTCCTACAGAAAGTGGTGTTTTCCTTCCAGTCTGACACAGTGCTCTCTGCTGCCACCTCTGTCTGTGTCAGGAACTGTCCAGAGCAGTAGCAAATCCCCATAGAAAAGCTCCCCTGCTCTCCAGAATGGAAAGAATATATCCCTTCCTTCAGAACATACAACAGCTGATAAGTACTGGAACAGAAGTAAATCACAAATCTTTGTTATTTTATGGCACCAGATGATTTGAAAGATTTATTTTTGTTAGCCAGAGTACCCCTTTAATACAAGATGATCACAACATGCACTGTTAGTACTTATTTACTACCTATTTTTTCCCTTTAAAAGATGGACATAATAGAAAACTAAAGTGTGACCGGTCCAGAAATGTTCTTTTAATCAGGTTTAAAGCGAATGTACCATTGATTCTAACATAGGCGCCTCATAGAGGGGCGGGGGATTCCTCCCAATAGGGGTGGGCCGGCCCGCCTCCAGTGCTTCAGCCCCGGCCCGGTACCTGTGGATAGAACTGCACCATGCATGGGAACCAGGCCATGGATCAAAAAAATGGACGTGGCATTGGCTTTCTTGCACCAGCGCCGATCTATCCGTTGGTATCCATACCTGATGGTACATTCGCTTTAAGCAACTAGTCCCAAATTTTGAAAACAGCTCAGACCAAGTTAAAAAAAAGAAGAGATTTTATTTGCAAAAATTAAACACATCAATGATCACGATGAGAGTGGGAACCCAGGTGAAGACAGTGTGTGGCACATAGCCAAGAAGGGTAGTGGGCGACTCCTAGTGCCAATGCGACCCAGTCCTACAGATTGGAGGCTCCTATTATTCCAATTACTGAGCCCGTCCCAGAAGAACCCAAGCCTGGCTTTATTCTCTGCTTCTCATCCACTGCTTACACAGCACTGGGATCTATAGCAGGCAGGCAGACAAACAAACCGCACTGTTTCCCATTAGAATTCATTTTAAAGATAACACGCTCCTAACATCTCGGCGTATCTCATGAGAAATTCAGCAATGAATTAATGCGAAAGACGGAATGAGACTGTTACACTGTAAAGCGAGGCTGTTGTTTCAGGCTGTGTGGGATCGTACCTTTCTGCTTTAGTTCCATTCACTTCCCTTTAATTGTCATGTTGTCTTCCTCCGTCATTTCTCTCCCTATTTATCTGGTTCCTCTGACATTTCCCCCCCCCCCCCCAGCCTTGGCCCTGCTGCTGTCTATCTTATCTCACATAATGTCACTGACTCTTTAGAATCAATTCATCAGAGCGGAAATTAACAAGTGCTGACGGCCATAGCAAAAGAAAGTCTGCCATCTGTGCAAGGGGAAAGTCTGCATTGGTGCCCACACGGCATTACCAGATCAATCAAAACCCAAATGATCATAATGCTCAGACATAACAGAATTTCATTTAACGTATGGTTTTCGCTCAGCTTTTTAGTCACGCTCAGGCTGTGTCGCTGTTCCAAGCAGAATATAGCGGGCATACATATTCCATAGCTTCCCTATATGTAATAAATGTATAGTCGTATCCATATATCTATATAGTCATATCTTTTGTTTGTTTGTTTTTGCTCCTATATTAACCCCTTCATGACCGGACTGATTTTGGCTTTCAGGACCAGAGACCATTTATTTTTTAATCCGACCTGTCTCCCTTTATGCGGCTGTAGCTACGTGATGCTATAACTTTTCTTTCTGATTCTGAGATTGTTTTTTTTGTGACATATTATACTTTAAGTTAGTGGTAAATGTTGGTCGATATGCAAAAAAATAAAAAATTTCATGAAAAAAAAATGACAAAATTAGCATTTTTCTCTTTTTATTTTGTAATAATTTTTTTGCCAGCGTCATTACGCAGGCGACGATACTACATAAGTGTACTTTATTATTTTTAGTTTTTTTTCCCAACATTTATTATTGTAGTGGGAGCTATGGGATTATATATTTTACTTTATTAATAATATTTTTTGGGTGGTTTTTTTTTTTTACCCTTTAAAGGGGTTGTCCAGCAAAATTCTTTTTCTTTCAAATCAACTGGTGTCAGAAAATTATTTAGATTTGTAATTTACTTATATTAAAAAATCTCAAGTCTTCCCATACTTCCCATTAGCTACTATATGTCCCATTAGCTACTATATGTCATGCAGGAAGTGTTTTTTTTTATTTTCAGTCTGACACAGTGCTCTCTGCTGACATCTCTGGCCGAGACAGAAACTCTGTCTCGGTTTTCTATGAATCCCCATAGAAAACCTCTCCTGCTCTGGACAGTTCCTGTCTCGGCCAGAGATGGCAGCAGAGAGCACTGTGTCAGACTGAAAATAAAACATTTCCTGCAGGACATACAGCAGCTAATAAGTATGGGAAGACTTGAGATTTTTTTAATAGAAGTAAATTACAAATTTATATAACTTTCTGACATCAGTTGATTTAAAAGAAAAAGATTTTCGCTAAACCACTCCTTTAATTTATTGTCCCACCATGGGGACTTTACTATGTAATTGCCTGCTTTCAGGCATTTTGCTTTGCAGTGTTGATCAGTACTGCCATGCAAAACGCCTTAGGCGGAGCCTGATCAGCCACTGTAGCTGTGACACCAGGAGGCTTCGGGCACTTCGCTGATGGGGAACGAAGGGAACACTGATTGCAGCACCTATAGGGTAACTGCCGAGATCCGGGCCCGACCCTGATCTCGGCAGTTGCGGCAGGTCCCTGGCTATCACTGACAGCAGACAGCAGAGACACTGCCTGCACTGGAGGGCCCCTAAGCAGCCGAATGTCTCATTGGATAAGCTCGGAGATGCTCGGCTGCTGGCAGACCACAGGAGAATGGCAGAGGCTTTGGAGACTTTTGGTCCCTCCACCATTCTCCTGAAGCTCTCCCGGCATCGGAGACGTTTGGCTGCCCAGGAAAGCTTCAGGGACCTCCGGCACAGGCAGTGTCTCTACGGAAAACGGGTGAGAGGTGAGTTGTTGTTTTTTTTTTTTCAATGGGGCCCTGCAGGGGGAGTCAGGCGGTGGGGGGGTTCCTGCCTCTTGCTTCAGTTAACCCTTGCCTGACCACAGCAGGGTTTCCAGATAGTAAACCCTGCTGTGGTCAGGTAGGGGTTAACATTTTCTAGCATATAAGAACCCCTGAAAATCTTCTTAAAGGGAATCCGTCAGCTCCTGGGCACTACCTAAGGTGATGACAGTGTGCTGTAGCTGGCAGCCCCCAGTGAGCATGGTGCCTTTTTGGTAATTTTCCGTGCAGCGGATTATGTACAAATCTTATGCCTCCTACTGTCACAGAGCAGTTGTTCGTGCCACACTTGTCATGCATCCTCCTCCCTCTTCATGAATAATCAATGCTGCCCGGCCTCCTGCTCGCTCAGCAGTTAGATTGCAGATCAGTCCTCTGTAGGTTATGTCTGAAAGAATCTTTTCCCTAATGTGTTGGAGCTGTGGTCTAGGGGTAACTCACTTGTCTAGAGACCTGGCAGCAGTTCATTCTCTGGTTCGAATCCCCTGATGGAAATTAAATACATGCCTTTTTTTCTCATTATTGTATCATTTTTAAGGCTATGTTCACACACAGTATTTTTGCTCAGTATTTTGTTCAGTATTTTGCAACCAAAACCAGGAGTGGATTGACAGTTCTATCGGGTGAGACGAAACTGCAGCATGGAGGCTGATTTCAAAAGAGAAGCCTGGGACCTGACACAACGTTTTAAGGCAAGGGGATACCCTCGCAAAACGATTTCCAGGGCTTTTACCCGTGCTAGGGACACTGAGAGGGCACGGTTGCTCATACCCAAACCCCGCAGGTCAGATGGAAAGGTGAGACTGATTACTGGCTATAATAACCAATGGCAGGAGATCTACCATATCATGAAGAAAAATTGGAACATCTTGCTCACCGACTCTCGTCTAAAGACATATATCTCTGATAAACCCTCATTGACGGCTAGACGTGCTCGCAACTTAAGGGACATTCTGACGGAAAGTCATTTCTCACAACCCACTACTTCGTTGGGCAGAGGAATACGCCAACAGGGATCCTTTCCCTGTGGGAGTTGCAATATTTGCAGATTCATGACCCCATCACAAACATTTACGAATCCTGGAGACAATAAGCAATATCGTCTGAAACATTTCATCAATTGCCGGAGTAAGAATGTCATCTACGCCCTGACTTGCCTCTGCCACTTGGTTTATGTGGGACAAACCACACAGGAACTCCGTAAAAGGATACAGCAACACTTCTCCAACATCAAGAGAGCAAATAGGACAGTACATACAACATTGGACCTGACTTCCGTTGCGGCTCATGCCAAAGATCATCATAATTGTAAGTATGATCATTTTCAAGTTATTGGATTAGAAAAGATCAGTATAGGGATCAGGGGAGGTGATGTCGTTAAAAGATTACTACGTGCAGAGTCCAGTTACAGAGTTTAGAACCCAGAGGGTTAAATGAGGAACTCTTTTATACTGGTTTTTATAAGTAGATTCCTCTGGGGTTCGTGTATAGATTTTTCTTTACCAGCATTATACATTATTGACTTTTGGTACTCTACTGGCTTGTCACTCTCCTTTTTTTGTTCACACTTTACTTTCTATTCTAGTATCTCCTTTCTTTTTTTTCTATATTTTTCATCTTCACTTATTTCTCTTTATATATTACACTTATTCATACAGTACATTTTACACACATGCACATTTCTATAGGGTTGTTACACATTATTTTGTGCGCATGTGGCATCTATATATTCTTATGGATGCACACGTGGGCACAATACACACATTTTTCTTTTATTACTTTATCATGTTTTTTTTTTTTTCCTCTCCCTCACCTCACACTTTATGTGTCTTTTCATTGTGCCTAATATATACTTATGTTGTTTTTTTTGTGCTTTATATATACTCACATTTGTCTGCACGTGTTTCTTTTAGATACACTGTACCAACAGCTCTATGATTATGCGTACCTGATATACATACATCCCCCCCCCTTCCCCCTTTTTTGGATTTATGAAGATTTATACTAACGACTGGATGACCCTCGCCTGTTGAGAATCTATCCCTGAGGAAAACAAACATATATATTATAACTAAATTGGTTTATCTGGACTATGATCTACTGTTATGAAGAAGAAAGACAACTAAGAATCTGCTTGGAATTGTTTATTCATCCATTAGATACATCTATAAACTTTCATACCCACTACTTGGAACTCCGGTTTATTTTATCCATATATGTTTCTGCTCCGTTTGTAGCCTCGCTGTGCACCCTGGGTGCAAGTTTTATTTGTAAATAGCTGTACATACATGTAAATATATATATATATGATTTTTGTTATATTTTTCTATTATAAATTCATTTGGGAAGCTGCCCATCCCCAGTCTGACTCCAGGTGCTAATAGGTGACTCTCTTATGCCCTTACACATTACCCATGTCCTTACAGGATGGTATTAGAGTGTGATGTATGATCTATGATATTTTGCCTTTTGACTATTGGTCATATATTGACTGGGGCACGCGCGTCGACTGTATGGACATATTAGGCTTCCGTTGTATGTATATATATATATATATATATATATATATATATATATATATATATTTGCTACAATAGTTAGGACTGTGCTCTATTACTGGAAAGGATGATCATATATAAACATTGAGATTTATGTGCACATAATATTAGAGTGCACACATCATGGGTCCGTTGTGGGTTATGACCACTTACGTATTAGAGTGCTTACACCTTTATACACCCATTGTCAATTAATTATTTAGATACGGTGCATATGTTATAATATAGATAGTAAACTTTGCGTGCTTGTTTGTATGCGACGATGGTGCTAATAACATATTACATGACTGTATTTGTGGCCTATTGGGCACTATCAACGCCGGCGCATGCGCATATTTAGTGAGCAATGGGATTAGATGTCTTGATACTGGTGCGCGCATATAGTTCGGCGCATCAATGGAATTGTACATAATTAATATATAAGGAATGTACATATCCGTCGTATACTAACACTATACATACTTGACAAATATGGTGATGTTTCCATGGTATGACATGATTTATGTTACGAGAACTTTAACGCATGCGCAGATCTGTGGCACTACGGGTACCAGCGAGGATTGTCTCATGAGTGCATATGTCTTCTACAACTATAATAACGTATCTTTGATTGTAATTACATTTTGTACAATCATGTAAGACTTGTTTTTGATGACTTTTGATAATACAATGAGCTGTAGCGGTCATGTGACTTAGAGTCAGGCAGCCGCGGTTATGTGACCAAAATGAACTGGACATGCGCACTAACGCATGGGTCACGCTATTGGCGCCATTTTGGAGTCAGCATGGAGCAATGGGCAGCTCCAGTTACACAGGTATTACTAATTATTTGTATGATATACTTAACTATCTAATACTTTTGTGTAGAAATAACGGTCCCTAATCTATGTACAGTACCCCTGAGGAAGTCCGGTTGGGCGGACGGAACGCGTGGGGATCTTTCCCTTGACACCCCATCACCACCCTGTTGTTTGTGTACTTATGGTGATATCTCATTATATTATTTGATCTGATTTTCACTTCACTATTTGTAAAGCAGCTCCTCTATTCATTAGGTGATATTGCTTTTTGTGCTTATACCTATTATCATCCGATCTGATTTTCACTTTATTGGCTTAAGGGTACCTTCACACCTATCGACTCGCAGCGTTAATAACGCTGCAAGTCGGCTAGGTCCTGGCAGATCACTGTCAGTACATACACGCAGCGGTCTGAACGACCGCTGCGTGTATGTAAATCTGCCGGCTGCTTAACCCCTTCTGATGCCGGCCTTCCGCCTCCCGCTCAGCTCTGTATACATTACCTCCTCGCTCCATGGGGTCCCGGCATCCTGCTCTCCCGCCCGGCCAATCAGTGGCTGCGGCAGGTCAAAACACTGATTGGCTGGACGCGAGAGCAGGACGCCGGGACCCCGTGGAGCGAGGAGGTAATGTATACAGAGCTGAGCGGGAGGCGGCCGGCCGGCATCAGAGGGGGTTAAGCAGCCGGCAGATTTACATACACGCATCGGTCGTTCAGACCGCTGCGTGTATGTACTGACAGTGATCTGCCAGGACCTAGCCGACTTGCAGCGTTATTAACGCTGCGAGTCGGTAGGTGTGAAGGCACCCTAAAACAGTTTCTTTATTCCTTGGGTGATATTGCTTACAGCATTTATTTCTAATAGTATTGTTGATTGTTGGTATAAATTAGGTTTACAATTGATTATCAATATATTGCACGTGCACTTTACTTACACAGGGTGGTTGATACACCTAGACTGGGGTGTCATTGTGGGTAGTACTATACCGGGTACCCCTTGTGTGCTATACATTTTAATTGTTTTTAAGTTTGGGGGATCATTGATATCTAATATTGCACCTGTTATAATAAAGTACTTTTATTTATTACATTACTTGGTGTGCTATGGTTTATGAATTTGGCATAGCTGTTTCTTTGGTATAATTACAGGAGTGGATTGAGAACACAGAAAGGCTATGTTCTCACACTGTTGAAATTGAGCAGATGGCCGTCATTTAATGGCAAATATCGTACGTTGTTTGCCATTAAATGACAGCCATCCACTCAATTTCAACAGTGTGTGAACATAGCCTTTCAGTGTTTTCAATCAACTTCTGGTTTTGGTTGCAAAATACTGAGCAAAAATACTGTGTGTGTGAACATAGCCTTAAAAATGATACAATTATGAGGGGAAAAAAAGACATCTATTTAATTTCCATCAGTGGATTCGAACCAAAGAATGAAATGCTGGCAGGTCTCTAGACAGGTGAGTTACCCCTAGACCACAGCTCCAACACATTACAGAGGAAAGGTTCTTTCAGACATAACCTGCCTACAGAGGACTGATCTGCAATCTAACAGCTGAGCGAGCAGGAGGCCGGGCAGCATTGATTATTCATGAAGAGGGAGGAGGATGCATGACAAGTGTGGCACGAACAACTGCTCAGTAGGAGACATAAGATTGGTAATTTTCCGTGCAGCGGATTATGTACAAAAAGGCACCATGCTCACTGGGTGATTGCCAGCTACAGCACACTGTCAGCACCTTAGGTAGTGCCCGGGAGCTAACGGATTCCCTTTAAAAAAGTCAGAGGTTGTCTTATACGCCGGAAAATACGGTAAATGCTATTAGCAGATGCCTCCCTGTGGGACTCTAACGACTTTATGAGTGAAAATGTTAAAATGCATTTAATTTCATTAGAAAAAAAAATGTCTTTTTAATGGCATTAGATACACATCACCAAATCACATTACCTAATGCAATCAGCCAAGGCAGTGTTGGTAGCAGCAGGGTACACCTGGCTGGTAAGGAGGGGATTATATGACATACGCCAATTGTGATGCTGGAGTCCACTCATGTGGCGCACTCCTTGGCCTGGCACTCCGCTGCTGACCCTCCTGGCTGGCTATGTGAAATTGTAGTTACGGTAGGGATATCAATCACCATCAGGAAACAAAGGGACAATAAAGCACATTAACATAAGACATCAACATGCAGTTTGGCTAGACATAGTAACAAAACCACATCTGCAATATTGCTGACTTTTTCTCTTGCTGATAGTAATCCAGAATTATCCAGAATCATCATAACAATGACAATATAAAATACCGTACAATAGAAAGGCAAAGAACTCCATTGTGTCCCCACTCGAGTTACTATAGCACCCGCAGAATTCTTTTGGGCCCCAGTTCTCATCCATTAACCTTTTCTTCTTCCGTTCTTTATAGGTTATTTATGTCATTTACAACATAATGGGAAACAATTAAACTTTTAAGAAAAACACACACAGGAATTATTGTTTCACCATTCACCTCTATAATAAATATTAATAATAGTAACAATGTTTATTTCTATACAGTCAACAAATTCCGCAGCACTTTACAGTTTTGAGGAAACAAAACCATACAAGCAGACAACAGAGAATTACACACTATGGGTGGGTTCATACTGAGGAATTCTCGCTGATAATATCCACGGAATTCCGTCAGCTGTCCGCCCGCACGCCTTTCCGCCGGCTCCATAGACACCATTCTAAGTGCCGGCATTTTCCGCTATCCGCCGAAAGAAGTGACATGTCACTTCTTTCGGCAGATAGCGGAATATGCCAGCCCATAGAATGGTGTCTATGGAGCTGGCGGAAAGGTGCTCGGCCGTGCGCGCGGACAGCCAACGGAATTTCGCGGATATTATCCACGAGAATTCCTCAGGGTGGGTATGTGCACAGGAAAAGGCGAGGAATTCAGCTTGAAATTCCTCCCGTAAAATATGTACAGAGCAAAGTCCCACTGCAGAATTTCCGAGCAGAATTTTCTGCTGTAGATCTTCTAGAGGAATCCTATAGAAGTCAATGGGGGGCTTAAATTCTGCTTGAATTCTGCCTGAAAACTTTCTGCTTCAATTCCTCGAGAATTGCTCAGTGTGCACATACCCTGTGAGTTCACACTGAGGAATTCTCAAGGAATTGTAGAGGAAAGTTTTCTGCTTGAAATTCCTCGCCTATTCAGCTCTGGCAGCATAGGAGCAGAATAGGAGCTTAATTTGAGCAGAATGCAAGCGGAATTCAAGCAGAACGCAAGCAGAATTTAAGCCCCCATTGACTTCTATAGGATTCCTCTAGCAGAATCCGCCCAAAGAATTGACATGTCAATTCTTTGGGCAGAAAGCAGATCAGCGGCAGAAAATTCTGCTCAGAAATTCTGCAGTGTGAACAACAGAGCATAAATCCCATTGAACACAATAGGACATTACTCTATACATATTTTACGGGAGTAATTTCAAGCTGAAATAAGAGCGGATTCCTCTTCAATTCCTCACCTATTCCTCAGTGTGAACCCACTAAGGGTGGGTTCACACTGAGGAATTCACACAGAGAAGTTCCTGCGGATTCAGTCGTCCGTCCCCACTCACGGCAGCGCACATCTCCACCTGTTCTATAGGCTCCATTCTATGCACAGGCAGATTCCACCGTCCGCTGAAAGAATTGACATGCCAATTCATACGGCGGAATCTGCCCAACCAAAGAATGGAGTCCATGGGACGAGTGAGGATGTGGGCTGCCGTGGATGGACGACTGAATCCGCAGGAACTTCTCCGTGTGGATTCCTCAGTGTGAACCCACCCTAACACAAGAGGAGTGAAGGCCACAAGTGCACAAGAGCCTACAATCTATGAGCTAGGGAAAGCCACTTAAGGGCCTTTTACACAGAACGTTTATCATCCAAGAGTGTTGTTAGAAAGCGGGAAGACGCCAGATCCTCGGCCTTTAGATCATGCTGAAAGAAAACGGTCAGTTTCCACATCACAAGCAGCAGTGCACACTTACAATCCGTGCTGCCTGTGAAGCGGCATTCAGGTCTCCAGTCTTCTGGCTACATATTCAGGCCATGCCTCCTCTGGCTGTCAATCATTCTAGAGGAGGCGGGGCCTGAAGATACAGCTGGAAGACTGGAGACCCACATGTCGGATCACAAGCAGCGCGGATGGTTCTGTCAGTTTCCAGGGCTGCACAAACGATACAAGGATTGTCAGCCTGCTGCTTTTGAACCGTGTCACTTCTCTCTGGGTGCCTGGAAAAGCTGGACAGAGTCCTGGGAAATTTCTCCCATTTTCCCAGGAACTAATCCAGTTTTTCCAGGCACCCAGAGAGAAGTTGCAGTGTTCAAAGGCAGCAGGCCACCAAGACTAGCGAAGCTAGTGCTATTACTGTAAATTCCCTCATGCCTAAGGTGTTCAGCATTTCTTGATATTACTGACAATGTTGGCCCACTGGTTTAATACCACAATCTGATGTGTATGACCTTAAAGGTGGTACTCCAGTGAAAATCTTTATTTTAAATCAACCGGTGTCAGAAAGTTATACAGATTTGTAATTTACTTCTATTTGAAAATCTCCGGTCTTCCAGTACTTATCAGCTGCCGTATGTCCTACAGTAAGTGTTGTATTCTCTCCAGTCTGACACAGTTCTCTCTGCTGCCACCTCTGTGCATGTCAGGAACTGTCCAGAGCAGCATTAATTATCCAAAGACAACCTATTCTGGTCTAGACAGTTCCAGTGTCGGACGAAGATGTCAGCAGAGAGCACTGTGTCAGACCAAAAAGAAAACCTCACTTTCTGCAGAACATACAGCAGCTGGTAAGTATGGGATGACCTTAGATTTTTAAATAGAAGTAAATTACAAATCTATATAACTTTCTGAAACCTGTTGATCTGAAAGAAAAAGATTTTCACCTCTTTTATTCTGTGGCTTCACCACAATAACTGAGCATTATGAACTGACCATTCAGGTTGCTATGTACGAGCGTCCTCTATTTATCTGTTACATGGTAGAGTCTGCGGCATTCAGAAACTACCAAGGTGTTGAATACAAAACATAATGGGCAAGTGATGTTTTCTCACACACTTTGATGAATGTGGGTGAAGCCTTAAAAGGGGTACTCCGGCGCTGATAAAAAAATATAATAATAATAATAATAATAATAATAATAATAATAATAATAATAATAATAATAATAATAATAATAATAATAATAAAAAAGCATTGGAGCATTAACCAAAAAAATCTGGACTGAAAACAATAGGGGAGGTTTGCTAGCACAGTGGTGCTAAGAGATCAATTACAAAGCTCCATCTTTCAAAACTGATCCATCAACTAAGTTCTCAAAAAAGTTAGATCCAGCTAGACGTAGAATATTGTTTAGCATAAGTGAAGTCCGTGCCTCAAAGAGTTAAAAAATTCTATATATTTTCTCTCAACACAAGTGATTTCATAATTTTTTCCTCTACTTGAACCGGAAAATATCCGCCATTAGTTTGAGGGATGTTTAATGAAAACAGAAAGTTCAGCTATTAAAGATTGGTTTGTGTATTTGCTACAAAGTTAATAACCAAAACCCCTTTTTATACGTCTGCAGCCGTATTTTATGGTCAGGAAACACAGAGCAGAAAACATACTCACCTGTTGCAGCAATGCTCCCCTCTGCCTTCTCCACAACCATGGGGGTAAATAGTCTCTGACCACAAGAGTAACTGACAGGGTTGGAAGCCAACGGCCAGTCAATCACAGCACCACATTTAAGGGCCCTATTCCACAAGCCGATCAACGATGTAAACGAGCGCCGATCTGCGAGATCGGCGCTCGTTTACTGGGCCTATTCCACGACCCGATGATCGTTTAGCGACAGCTGCAGGGACATCGTTACCGATGTCCTTGCAGCATACATTACCTAGCAGGGCTTCTCCTCCGCTCCGCCTTCCTCCCAGGGTCCCGTGGCGCAGCATTAACTCAGGAGCGGCCTGACTGAGCTGTCAGACCGCTCAGCCAATCACTGGCCGCGGTGGTCCTGGTCAGTGATTGAGTTGACAGATCGCTCAGCCAGTCAGGCCGCACCGAAGCTGCTGCTGCGCCGCGGGACCCAGGGAGGAAGACGCCCTGCTAGGTAATGTATGCTGCTTCTCAAATCGTCGGTTGTCCACCGCTCATTGCTATTCCACACAGCGATGCATGGTGGGTGACCAATCATTTTAGGTTTGGACCTAAATAAACGATCAGTCGATGACACGATTGGCTGATCGTTTTCTCTGTTCCACCGAGCGATAATCGTTCAATTATTGATTCATGGAATAGGCCCCTAACTGGATGCATTCCCAATTAGGGGCACATACAATTAAAAGGGACAGTGTCCGCACTCAGCAGCACTTGCCCGGGCTGCCATGCAATGTATCCAGAATTCTGGACAGATTCTGGAAACGTACCTGGAGCTGTGCTAAATTCTGCATACCCCCATGGGGTTTTATGGGATGTCCGTGCTGGAATGCTAGATAAATACAGCACATGTCCTATATTTTCCAACACAGACACCCTTTAGGAGGAATCCTGAAGAGTTTCTGTGTCCAATAGAACCCTATGGATCCTGGAATCTACCCAGATTTCCTGCCAAGAACTCCAGATAAATTTCAGACATGTAAAAGGGGCCTAAGTGAAAATCCTTAATGTGTGGCAAATGCTAGTGGACAAACTTAAAACTCATTAAACAAAGTGCAATGCTACACAATACACAGTGTTGAACAGTTTATGTGGGGCTGAGAAATTAAAGGGTACGCCGGAGAACATGTTTTTGAATCAACTGGGGTCAGAAAGTTATAGAGATTTGCTAATTATTCCTATTTAAAATCTCCAGTTTTCCAGTACTTTTCTGCTGCCGTAAGTCCTGCAGGAAGTGATGTATACTTTCCAGTCTGACACAGTGCTCTCTGCTGCCACCTCTGTCTGTAACAGGAACTGCCCAGAGCAGGAGAGGTTTTCTATAGGGATTTGCTACTGGACAGTTCCTGTCATGGATAAAAGGTGGCAGCAGAGAGCACTGTGTCAGACAGAATGTCTGAGCCCGCTGCAGCCCCGGTGATTGGTCAATGAATAGAGAAGTGATGGGCGCTTGGTGTGTCAAAATTCTGGGGAAAAAAACGAGCATAGTGGTGGTGTGTCACGTCGACATAAAAACATAATTTTACTATATTTATATTTTAAATAACCAAAATATAACCCCCAGTCCCCATCCCTTCACCAGCAACATCTCCCCCTCCACATTACTCACCAATTGCTGAACAGTCAGGTCCACAAACAGAAGCATTGACGCCTTTGAGACAAAGACTACACCATGCTGAGCAGGAGCGTGGTGCAAGAGGGCGCATTCAGTCATAGTGCATGGCATAGCAGCACGGGGGCCACATCCAATCACAGTGCATGGCATAGCGGCACGGGGGCCACATCCAATCACAGTGCATGGCATAGCAGCACAGGCAACGTATTCAGTCACAGTGCACAGCATAGCAGCACATGGGGCGCATCCAATAACAAAGCATGGCATAGCAGCGCAGGCAACGCATTCAGTCACAGTGCATGGCATAGTGGCACAGGGGGCACATCCAATCACAGTGCATGGCATAGCAGCGCAGGCGGCGCATTCAGTCACAGTGCATGGCACTGTGGTACAGGGGGCACATCCAATCACAGTGCATGGCATAGCAGCGCAGGCGGCGCATTCAGTCACAGTGCATGGCATAGCAGCAAAGGGGGCGCATCCAATCACAGTGCACGGTGTAGTGGCACATCCAATTAGTGCCGCGTAATGTGGAGCACGGCATATCCACTCTGTCCAAGCGATACGTGCGGCGGGGTGCATGGGGGCACTGCCAATGGCCTGATACTGTTACTGTGGCACCACCGGGGCATGGCAACGTACTTCTCAGGCATGCTGGCGCATGGCAGTGAACCTGGCTACGCGTGTCAAAGGTTCTCCATCACAGGAGTAGATGTAAGTGTATAAAGATGAGTGACCCTGTATACACCATTGCATTATTTCTTATACACTTTGGATTTTATAGTCTAGAAACGCATTCACACTTTTTCTGGTCATTTCTGGAAAAAGTCAATAAGCAACATAAGAGGTTTTTTTTTGTTTTTTTTTTTTTAGAAAACTACAATTTTTTATTTTTATTTTTTAGCTTTAAATTAAAAGCAGTAGTGTTACTTTACAGTAAAATCCTGTTCATATGCTGCAGATATGACAACGTTTGATGTCCGGCCAGGCTCATAATGAAATAATTTAAGTAATCTATCAGGCAATTGCTGCCAAAGCAGAACAAAGCGCCCCGACTGGGTAACAGCTCCCACAGATGTCCAGGTCTGGAGGCTTCTTCTCCATCACAAATGGCGGCATCTGACTCCTACAATGTGATTAGGCGTCAGATGTGAAGGCCGGGGCTGATGCACTTACAATAATGATATCATTAGAAGTTATTAGCAGCGCGCAGTTTCTTCAAGGATTAAAAAAACACAAAAAATGGTAATCTTCTTGGCTGATGTTTTGTTACCGTTTAAGCTTTGTTAAATGATCTTGTGACATCTTCTGGCAATGAGGATGAAGAAAGTAGAGAAACACCGGGGGCCCCGATACTGGTCTCCCAGCACTGATACCCACAGGCTGAGAGCTGCTGTTTGGCTGCGTCCACCACACTGGGCTCAATGTCTAATAGAAGACACAATCCAGTCAGTGTTAGGTTTCCATTGTTACAGGCAATAACATTTCTATTCTTCATATTGATAGGATTATATTGATTATGCTATTGATGTAATGGGCAATGGGGGTGGAATAGATTCAATACAATTATTATTAAATACAATTTATTAAGCTAGCTTGTTGGTTGTGACAATAAATGCAGATTTAGATTGCTGCTGGGATTTTTAGGGGGAGTCTTTAACAATTTGCTTGGAAACACTGCCACCTAGCAGACTACAGTGGAACTGAAGGATCATCGCTGCAGGTACTTAGAGGAAAAAAACTATTACTCTTATGAGATCTTACCTCAGTTAACCCCTTTACCACACAGACAATTTTCATTTCTGCACTGTTTTTACCTTCTCGTGTTTAAAATGGCCATTTTTTTTTCCAACTACAGCAACATAATGAAGTTATGAACTTTTTTTTTTTGTGACACCAATTGTACTTTGCAATGACCAATAACCAATACCAAATATGTTTTTTTTTTATTTATAAACCGGGAAAAGGGCCAGATTTAAACTTTTAATATGGGAATAGATTTTTTTATAAAATTTTTTATTTTCTTTTACACAGAAATTTATAGTCTCCCTAGGGAACGCCTATGAGCAATGCACCAGTAATCAACTGCCGAGCCGGGACCAGCATTATTACATCGCTGAGGTCCAGCCCAGTAAGTATAACAGATCGGCTTCTAACAATCAGCCACTAGACCACTATATCGGCCGCAAGCGGTATGGAGCATTGTCGGCCCTCTCTGTATTCCCTTAGGGACACCATGACGTACAGGAACATCATGGGTCTTCAAAAAGTTAATGTTTATGAAGCCTCTGTGCTTAATAAAAATGTGTGAGGAAGACACACATCCCTTGCCAAAGTGATTCAATGCTTGTAAACATCTGGCATCAACTTACCTTTTGCTAGACTAAGCGGAAAGCCATATGCCAGTATACTTACAGTTGTAAGATTGTAAAGGGGCAGGACGGTATTTTTTTTAAAAATTTAATTGGTGTCAGAAAATTATAAAGTTTTGAAGGTTGCTTCTATTTAAAATTCTCCAGTCTTCCAGTACTTATCAGCTGCTGTATGTCCTACGGGAAGTGGTGTATTCTTTCCAGTCTGACACAGTGCTCTTTACTGCCACCTCTGTCTTTGACAGGGACTGTCCAAAGCAGTAGCAAATCCCCATAGAAAACCTCTACTGCTTTGGACACCAGTTGATTTGTATACAGGTTTTTTTTTTTTTTACTCTGGAGTACCCCTCATAGTACATAACTGCCTTCAGTCATGAGAGTGGAGATTTTAGTGGATGTTTTCCTTTAAATGAGTTCACCATAGTACTGCCCACTCCCACTGATCTCATCCAATATATTCACTTGTGTTACAAAACCCAAATCCATCTCATGATCTGGAAAAGGTAAGAAATTCCAGGACTTACCAGGATGGAGTAAAGTTATTGCACAGCCGCCGCCTCCGGCTCCAGTCAGTTTACTATGCAGACCGTGGCCTGCGGTCACCTGACACAGTCTGTCCAGGGAAGGGTGACCGACTCCAATCACATTTAAATGATGTTGATTAATGTCAATTAATTCCTTAAAAAAAGAAAAAATTATTTGTTAAGTGATTCTGATATTTTTGTGAAATATTATATTTTATGTTAATGGTAAATGTTGTATGACAAATTTGGCAATTTCTGTGAAAAAAGCTAAAAAATGTATGAAAAAAATTTGAAAAATGTGCATATTTCTAGATTTTAAATTCTCTGCTTGTGAGAAGTAGTCATGTCACATAAACTAGTTCTTAATTCCCATTTATAATATGTCTACTTTATGTTGGCATCATAGTTAAACGCCCTTTTGCTTTTTTAGGACAGTATATTGTTCATAAGTTTAGGCTGTGATTTCCCAAATTTTCTCCAAAAATCTCAAAATAAGATATTTTTAGGGACCAGTTCAGTTCTAAAGTGGATCTGAGGAGTCTGTCAGATACCCAGTTTTGTGCACTGGGACGGGACTACCACCCCCAGTTCACCGATCCACTCCCAGTGGATTGGACTGGCTGAATCAGTGCGCTGGGGGTGGTAGCCCCGCCCCCAGGGCACCAAACCGCCTAAATAGCCTAGGGATGTAACTACAAACTGCCCGGAAACAGTGCTGAGGATGAAGGTAAGAAACTTACCTTCCTCCTCAGCACCCTGTCCACAAAAGGGATATAACAGCAGGTTAGATTCCTCCAGCCTGCTGATGACTAGTGTAATTAAAAGGAAACTTTTTAGGTGTTACACAGAAATAAAGGAGGAGTCCTTTTTTAAAAGAACCAGGGGCGGAGATGGCTGAACATAACACATGCAACTACATGCTAAATAGGGCAGACACGTCATGGCCCAGGTCCTCAGTCAGACCAGGGAGCAGCCGGACGACAGGGGACCCCTGCGCTGGAGCCAGGGAGGTAGGTGCATGTTATGTTCAGCCACCTCCTCCGAGGCTCTTTTGAAAAAAAATGTCTTACACCAGACTTCTCTTCACACGTACAGGATGTGCTGCAGATTCAAATCTGCGCTATCAAATCTTCTGCAGATCCTATACGTGTGAACGCACCCTTAAAGTCAGCAATTCAGGTTCCTAACTGCTTAGACTGTTAGACAGCTGCTAGGTCAAGAAAACACAAGGTACCTTTCATATATCTGTATGTGTTTCCATAAAGTAGAAGAATACTTTTATTCTCCCTTGTAACGTGTCTCCTCTATAGATCTCTTACCTCCAATATGGAATAATGTTCTTTAGAAAGCCCATCAACTGCAGCTTGTAGGACTCGTTGGCACTCCTCAGATATGGCATTTATAGATGAAAGCACAGGCTCCATAATATCTGGATACTGGGAGAAAAGATACAAAATAGTAAGACTAAAGGGGTATTCCACTCAAAACATAAGTTTTATGAAAAAAAGTTATTAAATTGAAGTTTGTACATCTAATAAAGCAACACACATAGTTCCTCTGAATGCATCAACATCCATAACATAAAAGTTTTGTGCAAACAATGCTGCATATATGGCTGGCCGGTGCCTCACACGCTATGCACAATGAACCTTCAGTCACATAGAACACCAATATATGTATACAAACAATATAATAAAATACAATACAATACAGGGCCATCAGCACCAGGCTGCACAAACACTCTCTACTAATATGTGACTCATGTAACCAGGAATCAGGTACATTAAAACATAACTTTTTATATGTTGCTGCCCATGGTGAGACTAACAATTTCTTTCATACTTGTTATTACCTAGTCAGTCTCCTTACCCCAATTCTCAGCTGCTGCTTTTTGCTGAAGACACAAAAAACTGTGTGTGAGCTTTTCTCTCAGTTTCCTCCCCCCCTCCCTTCTGAGAGGGCTGATGTGAACAAGTCCCTGGTAGTCTGTATCTGCTTTGTAGCTTCTTTGTAATGTTGGAAGGGTTAAGCTGCTAATGAACCCACTGTGATTAATCCTCGTGGCACTACAAAGTTGCAGATGTGGACTTGTTTACATCAGCCGTCTCAGAAGGGAGGGGGAGATGGAGAGAAAAGCTCACACACAGATTTTTGTGTCTTCAGTAGAAAGCAGCAGCTCAGAATTGGGGAAAGGAGACTGAATAGATAATAAGTATGGAAGGAATTGTTAGTCTCACCATAAGCAGCAATATATGAAAAGTTATGTTTGATTGGAATATCCCTTCAAATAGGAAAGTATAGAAAAAAATGCTATTTAGACGATCTGAATTTTCATGAAATTTTCCTGTTTGGATGGTTGTAGTCATTTTCTGTTAGAGCTCTCCAGGAAGAGCAACTACTTTAATATGAAGTCTAAATCCTTGTTCTCACAGAGAGGAACATAACAGCTGGGTCATGAATTTACTTGCAAGTGATCTATATATTTAAGGCTTCCTAAGAGTAGAGGCCATGGAAAGAGCTGCTAACACCATTCACATCCATGTGTAAAGGTTTCTTAAGCCTGAAGCTATGGGATATAAAAAGCTGTCACTCTTTCCGGACTTCCTGCCACTAATACCATATAAAAACACTACAGTCGGCTCTTCCCCTGACTGACATGACTGCCGACAGGAAACAAACTTTATTCACACATAGTGACTTTTAATAATAAGGTTTAGGAGGAAGTTAAAGAGGCTTGAGACTTTATGGTGAGCGACGCTGAAAGAGAAGCTGACAAAGAGACATAAATACAGCCACAATTCTATGATGTCCCAGACATATCAAGTCTTTATTATTACTCCATTGTCTCTGACATTACTTCCTATGCACAACTAACAACTGTCATCTCTCTGGGGGGAAGTAACTGTATTCCCTAAACAGCACAGGACCATCTTTTCTTATAAGTGATGTGCAATTCCTATGTTATTCCAAAATGTATGAATAAATTGGCAGCTGGTTTCTACCAGCAGGGAGGTTATAAATCAACTGGTGTCAGAAAGTTATATAGATCTGTAATTGACTTCTATTAAAAAAAAAAAATCTCCAGTCTTCCAGTACTTATCAGCTGCTGTATGTCCTGCAGGAAGTGCAGTATTATTTCCAGTCTGACACAGTGCTCTCTACTGCCATCTCTTTCTATGTCAGGAATTGTCATGAACAGTAGCAAATCCCCATACAAGATCTCTCCTGCTACCAGACTGGAAAGAATACACCACTTCCTGTAGAACATGCAGCAGCTGATAAATACTGGATTTTTTTTTTAAATAGAAGTAATTTACAAATCTGTGTAACTTTCTGACAAGTAAACCCATTGAGGACTGATACGTATCTAATATTTAGTCTGCCTGGGTACTACCACCATAACTTATTGACTGTAATGACTGTATTGGCTGCTTTGTTGATGCTTAGAAGTCCAGTGGGCAGTCTCACCGATGATTGACAGCATTCGATGTATAAATATACAAGAACACATAGATAGCAACCTATCACTGAGTAGGACCACCAACTAAGTACCGAATAATATACCACAATATATGCTTGAGCTGTTGACAAGTAAACAATGAGTGTACCTTCAGTAGCTTGTCTTTCACTCCTGCCACAAGAGTCTTTGTGCTGCGCGGTACACCGGTATTGGTGAGTAATATTTGCAGAACTGGTACCCTGGAAACAGGTCACAAAATGATACAAAAGATCATTTCAACATTCATTAAAAAAATGTTTTTCAATTAACTGGTGTCAGAAAGTGCCAGACATTTGTAATTTACTTCTATTAAAAATAGTTCCAGCCTTCCAGTACTTATCAGCTGCTGTATGTCCTGCAGGAAGTGGTGTATTCTTTCCAGTCTGAAACAGTGCCACCTCTCTCTGTGACATGAACTGTGCAAACCAGCAGCAAATCCCCATAGAATACCTCTCCTGCTCTCCAGAATGGAAAAAATACACCACTTCCCGCAGGACATACAGCAGCTGATAAGTACAGGAAGAATTGAGATTTATTTTTCTTATTATTGAAGTAAATTACAATACTCTGGCACCAGCTGATTTGAAATAATTTTTTTCTAGCTGGAGTACCCCTTTAAAGGCGTTATACTAAGGGTGCTTATACTAAGGGTGGAGGTTCAAAGCCTCTACATTGTTTACCAGCACTACTATCTGCACCACCATGCTTTCAGTACTTTGTCCCATTTAAAGGGAAACAATCACGCCAAAAATGCTCTTAATGATAAGGAAACGTGCTGGTACATCACCCACCACGCTTTCCAAACATACCCTTGTACCCTCCGAGCCCTCCTTGATTAGACCGTAATCTTACTTTTATGAAGTCCCGCGCTGTATGGTAATTCCGGGCAAGTAGTCACGGTGGGCATATGTAGTCACGGTCCTGGGCGGTTGCGAGCGCTGTAATCACGTCCAGAGGAGCATGATTGAAAGAGCTGCGCTCTGCTGACGTCACCCGGGGCCTGCGTTCCACGCCCAGTAAGTCAGCGTCTTCTACCGTTGTACTGCGCATGCGCGGCGTGCTAAAGATGTCGGCACGCCGCAACGCGGAACCAGTAGCAGATTATGATAGGTCCGTTTCGGGCGGTAGCCTGGGGCCCATGGCCCCCCAAGCAGACTATTACTTTCACTGGTGTATTATCTCCAGGCTACAGTTCTGCCATGATTTGCATAAAATTAGCTGCTTTTTACCGCAATTTTGCACAAATCAGGGCAAAACTGCAGCCAGGAGACAATGCAGTAACATTAGAGAACATAATTAAGGACCTTATCATGTGACAATGATGTCACCACAGGTCCTTTACAGGCTGCATTATGGAGGAAAAATACTTAATAGTGTCACCATAGTAGGTTGGAGGGCCCAAGCTTGGTGAGCAGCCCGAGCAGAGCGCAGCTCTTTCAATCATGCCCCTCTAGGTGTGATTACAGCGCTCGTAACCGCCCAGGATCGTGAATACATACGCTCACCATGACTACTTGCCTGGAATTACCATACAGCGCGGGACTTCATAAAAGTAAGATTACGGTCTAATCAAGGAGGGCACGGAGGGTACAAGGGTATGTTTGTGAAGCGTGCTGGGTGATATACCAGCACGTTTCCTTATCATTAGGGGCATTTTCGGCGTGATTGGTTCCCTTTAAGTTAACAGGACAAAACTGCAGTACCCTGCAATGCCTTTACAATAATATGGAGATGCAGGTACGAGTGCTGGTGAACACCGAAGAGCCTTCAGTGCTTGCATTAGTGTTACAGCCTCTACAGACAGCTGATCAGCAGTCAGACCCCTGGCCATCTAACATTAATGACCTATCCTGTGGATATGCCATGAAATCTATAAGGCTGGATATCCCCTTTAATATTATGACTGATAAGAGCAGGTAATGACAACAATAAATGACAAATTAACATAGGAAGAAAAAACGATAGATGAAGATTAGTGGCCATAGATGAGAACATTAGTGACAATCTGCTGTGCGAGGTTTTTCCTTTTATAAAGCAGCACTTATCCCATACAGAGAAAGTAATACTAATCTCAGATATCTTATCTATATGCTTGAACTACAGATCTGTGATAAGAAGTTTGCCCGCTAACAAAAAGTGTTAGTTTTCATGAATACAAATTTAAAAGGTAGAATAAAAGCAAGAATTCAGTGTACCTTTCAATTGGAGTTATCCGACCAGCCTGATACCGTAAGGCACCGCCTACAATGAAAACAAGATGGCTCTTAGTTATCCTCCTCTTTATCCTGCTCAGAGGTTGATATGGTTTAGTATACCACCTGCATCCACATGACCTCTATGTGCTTTAACCCTTTCAAGACCATGGGTCATTAATTCCTCAATGTCCAGGTCATTTTGGACTTCAGCCTATGGGATCATAATGATCCCATAAGCTGAAGTTCCTTGCTCTGCCCCGGTTAGGGGAGAGTGCATGGAGCTGAGCTCACGTCCGTGCGCTGAGAGCACCCACATCGGCCTTAACTCCCTCCCTTCCCCTCCGGCCTCTGTAGCCAGGACAGCGGAAGCCTGAGGCTTTTGGTGTCCATGTCTACCATCGGGGCTCTGGAATCACATCTCTGTAGAGGGAAAATTCTGTCTGCAGCCCTATAGATGCTGCGGTCGTTCCGTCTGCAGTATTTAAAGGGTTAACTGTCAGCACCAAAGCGCAGCTCTGGTTCTGACAGTTGCAGTGGGTCCCCGGCGGGACCCATCGTGGATAACACAGGCACAGCTTCTGTGCCTGTGTCATCCTGCATTTTAAATTAACGTTGCTGCAGCATCGGGCATAGGCCGCAGCAATATTAATTTACTGTGCAGCAGCAGGATGGGTGTAAACAATAATAATCAAACCCATATTCTAGGTAAAGGATAGCTAATATGTGTCTGGTCACTGCGGACCCACCTACCAATCACTAGCGTGACCTCAGTGGGGAGGAATCTGGGGAGGTAAACAGGGATTTAAACAACAAAAAAATAAAGTGAGTCTATTGCCAAACTGCTTGTGATCACAACCCCTGATGATTTCTTAAAGAAAACATTTTGCAACAGATACACTTTAATAATTCTAAACTGAAGTTACAGTAGTTACATACCCCATGTCCCTACAGCATTGTCCACTCCGGAAGGGTTCCCATGGATGACCTTCTCACCCTGAAAGGCCCAACCATTAATGAGAGTCAGCTCAGTCTGTGTCCACCTACCACAACAACCAACGTGTTAACAAGATGCCACTTTATGAAATAATTCTTCTATGTTATCACACATACAGTAGCTACATGCCTTATGGTGTCGAGGTTTTCCTGTGCCGGGCAGGAAAGCTTCCCAGAGACTGTCAGCAGGGCGGCAGCAAGACTCACTGAATATGCCGCACTGGATCCTAAACCAGCTCCGGTAGGCAGCTGAGACCAAACCACTATCTCTAAGCTCGGACATTCTCTATGGAAACAAAACCAGTTTACAGGTCAACACATTACCAATAATATAAGTAAACTATGCAAATAAAACTAAAAAAAACTACATTGTCATCTTCAGCTTCAGACTAAACATAACCTAAACCAATAGACAACATGGCGGCACCATGGTTGGCACTGGTGCCTCACAGCATATACTTACTGTCCACAGATTGATAGGTAAAGGTAGAGAAACGCCAGAACAGCAAGACTTTCAGTATCTTGGGTTCCACTGGAAACACTGGCGAATGTCTTCAGAATATCCAGCTGTTCTGGGCTAGGACTGACGGGTCCATGTTCCACAGAATCTACACACAAGTGAGGAAACAAAAGGCATAGACTATTAAAGGGGTTGGCCACTTCATAGTGAAATTGTTCAGTGTACAGTATTAGTAAGTGTACTCACTGTATATACTGACAGCAGCTCCCTGTGTACCTCATAGAGCTAATACCAGCCCTGCTCTGTGATGAGTCTGTCCATAAGATGGAGGAGCATGTGACCCTGCCCCGCCCCCAAGTGTCTAACACTGAGCCTGTATATACCTATGGTGGACATGGGGGGGACAGAGCATGGTCACATGCGCCTCCATGTCGGCCATCTTATGGACAGATTCACCACAGAGCAGGGCAGCACAGCCTGGAGGAGGGGAGATGATTTTAGTTCTATGAGGTACACAGGTAGTCGCTGTCAGTAAGTGCTGTGAGTATAGTTACTAATACCGTACACTGAACACTTTTACTATAAAGTGGACAACCTCTTTAACTACACAGAAAGTCAGACACCAATCAATACAATGGATTTCTATGGCTCTGACTCCTGATCATGTGCTAAGGGTGTTAAACAACACATTTTTGTTAAGTTTTCTATGAAGTCATCATCAAGGGTGTTGTCTGCAGTCAGACCCCTAAATTTAGTCAGAATATTTTGGCTAGTAAAAAGGTAACAGGCACCAGAGCAGAGGGGCAGTACACACAATTCAAGGAAAGTGTTCAGCCAACCTTCAGCAACATGCTCGCCATTTGACTGCCGGTGGCTGGAGAAGTTGGATGCCGCCCTAGGGAACCCTGGAAAATAAGTTGGGGCAGCAACTAATTTCTCAAGCGGTCTATTTGGTCTTTTTTCTGATCAAAAAACAGAGAACAAACACAGGAAGTTCCAGTCTTTCACGCGATCACGCGAGGAAAGACATCTGTTCATCATGCAGGTTGTCTATCAACTGAGGGCCATTAACTTTTGCTTATTATATTAACTCTGCATGTTAATCAGGAGACAATGCTCTTTGTTATGCAGCAATTCAGTCAGGATGTCACTGTGTGGTTACAGAGGTTTTGGTGCAGTGTGCCAGGAGAGCTGACCATACAATCCGAGCACCCCCAGAATTCTCTGCTACTGAATGTGAAAGTGCAGCAGCTGTATACATGCGCAATGAAGGGAGACACCTAGTGGCCAAATGTATAATGTTGATTTAAACATAGAAAAAAAAAAAAAATAGTATATGGCAGAGCTGCTTGCAATAATAACCCTTGTTGATTTGTTCAGATCAGTGTCACTTTGAGGATGTAAATAAGTTATTATTAGGCGCAGGACAAAAAGAATGTTCCAGTGGAACATTTCCTTTTGGATTGTTTCTGTAGAGGGTGTCATAACACACAGCACCTGCATCGGCTGATAATCGTTCCGTGGAATAGAAGGCAACGATTAGCAGACATCGTTCATGTTGGCTGATTGTTGTGTCGTTTGTCTCATACAACAACGATCTCCTGCCCTCGCTCCGAGGAACAGAGGTGGCGGCAGCAGACCGCTGCTGTCTGCTATGGGCTGCCCAGACGATCTAGCGATCACCCGGATAGCCTCCCCGCACCTCCCCGCGGCCGCCCCCCCCGGACTCACCCGCCCCCTAGGTATAGCGGTGGCAGCAAGCGGGGAACGAGGAGCAAACAAGCACTAGAAGCGCTCGTTTGCTCCTGTCGGTCGGCCCATGGAATAGGGCCTATATAGAATCAGCCTCAGGGCAGGGTGTACTATTCTAAAACTTACCTTGGAAAGATGGTACCAGGGCCTTAAGGTCAGAGATATTCCAGCTCGACTTGGTCCCAATGTTTGGTAGGTTAATAAACACAGAGTTATTATCTCGGCTAGGCTTTAGCCTAAGGAATGTCCTTAAATTTAACCCTACTGCCAAAGCCACCTAAGAATTTAAAAAAAAAAAAAAAAAACACCACATGATGAGAAATTATTTTGGGAGACAAAATTTATCAAACATGGTGTAAAGTAAAACTGGCTCAGTTGCCCCTAGCAACCAATCAGATTCCACCTTTCATTTTCTAAAGCATCTGTGAAGAACAAAAGGAGGAATCTGACTGGTTGCTAGGGGCAACTGAGCCAGTTCTACTTTAACACCAGTTTGATAAATCTCCCCCAATAGGTACTTATATGTGTATATGAGGAGCAACGTGATTTCTACAGTATGTATATGTTACAAAGCTCAGAAGAGTAGTGATCGACGCGTTTCGTGCATGCACACTTAGTCCTGATCGGGACTAAGCGCGCATGCGAAACGCGTCGATCTGTGCAGACATGTGTCACACCATTTTTTTTTTTAACATGAAGATTTAATAAAGATTTTAGAATTTTAACCTTTGGAGTGCTGGAATCATCCCCTGTTTGTTGCTATTTCCATGGCTGTTGTTCAATGCAGTGAGAAGAACGGACATTGTTTGCCTTGACTTCAATGCAACACATTTCTCTATGACAAGAAGGGCCGTTGTTTTAATTGAAAACAATGTCCGTGTCATAAAAAATATGTTTTGTGAACAGAGCCTTACTGTGAACTATTGCACCTTATCATAGTTTGAGCGTACCCATGTGTACAGGGTTACTGTGGCTCGTCCTCAGGGGTACAGGCACCCTAATAACTGCATCTCATACTTGAACTGTCTGGATAAAGTGGATTTCCAGAAATACTGATGTGAACTACTCCTTGCTACTCTGGCTTCCTGCTGGTAACATAATTCAGTATTCCATGTTCACATGTAATGATGACATTTACGATACCTTCCCATGTACCACAGCGTGCTCTCCATGTAATATGACCTTCCCAGGTGCAGACACAAACAGTTCTCTACCGGCCATCGCTGTTTTTCCTATAAAAAAAGATTTATAGCTGTTAAATATATCCCATGCTGATCGCAAGTGATGAAGATGGAGAAGGTGTAATATCACGTAACACCACTATGGATGAGATGGCAGTGTGCAGTGCGAGTATAACAATGAAGAGGCCGCCAGCACTGACATACCTTCTAATTGATAATGATGATGATGACCTATCCTAAGGCCAACAAGTCTAAATATCTCCGCAATGGCTGGGTTAACGCTGGGGGAAATATATATAAATCTCAGTCTGTCCACTGCTTTTATAGCAGAGAGGTGGTCAGTAACCTAAACAATGAACTAGGAAGGAAGAGCAGCATATAGGGAGAAGTTTATTAAATTTATGTATTTGCAAAAATATTTAACTATTTAAAATATTTAAGTCTCACTGGTTTAGATGGGAACACCCCATTGCATTGAATTCATTGCAGTCAGCGTCTGTTCACCAATGTAGTGGGAACATAGGCTTAGGCTGGGTTCACACTACGTATATTTTAGTCAGTATTGTGGTCCTCATATTGCAACCAAAACCAGGAGTGGATTAAAAACACAGAAAGGCTCTGTCCACACAATGTGGAAATTGAGTGGATGGCCGCCATTTAATGGGAAATATTTGCTGTTATTATAAAACAGCGGCTGAAATAATGAAATACTGAATAATATTGAAATATTGAAATAATGGCAGTTATTTACTGTTATATGACGGCCATCCACTCAGTTTCAACATTGTGTGAACAGAGCCTTTCTGTGTTTTTAATCCTCTCCTGGTTTTGGTTGCAATATGAGGACCACAATACTGACTGAAATATACGTAGTGTGAACCCAGCCTTAAAGGTTTATCCTTAAAGGGGTTATCCAGTGCTACAAAAATATGGCCACTTTCTTTCAGAGACAACACAACTCTTGTCCCAGTTCTGGTGCGGTTTGCAATTAAAGGGGTTATCCAGCGCTACAAAAACATGCCCACTTTCCCCCTACTGTTGTCTCCAGTTTGGGTGGGGTTTTGAAACTCAGTTCCATTGAAGTAAATGGAGCTTAATTGCAAACCGCACCTGAACTGGAGACAACAGTAGGGGGAAAAGTGGCCATGTTTTTGTAGCGCTGGATAACCCCTTTAAGCTCCATTCACTTCAATGGAACTGAGCAGAAAAACCCTGTGCAAGCTGGAGACAATAGTGGGGCTGTCTTTGTAGTGGTGGCCATGTTTTTGTAGCGCTGGATAACCCCTTTAATCTATATATTTACACCCACCCCACAAAACCACTGGAACCGTTTGTTTGCTGATATGAAGTCCTTCCCATTGTCAGTGTCTTTTAAGATGCTCCAGGTGCCATCTTTTTTTCTGCATCAGCGGAGTCAATGAGGTAAAGCCTAGAGCCTGCAATGCTTCTTGGGTCTTCCTCTCCCCGTTCCTTGTCTTTTATAACGCCCCCGGGGAGGATCTTTCCTATTCAGTGATGGTTGAAATTTTGTACATGTGCCGTAGGGGTCCAAAGCGACGCAGGCGCACTGTGGCCGGGATTCTGGTTTTTGCTATAGGGCATGCACAACATTTCAACCAACGCTGAATAAAAGAAATCCCACCCAGGGACGTTACTAAAGACAAGGAGGGCGGAGTGGAAGACCCAAGAGGCATTACAGGTCTAGGGCACGGATGCTCTAAGCCCCGCCTCATTGACACCTCTGCTGCAGATCAGAAGAATGTTTTTCTACCACAAAGATGGCACCAGGAAGACACGGACAGGAAGAACAAACTGTATTGGTGCTTGGAGGGGGTTGAATATAAAGTCTCTTTAAAGTGTCACTGTCATATTTTTTTTATTTATTTATTTTTTTTTGCAGAAATCAATAGTACAGGTGATTTTAGGGTGCGTTCACACCTACAGGATCTGCAGCAGATTTGATGCTGTGTTCAGTTATTTAAATGAAATCTGCTGCAGAAAATCAGCTGCAGATCCTGTAGGTGTGAACGCACCATTAAGAAACTTTTTAATTGGATTTATTAGGCTAATATACGATTACCTGCATTCAAAAAGACTTTCCCCAGGTCCCCCCCTCCTCTCTCTCATTTACTGCTCATTATCAGGAAATCACATCTTGTTGCATCAGACATGCCCCTGTCTGTTCTATGGAGGGGGGAGGGAGATTAGTCGGCAGCAGTGAACAAAGGATTACACAGTGGGAGCTATGTGAAAGCCTCTATTCAGAGGTCAGAAAGGTCAGTGCTGACTTCAGAGGAGATAGTCCGGTGATGTAGCTGTAAATAAACTCTTTTTTGTCCTGTTTTGGTGCCTCATCTCCCTCCACACCTCCCCTCTCCATAGAGAACAATGAAGACAAAGGGGAGAGCTTCAAACTGCTTTCTCATGATAAAAATGCATTTTTCGGCTAATAAACACAATTGCAAAGTTTCTTAAAATCGCCTGTACTATTGATTTCTGCAAAAAAAAAAAATAAAATCAAACAACAGTGACACTTTAACCTCTTAAGGATGCATGACGTACCCGTACGTACACGGAAGAGGTGTTCAGAGCGGGGCCGTGCGGCGACACCGCTATGAAATGCCGCGGTTCCGGGTGCCGCTTGTAGCCCGGGACCGCGGGTATTAGCGGGCACGGTCCGATGACAGCTGCATCCAATTACCGGACGCAGCTTATCCCTGGTGTCTAGTTGGTGAGATAGTGGGTTGTCCCAAAGGAGCGATCTCTGTACTTGCTGCTGGCCGGGGACCTCTCCAAGATGGCGCCGTCCCCGACTCAGCACTTGTTTGTTTTCGGCAGCAGCAGCCGAAAGCAAACGAGTGCCGATCACATTGATCTTTGCTGTATAAGTATACAGCAAAGATCTCAATGAGAGATCATAGTGTATATACTAGAAGTCCCCCAGGCTACGTAGTAGCCAGTGATTGGCTGAATCAACACTTCCTGTGGGAACCAAATGTGTAAAAAAAAGGAAAAAAAAAAAAAAAAAAAAGGATTGTTATAAGTAAAAAGCCCCCTCCCCTAATAAAAGTTTGAATCACCCCCCTTTGCTTTTCCCAGGTTTTAAATAAAAGTAAATAAATAAATATGTTTGGCATTGCCGCGTGCGTAATCGCCCAAACTATTAATTAATCACATTCCCGATCTCGCACAGTAAATGGCGTAAGCGCCAAAAAATCAGCGCATTTTTGGTCGCATTAAATCCAGAAAAAAATTAATAAAAAGCGATTAAAAAGTCGTATATGCGCAATCAAGGTACCGATAGAAAGTAAATATCATGGCGCAAAAACTGACACCTGACACAGACCCATAGACCAAAGGATAAAAGCGTTATAAGCCTGGGAATGGAGCGATTTTAAGTGACATATTTGTTAACAATGGTTTGAATTTTTTACAGGCCATCCGATACAATATAAGTTATACATGTTGTATATCGTTTTAATCGTAACGACTTGAGGAATAACAAGTCATTTTAACATAGGGCGAATGGTGTAAAAACACAGTCCCCCCAAATAAAAGAAATGCGTTTTTCTTGTTCAATTTCACCACACTGAATTTTTTTCTGGTTTCGCAGTGTACTTTATGCAGAAATTCAGCCTGTCATTGCGAAGTACAATTAGTGACGCAAAAAATAAGGGGTCATGTGGGTTTCTAGGTGGAAAAATGCAAGTGCTATGACCTTTTACGAACAGTGGCTCCGTCCCTAAGAGGTTAAATTAGGCATACTCACCAGCCCCGATCCCCCTCAACCTCGGAGTAGCCAGTGATTGGCTGAATCAACACTTCCTGTGGGAACCAAATGTCAAAAGGAAGCAGGGAGCAGTGGGGACCGGGAAGCGCCTGTCAGGACATCAGTAGTGGATCGAGGAAGGTGAGTTATTTTGTTTTTTTTTTTACCTGTACGGACATTTTGTGTGCTCAGAATAATAAAGCTTTACAGCTACAATACTATTCTGTAGCGGTCACGCTATATGTAGTGACTGCACAGCTACTCACACACACACAGCCATTACCTGCCCGTCCAGCTGTCACCCAGTCCAGTCACAGTCTCTGCTACACCGCTGCCTGCCTACATCCCCGGCGCGCTCAGCCAATCAGCAGCCGCCGCTCCGCTTCCGCCTTTCCTGCCAATACATCGAGGCCACGCCCACCGCTGCTCTCAAATCCCGAAGAAGAAGCGTGCTACAGCCCCAATCTCAGGTAATCGAATGCCGATCTCTGAGCCAATCAGCGGCGATTGTGTGACATGAGGGCAGGAGTTCCCAACCAATCAGCTCTATCCTAGAGCGTGGGCCGAGGTGTGGGCGGGGCGTGGAGCGATGGCTGCCGCTCGTTTGTTGTTACGGAGAGCCGTGCGAGGTGTGACACAGGGAGGGCGGCTGTACAGTGGTGAGGGCGCCCAGGGGAGGTGAGAGGAGGCCCTATACCTGTCATTACAGGATGCTTCTATCATTGCGCTCCATATACCATCTCCTCGTACGTACAGCTACACCTGTCACACGCGCATGCGTCTACAGCACCATTCACCACCTTCTAAACTACAATTCCCAGCATGCCCGAGACCGGAAGTGTAGTTTTGCCATAGGCTGGTGTAAACAGACAGGCATCACATATATCCTGAGTGCAAACAGACCTGTAATGCTCCCTAGGTGCCTCTTGTGCAGATACTCTGGAATAACATGGATAATAAGTAATCCTCTCCATTATGTGCATGTGCTCAGTGGTCCTGGATATTCATGAGCAGCAGCAAACCCGGGCCCCCAGCTGCTGATCAAAGGCTGTAGGTGTTGTTCCTGCTACATTTGCTCCTAAGTATTTATGTTCAAGTTAGATCGCGCTGCATTTGATTACCGGTGGCTGACGATGTTGGATGCAGCCATAAGGAGTCTTGGGCCATAGACTGTATCTATGTTTTCCAGGACTCCCTAGGGCGGCATTCAATATCCAAGAGGCTGCCACACAAATGCCACGGCCACTTCATGTAGCTGATAAGAAGGGAATGCCAGGAGTTGGATCCCCCACCAAACTAAGGACCCTATTACATGGGATGATATGCGAATTTAAATGCTAATGGGTTTGTGTAAATGCAGGCAACGTTCAGACGACCAACGAGAAATCGTTCATGTGTCACTGAGCGTTGATTTTGCGCTGACACCAAAATCATCATTAGTCGTTCGCTAATCGTTCAGTGTAAGGCTATGTTCAGACTGCGTATGAGACCGGCCGTTCCGTGACCCGGCTGGTCTCAAAAAAGATATTTAGCGCCGCAGCGTTCTGATGCGGTAGCTGAATAGCGGCCACAGAAAACGAACATGTACGTTTTCTACGGCACCGCTAGGGATCACGGCCGGAGTGTATACACTTCTTCAACAGCCGTGATTTTTACAGAACTTATTTAATGTGAACATGGCCTAATAGTCCTATTCCACGGAGCGATAGTCGGCCCGATTCAGCCAATTATCGCTCTGTGTAATAGAGACAACGATCAGCCGATGATCGTGTCATTGGCTGATCGTTTATTTAGGTTCAAACCTAAAATCATCGGGCACTGACTCTGCATGGAATAGGGATGTGCAGCGGGCGACCGACGATCCCACAAACACCATACATTACCCACACATGTTGCAGGGCTTCTCCTGTGCTCCTTCTTTCTCCCGATCCCGCGCAGCAGCAGCTTCGGTGCGGCCTGTCTTAGCTGACAGATCGCTCCGGACCACCACGGCCAGTGATTGGCTGAGCGGTCAGCTCAGGCAGGCCGCACCGAAGCTGTTGCTACGCGGGATTGGGAGAAAGAAGGAGCACAGGAGAAGCCCTGAAACATGTGTGGGTAATGTATGGTGTTTAAACAAGGGCTGCAAGGACATTGGTAACGATGTCCCTGCAGCCCTCGCTAAACGATTATCGGGCCGCGGAATAGGCCCAGTGAAGGAGCGCCGATCTAGTTGATCGGTGCTCGTTTACATTATTGATCGGGCCCCCATCGGCCCGTGGAATAGGACCCTAAAAATATTATCTGCCAAATATTTAAAGCCAAAGTCAGGAATGGATTTGAAAAGAGGAGAAATCTCAGGCTTTCCTTTATGACCTGATCCCTGTGTATAGTCTGTCTTTTGTTTGTTACAACTGAATAGGAAAAAAAACAAATCAATGCAATGTTTCTGAGGTTTTCCTTCACGCCTAGCAGAACAGTAACAGCTTTAAATGAGGAGGCCCATGCAGAGCAACCGATCAGATGAGGAACAGGATATAATGGTACATATTATAGGATGTCTACACCCACTTTCAGATGAAGGACTTCCTCCCATAGTGCAATGGAAACTTGGATCATGAGTGACCTGTAGCAACATATTATTAACACGGACAGCGAATGAAGAATTTAGAAGTCGCCATAGGCAAGCCTATGCCATATATATATATTTTTTTTTCTTTTTTTATTAGGAACTTATTGCGTTTTTAGAAAAAGAACGACAAACACCCTAGAAAGGTGCAAAAATATATGACGTTACAACATGGGCATTGACAAAAAGATTTTGGTCAGAGCTTGAATCAATAGGAAGCCAACAAGGCCTAAGAAAAGGGAGGGAAAGAGGATAAAAAGGAAAAAAAAAAAATAGGGGGAATAGTGCGAAGGTAAAGGAACTGAGAAGGAAATCCCATCACTGAGCTTAAGAGCTATGTATTCAGCAGTATGTCAGCAATGTTTCTATTCATTGGCAGCAAACAAAGATCTTAAATTGATGCCCATAACTTCCATAGTTTCAATTTTCCTTTATATACTGTGTTAGGCTGTGTGATCGCGCCATAACATGTTGTCACTGCATTATCTGGAGAGTAATGGTATATAAGTAATTCCGCTCACCTTTGCTGTATTTTCTTGTAGCTCCCCACCAGAAAAGAAAACAAAGAGGTTCCCAAAGATCTACACAAAAACAGGCGACAAAGGTCTGACTTTTCTGACCAGTCAGTGGTGACAAGAGTTGTTTGAGTGCAGAGTGCGTGTAATGTATTGCATTATTCTATAGGCTTCTCAAGTACATACACCGGAGAGCGGAGGCCAAAAGATAATCTTGTGTTTGACGCATTGGGAACTACAGATGAGCTGACCTCAGCCATAGGGTAAGTTGTCATCGTATGGACCCTGATCAGAAAGTAAAAAGGCGATAGGAGATATTATTGTAAATCCAGAACCTGGGCATTCAGATACTGGTACTGGAGCCTCCCACCAGCCAGGGTTCCTGTAACTGTATACATAAACAGGATTGACTGTTCAAGTTCAGCCACCACTTTGTTTCAGATTTAAAGTGTCACTGTTTAGTTTTTCTCAGAAATCAATAGTCCGGGCGATTTTAAGAAACTTTGTAATTGTGTTTATTATGCAAATATGCCATTATCTACATTCAAAAGACTTTCCCCAGGTTCCTTCCCTCTCCTCTCCCTCTCATCCACTGCTCATTATCAGGAAATCTCAGTCAGGCCCTGTCTGTTCTATGAATAGGGGAGGGGGGAGGAGGGAGATTAGTTGCCAGCAGAGAACAAAGGATTTCACAGCGGGAGCTAAATGAAAGCTGGTATTCAGAGGTCAGAGAGGTCAGTGCTGACCTCAGAGCAGATAGCCCGGTGATGTAGCTTTAAATTAACTTTGTATTGGAAGACACAGAAAATTTTATGAGAGCTGTTCAGTCCATCTCCCTCTCAAGATGGGCAGTGTCCCTGGCCAGCTGTATCTGCACTATTTGTGCTCTCTGTGAGGCCAGGAGAGTTAAAGGGGTTATCCAGCAAAAATCTTTTTCTTTCAAATCAACTGGTGTCAGAAGGTTACATAGATTTGTAATTTACTTCTATAAAAAAAAATCTCATGTCTTTCCATACTTATCAGTTGCTGTATGTCATGCAGGAAGGGTTTTATTTTCAGTCTGACACAGTGCTCTGCTGACATCTCTGGCTGGGACAGGAATTGTCCAGAGCAGCAGCAAATCCCCATAGAAAACCTCTGTTGGCACTAAAGTCAGTGCTTATAGACTTTCTCTTTTGTAATTTGTTCTTAAAAAAAACTAATAAAAACATTGAACCAGAAAACCTCTCCTGCTCTGGACAGTTCATGTCTCAGACAGAGATGTCAGCAAAGAGCACTACTGTGTCAGACTGAAAATAAAACCTTTCCCTACAGGACATACAGCAGCTGATAAGTATGGGAAGACTTGAGATTTTTTAGTAGAAGTACATTACCAATCTACATAGAAAAAAGATTTTCGCCAGACAACCCCTTTAGTCACAGTAAGGTCACGAGTAACTTGACACAAGTGCAAAATCAGTCGGCCAGGGAGTGGTTTAAAAAAAAAAAAAAAAAAAAAGCCTTTAAAAAAAGGAGTCTATTGGCATCAAATACATGTTTAGCAGGGTGGTTTGTGTAAGCAAAAAGCGAGGTAATGCTGCATAGTTTGTTCTTATTTTCAGGCTGGCCAGAGAATTTTGTTTAGATGCCAATCTCCAGTGTGTCTCAGAACTCGAGAAGGTATTTGTTAGTTTCATTATATCAACTACATTTCCCTCAATGCATCTAGGTTTTGCTATTCAAAGCTGACAGAGCCAAAATTGATGTTAAGTGCCAAAAATGTCTCCGTTACAGATACAGTGTATGCTGCAAGATATTGGGGCAAATATTGCAACACCTTTATCCTCCGCCAGAGAAAGCCATAAAGGTAAATTTGTCATTCTCAAAAAAGCTTCAGTACTTTAGCTTTCCTAAAAGGGTATTCCGCTATCAGAAAAACGTATTGCAAAACTATTAAAACCCCCCCCCCCCCCATGTGATGTCACCATCACATATCAAGTGACCAGACCCTCCAGCCTCCATTACCATCTCCCATGTCATATTCATCTTTATTGGGACATTGAGAGAGTGCTGCCTTGTTCTGAGCAATGCTACAGAAAGAACAAATAGGGAGTGAATGCAGCAGATGCTGCAACCCTGCTGTGTAATAGTCTGCAGTGAAATGAGATGTTCAGCACGTACAGTGATGAAATACAGAACTAGACAGGAGAGAAAAAAAAAAAGAAGTGCCAGGGTCATGTTTTGTATTCTCTGCACGGGAGAACTGCAGCCAGTCACTGACATCAGCAGTCACATGCAAGAGAAAATACATGTGACTGTTGAGGCTATAACCCTAAGGAGCCCCCCCCCCTCCCTCCCTCCCCAAGGGATTTGAATGGTAACTCATATGATGGTTTAATTTGTGTCCCAACTCTTTCTGCAGTGAAGACATCATTTAATGAAGAGCCTATTCAGGAGCTAGAGGAATGGATTGACAAGTACACAGCTCAGCTTCCTCCACTCAGCTGCTTTATTCTGCCTGTACGTTCTACGCCATTGTCATCTGTTATGATAGACTATGCTTGTATTGTCACCTCACTGTCCAATTTCCCACCTGGGACACTTCTAAAAGACTAACCACTTATTTTTTTATTTATTTTTTTAGTCTGGAGGAAAGGCCAGTGCATCATTACATGTGGCCAGAGCAGTGTGTCGGAGAGCAGAAAGAGTGTGAGTCCATTCTTCTGTATCAGCCTATTCTTTCCATACAACACTGTGACCATCACCACAGCTAGCCACTTACGTTGGTTTATCTCTCTTAGCTATAGTTTTTTTCTCTTTTACTTTTTCTAGGACTTTCAAGATACTGCAAATGGGAGAGGCAGATCCAACAGTTGGGAAATACTTGAACAGGTATAAAGTGATTTTTACTGTTTTCAGAAAGAAAAAAAAAAAAAAAAGTAAAACCTTTGCTAACATTTTAAAGAAACTCAAGAGTTTCACTTTGATGAAATATTACAATAGGGAAATGTATTGATGGTCCTCAGCTAAAAATATAATCTGATCTTTTTCAGGTTAAGCGACTACCTTTTCACATTGGCTAGATATGCAGCCCAGTCTGAAGGCAGAGCTGAGACAATCTACACCCGAAGATACCCATGAGAAGATGGGGTCAGAATAACTACCCATGCCATGCACAGTGGATGCAGCTTGGAGTGAGGAGACTATACATTGGTTACACAAGATGTTTGAAACCTATGTAGTTCAGACTCAATAAGCTGGCATCTTTCAGATCTATAAAAAAAAAATATATATATATATATATCATTTGTTACCTAAATAGGTCTCTTAGCAGGTGATTGGGGGGAGAATAGCTGCGGGGAAAGCCAAGCTCTCTTCAGCAGAAACATATGGCGGCCCAGCCTCTCAGTGGCAGCCAGGTACAAATTTAAGATTGCCAAGAAACAAAGTTTGTAATACAATTTTGGAATTAAAATTGTTACTGCTATTGGAAATTAAAGTTACTGACACTGTTGCCATTGTTTGTGTACGTGGAGTAAGAGAACCAGGACTTCTCCCCATCAACTCTTAACATGATCAAGTATTAAAATAGTTACAGGGAGGACATTTATGAAGGCTGCGCCACTGGCGTACACCAGGGAGAAGGCACAGATTCACCCCTTCTCCCTGGCGTACACCAGCTGTATCCCCTGCTCACCTGATCCGCAGGGGGTTGGCTCCACCCACGCCTGATTTATGCCAGGTCAGGCCGGTTTCACCAGTACACCAGTCTTCATGAATGTCCCCCTGGGTTATTAGAAAGTGAAAGCTGAATTATGCTAATCTATGTGAGGGAACCTTTTATACATTGAGTACCTGTCAGAAGAACAACACAGAATTTATGAAAATAATTAAATAGTTTAATTAAAATACATATGGGGTGCTACACCAGCAACATACATATACAAAGCCATTTAGTTACACCACGACTACGCTCTTATCTCTGTTCTTTTAAATGCCAAATAAATGTTTGGTTTTTAAAAGTATCTGACAAGATAGTGACCTCCAAAACCAGGGGGTAAGCAGCAAACACATAAGTGCTAAAGCATATAAGTGAAAGAAGATACACAGCGATAGGGTTTATACTTCCCCATGCATATGTAAAGCATTTTTCAGTGCCCATTAAAAACATTCAAAGACACATTGCCAAGACTCATCGATATTGGCTACAAGTCTTAATGCTTTTCAGTGCGGACGTGAATCAATATCTAGGCCATAACATTCATATGCCTCCATAGGTCATGGAATGCAGCTTTTAGACAACAGTGGCTTCATGAAAGTCTTTACAGTATACAACACCATGTTTTTGTTCTGGAGATAGACGTGGCCCACTGCATGAGACGAAGTTGTTTCTCAGCATATGGAGGATAGCGCAGGTAAGTGACACATTCAATGGCCGTATTGCGCAGGAGACAGGCTTTGCTGTGAGAGAAGGTGTCAAAGCTGAACTTACCACCGTATATGCCAATACCACTGTTACCTAGGACAAAAGACAGGTGGTCAATAGTAACCAAAAATAATGTGATCATTAAAAGGGAATCTGTCACTAGGTTTATTCCACATTAAATGAGGGCAGAATAAACTAGTGACAGAAATGCTGAACAGATCGGTGTATTACTTACATCATTCTGCTCAGCGGTTCTCCTAATATGCAGGAGAATAGGATTCTTGCCACACCCCTCCCCCCAGCTGCTGATTGACAGCCGACTGCCTATACACAGCATAGATAGATAACTGCCAATCAGCAGGACCATAACTGCACAATTGTATATACTCACCCACACCTCCATAGGGCAATCTGGTGTACAGACTTTGGACCATACTGTCATTGGAACAGAAGCTTCCACTACAGGTTTTGTCCATAACATCTGAAACGACCTAAAGCCAGGAGGGACATACTTTAAAATACTTGCCAGTATACAATCATAGAAATTATAAAAAGTTGAATTATGGACTGCATCAGGAGGGGCAAGACTTTATGTCACATGATCACTATGTTGTACTACAAATTAATGTAGTCACTCACATCTTGCAAGGCCTAAAGCCATGGTCACAGATGCATTCGTGATGGGATTTCGGGAGCCAAGCCAGCCCAGCAGCCAGGGTGACAGGTCCCCTTCAAAGGGAACCTGTGGGCCAAACCCCACCCTGCCCCGGGATACAGTGTGGAATAGTTACCCTCTCCTCGTGGTCCTCAATATGCAAATGAGCAGAGAGGAGTCCAATACATTTAGGAAACCACTGGAGCAAACTGATCTCTACTCACTTGCTTAATGAGCGGCGCGGGACCTCGAGGAGAGGGTAACTATTCCACACTGTATCCCAGGGTAGGGTGGGTTTTGGCCCACTGTCATGGCTGACAGGTTCCCTTTAATCCTATGCTGGTTAAGAAAAAGATACTCAACACATGTGGGGGGTGATATATGAAGACTGGTGTACCCATACGTATACCTCTTCTAGAATTTGGCCTGACCTGCTCCTGCTGTGTGGCAGGCGCTGAAATCTACACTTACACCTGAGCAGGTATAAATTTCTGCCATGATTTACACCTACGAGCATAAAATGCTGTGGAACTAGACCTAGGGGGTTGTCGGCGGGGACGGGTCACTTCCATATCAAATAAAACTATTTACATAGAGATTGTGTTGGTCTCACTTACTGCAATTGTAAGTATAATCTGCGGCATAAAGATACAACAGATAGGCAAGGCTTAGAATCCATTGAAGATTTTTATGCTCCTGTAAATTGGAGTTTCTTTGACCTGTGCTTTGGAGCAAAATTACCTGTGGGTTGTTAGAATAGACATATACAGCTAACGGTCGATCTCTCTTATTGATGAACTGAATTGCTTCTTCTAAAGTCTCTACTGTCAGGATGGGGAGGACTGGCCCAAGAAATTCTTGTTTCATAACAGGATCCGATTCCGTCACATCGATCAGAACTGTTGGAGCTAAACAACAGAATAAGGTGCAAAATATGGAAATTAGTATGTAATCACTGTATTACACTCATAAGATTTAAAGTAAAATAAAGAGAAGCAGATGCACTAAAAAAAAAAAATAAGAAACCTAGTGCCAAAATGAACAGCTAGATAGAAGAGCTAATGATACTGCTGCTGACCTAGTACACAGATTCTGCAAATATTTGCTGGACCGCCACTACTTCATAGCTGAGGTTATACATCGGTAGCACAGCAGTTACCGAGGTTTTAGGCAGATATGACCAGAAGTTTGGGTGCTTCTAATTCAGGAGAATAGAAGGAAGCGCAATAGGGTTCTGGACTGGATGGGCTGAACTTGGTCAACTGTTCCACAAAGACCATTGTCCATTCAAAAACGTATCATATTCTAGGAGACCATGGAGGCATGTAATCTGACTAAGGATACTAAAGGGTTACTCAACAAATCCAAAATATCATCATCTTCTTCCATGGTCAATGAAGGAAATAGGTCATGCCTTATAAAACTGTAGTTAATGGATTAGAGGCAATATACACTCAAAAGAGGTCTTGTAAGTGAATCCATAGAGACTCCGTCCTCTAAGGGAGAAGTGCAGGGTCCAACATCTAAGCCCGCAGATTGGAACCAGAGATTATATCTCAGCTGGAAGTATCTAAACTGCAGGCGGGTAGGAATGGATACCTTCTCCTGTAGTTGAGGGAAAGTAGCAATCTTATCTATCAACTCATTACAGCCAGTGTTTTTGCACCTAAAGCCCCTATGACACGAAGCGATTATTAGCCGATAATCGTCTTGTGTCATAGAAAACAACGATCAGCTGACATGCACGATGTAGGCTGATCGTTGTCTTTCTACATGTTGAAAGCTTAACGATCCCGATAGCAGTGATATGCTGCCGTCGCTCCATGTAATAGGTGCAGACCACCGCCATCTTCCTAGGGCTGCCCGGATGATCCAGCGAACACCTGCAGCTCCCAGCACTTACCCGCTTGCTGCCAAGGCATGTAATAGGGCCGGGAGCTAGCGGAGAACGAGGAGCAAGCGAGTGCTGACCTGACAGGTCGGTGCTCGTTTGCCCCTCTGAATTGACCCGTATAATAGGAGCTTATGCTGGCTCCTCTACCATAGTCAGGGATGTGCAAAAAAGTACCAAAGGCAATCTTGTATTATACCATAGGGGAGTATTAGGAGATCAAGTTGAAGACTGAATCTGAAAAAAAAAAAAATCTCTTAAAACCTGCCCCACACTTTAATCTGTTAGCAGTGTAATCCTTGGTCCGGAGCACCATTAGGAGCACTGCCCCACCCCCATAGCGCCAAGCCGGCCCGCTCTTTCTAGTGATAATCATTGAGCGGTCTAGATCAGTGCTCTGGACCGAGGATTACACTGCTGAAAAAAATTGTTGGGGAACATAGTGTAATAATGGCAGACGTGTTTGTCACTAGATCGATCCTTTAATTCCAAAGTCAGAACACTTTTTCACCAAACTTGTCAAGACCTAATCCTTACCGATATATCGCTCACTCTCATCAGTCTGTCCCCCGAGGACCACCTGGCCACAGGATAGAAAATCCTTAACTCTTCTATATTGGTCCAGACTTGCCATGCGCCCATAGTGCTGGGATTCTTGTGGGTTTTCCCCATAGAATTCATGGGTGCATATTTCCAGCTCCTGGATTAGACCATCCCGAATATCCAAATGGCACAGAATATATTCTGGAGCCAGTGAATTTTGTCCTGCATTAATAAACCGTGCCCATGCAATCCTACGTGCGGCCAAAGCAAGATCACATGACTTGTCCACATAGCAAGGATTTTTACCTCCAAGGACCAAAGATACAGGAGTCATATGTTTGGCTGCCGCTTGCATCACCTGCCTACCTGTCATACGATCACCTGCAACATAGCGGATGTGTTAGTTGACTTAGGGTTTGTTCACTGTATACATAATTAATTTTTTTATTTTTAACTTCTGAGACCTAGAACTACAATGTATTCTCACAGCTGAGTTTCCATCCTAGCTGTCTTTTTGTAATCCTCCCCTATTGCATTGTAATACATTTATATATTTCAATCATATTATATAGTATACAAATAAAAAATACCTATATAGAGGATGTGGTCAAATTTGTGCTCCAGAATTTCCAGTAGTTCAGAGTGTTCTCCAGGAATTAGCTGGTAACAATTCTAAGAGAAATTTAAAAAATAAAAAAATAAATAAAAAAATCAATGTGCTAAATCTGACTCAAAAATATGAAAAAAAAAAAAAAAAAAAAACAACAAACACACACAACCACATGACATGGCCAGAACAATAGAACGGGGATTTTGTCTTGAAGACTTCTAGGGGTTTTAACTTTACTTGTCCCATTTCTACAGAATGGCGGATAAATATGAGATGGGGGGGGGGGGGGGGTTCGACCTCTGTGCCCCTTGGAGATCTCCAGATCGGTGCCCCAACTCCTTTGTTTTGAATAGAGCGGTAGGTTGAAGCGTGACCTGCAGTTCCATTCATTTTCTTTGAGCCGCTAGGAAGAGCCGAGTGCTGTTGTGATTTCCTTCTCACTACAGGAGATACTCTCCATGGCCACTTTCCCCCTACTGTTGTCTCCAGATTGGGCGGGGTTTTGAAACTCAGTTCCATTTAAGTAAATGGAGCTCAATTGCAAACCGCACCTGAACTGGAGACAACAGTAGGGGGGAAAAGTGGCCATGTTTTTGTAGCGCTGGATAACCCCTTTAAGGCCCTATTACACGTAGTGATTATTGGCAGTTACGCCGATAATCGCTTTGTGTATTTGTAACATTTAGAGGCAACGATCTGCTGACATGCACGATGTTGAAAGACTAACGGTGAGGATAGCAGCTCTGTGTATTAGGAGCGGCGTCAGCAGACCCCCGCTATCTTCTATGGGCTGCTCACCCGGGCATCTCCCCTCCCCCACACTTACCCGCTCGCAGATGTGTGATGTGTGTAATATTGCCGGCAGGAAAAGAGAAGCGAACACTGATCTGACAGGTCGGCGCTCGCTTGCTCCTCTGAATCAGCCCGTGTAATAGGGGCTTTACAATGGAGCCCATTGTACTGGGACTGAAAAGGCAGTGCGCCAGGGAGTATAGATTGAGTCGCACTCTTCTCCAAGCTTTATCTAGTTGTCAGGATAACAAGTGTTGGTCATGTTACTGTAAATTCTGTTTACGCCTTTCTTTTACCTATTCTAGTATGCAGGTTTAAAAGGGTATATTCGTTAAAACCCATAGCCATACATACATTATCCAGATGGAGAGGAAGCAGCGCTTGCAGCAGTTCTGCAGTGTGAGAACAGGTCTCAGACAATTTCAGTACCACAGCGTTACCTAGCAGAGAAAACAAGTGGATCCTAGTTAGACCAAAACACCACAAGTTATGTTACAGTTACGCATAATATTGTTCTGAGATAAACTATTTTTGTTACAAAAAAATATATACAGGAAAATAGTCCTGCCGTCAGCATAGTTGTAGTTCAGTTCCATTAAAGGGAATGGAAATGAATTGTAATACCACATACAACCTGGGGACAAGGGTGGCGCTGTTTAGGCAAGAATGTAGCTTTATTTTTTCTAATCCTGGATAATCCCTTTAAAAACCAAAATTATTTTGGCAGCTGAAGGCTCTCGATCATGGTGGATCAGGTAGGGGTGCACCATGAAACATCTCTCCTGCTTCTTAACCATCAAAGAATGGATCATCAATGGAAATATACAGATTGTACCTGCTACACCTCAAGCAGATCTAGGAAACAAGTCACATGCCTAGAAGAAACTGGAGCAAAAACGTACCTGCAGCCACAGCTCCAATCATTGGTATGAGACAAAGCTGTACCGGCAGGCTCCAGCCCCCAATGATCAGCACCACACCTACCGGTTCTTTCTTCACAAAGCAGCTATCCAAAAATGAAGTCTTAAAAATAAGGTAAAATACATCAGTGAACAGTGCAGGTAAGGGGTAACAGACACCAAGCATGACTGTGTGACCCATACCATACTCTTCTGGACAGGCTCAGGAGTCATCCATTGTTCAAGGTTATTCATTGCGTAAATGGCTTCATTTTTCACAGTGATGATCTCCGATAAGATGGTTTCAAACCTGGGCTGCAAGTGATAATGCATAGGGGGATAGGGTGACAATGCATGGAGGACAGCATGACAATGCATAGGGGAACAGTAGGAACAGCATGACAATGCATAGGGAGACCGCATGACAATGCATAGGGAGACAGCATGACAATGCATAGGGGGGACAGCATGACAATGCATAGGGGGGACAGCATGACAATGCATAGGGGGGACAGCATGGACAATGCATAGGGAGACCGCATGACAATGCATAGGGGGACAGCAGGGACAGCATGACAATGCATAGGGGGACAGCATGGACAGCATGACAATGCATAGGGGGACAGCATGACAATGCATAGGGGGACAGTGCAGAAGACTGGATTGATATAGGATAATCTGTGCAACAAGAATCTATATGGAATTTGTGTCATGGAATCCGCAGGGCAGATTTTCATTGTTTGTGCCATTGGCTCAGATTTACTAAACCGAAGTCATGTTCTAAATTTTCCTGACAGATTTTTTTTTATTTTGCATTGAAAAAGGCAACGACAATTTCAGAAACCTAAAAAGAGGGCTTGTCCTTTGTTTTCTTTTCATATGTCCCAACGTGTTTACTAGGGCTACATTCACGCCTTCTGTAGTTTTGATCATAATTGCAGATCTGCAATTATGGACAAACTTAGTGCCCATTGATTTTGATCGGGCCCTAGTTTTATGGATCCACAATCTGCAAAAGTTACTGACAGGCTCTAGTATGTAAATGCTGTAAGGCTGTAAATAAAGCACAGATTGTTCCTTAGAAGTCTATGGGAGTGTCCATCATTTTTGTGGATCTGTAAATTTTACAGTAGAAATGTCCATAGTATCTCCAAATACATGAAATATGGATAATCATTTTTACTTTCCCCTTTTTTGCTGATCCACAAAAAAATACAGATGCAATCCCGGTGAATTTTTTTTGCAGATGATTTGCAGACATTATACAGTCCTGAAAAACTACTGAACCTGGATGTGTGACTGTAGCCAAAGGGTTTTCCTGTACGTTTTTGTACATCTACTTTGCACTTAGCTGTCTAACTGTAAAGTGCTTGTTTTTCACATTAGTAGTGTGATGAGTGAAGATTGGTGAAAAATGACACAGGTAGGTACACACACAAAACTAACCGAATACACTTAGGGCAGTCAGACATAATAAATCTAGAAGGATAAGATGCCAATGTGTAGGGTTTTAGGAAATCCAATGATTTTGCATCAGAAAATACACCTCATATCCACCCTGTGCAAACATACCCTTATACAGTACTACATTTTTACTTGGTTTGAGCTATTAAGACAATGTAGGTTAAAAGGTTAACCTCCTTAGGCTCAGGGCCATATTTACCACTAGGCACCCGTGGTCCGGTGCCTAGGGCAGCACTTTTCAGGGGGGCAGCACCAGGGAGCAGGGGGAAAAACAACTTTTTTTTGTTTCTATTTTTTTAGTTTCTCACCTCCCATTCAGACTTACCAGTAAATCGAGTGTCTTTTCGAGGGGGGGGGGGGGGGGTAATGGTGGTATTGGTCAGGTCTGGTATGGCAAAACCACGCTCCCTGTTACCAGGATTAGTTGCCATACGCCTATTGGTTACCGCATGAGGGTCTGGTTTTGGCTGCATATGGTGACGCACAGTAAATGTGGGAACGCGGCCCAAGACTTAAAGAGGACCTGTCAACGGCTCCCGACCCCCAGATAGATCCCCTTATAGTTACCTCATGTCACTGAGTCCCGCTGCCGGAGCCGGTCCCGGGACGGAGATATCCCGGTGAGAAGCCGGCGCGCGCGGTGTGGAGATGAGTCCAGCGTCCATAGAGAATGAATGGAGCCGGACTCCTCTCTGCTGCGCGCGCACGGCTCCATTCATTCTCTATGGACGCCGGACCTCTCCCCACAGCGCGTGCGCCGGCTTCTCACCGGGATATCTCCGTCCCGGGACCGGCTCCGGCAGCGGGACTCAGCGACATGAGGTAAGTATAAGGGGATCTATCTGGGGGTCGGGAGCCTGTCACCCCGGCGCGGGGGGTGACATGTCTCCTTTAAGATATTAGTATAATGTTCAGAATCTTGAAAATGATGATGCTAACTGGTGAGTGAAGATGGAGCGTCTTCAGGTGTAGTGCCTAGGGCGGCAGCAGCTGTTGGTACGGCCCTGCTTAGGCTGCATTTGAAAACTGCAGAAAAACGCATGTAAAAAATAAATAAATAAAACACAGGTTTTACATATAACACTGCAGCATAAAATTATAAAACCATTGACCTTGTGCATATCCTTCTCCAGGGCTGCAACAAATTCCGTCTCGTGTCTTTCCAGCATGTTCACCACGGCTTGGAGTTGTTTCAGCCTAAATGAGTAAGACTTTGTTTTTCCTGAAGAAAAGGCCTCTTGGGACTTTTTCAGAATGTCTTCACATAGGGGTGAGGTGGAGGATTTTCTTGTATTATTGTCACCAGTCACTGACCTGTGTGATACCATTATATGTCAAAAGAGCAACATGCTCATGTATACATAAAAAATAGAAAGGAGACAAAGTATTAAAGCAGAACTCCGGGCTGGGGTGATTTTTGGAAGAGTGTTGGGGAGAGTGAGAGCATTTTACTTCTTTCATCCTCCCCCTCTCCAGCACTCTGCCAAAAATCACCCCAGCCCGGAGTTATTCTTTAACTCTCTGTTTTCAGGTTTTTTAGGTCTTTGCCGTGTCTAAATCTTTACCACAGTCATAGGTCATGGTGACTGTGTACAGTCATGGCCAAAAGTTTTGAGAATGACACAATTATATTTTCACATGATCTGCTGCCCTTTGGTTTTTATGTGTGTTTGTCACATGTTTTTATCACATACAGAAATACAATTGCAATCATATTATGAGTAACAAAAGCTTATATTGACAGAATGAGTTAATGCAGCAAGTCAATATTTGCAGTGTTGTCCCTTCTTCTTCAGGACCTCTGCAATTCTCCCTGGCATGCTCCCTGTCAGTCCATTCTTGCACAATCAATGCTTGCATTATGTCAGAATTTGTTGGTTTTTGTTTGTCCACCCGTCTCTTGATGATTGACCACAAGTTCTCAATGGGATTAAAATCTGGGGAGTTTCCAGGCCATGGACCAAAAACCTCAATGTTTTGTTCCCTGAGCCATTAGTTATCACCTTTGCTTTATGGCAAGGTGCTCCATCATGCTGGAAAAGGCATTGTTGATCACCAAACTGCTCTTGGACGGTTGGGAGAAGTTGCTCTTGGAGGACATTCTGGTACCATTCTTTATTCATGGCTGTATTTTTAGGCGAGACTGTGAGAGCCGATAGATTGTTGACTGAGGCGCAATCTTTCTAGCTGCGATACTCTTCCCTGTTAGGCTATTTTTGTGCTGTGCAATGATGACTGCATGTGTTTCTTTAGAGATAACCATGGTTGACAGAAGAGAAACAATGATGCCAAGCACCAGCCTCCTTTTAAAGTGTCCAGTGGTGTCATTCTTACTTAATCATGACAGATTGATCTCCAGCCCTGTCCTCATCAACACCCACACCTGTGTTAATGAAGCAATCATTGAAACAATGTTTGCTGGTCCTTTTAAGGCAGGGCTGCAATGATGTTGAAATGTAATTTGGGGGATAAAGTTTATTTTCTAGGCAAATATTGACTTTGCAAATAATTGTTGTTAAGCTGATCACTCTTTATAACACTCTGGAGTATATGCAAATTGCCATTTTAAAAACTTAATCAGTAGACTTTGTAAAAATTAAAGGACAACTCCGGCCAAAACTATTTTTTAATATGTTATTATTTACGGAAAGTTAGACAAATTTCCAATTTACATTAATTATGGGAAATGTACATATAGGGCTATTTCCCTTAAATTTAGAAGATCAGAGAGACTTCAGATTCTCTAAAAAGAGATGACGTCACGAACCGGGGGTGTAATTACAATGGAGTGTCCAGCAGGGGCGCACTATATATAGAAGTCAATGAGTACCATTGACTTCTATATATAGTGCGCCCCTGCTGAACACTCCATTGTAATTACAATGGATGTGTATGTAAATGTAATACAATATACAGTGTTTTTGATTGAATACATTTATGGAATACTTTGGTGTCCTTGCTCCCCAAAGTATTCCATAAATGTATTCAATCAGTACATAACAGTAACCCGCCAAGCCGCCGCCCGGCGAACCCCCGCCGCTCTGGACTAGACTCAACTACTACTCTCATGGTGATGGGAGCGTAGTAGCTGGGTTATATCGCCGCCACTGATGCTGCTGCTGATGGGCGCAGGGGGAGCCGCTCATCACTGTGCAGCTATCATCCTCCTCCGGCCAAACTTTACACTATGTAATGGCTAACTCCCCGCCCGGCACTGCTCTCCGATCACACGTGCCAGCTCCCGGTGCTTCCTGGTGTCCCCGGCCGGCATGTGTGATCGGAGAGCGGTGGCCGGGCGGGGACCTGCTGCAGATATCACTATCAGATATCTGCAGCAGGTGCCCCCACCTCCATGGCTGACATTATCCTACAGTGTAATGAGAGCAGATGACTGTATCTAATCCCACTGTGTGTGATACCATCTGCTGGGGCTCTGTATCTAATCTTACATTGTGATACTGTATGCTGGGGCTCTATCTGATCCTGCTATGTGTGATACATCTGCTAAGGTGCTGATCAGTGAATGGAGGGACCCAGTCAGGGAGATGAGGGAGGAGGCCACGCCCACTTTCTCTCAGCCAGGAGAAAAAATCATTTATTCCTCTGAGCCAAACAACTGGGGATATCTCAGCGAGCGTACATGCTATCAACGCAGTTTAGGGCTCTTTTTAAAGGGTAACACATGGGCTTTTTATTTGAGGAATTGAATTTTTTGGATACTGAAATTATAGTTACGCTTTAATGTACATTAGAAATTTGTCTAACTTTCCAAAAGTAATAACATATTAAAGAAGTCCGGCCAAAACTATTTTTTTAATATTTGTATCCTTCTCAAAACTTTTGGCCATGACTATAAACCTTAGACAGAAAAACACGAATGATGTATTTATTTTTTTCTTATTTACATTTGAGCTAAAACTAGGAGTGGATTCAAAAGGAATGAGGAATATAAAAGAAGGCCTTATATGTCTACCTGCCGGATCCACTTCTGGCTTTGGCTCAAAGAAAAAAAAAACACGTCACAAAAACCTGTGTGAATTCTCCTGAAGGGGGACTGAGTTATAGCGATTTGCCAGCAGTCTTCCTGCTTTTTGTCAGTTTCTCATTTAAGTGTAAATTACCATAGGCATTTTATCCCCTGGATTTTTTTGAAGACTTTTTTCAAGTCATGATTTTTTTTTATCATTTGATCTCTATTGAAATTAAGAAAAAATGCCAGAAACAGCCACCAATGTGCCTATAGACATGATTTTTGTGTGCCATTTGTACCCTTCTATAGAAGGCTATGGGGGAAAACTGCCAACATTTTCGTGGAAAAATGCTAAAAAACCCTGCCATCTGTGTATTTCATAAGACATTAACCTCATCGCCCCCAAACCGCTAACACCGCTAACCGCTAACTTTTTTTTTTAAGAAAAAAGGCTAATCAGATTCCCACATCGTAATTGTAGCCTAAACTATGCCCCCATTTCTTCACCAATAATTCACCCGGCAGCACTGACTATTGGTGACCACACAGGAAAGTAGTTTCAGCCACATTCATGATTAAATATGTGGGAACACAGCCTAGCTGCCTATTATACTACCATGCAGTCACTAGTCACGGCTCTGCCTGTCAATCATCCCCACAGTGTGCCCTGACAGGCAGAGCGCCATGACCAGTGACCGATGGCTCCCCCGCCCAGATGACTAGTTGCCACCCCTCTCCAGGCATAATAAAACATTTTTTTTTCCCTCTTTGTAAAAATACCGCTTCAGCCATGGCTGGTGTGCTGCACAGTACATATATACTGTGCTGCTGGGAACCATATTAACGACTGGTTCCCTTTAAGTTCCATGCTGATTTTTTTTTTGTGCAGGCTACATACCAAACCGCAACACATAATAAATTTAGAAAGCCATTTACCTTCTTAAAACCCTAAACCAGCGGGCGGGTGATGGAGAGGCATTCATGTTATCCATTGTTCTATTCATTACTTGATCAGCTACATCAATCTGGATGAAGGGAAAAAAAAAATTAGAAAAATAGTATTTTTGTTTCAGTTTAGGCTTGGACTGCTTTCACATTGCCAGAGATTTTAGTGTTGTGCTGCCATGTAAGGTGCCGCTACCCAAATTATCAAAAAGCCATTTAGCATCAATCCAGCATGATCATGGTAAGCTGCGTCCCACAGCGTGATCACATTTGCTCTTCTTATGTAAGATGTACGCCCTGGAACATGTGATCCCAGTGGCATGGACTAGCTTTCAAACCACCACCGTTTTTTCATGTATACCGGCCTGCTCTATGCAGTAGAGGCTGCACCAGCGCCCCCAATGTAATCATATCCCCTCCCCTTAGTGATGAAGCCAGACATGATTCTAATGGGGGGGATATCATTACACTGAGGGCGCCGGGCCCACCTCTAGTGCATAGAGCGGGCCAGTGGACATGAGGAAACTGACATCGAGTGCGGGAACCAGTAAGTGTTTTAAAAAATACCCGATCTCAGCTCTGCTGCCAACCAGGTAGTGACAAAAAAAATTTCACTACTCCAACTGGTACATTCCCTTTAAATGTTTTTGCAAATACGTTCATTTAGAAAACGTCCCTTCCATTTTTAGTAGCTAATTGTTTCGGTTACCATTACCAACCACCACTCTGCTCTAAAAGCAGTGATCTGGATGGTGTGTATATAGCTACAGTATAGATATTATACAGCGCATATTCTATCACACATACATACACACACACTATAGGGGAGATTTATCAACCATGTTGTAAAGTGAAACTGGCTCTGTTGCCCCTAGCAACCAATCATTTCACTTTTCACTCCTCACAGACTCTTTGGAAAATGAAAGATTGAATCTGATTGGTTGCTAGGGAAAAAATAGCCAGTTTCACTTTGTTTGATTGATCTCCCCCTATATTTTTTTATACATCTAGAGAGAGTATACATAAACAATATATAAAAATATGTACGATATAGCTATGTATATACCAGCCAGACCACTGCTTTTAGAGCAGAGTGGGGGTCCGTAACTCAGAAAATGAGCTAATAAAAATGGGAGGCGGATTAACTTTACCATAGGCCCCGAGCTGTTAAACAAGCTTGGGCCCCCTAACTCTACTGTACCTATGGCAACACTAGCATTGTGTTCATAGTACAGGATAGATAATCTCATGATACCTTGATTTGTGCAAAACTGTGGTAAAAAAAGCTGCGATTTTTGCAAATCATGGCAGAACTGTAGCCAGGAGACAATACACCACTGAAAGTATAAGTCCCCCCAGGAGCTCAGGGCCCCGGGCTACTGCCTGAAAACGACCTATTATAATCCGCCACTGGGAGGGAAAGAGCAGCATATCAGGAGAAGTTTGCTAACGGAATGTATTTGCTCTGCGGATATTCCGTAGTGTGCACATACCCTTAAGCAGCAAGGTCAGGTCCTGCCAATGATAGGCATAGTCAGGATAGGAAAAACATAGGGGGTTTATTTCAGAAACAGCGACACACCTGGCTTCAGGTTGTGCGTTTTTTATTCACTTTAATGGGACCATTGTGTTTTTCTAGGTCTAGACAAACCCTTTAAAACATTTTGTAAGGGAGGGAGGATTTAAGAGTGATATGGGAATAAGAAGTATGTACTATTATGTAATTATATAATAAAATAAAAACCCTTTAAAGGAAACACATGGTAGCTGAAGCTGGTTGTGTAACAGTCCCCAGCATAGCTATATACAGGTGTGGCTCCTGGGGGGTTACTTACATTAAACATAGTTTTATATATTGTAGTTTTTCTACGCTCCAAACAACGTGATCCACATAAGTGGACAGAAAACTTACATAGTCATGACACAGGAGCTGGTCTATTTCCAAGGTCCTTTGGGAACATACTCATCTGGATACAACCATGACTGCTCATGTCAGACAGACACAAGCCATTCAACTAAACGGCATTACACATTCAGGTTTTGTCATCCAGTTGATAAAGCCAAAACCAGAGGCGGATCATACTGGGGCAATAGTATAAAGGACACAGAGCACATCTTGGTTTTTGAATCCACTCCAGGTTTTAGCTTCAAAAACTACATCTCAAAACCCAAACATGTAATAGCCGCTGTATAGGACCATATGGGCTTCCGTATCACTGTAAAGCCAATAAAAAAAACCTGTGTAAGCTGAGGCCATGTGTTGTATTTTTTTAGCCAAAACCAGAAGTGGGTCCAAACCAGCAAAAGCTGTAACTCTTTCTATTATAGTCTTGCTATGTGTTGATTCCACTCCAGGTTTTGGTTAAAAATACTAAACAAAATACTACATGTGACCCCAGCCATACAGGTGTTTAAGTGTCCTATTCATTACTCTGATTATACTTATTTTGGGATAACAAAAGCCAAGGACACATTTGGTATTCCTTAAAAACTTTAAGAAAAGTACATGGTCTCATAGGTTCTTAAGTTAAGTCCACACTGTGTCTGAGTCTGTTTTAAATTACTGGACAATTTCAAAGCCCGCAGCCTGATAAGCGGAATACAGATAGGAATGAAGTGCTTTTGCTTCTTTTCTACTGTTGATTCACTTAGCTCTAATTCAAACACTTTCCCTGCTCCCACCACCATATTGATACATGATGCCTTGTCGGGAAAAAGTCCACTACAGGGCTTCCCTATCTGTAGGATTAATAGGTTTCAATCCCCAACCCTGCTGTTGAGTCACAAATGGAGAAACAAACATGAAAAAGCTGCGGTTAGACCAGGTTCACACAGGTCAGTTCTTATGCAGTTTTAGGCTATGTTTATACACTGTAAGAGACCAGCCATTCTGTGACCCAGCCAGATGGTCTTTAGCGTCGTTGAGTTCTGATGCGGGCGCATCCGTGTGCGCCCGCACCAGAACTCCCCACTGCATACAATGGAGCGTGCGGCCAGAGCCGCACACTCCATACTGTGGACTGACAGGGTTTTCTGCGGCCAATATTCACTGAATAGCGGCCGCAGAAAACTGACATGTCAGTTTCTCGTGGCCCGCTAGGGATCCCGGCCGGAGTGTATACCAAAATACAGCTGCAAGTTTATTGAATGATGTAGTCTGCTGCACTTTTAAGGTTAGGTTCACACTGTGTTTGTCCGTTTCAGTAGTAGTTTATAGAACCCTTCTTTTGTGTGTTAAATCAGTGTGATGCTGGTTTCACACACGGCACTTTTTTGGAAACTGTAGTTTTTGTGCAAAGATAAGAAGTTGATTCTAATGGGATGGAAAATATACAGGGAGGACTTGTACTTCTCTTTCCTGTTGGATCCTCTTCTGGTTTTGGCATAAAAACTGCAGTGTCAGTCCTCCAATAACTGTGCATGACCCGGTCCATTTAGGCCCCATTCACACGTCCGTGTCAGTTTTTACTGTCAGGAAATCCTGATCAGGAGACCTCAAATGTCATCAGGAAAGAATCAGGATTTCCTGACAGTAATCCGCTCTTACCTTCAGGAAACCATCAGGAAAAACCTTCAGGATTTCCTGATCAGAAGGAAAAATAGGACATGGTGGAAGATGTATTTCTGCAAACTGGATGGCCACAGCTTGCAGAAGTACAACTCCCATCATGCCCTGCTGACAGGTCATGATGGGAGTTGTACTTCTGCAGCCTGTGGCCATCCAGGCTGCAGAAGTACAACTCTCATCATGACCTGTCAGCATAGCATGATGGGAGTTGTACTTCTGCAACCTGGATGGCCGCAGGCTGCAGAAGTACAACTCCCATCATGCCCTGTCAGCAGGACATGGTGGGAGTTTTAGTTCTGGGGGGTGGGTGATCTCAACTGTCCTGCGGCTGCTGCTATCCGGTAGGCAGCATGAGGTGAGTTCGGGGGGGGGGGACCGGAGTCGGCAACAAGGACGGATGGAGAGGGGGTCCGGAGGTCACTGGTCCGGGGGGGGCGGATATGGAGATCGACGGCGTCGCTGCTCCGATCCCGCAGGAGGACGGCGCAGAGGTCCGGGGGGGGGGGGGGGGGGGGGGGGGAGGTGGGGGCGCTGAAGGTTCGGGGGGCGGGTGCAGGGCAGAGAGGTGTGCGGGGGTGCCGGCGGGCTCTCATCAAGTCCGGAATCAGGGGCACTTTCCTGATGCACATCAGGAAAGTGCCCGTGATTCCGGCACTCCCATAGACTTCCATGGGGGCGTCCGGGCCGGAATTCTGGACAAAAATAGGACATGTCCTATTTTTTCAGGATCTATTTTTCGGAACGGAAGTGACTAATTAAAGTCTATGGGTCCGGAAATCGGGATGGTTTTTCCGGACGTGTGAAGGGGGCCTTACACAGAAAGATTATCTGACAGATTATCTGCCAAAGATCTGAAGCCAAAGCCAGAAACAGACTATAAACACAGATCAGGTCATACAGAAAAGCCTGAGATTTCTCCTCTCTTCAAATCCATTCCTGGCTTTGGCTTCAAATCTTTGGCAGATAATCTGTCAGATAATCTTTCTGTGTAAATGGATCCTTACTTGCTTTAATAAAGATACATGTATAATACAGGTGAACATTGTGGGTCTCATACCTGGCACCCTGTTAAAATAAGGCTGGCTTCATACTGCCTCTTTTATTCTGTTTGTTTTTGCAAAAACCCCTGCAGCCAGATCTTAGCTGGAAGTCAATAGAAGTTTATGATTTGCCTTGCACACATGGTGTTTCTTTTTGTTTGACGTTTTTCTTTCCCCCTTGGCGTTTTTGCGGCAATGTGGCAGTTTTTGAAAAACAGCAGGCTGAGGGTTTAGCTTTTTTTCCCCGTCAAACTGGGGTGTTTTTCTCCCATAGACTTCAATGGAAGTCTACACTAAAAAACACCATAGCTTATGCATATGATGCTTTTTAGAAAAAAACGCTACTGTCTGGTCCCCAGGGGGTTAACTTAACCCCTTATGGGCCAGGGGGCGACAGTCTGGTTCCCAGAGGATTAAATGAACCCCCTGTGGGCCAGACTGTGCTCCGTTACGGAAGTCTTCTTGTAATCAGCGGCTGAGCATGGACACTGCTTCAGCCACTGATTGGCTGAAATGACACTTATACCTTGTCATCCCAGCCTATCATCGGCTGCAGCCGCTTATTTGCTGTCTTCAGATTTGAAGAGCCAGGGTCTGGCAAACTGGCACACTCATAGTTCAGTGTGCCAGGTTCTGGAAAAAAAAAAAGATGTTGGGCCTGAGTATCAATAGGGCCCTTCTCCCCCCAGCACTGCATCCATTCCAGCAAAAAAGGGGGGCACTTAATCCCCTTCCTTACTGGGATGGGTACATTGTGACATCCATGTGGCCCCCATGTGTAGCATACTGTAAGGTGCTCTACCCCTGGTCTTTTTTTGTGTGTGGTTTTTCCATTTTGTTTTTCAGATATCGGTAGTCCATTCGGTGGACTATGTCAATGACCTGTGTTTTGTTTTTTTCAATAAAATGGCCGGGTACCAGTAGTCCCAGAGCACAAAAATTGGAACACCTGGACTGTGCAGTAGCAGGCTATTATTAGGCTTCCCACCCTGGTAATACTAGGCTGCTGCTGTTTTATTTAAAGGGGAACTCCAGGTAGAGGTTAAAAAAAATGAAACTTCTGCAGAAGTATAAAGCATTACTTACCTATCTATTCCATTTTTTGAAACTACCAAAAATCCATTTGTTTTGGGGGGTTTTGTTCTGTTTTGTGTTTCTGCACTTCCTGGTTTATCAGTTGTACACAGTACTACAGGTTCCAGAATGCAATGCTTTCCCTCAGCTGTTCATCACAGTCCTCCACCCAGCCTATTCCCTGCCCAAATCTATTGCAGAACATCTAGGCTGTGTTCACACATTGCAGTTTCATTGTGTTAGGGAATTATTTGCAGTAATTAATGATTTAATTGTGGTCCCACTCACACAGCACACTGTATTCTCTACCGGTAACACCACACAGCTAGAGATGAGCGAACCGGTTCGGCCGGTATGGAGTCTGGTCGGATTCGGATTTTTGGAAGTCCACTCCGAATTTTTTTTCTTGCTTTCTAAAATGGCAGCCGCCATTTTAGAAAGCAGGAAGTGTTCCGGGCGAGAAAAGCGCTTTCCCATGATGCCCGGAACACATCCAATCAGCAGGGATCTTGCACTAGCCCACCCCCTGTGTGACATCGGTATTGCTTTAAGAGGAGCGGTCACATGACCGCACCATGCAGTCTGCAGAGAGAGAGGAAGGAGTCTGTTACTGCACACAGCTCATCAGTGACAAAACGCTGCTGCACACTGCTGTACTGACTACTGAGAAGATATTTACAAAAGCAAAGACCACAAGATTATTAGGAAAGCGGAGAGGAGAAACATATAGTGATTGAGAGAGAAAAATAGAGAGGCGAAAGATATAGATTAGGCATAGGAGAGCAAAGGGTGCACAGAAGAAAAACGTGCTCTACAGTCACCTTTACTATACTGTCACCCTTGTGAGAGTGTATATGACATAGGTGTTATCCTGAGGCACAAATATACCTCGTGCATTTGTGGAGAATAAAACTCTAAAAAAAAAAGGGCTCTACAGATATTCCAAGTACAATAGTTGGCTCCTTGTGAGAGTGTATATGACATAGGTGTTATCCTGAGGCACAAATATACCTCGTGCATTTGTGGACAATAAAAGTCTAAAAAAAAAGGGCTCTACAGATACTACTGCTCCAGTACTGGCCTCAAATGACTATTGCTGGACCTCCACTGGCCTCCAATGACTACTGCTGCTCCTTCACTGCATTTGTGACCTTTTTCCTGCATAGACCCTGTAATGGTGAATTTCCTGCATAGACTCTGTAATGGTGAATTTCCTGCATAGACCCTGTAATGAATATTGAAGTTTAAAAAAAACCAATTTGACTTTGAGATATTGAAAAGATACTGTTGTTATTGACATGTAGAGCCCTAAATTCAACCAAATAACTACCCCCGTATCATATAGATGCTTTAAACTATGAAATCTGAAATTCGGTTGAACCGAACTTTTTAAAAAAATCCGGAATTCCGGTTGGAACAAATTTTTGAAAAGTTCCCTCATCTCTACACACAGCATGCTGTATTCTCTACCTGTAACACCACACAGCACACTATATTCTCTACCTGTAACACCACACAGCACACTATATTCTCTACCTGTAACGCCAATATTGGAATAAAGTAAAGAATTTTTTTCTTTTTTTTTTCTTTTCATTTCCACATAAATATTATAATCAAGCATCTGTTATCTTTGAAGTTGAGCCCCACAATAAGGCTCTGATCCTCTCTGCCGTTTAGCATCATTTACTAGTGTTACTGCATCATTTTTGTGAATACGCTGCAGTACTGCAATGACACTCCAACATGTGTGAACACAGCTTTAATTTCACTACACACGTCTGCACAATTAGAGAAATCAGTGCAACACCTGCTTCTGGCTGGTCCGAGATGGTGAATCACTCAGGGGATTGGGGGATCCAGCCAAGCCTCCTGGGACATCACGCCCTGCCCCGTCTGCATCATCAGCCTGATCTCAGCAAACACACACAACGTGAGACAGAGGCATGGAAGATTTGTCTCCTAAGGGGGGATAGCAGAAGGAGCAGGAGACAATGTAGATTTGCACAGAGGCCATTTCTTTCATTTCCTGGATTTCTATCAGCTACCAGTGTGGCAGAACCGTACAGATACGGTAATACATTGTATAGACACATATATTTAACTTTTAATGTGCTTTTAATAGAAAACAAGTTTTTCTTATCTGGAGTTCCCCTTTAACCTGGCTGGCTATGGAAATAGGGGAAACCCAATGCGTTTTTTCTCTCCAAAATTTATTTAAAAAAACAAACAAAAAAACACAAAGGGGGAGATTTATGAAAAGGTGTAAATATACACCTGGTGTAAACTGCGCACAGCAACCAATCACAGCTCAGCTTTCAGCTCTGGTAAAATATAAGAGGAGCTGTGATTGGTTGCTGTGGGCAGTTTACACCAGGTGTATATTTACACCCTTTCATAAATCTCCCCCATAGAGTTCCTGCAATTTTCATAACCAGCCAGGTTTAAAAACCAAACAGCAGCAACCTAGTAGTACCAGAGTGGGAAGGGCCATTTATTTTGGCCCACCCCAGCCTAATAATACCAGCCTGCTACTGCCCAGGATAGAGGACAAGGGGGTCTGACCAACACACGGCGGTATTCAGCTTGCCCCTGGCTCCTTTGTTTTATATACACCCGCGGGTCAGCACGTGACCCACGGCTCTATTCATTCTCTATAGATCTGCTGGAATGAGTGCAGTCCAGTGGTCCTGTGGATAGGGGACAAGTAAGTTTTAATCACCTAGATGATGAGGTTGCTATACACTGTAGCATCTACCGGGTTAAATGACTGGGCACAACTGTATAACACAGCTGTACATGAGAGGAGTTTTTGATGCAATTTAGTGTCACATCATCACACTAGAGGATAGGTGATAAGTATCTGGATCGGTGGGGTCTGACCACTAGTATCCCCATAACGACAGAGGTCCCTTGTCCACTGAGTTAATAAAAAGGCATTGAGCATGCTTAGCTATTATTCCACTCTCTATGGGACAGTTATTATTATGCAAGACCCTCACACATCAGATATTTATCTATGGATAGGTGGTAAGTTTAAATAGGCCCTGTCATTCAAATAAAAAAAAGACCTTTGATATGTTGTAGTGTGTTCAGACACGAGCGAGTGCTGACAGAGGTGCATTCAAGACACAATCACTCCCATCTCTGTACCACGTGACTGACAGCTGGACATAAAAAAACCCAGTTAAAAAATTCCAGCTTATCCACTGCATATCTTTTGGGCCTGAAAATATAGCAACAAACTAACGGACAGAAATAAACAAAACCATCCTTTTACGAATAAGCACCCTTTTAACACCGTGATTGTATATGTTGCCCAAATTGAGGAACAATGAAACTGAATAATAAACACAAGAAATAAAAGAGGGGGAAAAAAAACAAAGTGCAATATATATTATAAAAGAAACCGTTTATAGTCAATAATTTATTCAGCAACTTTTGAAGCATTCACTTGCGGCAGGACCTTCCCCTTTACACAGTAAGAGGGTGTCCCAGCGTAGCTTTCCAGACTTCAATGATGGGAACCATCTTCTTCATTCTAGTGTCATTAATGGATAGAGAAAACTCCCAAGATGATGAAGGATCAAAGAACACAGTAAGAAGACAATGTCATTCTTCGCTTACAGTGGCTTAAATTAACATCAACTAAAACAAAGTTGTATTGGGCATGTACACGAATGCTATAATAAAACCATACAAAATCTAATTTGGACTGTGGAAACTTGATAGATCCAGTGTCGGACTGGGGTATCTGGAGCCCACCATAGGAAATGACAATGTGGGCCCACCTATGAAGAACCAGTGAGAAATTACATGTCAGTCAGTGTTACTGCAGGTTCTGAGCTGGGGGCCCACCGGAAGATTCTCCGGTCCTACAGTGGGCCAGTCCGGCCCTGTATAGATCAGTGGCGTTTGCAGCTGGATTATAAGGAAACAGTTAGAAATGTGAATAGTGTTAGCATTACCCACACAACTGCACACCATACAGGTATATATCTGTACTTTTATTCTGGACTCTTTTGAGGTATGAAAAGGTTTATGGCTGCTTTGTGCACATCTGCTAATTTTAAGAAGCTCTAAGCTGGGCCCAGGCATGTTTCTATAGAAATGTATCTACATATACTGTACTTTCTTTATAGACATAGGGTATGAATACAATCAGGAACAGGAGAATAACCATTAGATGGGATGAGGGGAACAGTGGGTGGGTGGGCGAGAAAGGATTTTTGTTCTGTAATAAATACGTTCTATATAGATGACAGCACAAGACTGCTCAGTACCTTCTAGCCTTGCATACAATGAGATGGCTAATAAAAAGTTATGATTTGAAAAAAAAAAAAAAAAAAAGACACAAAGGGCACACGACTGCCCTTGCTATTGATAAAAATACTTGCTTACACTCTTGTGGTGTGTCCTCTTAAGAGAAAAAGACTAAAAATATCTTACATCTGTACAAGCTATAGGTATGAACACATGATCATACTGTATACAGAGTTTCTATATACACCCGCCATACCAGTGGTTTAAAGGTGGTTCCCCTTCTTTGACGTATGTATGGCTTTAAAGATCCTAATGCCTTCTGGTCTGTGCAAACAGGCAGGAACTGGGCTCAACGGCTGAAAAGACACCATATACAGACCTTACAAGACTCTCTGAAGTCTAGGTCCAGTTCCATTTTTTAAAACCACCTAGAAATATCTAATCATAAGCCTTCCATGACACCCCATCTGGATAAAGACACTTATAACTCAACCTTAAAGGATCGGTTGTGCTTGCTTCAGAAAGGAGTCGACATATTTGCAACCTGAGGATTCGACCATGGGATGGGACGGAGGGAATACATATGTTGGTGTTATATATATATATATATAGATACATATATATGTATTTATACCTTCATTTCCAATGCAAACAAGTAACAAATTGCTTTGCAACATGGTACAGAGCTGAGGGATGAGGAAAAATTGACCTTCACAGTTAAAGTCAAAAGAAAAGTGCTAAGACAGTTCGAAGCCTGTGTTCATGCTGATAGCATAGCGGAGTTTCTCCCGCAAGATCACTTTCTTGCTGTAGTTGGGAAGTTTAAGGAGGTTAAAACAAGTAGAAGAGGTGGGAAGGCGGCCCCCAGGTTCTTTTTTCCTAATTGTAAAGAAGCCCCGTAAGACGCTACCCAAGGTGTCTCCTGTATCCTGAAAACAGAGCAAATGGCACTGTTAGAAACAAGGGTTTGGGTGAAGTTACTATAAGTAAGAGAAGGCTTTGCTTACATTGTGCTCATGGTGATATACTGTAAGGGTCCTATTTCACGGGCTGATGGGGGCCCGATCAATAATGTAAACAAGCACCAATCTGCTAGATCGGGGCTTGTTTACTGGGCCTATTACACGGCCTGATAATCGTTTAGCGAGGGCTGCAGGGACATAGTTACCGATGTCCTTGCAGCCCTTGTTTAAACGCCATACTTTACCTAACCATGCTGCAGGTCTTCTCCTGCGCTCCTGTCAGCTAAGACAGGCCGCACCGAAGCTGCTGCTGCTGCGCGCGGGAACGGGAGGAAGAAGGAGCGCAGGAGAAGCCCTGCAACATGTTTAGGTAATGTATGGTGCTTGTGAAATCGTCGGTCGCCCGCCGCACATCGCTATTCCACACAGCGATGCGCGGTCGGTGCCCGATGATTTTAGAATTGAACCTAAATAAAGAATCAGCCGATGACACGATCGGCTGATCGCTGTCTCTATTTCACGGAACGATAATCGGCTGAAAAGCTCTTTATTACACAGAGCGATGATCTGCCAAATCGGCCTGATTCAGTAGATTATCTCTCTGTTAGACTAGTTATTGGTGCTGGTTACCGATCATTCAGGGTCTCACCTGGTCATCTGACACCTCTACGCAGCGAATAGAGAATGGTGGCTTGAGGTAGGCAAACCCTAAAAGAGGAGGCCGGGAGCAGGAAGTAACAAACTGGAAGAGAAAGAAATAAACACTGTTATATTAAAATATTCAGCTTGAAGGACATATGGAAGTTTTTACTGCACCTTTTTGAGGTATCTAAAGTTTATCATTGTTAATTTTTGGGGGAGTGAACAGGGAAAAGAATGGAAACTCTTCCAATTGAATTCCTTTTTTGCACCATGTGCCATGAAGTTTGACCCCTTAAAGGGGTTGTCCGGCGATAAAAAATTATTCACAGAATAACACACATTACAAAGTTATACAACTTTGTAATGTATGTTATGTCTGTGAATGGCCCCCTTCCCAGTGTCCCACCACCCCCACCCGTGGACCCGGAAGTGTGGTGCGCTATACATTACCTGTCGCGTGCCGACCACGGTCTCCGATCGTCAGCAGTGACGTCTTCTTCGGGAGCTTGGCGGATCTTCCCGAGTGCCGGCCGCCCTCTGCAGCGTCATCCGAAGCTCAGCCGCGATTGGCTGAGCATAACTGTGCTCAGCCAATCGCGGCTGAGCAGCTGATGACGTGGCCGCGGTGAGGATAATGCACCACACTTCCGGGTCTAGCGTGGGTGGGGGGAAACACGGGGAAGGGGGCCATTCACAGACATAACATACATTACAAAGTTGTATAACTTTGTAATGTGTGTTATTCTGTGAATAATTTTTTATCGCCGGACAACCCCTTTAAGGACTGGTGTTGGGCAAACTCACCATGCAGTCATTAAGGGGTTATTGAGAGCGCAGTCCAAGGCCTCAATGAGACCTTCTGGGCTGCCTGACATCGGCAATGGCTTCAGCTTGTCTCCAGCAGGCTAAGGCAATTGAGTGCAGAGTTCATGGATCAATGCAGTACATAGGTACTGCATTGATTCCTATGGGCAATCAGTTTATTGCTTATAGAAGTCCCCTAGGGAGACTACAAATAAATGTAAAAAAAATTACATCCAATAATAAAACTTTAATCAGATCCAGAAAAAAAATGCATATATGCCAGTGTGGTACCCATAAAAAGTACAGCTCATGCCGCAAATGGTAAACACTCAAACAGCCCCATAGACCAAAAAATTAAAAGGGGTTATAAAAAAACACAATATGCACATAGAATAATAGATATCTCTAGCAGACCTGGGGCCTTCTGTCAGGCTCTTGGCTGCCATGGAAACCCACCAGCAACCTACAATGGTGTCTAAGGGTGCCAAACAGGATGCCACGGTTGCTACTGACCTTGGCTTTGACCACAAAAGGGAACAGAGGTAACCCCAATCCCAGCTATAGCTCACATATGACAGCTGTAAATTACAGCTGGAATCCAATAATGATGGGATGGGCACGTTCTAGTGCATTATACTTAATATACTATATACAGCTGGATGTAGGCTTTATCTGGAGGTCATCAGCAACTTGACCTCATATTAACCCTCACGGCATTACAGAGTGCAGAAATAGATGGCCAGGAAGCTATTTACATGAGCCCCATGAGGGAAGGGGGAGACGGAGAGAACAGCTTATACAGTGCTCTGTCTTCAGCACAAATCAGCAGGCTCAGAAATGGGGGAAGGAGACTGTAATGGTAATTACAGGAAGGAATTGTTAGTCTCCAGGAGGGGGGGATGATTTAACATATGTTTTACCTGAGTTGAATACCCCTTTAAGGATCATTTGGGGATTTGTGATTATTAAATAAAAGTATAGTATTGGTATAGTAAACAGTGTGATGGTTGTTTGGATTTGATTTCTTTTGGTATAGTGTTAACAAACATAGGTATTTACCTTTAAAAACATGGCTTTTTCCTCTGAATTGAAATCATTTGCTAGAATATCCCATAGCCATACAATAACGCGATGACTGCCATGAAAACCTCCATAGTACACAGTGTGCTTCCTGTGGGAAAAAAAATGGTAATAGAAAATGTTTTTTAATTAAAATTATAACAAGTACAACCTGTAGTGGTTGCATCAGCCACATAATAAAAACTATGCACAACAGCTCTGCTCCATCAGGAACAAGTCTGCCTCTTTAGTGCCATCTATTGGTGACTATGCGCTATAAGTCATCTGTCAAAATCCTTGGGCTCAGCAACATTATCCAAACCCGAATACTCAGCGATGGATTCCCTGCAGCTACAGACGTTGGATACTGCCTGGAGCTGTCTCCATGTTTTCCAGGACTCCCTAGGACGGCACCCGACTTCTGCAGCCATGGGCAATCAATTGCCGAGTGTTCTGGTTTAGATAACATTGCTGAACCCAAACAATTTGTTAGACCTCCTCTAACAATTGTCTAATGTCTATGGTCAGCACTATACTATGCACTGGAATCTACAAGAAACAAGTGTAACATAACATTTGGCAGATGAGACATAAGTCACAGAAAAACGATTATTACTTCTTTAATTATTTAACTCACTTGAGGTCATCCAAGTCTATCTCCGCATTGTCCCCTGATATAAGACGCTGCAGCTCGGGAGCTGAGAACATACGTATCCAGTCAGGTCGAATGATGGAGCGGAAACCACTGATAAGAGCAGCCGTCTGGTTCTTAATCTGTGTGTGCATGCGGAAGTGAGCCATAAGGTGGATGTAACTGATCCTGAAGAACAGAAAAGGAGACGGTCGGTGTTAGAGAACATAAGGCAGGCAAGCTGTATAAAGCAAAACATGCATCAAAAAGTCAGCTATTGTTTATCTGCCTCCCAGAGATAATTTATTGTTTTGCAGAACCCCACAATTTATCTCCGGGGTTCTGGGAAGTAGAATTAGAATTAGTTCAAACTACATTTTATTCATCTGTTTTTGCAAAAAAACTGATGCATTTGTGTTTTGATCCGTTTTTCCATTGACTTCCATTATAAAAAAAAAACAAAAAACGATCAAAAGGCATGTTTTTTTTGTTTGTTTTTTTAACATGCACAAAAGCGTGGTCAACCACATTTTTTGCATACGCTAAAAAAAACAGATGCGCTTTGACCCGTCTTTTTTTTTGTAATGGAAGTCAATGGAAAAACGGATCAAAACAGATTCACACAAATGCATCAGTTTTTCTATGTTTTTTTTTTGCAAAAACGGATGAAAAAAAAATAGTGTAAACCCAGCCATAGCTAAAGTATTTGGAGAACTAATATGTATACCTTGTTTCCCCGTAATAAGACCGTGCCTTATATTAAGTTTTGTTCCAAAAGATGTACTGTGTCTTATTTTTGGGGGATGTCGAGGGATGGCGAGGGAGAGATGTGAGAAGCACGGGGAAAAATGTGAGTGGCATGAGGAGGGAAGGAGAGAGGTGAGAGGCATGGGACAAGCATGGGGAGGGAGGGGGTGAGCGGCGGCAGGTAGTGGTGGACAGCCATACTTTCGGGGTGGGGGTGCCTTATTTCTGGGGGGATGCCTTACTTTGGGCTAGTTGATAGTTGGGGTGTCTTATTTTCGGGGAAACGCAGTAACATGTAGTATTCCTTCTTACCCCAAGTAGTATATATACTCACTTGTTTTCATTAGTTACACCAATGGATTTCCCTCCGGGGACCAGCTCATGGCATACCAGCTAATAAAAGTATAAATATATTAGTGAGGTTTACCAGTGGTTATTACTGCTGATAATAGGATGTGATTTACTGTATGGAAGCACAAGAGTCCCTGCAGTTCTATAAAGCTGTAGGCAAGCTATGTGCCTCTGTATGGGGTCTCAATATGACAATGTACAAGTATTTTCTCCACTAAAAGCAATGAAGGATCTGATAGAAAACAAATTGTGATTTATTCTGTGCAATCCCTTTGCCAACAGAAATTTATGGGTGCAGTTACAAAGCTCTGTATGTCTTGTAAGATGTCTGGAGCAGTAATACACCTGGCGATTGCTGTTTACAAAACGTGACTGTAAAAATCACACTAAAGATGACAAAAAGCATAATGTTTGCAATTTACCAAAATCCCAAAATCACAAGATCATGTACCTGACCCATGACGTCTTCATCATAAGAAAGCGTGAGGCCCAGATCACTAATATCTCCATCATATCGCTGCAGGGTGTAAAACAACAGTGTTACAGACCACAGGAATAAAAACTTGTTTTCCTATATAATCAGCTATGTATTTTTATAGCTAAACTTTCAACATTTCGCTAGTCTCCCCGCTCTCTATTTGCAACCTAGAACCCAAAGACTTACAGTGAAACCCCGTCTAGGTCACATGACACAAAGCCTTGAAATGTTAAAAGTTTTTTTAATGACAGTGCCCATTTAGATTTTGTGTAAAATGATCTAGATTCCTATAGTTCAATGGTGAGAAAACAAAATATTATTGCTGCGTCCTCTTGATAAGGTTAGAAAGATATACAACACTTAGTTATTAATTTAAGGGGAACCTGTCACCAAGACAATGCTATCTAATCTATCACCATCATGTTATAGAGCAGGAAGAACTGAGCAGATTGATATATATCCTTGTGGGAAAAGATTCAGTATAACTGTAACATGTTGATGAAAATCCCTGATTATTCTGTGTTAAGGAGTCCAGTGGGCGGGGTCACTCAATAGACTGGACTCCTTAGCATGGGAACATCAGAAATTTCATTCAGTTATACTGAATCTTTTCCCATAAAGATATATATCAATCCGCTCAGCTCCTTCCGCTCTATAACATGATGCTCATAGCTTAGGTAACATATTCATGGTGATGGGCTCCTTTTAAAAGAAAGAGAGCTGGTAAAAATATCTGTAGCCGTAAGGCCTTATTACACTACACGATTATAGGCTGTACTTGGCCACTGACCGTTTATGGCCGATAGTCATTTAGTTTAATAACGCATGTTGAAAAGCAACGATCAGCCGATATGCACAATGTCAGCTGATCGCGGTCTTTTAACATGCTGAAAGATCACAATTGCAGCAGTGGTCTGCTGCTTGTCATTTTGTGTACTAGGAGACTTCAATGGGCAGCACGAACGATCTAAGGATTGTTCAGCCAGCCCCTCCTGCTCCTCCCCGCTCTCTGTCTATGCGTGTAATAGCACAGTGCGAGGAAGAAGCGAGCGCTGAACTGAACATGAGTGCTCGCTTCCCCAAAAGACGTGCCGTGTAATATGACCTTAACTGGGCAAAATTATTATTGTACTTGTATACACATGTCCATTTCACAACTACATACATATTCATCACCAGGCGGTATACTTTTGGGCCTTGATATGTAATTTCTACTGTAAGTTTGAAGTACTGAAGACAGTATTGGATAATATTTATCAGCAATTAAACAAAGATTCCATCAGGCCTTGTACAGCAATGGTAGAAAGTGCATCTGTAATACACAGTGTCCCTAAAAAGTAATTCACACAATTCTGACCTTGATGGATGTAAGATTCTTGTAGAACTCAGGATCCAGAGATGGAAGCTCGTCCACAGAGCTGTAGAAGATGCTGTGGTGGTGCCCTAATAACTGGCTAAGGAAAAATGAAGCAAAGGGAACATCCACCACAATACCCTAGGAGAGAGAGGGATCATTTTAATTCTAACTTGATTTTCAGTATATAAAGTGCAAATACTAGAGCCGATTTTACCTCATACACTGCCTTCCCCAGCATCTTCCCTACAAACTCAAACAGCTGCAGATAGTTCTCATGGATGTAAGACGTAGGAGATGGGTATAATCGATCTCCAGTGCTTGTTGTCTGTGGGAAACAAGACGCAAAGTTAAATACAAAGCACAGAGGAGAAGAAAACAGAATGGCTCTGGTCCCCCAAGTACCTTGAAAAGATTTAGAGCTGGATCGAAGACTTTCTTTATGATTTCCTCTAAGAATTCCTTAAAAACACCATCCTGGTCTATTCCAGCCTCATCTACCCCCAAGTCATTGACGAATTTAACTCTGATGACTCCTTTCATGGCGTTCTGTGAGAGCTGCCTCAGCTGGTCATATCCGTCCTGTACAGCAAACACAATAGGGTAATAAACTTATGAGAAATAAATCCTTATATTGATATATTGTGGAACTTTACTAACATTGTCCTATGGCATATAGAACCTAATTCTCCATTTATATCATCAGCCACTAAAGGGGTCTCTAAAATGTGACAACTGATCATACCCAGAAATGGATCTTACATAATCTGACTGGACCGACAGAAAATAAGTATGTGATACACTGCTGATTTTGTAGGTTTGCCCACCTATAAAGAATGGAGAGGTCTGTAATTTTTATCTGTGAGAGAATAAAGTTATTTAAAATAAAATCCAGAAACTCACATTGTAAGATTTTTTAAATAATTGTTTTGCATTTTATTGCATGAAATAAGTATTTGATACACAGAAAAAAAAAACTTAAAGTGTCACTGTCGTGAATGTTTTGTTTTTTTTGCAGAAATCAATAGTACAGGCGATTTTAAGAAACTTTGTAATTAGGTTTATAAGCCGAAAAATGCATTTTTATCATGAGAAAGGAGTTTGAAGCTCTCCCCCCGGTCTTCATTGTTCTCTGATGGAGAGTGCTAAATACAAGACCAAAACAGGACAACAAAGAGTTAATCTACAAATCCATTGCCCTTTATGTCCTCTGACAGTCACCACTGACCTCTCTGAGCTCATTACAGCATTCACCCAGCTTCGTGCCTGTAATCCTCTGTTATCTGCTTTCTGCTGTCGGCTAACTCCCTCCTCCCTCCTCCCCCCTCCCCTCTCCCTAGAGCAGACAGGGTATGTCTGATGCAACAAGTCACAATTTCCTGATTTTTTGCAGTGGATGGAAAAGAGGAGGGAGGGGGGGCCTGGGAAAAGGCTTTTTAAATGCAGATAATGGCATATTTGGCTAATAAACCCAATTACAAAGTTTAAAATCACCTGGACTATTGATTTCTGCAAAAAAAAACAAAACGACAGTACAGAAACTTTTGTTTATTGTTACAGAGGTCAGATGTTTCCTGTGGTTCTTGACCAAGTCTGCACACATCACAGCAGAGATTTTGTCCCAGTCCTCCATACAGATCTCCTACAGATCTTTCAAGTTTCGGGGCTGTCGCTGGGCAGTATCGAGCCATTGGTTCCCCTGGCTGTGTGTTTTGGGTCATTGTCATGCAGGAAGATCCAGCCATGACTCATCTTCAATGATCTTTTGTAAAGGGAAGGGTGTTGTTGGCCCAAGTCTTACAATACATTGCCCCATGCATCCCCCCTTCTATACAGTGCAGTCATCCTGTCCCCTTTGCAGAAAAGCACCCCCAAAGTTTGATGTTTCCACCCCATGCTTCACGGTTGTGACTGTGTTCTTGGGGTTGTACTCCTCCTCCTTCCTTCTTAAAACACGGTGAGTGAAGTTGATACCAAAGAGTTGTATTTTGGTTTCCTGTGACCACATGACCATCTCCTATGCCTCCTCCGGATCACGCAGATGGTCATTGGCGAAATTCAAATGGGCCTGGACATGCGCTGGTGTAAACAGGTGGACCTTGTGTGCCCAGTCCATTAATCCAATCTATAAGACAGCAGGCCCAGCTTTCCTCAGGTCATTGACCTTGTTCTGGGCTAATTTCTGATCTTTTTCAGAATCATTCTTACTCCATGAGGCCAGATCTTGCATGGAGCCCCAGACTGAGGAAGATTGACAGTCATCTTGTGTTTCCTTCATTTTCTAATAATTGCGCCAACAGTTGTTTCCTTCTCACCAAGCTGCGTGCCTATTGTCCTGCAGCCCATCCCAGCCTTGTGCAATTCTTTCCCTGGTGTCCTTAGACAGCTTTTTGGTCTTGGCCATGGTGGAAAGGTTGGAGTGTGATTGATAAAGTGTGTGGACAGGTTCAAATAGTTGCAAATAATACAGGTAATAAGTGCAGAGTAGAAGGAGCTTCTTAAAGAAAAACTAACAGGTCTGTGAGAGACACAATACTTGCTGGTTGGGAGGTAATCAAATACTTATTTCATGCAATAAAATGAAAATTATTATTTAAAAAATCATACAATGTGATTTTCTGATTTTTTTTTTATAGATTCTGTCCTTACTGTATGTGTGATCTCATTGCTGAGAAGGTCCCTTACAACTTTTTTTATTTCCAAAGTGAAACTCTGAGGTCCTGATGCAGTATTCTTGCAACTAGTATGTAGCTGTGTGTCACCCTTCTCTACTCGTCTTTGAAGAGAATGTACTACCAGTGATCTATAAGGAAGGAGACTGCATGGGATATACTTTTTCAAACTAACGCCTGACAGTGTCACGGTCGTTTAAATTATTATTTTTTTTTTGCAGAAATCAATAGCATGGGCGATTTTAAGAAACTTTGTAATTGGGTTTATTAGCCGAAAAATGCATTTTTATCATGAAAAAGCAGTTTGAAGCTCTCCCCCCCTATCTTCATTGTTCTCTATGGAGAGGGAGGGGTGGAGGGAGATGAGGCACCAAAACAGGACAACAAAGAGTTAATTTACAGCTACATCACCGGCTATCTCCTCTGAGGTCAGCACTGACCTCTCTGACCTCTGAATACCGGCTTTCACACAGGTCCCGCTGTGTAATCCTTTGTTCTCTGCTGCCGACTAATCTCCCTCCTCCCCCCTCCCCTCTCTATAGAACAGACAGGTCTCGACTGATGTAAAAGAGTAGTGATTTCCTGATAATGAGCCGTGAATGAGAAAAAGGAGGGGGGGGGGACCTGGGGAAAGGTTTTTTAAATCCAGATAATGGAATATTTGCATAATAAACCCAATTACAAAGTTTCTTAAAATCGCCTGGACTATTGATTTCTGCATAAAACGGCAGTGACACATTAAGACTACATTTACTGTTAAGAATAAGCTAATGTACAGCACCTCAAGCATTCGTGATCTCCGTATAGTGATGTGTGTTACATGCGGTGAGGCAGTGGTTGTCTCCACCAAACCCAGCTTCTCCTTTTCCTTGGTAACTATATTTCGGAACAAAAGGACTCTCTGTGGGAACATAAGGATAAGGTTGCAATGCTTTTAGTAAAATTGTAGATTACTGGCATTAGATTACATTAGAAAATGCTCAAGAGAAACCGACTCATAATATGATGTAAAAACATCTAATTTAAAATTCCCCATGTTTCCTTCTCTTTGAATGGATTTTCCCAACTTGCAAAGTTATGGCTATGCTCAGCATAGTAGATAACTAATTGGGGGAGGGGGGGGGGTCTGACTGCTGGGGCCGCACTGCAATCTTGAGAACAGTGACCAGAGTCTCTTGTTAGAATGGTGCAGTGGGTCAAACACTTGCTCTGCTCCATTTACTCCATCTATGTGAGCTGCCAGAGGTAGCAGCGTACAGCACTGGATTGTCTCTACAATTCTCATAGACAATAGATAGCTAAAAACTCTGGTCCCCATTCTTGATATTTCAGCGGTCCCAGTGTTCAGATCCCCCACAATGGACAAGGAGTACATTTTCAAGCTGGGAAAACCCCTAAAGAGGCCCTGTTGCAAATAAAAAATGTTTTGAAGAAATCAACAGGGGTTGTGATAGCAAGCAGTTTTGCAATATACTCTCTCAATTTTTTTTCTTTTTACATTTTCTATGTTCAAATCAATATTATGTATATGGCCACTAGGTGTCTCCCTTTACAGCACATGTGTACAACTACTGCATGTCCACATTTAGTAGCAGAGAATTCTGGGGGCGCTTGCATTGTATGGTCAGCTCTCCTGTCACACAGCACCAAAACCTCTGTAACCACACAGTGACATTAAACTGACTGAACTGTTGCATAACGAAGACCATTGTCTCCTGGTAAGCTGTATAACTGATAATATAATTAGTAAAAGTTATTAATATAAATAGTTAATTGCCCTCAGTTGATATTCAGCCTGCATGATGAACAGGGGTCTTTCCTTGTGTGAGTGCTCAAGGGACTGGGACTTCCTGTGTTTAGTGTCTTTTTTTTGAACAGCAAAAAGACCAAATATCCGCATGAACCATAGTTTGGCTGTATGTATAATGTTGATTTAAACATAAAAACCCTAAAAAAAAAAAAAAAAAAAAAAAATAGAAAGCGAGTACATTGCAAAACTGCTTGCCATCACAACCCCTGTTGATTTCTTTCTTAGGGGGGGATTTATGAAGACTGGCATACAAGTACGCCGGTCCTATATTAGGCCACGCCCCCTGCTTCCAGCAGGTGTACATTTGGGTACAAATGAGGTAAGGGAGGAGGCCACACCTCCTCCCCGCCTTGTCAGCCCCCTCCCCCCCCAGCCCGCCCGATCGGGGCATACGCCAGGGAGAATAGGCAAATCTGCACCTAGTAACAGCACCTGAAGACTGCATTAGTAACAGCAGCATATAAGTATGACAAATGATCACAAATCAATCAGATATGTCAGAGAGATTCAACTAGTTCCTTGCAAGACATATGATTGTGCATGCAATGTGTATTACTGTAAGGTAAGTTATATACTGTATCAGTACTTAGCTAGGTACCTAGTATCACACCTTTGTATTGGAATGTATATTACAATGTAAATTATGCTGACTGTATTTTTTACAATTTACATAATTTTAATGGAGTAACCAGAAGTCCAGTTTAGCAGAACAGACACATTCTAGATGAGTTAGGCGGGGTTCACACTGTGTTTTTGCAATCAGTTTTTTTCATTCATTTTTTGAAAAAAAAAAAAAAAAAGCGGATAAAAACGGATTGCAAAAACGGATTTATTTGTGTGCATCCGTTTTTCCATTGACTTCCATTATAAAAAAAATGGATCAAAACGGATCCATTTTTTTGGACGAACACAAAAACTTTGCTGACACTATTTTTTTTGTCCATTAAAAAAAACGGATCCGTTAAACGTATGCTAAAAACGCAGTGTGAACCCAGCCTAAAATGCAATAACCTGATGTGTCGTATATATAAAGCAAGGCCACATACGTTTTTGTGTGGAATGACATGAGGAATATACTGAAGTAAAAGCTGCGCTCGCTTCCTCTCTTTGTCCAGTTCTTGGAACAGCAAGGCCGGTTTAAGATCTCTGTGGAAATAAATAATGTTTTTAGACGTTTTGTAACCAAGTCATAAGAAACAGAAAGTGCAATGTCAAGACTGATCAACTACACAGAAAGTGTCAAGCATACAGCCTAATGCAAAGAGCATGTGATATGTTACAGGAGGGACAGGCAGGATTGCGTAACCTGGATAGTATTGTGTTACAAAACCAGAAAACGGATTCTATTATATACCAACTCACTTCCGCAACCAGTGGTCTTCTGGGGCAAATCTCCTGCGGCAATCTCTCTCATACAGAACCATAAGCCAGCCATGCACAGAATGGAAAAGCTCCAGGGTTTCCCCTTTGGCATTCTCTGCAAAGAATATAAATATTCACATTTTCATTTATTTCTTAAAAAAAAAACTGCTAGGGGTGCTTCAATAGGTGTACACCATGAATACGATTTGGGTGACAAATAAGACAGCAGATGACATGAAGCTAGTAGGTTGTTAACAGGAATGGTGAAAAACTAAGAAACCAGAAAGACATTAAAACAGAGGAATCTAAATTCTTTTCTGTAAGAGTCCTATGGGGGCCTGATCAATACTGTAGTGTAAATGAGCGCTGATCTGCTAGTTCAGTGCTCTTTTACTGGGCCTATTACACGGCCCGATAATCGTTTGGCAAGGACTGCAGGGACATCTTTTCCTAAACAGTTTTTACATTACCTATCCATGTTCCCGGTCTTCTCCTGCACACTGCAGCTTCAGAGCAGCCCATGAGAGCTAACAGGCCGCTGAGCCAATCACTGGCCAGGACCGCCAGCTGAGTGGCCTGTGATCTGAGACCTCTTTGAAGCTGCAGCACGTAGGACCAGGAAGGAAGCATGCAGCGCGCAGGAGAAGACCGGGAACGTGGACAGGCGATGTAAACTGTTAAAACTTTTAAATTGTCAGCCGCCGCCTGCTCATTGCTATTACATGTAGCGATGCACTGTCGGCGTCCAATGATTTTAGGTCAGGTTCTAAAGAAACGATCAGCCGATGATCGTTTCATCGGCTGATCGCTGTCTCTATTACACAAAGCGATAATCAGCCAAATTGGGCCGATTCGCCCGATTATCGATCCGTGTAATAGGGCCCTTAGGGGCCATTCACATAGTGAATGCTGATACCAGGAAATGACTTCATTTTTAGTAACAAGGGGGGGGGGTTATTTTGCAGAGAAAAGATATAGGGGGAGATTTATCAAACATGGTGTAAAGTGAAACTGGCTCAGTTGCCCCTAGCAACCAATCAGATTCCACCTTTCATTTTCCAAAGAGTCTGTGAGGAATGAAAGGTGAAATCTGGTTGGTTACTAGGGGAAACTGAGACAGTTTCACTTTACACCATGTTTGATAAATCTCCCCCAATGTAATGTCTGGGGAACATGAAAATGATCTTATGAGGCCGCAGATTGGCAGAGCTAAAAGGGATAAATAACATAAGCTCAGTCAGTAAAGTGACAGAATAGACCTGCTGTCTTACCTAGAAGACCATCCCAGATCATCTTGAACACAAAGCAATTAAGAAATGCTGAGATGGTGACAAGTTCTTCCACTTTGAATGAGATCTGCTCCTCATATACCTCAATATCGTCCAGTATCCTGACAAGAGACACAAGAAAACTATGAACACTGCAACATTCAAATACAAATACTGCATTTAGGCTATGTTCCCACAACGTCTTTTTATGCAAAATAATGCCCGTTATTTTACAATGACAGTTGTCAATAATTATCATGATCATTATTTGTCACGGCCGTCATTATGAAACAACGGCCGTTATTTTGCTTAACAATAACGTTGTGGGAATATAGCCTTAAAGAGGTACTTCTGATTCTTTATAATCAACTGGTGTCAGAAAGTGCCAGAGATTTGTAATTTACTTCTATTAAAAGAATTCAAGTCTGTCCTGCAGGAAAGGGTGTATTCTTTCCAGTCTGACACAGTGCTCTCTGCTGCCACCTCTGTCCGTGACAGGAACTGTCCAGAGCAGTAGCAAATCCCCATACAAAACCTCTCCTGCTCTCCAGAATGGAAAGAATGCACCACTTCCAGCAGAACATACAGCAGCTGATAAGTACTGAAAGACTTGAGAGTTTTTAATAGAAGTAAATTACAAATCTCTGGCACCAGTTGATTTGAAAGATTTTTTTTCTTCTTTTGCTAGAGTACCCCTTTAAAATGAAATGAATGGTGGACACTCACGTTATCAGATGCCTGGAGCAGTCACAGAAAAGGACCAGCATAGCTAGAAGCCTCTGTGACTCCTCTGTGTCATTGCTCAAGCACTCCAGGAAAAGTTTCAACCCTCCCTGAGGTCCCAGTTCACAGATGAAAGCCCACAACTTGGGTAGAAGATCATCCAAGTAAGTTAGACCTACAGGAATAAGAAAATATGTTAAAAACATGAAAAACATGTCCAAGTATGTCAAAAACAAGTCCAAGGATAAAACAAGTTAATACAAGACTAACACAGCAATACAAATTGACCAGCGCAGTACTTACCCGTAAGAATCTGCAGACGGATCTGAGTGAGTGTGGTAAGTGCCGTCTGGTACAACACACAGATGCTGCACACTTTCTGCACCTCTTGAGAGTCCACTCTTTTACCGCCAATTGGTTTTAGTATGTGGCGTACTGAGGCAGACTTCTGGAATGCCCTTTTAAACAGGTCTGGAAAGAGGATAATGTAAACATAAATCTTTTATTAAGCCATGTTAGCACATTACTAAAACAGAAATGGCAATTTCATTATGTGCTCTTGTTTCTAGAATACATGATATATCATATAGCACTATAAATTATAAAAACTAAAATTCCCATCATGCCTGGACAGCCAAAGCGAAGCCCTAAAGGTCTAGGCCCCACCCCCTCTAGGTTGGCCCATACCAATGGCCGCTGAGGGGGGTGGGGCCTATGCACTATGATGTCATGAAGGAGCGGGGCCTACAGCAGTGATGTGGGCGGGGCTAAGTGGGGCCAATGTCTTCAAATAAAAAAGTGAACCTGAATGTAAACCTATAAGACGAGAGCCCATATTATGAAACCCTACCTTACATTAGTACACACTGTTCTGCCTAAAAGAACTCACTTTTCATGGGTAGGTTGTTCTGTGGAGAGGATCCTGGAGTGGTCACAACAGACACCTCTTGGTTTTCCATTAGTTTCTTACTAAGGACTTCCCGGAATAAGATGCGGATCATATGGACACCCCACAAATACTGGAGCTGCTTGGTGAGCAATGGCATTGACTCATTGAGACTGGTAAATAATAGAGGGGAAGAAAAATATATGAGTTTGGCTGCAAACACATGAAAGGCAAGAAACATACAACACAGATATGATATGGAAACCTAGATGATTACAGTGTAGAGAATACATGGTCTTCCCTTCAGCACAGCTTCAGGTTTACAACAGTGGAGAACCCCTTTAAATGTATCCAAAGAAAAAACCTACCCATAGTCTACCGTTTGAGAGAACCATCCTAATACGGGGTGCCAGTGCGTGAGGTTGGATTTCTTCTGAGACACGTACTTCTGGCAGTATGATAACATTTGGGTGAGAACGCTTACAAAGTGCCCTGTCTCTTCTTCTAAAACTTTCTCTGTCAGGTGGCCCAGATGAATAAGGTTACCTGAAAGAAGAAGAAAAATGGGGAAAGAAAAAAAAAACAGGGTTTATGAAGAGAAAAAAAACTTGGCCATGTTCACATGGGGTAAGACAACGGCCATTATTGGACATGGCTGGGTCAAACATGTGTCACTCAGACCTATCAGTTTTTTTTGTGCGGCCGCAGAGAACCACGGCCATAGTGTGTACAGTTTGTATACACTATGGCCGTGATTCCATACACTGTAGTGTAACTGATCAAAGTCATTAAACAATAGCAGTTGTTTAATGCCAAAATACAGTGTGGGAACATGGCCTAAAGGTGCTCTCTCACAATTCCTATATCCTAAATACCTTCCGTCAAACAGACAGAAAGATTCCGGCATTTATTAGAATACAAGCTAAAACTACATTCGCACAGTACTTTTTCAATACTGTATATGATGTCTGCACATTCATTCACAATCTGCCAAAAATGAATATGTGATGCATCTGTAATCCATATTTTTTGTGCATCAGCAAAAAAGGTAAAGGTGATAGTTAAAGTGTCACTGTCGTTTTTTTTTTTTTGCAGAAATCAATAGTACAGGTGATTTTAAGAAACTTTGCAATTGGGTTTATTAGGCAAATATTCAATTATCTGCATTCAGAAAGCCTCTGCCCAAGTCCCCCCCCTCCTTCCTCTCTCTCATCCACTGATCATTATCAGGTAATCTCGACTTTTTTACATCAGTCGAAACCCTGTGTAACCTATGGAGAGGGGAGGGGGAGGGGGAGGAGGGAGCCAGCAGAGAACAAACGATTATGCAGTGGGACCTGTGTGAAAGCTGGTATTCAGAGGTCAGAGAAGTCAGTGCTGACTTCAGAGGAGATAGCCGGGTGATGTAGCTGTAAATTAAAGTCCGGTGAAAATTTTAGTATTGTATTGCCCCCCAAAAGTTATACAAATCACTAATATACACTTATTACAGGAAATGCACATGAAGTGTTTTTTTCCCTGCACTTACTACTGCATCAAGGCTTCACTTTCTGGATAAAATGGTGATGTCACGACCCGACTCCCAGAGCTGTGTGGGCTGTGGCTGCTGGAGAGGATGATGGCAGAGGGATGCTTAGTGTCCCTCCAGTGCCCTGTGTCCCTCAGTGTCCCCCTGCCATCATCCTCTCCAGCAGCCACAGCCCGCACAGCTCTGGGAGTCGGGTCGTGACATCACCATTTTATCCAGGAAGTGAAGCCTTGATGCAGTAGGAAGTGCAGGGAAAAAAACACTTTATAAGCATTTTCCGTAGTAAGTGTATATTGGTATTTTTTATATCTTTTGGGGGGCAATACAATACTTTAATAAAAACTCTCTCTGGATTTATCCTTTAATTCCTTGTTGTCCTGTTTTGGTGCCTCATCTCCCTCCACCCCTCCCCTCTCCATAAAAAACAATGAAGACAAGGGGGAGAGCTTTAAACTGCTTTTTCATGATAAAAATACATTTTTCGCTAATAAACCCAATTACAAAATTTCTTAAAATCGCCTGTACTATTGATTTCTGCCCAAAAAAATGTAAACGACAGTGACACTTTAACCTCTTAACGACGCATGACGGGTACCGTCATGCGGCCGTTAAGAGTAAACAGAGAGGGCTCCCGGCGTGAGCCCTCTCTGCAGCGCACGGTCCCCGGTTGCTAAGTGCAGCCAGGGACCGCGTGTATTAGCCGGCGCGGCCGATCGCCGCGGCCGGCTAATTAACTATTCAAATGCCGCTGTCAAAGCAGACAGCTGCATTTGAATAGCAGCTGTGCCCCCTCTCCCTGGTGTCCAGTGGGGGATCTCCCCCCCCGCGATGCGATCGCGGAGGGGAGATCCGTTCTAATGAGCCGGCCGGGGCTCAGCGTCGGAATGACGCTGATCCCGGCTCGGAAATCTATTCAGATGGTCTGCAGCAGACCATTATAATAGAGCACCGATCTGATGGATCATTGCTCTATTATATACACAGGATTGATCTCAATGGGAGATCAGTTCTGTGTATATAGAAGTCCCCCAGGGGGCTTCATATTACTGTAAGGGAAAGTTAAAAAAAGTGTTTTTATTAATAAAAAATCCCCTCCCCTAATTAAAGTCTGAATCACCCCCCTTTTACCATTTTACAAATAAAAATAAATAAATAAATAAACATGTTTTTTATCACCACGTGCGTAATCGCCCGAACTATTGATAAATCACATTCCTGATCTCGCACGGTAAACGGCGTCAGCGCAAAAAAATCCCAAAGTGCAAAATTGTGTATTTTTGGTCGCATTAAATCCAGAAAAAATGTAATATAAAGCGATCAAAAAGTCGCATATGCGCAATCAAGGTACCGATAGAAAGAACACATCATGGCGCAAAAAATGACACCTCACACAGCCCCATAGACCAAAAGATAAAAGCGCTATAAGCCTGGGAATAGAGCGATTTTAAGAAACGTATATTTGTTAACAATGGTTTTAATTTTTTACAGGCCATCAGATACAATAAAAGTTATACATGTTATATATCGTTTTAATCGTAATAAATTGAGGAACATATATAACAACTAAGTTTTTCCATAGGACACACGGCGTAAAAATGAAGCCCCCCCCCCCCCCCCAAAGAAAAATAATTGCGGGTTTTTTTCAATTTCACTGCCCATATAATTTTTTTCTGGTTTCGCAGGATATTTTATGGAAAAATTCAGCCTGTCATTGCGAAGTACAATTAGTGACGCAAAAAATAAGGGCTCATGTGGGTCTGTAGGTGTAAAATGCAAGTGCTATGGCCTTTTAAGCACATGGAGGAAAAAACGAAAACGAAAGTTAGCACGGTCCTTAAAGGGTTAAAGGGTACTTTTCATTACAACAAACTTGTGATATGTTATAGCGACATGTCATAAGTTTGTATCGGGTGGGGGTCCGGGTGCTGAGACCCCCGCTGATAGCTAGAACAAAGGGGCAGAAGCACTTAGTAGCGCACACTCTTCCCCTTCATCCCCACTTTCATTGCTAAACTAGCAAAAGACACAATTTTTATGGGAGCCTATGGAACTTCCGGCAATTATGTCCACTGGACGTTCTATAGGCTCCATTATAATCCCATCTTTTGCTACTTTAGGGTAGCTTCACACGTACCGACTCGCAGCGTTAATAACGCTGCGAGTCGGCTAGGTCCTGGCAGATCACTTTCACTACATACACGCAGCGGCCTGAACGACCGCTGCGTGTATGTAATTCTGCCGGCCACTTAACCCCTTCAGCTGCTGCCCGGCTCCCGCTCTGTATACATTACCTCTCCTCGCTGCACGGGGTCCCGGCGTACTGCTCTCCCGCCTGGCCAATCAGTGGCTGCGGCAGGGCAACACACTGTTTCTCTATGGAAGGGCTCTAGCACCTCCGCTCTCTGCGGCTCTCCACTCATGTCAATTCTTTCAGCGGAGAGCGACGAAAACAGAGGCGCAAGAGCACTCCCATAGAGAAACTGTGTCACACTGAGGCAGGCGGAGTTCCACCGCTTTTGCTCCATGTGAACTGGCCCTTAACAGTGCAACTTCAGGGAAAATCCTAAATTCCAGCTACTTCGTACCTAGCAAGCAGAGGGTGTGGCTTCCTTCCAGGCAAACACATACATCTCTGCACTGTTCTTCTCGACTCAGGAACAATATGAATTTATGGAAAAGTCCATTAGATTCAATCACAGATAATCTCTGCAAAAAGACACATATGTAAATAAAAAAAATAATAAAAAAAAATAAATAAATATTTATATATATATATATATATATATATATATATATATATATATATATTTATTTATATTATGTTTTATATCAGTATATAAAACATTTCTATGTCTAGAATACCCCTTTAACAGCCATCTATGAGAGGTCTGGCAGCCATTAATTCCCCATTGAACAGATGTGACCAAAGGTAGCCATACACATAAGACATCTGTTGGCTAAATACTTGTTCAGCTGACAGCTAAAGAATCTCGCTAAACACCACATCTGCACATAACCGTTCATCTGAGTGTTCATGTGTCTGTTTAGATTGAAGGGAGATGGGTCAGTCACTTCCACATGGGAGTCGGGAGTCCCCATACATATGAGATAGCCCGCCAGTTTACCTAAAACACCTCTAATAATCACATCATAGCACAATTAAATTTTAAAATCAATAAAGCCAAAGCCTGGCCCCCCCTGTAACCCCAAACAGCAGACAGAACACTGAGCTCCTCAGTACATGCTAACATCATGCAAACGTTCATTCTAGAAACTTACATCTGGGGTAAGGACAGACAGATGTGAGATCAAAGCAGGAACGGACATGATGTGGATGAGGAACGAGCGGAGAATATTGTCAGAAAATTGTGCAGCCAACACTGGACTGGGAAAAGAAAAATGGTTATTCCAATGGAGACATTGTTCATGTTAGAATCTCCCTTTAAGTATTGTGTATAACACAAATAAATACTGTAAAAAAGGCTTATTTTCGTGATAGTTATACCCCTACACTGTAGCCCCAGTCAATATGGTAGTTCACCGCCTTACTGTATGTCCCACTGTTGTTTGGCTCCTATACAGTAAGTTCCCCTGTAGTTAGGCCTTCATACCATATACTTCCCTCCCCCCTCTGTAGTTCTTCCTGCATGCTGTACCTATCCCGCTCTGCAGTAAGGCCCCCATACTGTATACACCCTTCTCTGCAGTAAGGCCCCCATACTGTATACACCCTCCTCTGCAGTAAGGCCCCCAATACTGTATACACCCTACTCTGCAGTAAGGCCCCCATACTGTATACACCCTCCTCAGCAGTAATGCCCCCATACTGTATACACCCTCCTCTGCAGTAAGGCCCCCATACTGTATACACCCTCCTCTGCAGTAATGCCCCCAATACTGTATACACCCTACTCTGCAGTAAGGCCCCCATACTGTATACACCCTCCTCAGCAGTAATGCCCCCATACTGTATACACCCTCCTCCGCAGTAAGGCCCCCATACTGTATACACCCTCCTCTGCAGTAATGCCCCCATACTGTATACACCCTCCTCTGCAGTAAGGCCCCCATACTGTATACACCCTCCTCTGCAGTAATGCCCCCATGCTGTATACACTCTCCTCTGCAGTAAGGCCCCCATACTGTATACACCCTCCTCTGCAGTAAGGCCCCCATACTGTATACACCCTCCTCTGCAGTAATGCCCCCATACTGTATACACCCTCCTCTGCAGTAAGGCCCCCATACTGTATACACCCTCCTCTGCAGTAAGGCCCCCATACTGTATACACCCTCCTCTGCAGTAAGGCCCCCATACTGTATACACCCTCCTCTGCAGTAAGGCCCCCATACTGTATATACCCTCCTCTGCAGTAATGCCCCCATACTGTATACACCCTCCTCAGCAGTAAGGCCCCCATACTGTATACACCCTCCTCTGCAGTAAGGCCCCCATACTGTATACACCCTCCTCTGCAGTAAGGCCCCCATACTGTATACACTCTCCTCTGCAGTAAGGCCCCCATACTGTATACACTCTCCTCAGCAGTAAGGCCCCCATACTGTATACACCCTCCTCTGTAGTAATGCCCCCATACTGTATACACCCTCCTCTGCAGTAAGGCCCCCATACTGTATACACCCTCCTCTGCAGTAAGGCCCCCATACTGTATACACCCTCCTCTGCAGTAAGGCCCCCATACTGTATACACCCTCCTCTGCAGTAAGGCCCCCATACTGTATACACCCTCCTCTGCAGTAATGCCCCCATACTGTATACACCCTCCTCTGCAGTAAGGCCCCCATACTGTATACACCCTCCTCTGCAGTAAGGCCCCCATACTGTATACACCCTCCTCTGCAGTAAGGCCCCCATACTGTATACACCCTCCTCTGCAGTAAGGCCCCCATACTGTATACACCCTCCTCTGCAGTAAGGCCCCCATACTGTATACACCCCCCTCTCTGCAGTAATGCCCCCATACTGTATACACCCTCCTCTGCAGTAAGGCCCCCATACTGTATACACCCTCCTCTGCAGTAAGGCCCCCATACTGTATAAACCCTTCTCTGCAGTAATGCCCCCATACTGTATACACCCTCCTCTGCAGTAAGGCCCCCATACTGTATACACCCTCCTCTGCAGTAAGGCCCCCATACTGTATACACCCTCCTCTGCAGTAAGGCCCCCATACTGTATAAACCCTTCTCTGCAGTAAGGCCCCCATACTGTATACACTCTCCTCTGCAGTAATGCCCCCATACTGTATACACCCTCCTCTGCAGTAAGGCCCCCATACTGTATACACCCTCCTCTGCAGTAAGGCCCCCATACTGTATACACCCCCCTCTCTGCAGTAATGCCCCCATACTGTATACACCCTCCTCTGCAGTAAGGCCCCCATACTGTATACACCCTCCTCTGCAGTAAGGCCCCCATACTGTATAAACCCTTCTCTGCAGTAAGGCCCCCATACTGTATACACTCTCCTCTGCAGTAATGCCCCCATACTGTATACACCCTCCTCTGCAGTAAGGCCCCCATACTGTATACACTCTCCTCTGCAGTAAGGCCCCCATACTGTATACACCCTCCTCTGCAGTAAGGCCCCCATACTGTATACACCCTCCTCTGCAGTAAGGCCCCCATACTGTATACACCCTCCTCTGCAGTAAGGCCCCCATACTGTATACACTCTCCTCTGCAGTAAGGCCCCCATACTGTATACACCCTCCTCTGCAGTAAGGCCCCCATACTGTATACACCCCCCTCTCTGCAGTAATGCCCCCATACTGTATACACCCTCCTCTGCAGTAAGGCCCCCATACTGTATACACCCTCCTCTGCAGTAATGCCCCCATGCTGTATACACTCTCCTCTGCAGTAAGGCCCCCATACTGTATACACCCTCCTCTGTAGTAAGGCCCCCATACTGTATATACCCTCCTCTGCAGTAAGGCCCCCATACTGTATACACCCTCCTCTGCAGTAAGGCCCCCATACTGTATACACCCTCCTCTGTAGTAATGCCCCCATGCTGTATACACTCTCCTCTGCAGTAAGGCCCCCATACTGTATACACCCTCCTCTGTAGTAAGGCCCCCATACTGTATACACCCTCCTCTGCAGTAAGGCCCCCATACTGTATACACCCTCCTCTGCAGTAAGGCCCCCATACTGTATACACCCTCCTCTGCAGTAAGGCCCAATACTGTATACACCCTCCTCTGCAGTAAGGCCCCTATATTGTATACCTCCTACGGTGCATCTTCTTACCACTCCTGTCTCCCCTGCAGCTTGTGTTGAGCCGGTGGGGGTGGAGCATAACAAGTCTGGCACCGATTGGCTGATGCTCAGCCACTCAGTGTCAGGGATCTGGTCAGCTGACTGTAACTAGGGCTTATATTTGAAGTAGGGCTTATATTTCAAGCCTGCTAAATGAAGCCAGGTCTTATTTTCTGAGTAGATCTTATTTTCTGAGAAACACGGTACAATGATGCTTACCGCAATGCTAGGGAAAATATTGCTGTTAAGGTGGCTTTAGAAAGAGATGGGCGGGATCGAGCCAGACCATTGGTGAGAAGGATCTGGAAGGATAAATTTTTGTTTCGTATTAAGAATCTTAGCAGTTTTATCAATATGTCATTCTCTGTGCACATTATATAATTCCAGTAACATACGGCATACTACAAGAAATGAATGACTTGCATTGCTAGTTCAGCTTGCCCCAATCTTCTACACTAGGGGTTAAACTCACCAAGAAAACAAACTATATTGATCTGGTAGCATAAATAGATATAATGTATTAGGAAAGGGTTGTCACTCGTACTTATGGAGCCAATTTACACAATATAGTAGAGGATTCCATAAGCAGGAACCAGCAGATCAATATCAATTCCATTACATACGGACTACAGCAGGGAAGGGGCAGCTAATTCTATTTCCATGTTGCTACCATCTAGGAGATAGCAGCAGTATGTGATTTCCCAGCTGCTATCCTCTTTATACCCTATATCATTCATAGCCAAATCCTACCTGTAAAATAGAATAATAGCCTTTCTGGTTGAGATGGCCCATGATATTTGCACAGATATGGGACATTGCAGGTCTCAGATTTTCTCCTGAAACAAACAGAGCGACAGCAAATGTAACATGAAGCTATAATGTTAATAACGCTGCTAATTCATCTTGAATGGCCTTATAAATATAAGGTTATGCCGGAAAATCTGGGCCAGGATTATGATCTCTCCCATGATCTATCTATCTATATATATATATATATATATATATATATATATATATATATATATATATATATATATATATATATATATGTATATATATATATATATATATATATATATATATTCCATGATCTACGGCACACTCTGCCACTGCAGCACATGTCCACATAGAGAAAGGACTGTAGACACCACATACCTGCCATAACTTTACCTTGTCAGACCAATAACAGAATATATGTCCACGCTCAGCTACTGATTCGGTGGGACATACTATACTGGTGGTTGCATTTATCTTGGTACATACAGTGAGTACAGGTCACAGTTGTTCTCTATTACATTACTCACTGTGTATATGCTAGATGAACAAATATAAGCCATACTCAGTGTTGTCTATAGTTAATATGTATATAATCATATGTACAGTAAATTATAACCTTTGACCTTCTAGCCCCTGATGATGTCACCGACACTGGTAAACTGAAACACGTTGGGCGAGGTTGACAGTATGCTCCTTGGACTGACTGTGACATGATAGTACTCTAGATACTGGGTGGACCTTCACTGTTTTATACTTATAGACATAAGGTGGTTAAATAGTCATTGACAATTGCACTGACTAGACCAGTGGAATTTCTGACATTGCTGACACTTCTATACTGGTGGACAGTGCTTCACGACCAAACTTTACCTCTTTTTGGCTTGTGCTTTTTTTTCCACTTTCATGGGACTTCTCCTTAAAAGGGGTTGTTCACCTTTTTTTTTTTTCTTTCAAATCAACTGGTGCCAGAAAGTGACAGAGATTTGTCATTTACTTCTATTAAAAAATCTCAAGTCTTCCGGTATTTATCAGCTGTCCATATCAGGAACTGTCCAGAACAGTAGAAAATCCCCATAGAAAACCTCTCCTGCTCTCTAGACCAGAAAAAAACACACTGCTTCCTGCAGGACATACAGCAGCTGACAAGTACTGGAAGACTTGAGATTTTTTAATAGAAGTAAATTACAAATCTATGGCACCTTCTGACACCAGTTGATTCGAAAGAATTTTTTTTGCTGGAGTACCCCTTCAATTTGAATCATAAAATGATAAAACATTACAACCTATAACTAACAGTTACTAAGTCTGGCTTTTTATACTTTGATACTGCTATCCTACAATCGTTATTGCGATCGTTAATATGATCGTTTATTCCTTTTGATCCCAGCAAAACAATGAACAATGTGCAATTACACTGAGCGATTAGTGAAAATAATGCGGAAAAGAATGTGGAATTACAGCGAACGATTAAAGATAATTTTAGGTTCAGATCTAAGATCTACGATCAACGAACAATTTTTCGATCGTTGCCTGCAATTACAAAGAAAGATTATCGGTTAAATTTGAACGATTAAATGATTTTTCGGACGATAATCGTCCCGTGTAATAGGGCCCCTAGGCTGCATCCATGTTTTCTAGGACTTCCTATGGCTGCATCCAACTTCTTTAGCCACTGGTATTCACATGCCCAACGATTGGACTCCAGCATGCTGGCATTGCCCTCCTCTCTAGTCAGCACACAAACCAGGCATTTACATGGCAGCAGCAGTTCTCTACAAAATCTGATCGGTGTGCGGACGTTTTTTTGTGACATGTGACTTTACCAATGGTAGACAAGCAGATCTAGTTTGTCAATGTGGTTTTACTAGCATCTGACCAGCAAATACAATGACATCAGATCAGTCAGAACGCATGGTGTGAACTATATAACATGATATGGTGAACACGTGGTGTAACGTAATACCTTTCCCTCGGCAGATCTTCCAGGTGGAGGTGTCCGTGAAGTTGACCAGCATGGTGAGGTACAGGGTGATGAGCTTGGAATCCTGAAGGATATCAGGCTGGACAAAGTATAGGACAAACATATATATCACAATTCTGGATACGACCCCAAAGATTATCAGATACATACTGACTTTTTATATACTCACCTTCAACATTTTAAGAAACTCACAGCACAGCCATAGAATGTCTTTAATTTGTTTTATCCACAGCAGAGTGAGGTCTTTAGACAGTGCCAGGGAAACAAACCAGACCTAAAAGAGATATACCGCAATATAACACGTGTACATAATCAGATTTTATATATGCATGCACCAATGACAAACACAGAACTTTTTGGGGAAGGTGTGAAGGTGCAAAATGTTCTCTATTAGGGTCCATTCACATGTACAGGATCTGCAGCAGATCAGAAACTGGAGATATCAATGATGGAACACAGCATCAAATCAGCTGCAGATCCTGTGCGTGTGAATGGACACTTATTGTGTTTATAAATGGCGCCTGTTTTGCCTATGGAAGCTACAATAATGGCTAGCTGCTATCGTTTACACGTGCCCATACACCTTTATTAGATTTCATCCTGACAATAAAATCTTCTTCCTCCAAATCAAATGCTTTTATAAATTTGTAATTTACTTCTATTTAAATATCTCAAGTCTTCCAGTACTTATCAGCTGCTGTATGTCCTGCCGGAAGTGGTGTATTCTCTCCAGTCTGCTGCAGAGCCACCTCTGTCCCTGTCAGGAACTGTCCAGAGCAGGAGAGGGTTTTCTATAGGCATTTGTCTACTGTTCTGTATAGTTCCTGGACACAGACAGAGGTGGCAGCACTGTGTCAGACCGAAAAGAATACCCCACATCCTGCAGGACACTGAAGATGATAAGTACTGGAAGACTTGAGATTTTTAAATAGAAGTAAATTACAAATCTATATAATTTCTAACACCAGTTGATCTGAAAGAAAAATATTTTCCCCGGAGTAGGGCTGGGCGATATGGGCAAAAAATAAAATCTCGATTTTTTAAAAAATTTGGACGATTCTCGATTTAAATCTCGATTTTTTTCTTTTTTTGCTAAATAAACAGAACATTTTCTCCCTGCAGCATCAGATACTATTTTAATGATATTTCAGACAACAACTATATTGCTTTCCAGTGTAACAGAGCCCCCATATAGTATAGGAAATCATGTTTGTGCCTTCATCTACGTAGGGTGTAGTAATGGAGGTCTAGTGGATAAGGGGTGTAGTAGTGGAGGTATAGATGAGGGGTGACTGGGGAGACTGAGGGGGAATGGGGTGACACTGGGGGACACTGAAGGCGACTGGGGGGGGACACTGAAGGGGACTGGGGTGACACTGAAGGGGACTGGGGGGGACACTGAAGGGGACGGGGGGGGGGGACACTGAAGGGGACGGGGGGGGGGACACTGAGGGGACGGGGGGGGACACTGAGGGGATTGGGGGGGACACTGAGGGGATGGGGGGGGACACTGAGGGGATGGGGGGACACTGAGGGGATGGGGGGACTGGGGGGACACTGAAGGGGACTGGGGGGACACTGAGGGGATGGGGGGACACTGAGGGGACACTGAAGGGGACTGGGGGGACACTGAGGGGATTGGGGAACTGGGGGGACACTGAGGGGATTGGGGGGGACACTGACGGGACTGGGGGGGACACTGAGGGCATTTGGGGACTGGGGGGGGACACTGAGGGCATTTGGGGACTGGGGAACACTGAGGTGATTGGGGGGACACTGAGGGGTGACTGGTGCAGCTGGGGGTGATTGGAGCAGGAGGGCACATACATCTCCTTCTCCTCCTCCTCTCACCTCCGCACACATGCTCTCCTCCCGGCCAGACATGGAGGTCCCGGGTCTGTGGAGGAGGAGGCCGCAGGGCTTACAGTAGGTGGTGATCGCGGCGCTGCGGGTCACGGAGCTATACAGCGGGAACGGGGATCTGCACTGAGCCCCCCCATCCCGCTGTATAGCTCCAGGACCTGCAGCGCTGCGATCACCACCTACTGTAAGCCCTGCGGCCTCCTCCTCCACAGACCCGGGACCTCCATGTCTGGCCGAGAGGAGAGCGGGACGCTCAGTGGAGGGGGCGGGGGCAGGTCAGCGGCGGCGCTGTCAGTGGCTGGAGGCCGCCGGCACCGCCCCTCTAAAGCCTGGCCACCCAGCATCTTCTCCCCACTCACCCACACCGCCCCTCTACGGCTCTCCCGCCGGCCCGCACCGCACCGCCCCTCTCCAGCCTGGCCACCCAGCATCTTCTCCCCGCTCACCCACACCGCCCCTCTACGGCTCTCCCGCCGGCCCGCACCGCCCCTCTCCAGCCTGGCCACCCAGCATCTTCTCCCCGCTCACCCACACCGCCCCTCTACGGCTCTCCCGCCGGCCCGCACCACAACCCACCTTCCTCTCAGCTCCTCTCCGGCACAGCAGCCCGAAATGATTTTTTGTGAAAATCGAATTTACGATTTTCACAAAAAATCAAATCGATTTCAACGTTCTGGACGATTAATCGAATTAATTCGATTAATCGCCCAGCCCTACCCCGGAGTACCCCTTTAATTTAGCCAACAGCTATCTCTCCCCTTCACACCATTCAAGACTCCACCATACATTTAAGTGTTGTGAAAGGGGAGAATGGAGTACGTTGCTGGAGAGAGGCCTACAACAGTGGGATCAGCATGGGGACCTATAATAAGATGTCCCATTCTTCTGAAAAGCTGTTGCAGGAAACCTTGTTGCTTTTCCCCAAAACTGCTACATTTAGATAAATAAAATTTTTGCAAAAAGTCCAACACCTTTCAATAGTCCATAAAGGTACACACTACTGCAAACTTGGTACTAAAGTTATCCAAAAATAATTCCACCCGCTATAGTTCAGTCCACGTCAGAGAAACCATTCCGTACCTTGGGTTCATTTTCACACTCCATACTGTTCAGGATACAGCGACAAAGTTTTTCAAACCTCTACAGGAAACAGAAATATAAGGTAGTATAAGTAAGGCTAGGTTCACACTGCCTTTTTTTCATCCGTTTTTTGATCCATTTTTTTTTTTAACGGACACAAAAGTAGTGTCAGCTACGTTTTTTTTTACAATGGAAGTTAATGGAAAAACAGATCAAAACGGATGCATTAGTGTGCATTTTTGCAAAAAACGGATGAAAAAAAACCAATTGCAAAAACGCAGTGTGAACCTAGCCTAACTTTAAAGTTTTTCGAACCTCTACAGGAAAAAAAAATATAAGTAAGGCTAGGTTCACACTGCGGATGCATTTGTGTGCATCCATTTTTTTTTTTACAATGGAAGTCAATGGAAAAACGGATGCACACAAATGCATTTTTGCAAAAAACGGATGAAAAAAAACGATTGCAAAAATGCAGTGTGAACCTAGCCTAACTTTACCGCATTTTTTTTATTTTTTAAAAGATGGTGATTACCGTGGAGCTTTTAATTATCACTGATCCTGAGGATAGGTAATAAGGGTTAGGGCCCTATTGCATGGTGTGATAATCGGGCCAATTTGGACGATTATTGCTCAGTGTAATAGAGACAACGCTCAGCGGCTAATCGTTTTAGGTCTGGACCTAAAATCATCGGGCTCCAACCGCGCATGGCTACGTGTAATACTTATACGCAGCCAACGATTCCCTAAACACCTGATACCTTACCTCTCCCAGCTCCCGGTCTTCTCTCCTGTGCTCCCCAGGTTCCCAGTCCCGGCGTCTGCAGCGTCTGAGCGGCCTGTCAGCTGCCGGCCTATGATTGGCTGAGCAGCCTGTCAGCTAACAGGCCACTCAGACCCTGTATTAGGTGTAAGGTGTCAGGTGTTTGGGCAAGGGTTGCATGGACATTGTTAGCGATGTCCATGCAGCTCTTACTGCCCCATTATCGGGCCGTATAATGGGTCCAGCAAACAAGCAGATCAGCACTCGTTTGTAATGCATGGCCCGTTTCTGGCAATTAGGTGTAAGCGCACATTTTGTTAGACTGGTAGCTACGCCCCAACAGATGAAGATTTTACCGCATTTTAGAATGTCCCAAATAGGGGGGCATTCACATGTTCGGTGATCACAGTCAGTACAGTTGCGTGAAAATTTCAACTGTTTCGTTGCATGACGGTGACGCCGGGAGCTCCGAACTCCGTTCAGTAGCACATTGCTTCTATTTATGTAAGGTGCATGGAAGGTGTTAATACCCCTATAGGCAAGAAACAAGCTCACTTGTCTATTAGCGGATTGCTAGCCCTATTACATAGGATGATATCCACCTGTCCAGCTGATAAGTGCCCCATGTAATAGCCCTTAAGTGCCATTCTAGACGTGTAGTCTTCTACTTGAAGCAACTTATTTTAATCCAATATAAGGCCCTGCATGAAGCATTGCAATACAGTAGACCAGCTAACTCACATAGCAATCAGAACACATTTTAATGTGGCTGAAACTTTTATATACAAAAAAATTACGTAACATAATCTACTTACAACTACTTCTTCTGTAGATTATATTGCGTAGCGTTAATAATTTTTCTTCTAAGAATTCTCATTATTTGGGGTCATTAAACTGGCCATCCAGTAACACTCACCACTTTGTCTTGCTGCGCTCTGAATATTATTAGCAGTTTGCGTGCTATTCTGAATATAGACAGAGCCGTGATCTTGATGGACCCATTCTCCGTGCCTTCCAGGAAGTCGTCTACTTCTCGCCTATTGTTAACAAAAAGTAAGAAAAGCACATGGTTTACAAAAGTGCACACAACCTACTATGTTTACTTTTTTTACGACACAAATAGACATAAGAGCACAGTCATACCAATCTTCATGTGGATGGTATATGATATAAGATATTTATGGATACATACACACAAGGGGCAGATAACTAGAGCTTCTGGATGCTCATTGATGATGAAAGCCTTGATTTACCTTTCAGGGACAGGGTGGATCTTCTGATGGAGGCAGATAGGGTCACACACATTGTAGGTACACAACCAAGACTTTTTCCCCTGTATACAGCACAGGCTAAGCCCCTACTTCTTGTTTTCCGTCTTTGTGTTTCAGTTACTAGAGTAAGGGTGGTATTACACAGGAAGATTGGGGCCCGAAAATACCTGTAAACGGGCGCCGATCTGCTAGATTGGCACTCGTTTACTGGGCCTAGAACACTGCCCGATAATCGTTTAACAAGGGCTGCAAGGACATTGTTACCGATGTCCTTGCAGCCCTTGCTTAAACTATATACTTTACCTATTAACGCTCCAGGGCTGCTCCTGCAGTCCGCTTCTCCCGGATCCCGCGCGCTCTAGCTTCAGCTGACAGGACGCTCAGCCAATCACAGGCTGGGACCACCACGGGGAGAAGCGGACCACAGGAGCAGCCCTGGAGGGTGGATAGGTAAAGTATATCGTCAGTCGCCGGCCGCGCACCGCTATTACACGTAGCGGTGCGCGGTCGACACCCGACAAATATAGGTTCTAACCTATATCAACGATCAGCCGATGATAATTGTATTTATTACACGGAGCGATAATCGGCCCGATTCGGCCGATTAGCGTTCCGATTCGGCCGATTAGCTTTCCATGTAATAGTACCCTCAGGGTCCTACTACACAGAGTGATTTTTAACGATAAACGATCGCAAACGAGACTGTTTATCGTTCACCATATCACACAGAGTCGTTAGTTACGATCATTACTATGATCGTTTATTCCTTCTGATCCCAGAAAAACAATTAATCAAATGCTATTACACTGAACGATTAGTGAACAAATGCGGAACTTGAGCGAATGAATGTGGAATTACAGCGAACGATTGGCAAATGATTAACGATAATTTTAGGTTCAGATCTAAATCAACGATCAACCACACACAAACAATTTTTCGATTGTTGCCTGCAATTACACCGAACGATTATTGTTTAAATGACAGCGATATAACGATTTTTCGCACGATAATCGTCCCGTGTAATAGGGCCCTAAGGCTAAGCCTACCCACAATTACAGGGATGTGAGACACCTAGTGGCCGAGACTTTAGAGCTCGTTCTTTGGGGGCGAAAAGCCAATTTTTGGTAAAGGAAGTAATTTACAAACATGTTCGGAATCACAAAGGCTATCCCATGGAGGGAAAGTGTGTAAGGAAAGAGAACATTCATATGAATGCATGTTATGGATGTGATGCTTTGTATCAGACACAATACTACGACCAAGGGGATATTCAGCAATGGACCAGAATAAAAATGTAAACTGGTTTGGATTAAAAAAAATATATATAAAATGGTGAACATTCACTTTATAGTGTTGTCCAGTATAATGTCAGCGTTATAAAGCGAGATGTTATATGGAGGAATCCTACAGGAGGATGTATGTTCCCCTTCTCATAAGAATCAGCAGCTTCAGAAAATGAGCCTGAAGATCATAACCTCCAGCGTTACCTGATCTCATGCTGCAGGCGACATCTACAGAGGAACCGTCTGATAAGCGCTTGGATTTTAATGGCAGCTTTCTCTCTTTCTTTCAGGCCTTTCCTTTCCTCTCGTGCCTGCCGGGCCTTATCCAGAAATTGGGCCTTGGACACCTGAGTTGCCCCGAACATCTTTCAAACTGGAACAAGCAAGTGATCAAAATAACAAATATAATAATAATCATATGAAAACTAAAATGGAACCACAATACTATTAAAATTACATCACAAATCCACGCAATAAAAAGAAGTCCCTGACTTTAAGGGGCGTTCACACGCAACGCATCCACAGCGGATTTCTCGCTGCGAATTTGCAGCGAGATCCGCTGCGGATCCCTGCCCTGTACATTTATGGGCAGACAAACTGATGCACATCCCTCTGCGAGTTTGTCAGCAGCCCACCCCGTTAACCCCCCCGCCGGGGTTAACGGGGTTCCCGACACGTCCCGCTCGGCCAATCAGTGCGCTGCCCTGCCGCAGCGCACTAATTGGCTGAGCAGGACGTGAAGACACCGGGAGTCCCGAAGAAAACCAGAGGGGGACCAGGTGAAGTATAGTTTCTGGCAGCCAGGGGGTTAACGGGGCGGGCTGCGGACAAACTCGCAGCTGGATGTACATCCTGCTGCGAGTTTGTCTGCCCATAGAGTTTACTGGGCAGGGATCCGCAGCGGGTCCCGCTGCAAATACGCAGCGAGATATCCGCTGCGGATGCGGTACGTGTGAACATACCCTAAAGAATCAGGCTGTATACTTACCAATGTTGATCAGCTTCCCGCGGCGCAGCTTCAATTCGATGGTGCGGCCCTGTTTGGGTCCTGCTGGTGGTGACGTCACCATTCTTCTGACCCACTTCTTTCTCCATTCATTTTGAAGATCGGAAGTCAGGGTCTCCAGTGTATCTCTAAGACAGCATTCTCAGAGATGCATTAAAGAGTCTGACTTCTGGCCTCCTCAGCTGTGGACCAGCCAGCATAGAAGTCAGCTGGGTGCCAGCAGGACCCGAATGGTGCCGTACCACCAGAAAAAAGCCGCAGCGCTGGAAACCAATGATCAATGGTAAGTATACATGTCAGCCTGCAGCAGGGGAGGAAATAAAACAAATCGACAGCTGCTGTATGCCCTGCAGGAAGTGGTGTATTCTTTCCAGTCTGGAGAGCAGGAGAGGATTTCTAGGGGGATTTGCTACTGCTCTGAACAGTCCCTGACATGGACATAGGCGGCAGCAGAGAGCACTGTGTCAGACTGGAGAGAAAACACCACTTCCTGCAGAACATACAGCAGCTCCAGTACTGGAGACTGGACATTTTTTAATAGAAGAAAATCTCTGGCACTAGTGCATTTGAAAGACATTTCTTTGTGAACTACCCCTTTAAGATAAGACATAAAAATCAAATATCCTGAGCCAATGTGCAAAATTTTGCCATATGCTTAAAACTACAAATTTTATCTTAGGAAGTAAATAAAACACGGCTCACCTTATTGTCTTCCTAATAGCGAAACACCTGTCTTGAGTACAACATTATGTTGGGTGGTGACTGCAATCTCTCCAAGCTCTAGAACAGATAGCGGAAGGTTACATGAAGGCAGAATAGGTAGTTCTTATAATATTAAGTGGAAAATTGCCCACTAGTGCCATATGGATGATTTACACAATGACTGGACACAGCAGTGACTGATCAATGTATGTCTGCAATATTCCACTAGATAGAAGTAAGATACCATACTTACTAAATATTACCATTACATGTATCAGTCAGTTGTCTATTCTAGGATGTAAGGGACATTTTGCAGTGCCCCCATATGCTGTATGGGCTGTGATAGCTTCTATCCTGAAACATCAAACATACCCATACGGCCCCTTTCACCCAACAAAGACAAAAAGGACATCCCTTTGGCCTCTTTTGGACTAGTAGCTGTCGGTAGATTAAAGCGACTCTGTACCCATGATCTGCCCCCCCCCCCCCCCAAACGCTTGTACCGTCAGATAGCTGCTTTTAATCTAAGATCTGTCCTGGGGTCCGTTCGGCAGGTGATGCAGTTATTATCCTAAAAAAACAACTTTTAAACTTGCAGCCCTGTATCAAATTGGCGTGGCCTAGAGTGTCTATGCCCTAGTCCTGCCCACCGCCCCTCCTCCGCACCCTCCTAATCATTAGGAATGCCTTGGGCAGGATTTCTCCTAATCATCACCTGTGTGAACACTGCACATGTGCTGGATTGTTAAAGGGAACCTGTCACCCCCCGTGCAGGGGTGACAGGCTCCTGACCCCCCGTTAGAGCCCCCTATACTTACCTAATCCCGCCGGGTCCCGCTTCTGGAGGTGGTCGGGTGATGAAGATCTCAGAGATGAGTCCAACGCTCATAGAGAATGACGGAGCGCTGGACTCTCCTGTCATTCTCTATGGGTGTTGGACTCATCTCTCAGCGCGCGCGCCGGGCTGCAGCGGCTGAGATCTTCATCACCCGACCACCTCCAGAAGCGGGACCCGGCGGGATTAGGTAAGTATAGGGGGCTCTAACGGGGGGTCGGGAGCCTGTCACCCCGGCACGGGGGGTGACAGGTTCCCTTTAAGGCACACGTGCTGGGAGTTCAAACAAGTGAAGAATAGTAAAAATCCTGCCCAGGGGTGTTTTTAATGATGAAGAGGGCGGGGAGGAGAGATGGAGAGGCGGTGTAAGCCTAGGGCACACACACTCTAGGCCACGCCAATTTGACACAGGGCTGCAAGCTTAAAAGTTGTTTTTTAGGACAATAACTGCATCACCTGCCGAACGGACCCCAGGACAGATCTTGGATTAAAAGCAGCTATCTGAAGGTACAAGTGGTTTAGGGAGGCAGAATGTGGGTACAGAGTCACTTTAAGTAAAAGCTATTTCATACCTATTACATATAAAGCCATGCTGCAATAAAAAGATAAATCACATAGTATACTTTACTAACACTGGATCATATGGAAAACATATGTTTAACATCAAATGTATACATCGGGACATCATGTACACTGCAAATGCAAAGTAAAAGAACACTAATTGGGCAATCATTTCTGTTGCCTGTAGATCAGGGGTGGGGAACCTCCGGCCCGTGGGCCGCATCCGGCCCCTGACACCTCCGGATGCGGCCCCCGTCTCCCCTGTGACGTGCGGCGCTCTGAAGGGGAAGGAGCCGGAATCCACCGCATCCTCCTGTGTCTGTGACAGCTGACAGGGGGATGCTGTGAGTGCCGTTCCCTTCCCCACTAGAGCACCGCATGTCTTTCTTCTCCTGCGGGCTGGGCCCGATGCCGCCTGCAGGAGAAGACGGGCACAGAATAGAGGGGAGAGAAGAGGACCTGGGCAGCGTGGGAGCGGAGGAAAGGTGAGTGGGATGTTTATTTTTTATTTGGGGCAGACACTGGGGTTAACTATGCTACCAGGGACATGACTGGGGAAGGGGGTTAACTAGGCTACCAGGGACATGACTGGAGTTGTTAACTAGGCCACCAGGGACATGACTGGAGTTGTTAACTAGGCCACCAGGGACATGACTGGGGGGGAGGGGGCTAACTAGGCCACCAGGGACATGACTGGGGGGTTAACTAGGCTACCAGGGACATGACTGGAGTTCTTAACTAGGCCACCAGGGACATGACTGGAGGGGGCTAACTAGGCCACCAGGGACATGACTGGGGGGTTAACTAGGCTACCAGGGACATGACTGGAGTAGTTAACTAGGCCACGAGGGGCATGACTGGAGGGGGCTAACTAGGCCACCAGGGAAATGACTGGGGGGTTAACTAGGCTACCAGGGGCATGACTGGGGAGGGGGGGCTAACTAGGCCACCAGGGGCATCACTGGGGGGGGTTAACTAGGCCACCAGGGACATGACTGGGGGGTTAACTAGGCCACCAGGGACATGACTGGGGGGGTTAACTAGACTACAAGGGGCATCACTGGGGGTTAACTAGACTACAAGGGGCATCACTGGGGGTTAAAGGGGTAGTCCACTCAAAAAAATTTTCTTTCAAATCAACTGCTGCCATGAAGTGACAGAGATTTGTAATTTACTTCTATTAAAAAATCTCAAGCCTTCCAGTACTTATTAGCTGCTGTATGCCCAACAGGAAGTTGTATTATTTCCAGTCTGGAGAGCAGGAGGGGTTTTCTATGGGGATTTGCTCCTGCTTTGGACAGTTCCTGACATGGACAGAGGAGGCAACAGAGAGCACTGGGTCAGACAGGAAAGAAAACACCACTTCCTGCTGGACATACAGCAGCTAATAAGTACTGGAAGACTTAAGATTTTTTAATAGAAGTGAATTACAAATCTCTGGCACTTTATGGCACCAGTTGATTTGAAAGAAATTTTTTTTGGGTGGACTACCCCTTTAACTATACTACAAGGGGCATCACTGGGGGTTAACTAGACTACCAGGGACATCAGTCAGGGGTTAACTACAGCTACCAGGGGCATCACTTGCTCCGTGTGCTGCAAACCCACGCTACTAACTGCCGCGCACAGTATGCGGCCCTCGAATGATTTTATTAATGCTCGACTGGCCCTCGACACAGAAAAGGTTTCCCACCCCTGCTGTAGATTGTAAGCTTTTATAGGCAGAGCACTCCATAACCCATGGCATCACAGAGGATAAATGGCCTAGCATCACGATGATCTCCAGTCCTGTATATTCCTATGAATTGTAGCCAGTTTACAGAGTGGACAAATCTGTTTTGCCCATAACCTAAAGGGGAACAAAACAAAGAAGGTATACTTACCTGTCCCTGTCCTCCTGCAGTGCGGCGTCACAGCTCACTGATAGTCGCTGCTCTCCTGTTTCTTCTGTTTCCTGAATCTTCAGGTCCAGGCAGGAAATACCAGCTCAGCCAGTAAGAGACTGCAGTGGGACGTGACCTGCAGGAGACTCGTGGGGGTCCGTGAGCTGTGACATTGCACTGCAGGGGTGCGGGGACAGGTAACCATAGCTTATTTATTATGTTCCACCATACCCTGCCTGCCTTGGATTTTCACATTTCTCCAGAGTTCTCCTTTAAGAAAAATGTAATGGTCCAAATGATCCACTGATATGACATACATACAGAGTAATGATCCACTGATATGACACGTACATAGTAATCATCCACCGCTATGACAACATACACAGTAGAGATCCACCACTATAACATGCATGCATATTAATGATCCACTGCTATGACATATGTACATAGTAATGATCCACCGCTATGACACACATACATAGTAATGATCCACCGCTATGACATATGTACATAGTAATGATTCACTGCAATGACATTTATACATAGTAATCATCCACCGCTATGACATATGTACACAGTAATGATCCACCACAATGACGTATGTATATAGTAATGATCCACCGCTATAAAATATGTACACAGGAATGATCCACCACAATGATGTATATAGTAATGATCCACCGCTATGACATATGTACATAGTAATGATCCACTGCAATGACATATGTACACAGTAATGATCCACCGCTATGACATATGTACATAGTAATGATCCACTGCAATCAATGACATATGTATATAGTAATAATTCACCGCTATGACATATGTACATAGTAATGATCCACTGCAATGACATATGTACACAGTAATGATCCACCGCTATGACATATGTACATAGTAATGATCCACCGCTATGACATATGTACACAGTAATGATCCACCGCTATAACATATGTACATAGTAATGATCCACTGCAATGAAGTATGTATATAGTAATAATCCACCGCTATGACATATGTACACAGTAATGATCCACCGCTATAACATATGTACATAGTAATGATCCACTGCAATGAAGTATGTATATAGTAATAATCCACCGCTATGACATATGTATATAGTAATGATCCACCGCTATGACTTATGTACATAGTAATGATCCACGGCTATGACTTATGTACATAGTAATGATCCACCGCAATGACTTATGTACATAGAAATGATCCACCGCAATGACATATGTACATAGTAATGATCCACCGCTATAACATATGTACACAGTAATGATCCACCGCTATAACATATGTACATAGTAATGATCCACTGCAATGAAGTATGTATATAGTAATAATCCACCGCTATGACATATGTACATAGTAATGATCCACCGCTATGACATATGTACATAGTAATGATCCACCGCTATGACATATGTATATAGTAATGATCCACCGCAATGACGTATGTATATAGTAATGATCCACCGCTATAAAATATGTATACAGTAATGATCCACCACAATGACGTATGTATATAGTAATGATCCACCGCTATAACATATGTACACAGTAATTATCCACCGCTATGACTTATGTACATAGTAATGATCCACCGCTATAACATATGTACATAGTAATGATCCACCGCTATGACATATGTACATAGTAATGATCCACCACAATGACGTATGTATATAGTAATGATCCACCGCTATAACATATGTACACAGTAATTATCCACCGCTATGACTTATGTATATAGTAATGATCCACCGCTATAACATATGTACACAGTAATTATCCACCGCTATGACTTATGTACATAGTAATGATCCACCGCTATGACTTATGTACATAGTAATGATCCACCGCTATGACTTATGTACATAGTAATGATCCACCGCTATGACTTATGTACATAGTAATGATCCACCGCTATAACATATGTACATAGTAATAATTCACCGCTATCACACACATACATAGTAATCATCCACATCAACCGCTACAACATACGTCTAGTAAATGGTAATCTGGTGGGGGCCTGAGCACGTGGATAATATAAATGTCTTATACTTTTACATTCTTATGTGCAAAAGCAGAGGCTCTAAGCAGCTCCTTATACTTATAGTGAGGTGTCCACCCCTGGAATAGTATGCATCTTATATAACATCTACATCATCGCTCCCCAATGTGTGGCCCTCCAGCTGATACACAACTACAACTCCCAGGATGCTCTGACAGACTTTCATGGCATGCTGGGAGTTGTAGTTATGCAACTGCAGGTTAGGGATCACTGTTCTAAATGCACACTGTATATATGTAATATATTATATACTATACATGTATAGAGACAGATCAGACAGAGTATATAGACGAGCCATCTCTGGTCTGCACATCAGGGATAGGTTATAGTATAGGGTGAGAAGTCAGGGATGGGGGGGGGGTCTGACCTTTATGGGCAAACCAGCTCCTCAGCTCCCAAAACAAGAGCCACTCCCGGCTGCAGTCGGGAAAACCAGTCCTCTCCAGTCGGAGTGTTTTTGCTTGTGCACTGAGGGCGGAAGTGCGTACAATACTGGCAAGCCCTTGCGCGTAGGGATCTAGGCGCCATCTTTGTTACGGGCAAACGGTATTTCAGTAAACCGTCACCGAGACTTCTTTGCGGCCTCCATAAGTAATAAGAGACTCGGGGTGACGCACAGGTTACACTTGTCTCGTGTTTTGAGAAGTTCTCCGCTTTCTAGTTAGAAGGGGGGTGGCTTGTGTTGGTTTCCACAGTCAACATGGCCGCCATGACAGGCGCAGACAGGAAGTGCGTCAGCGAGGGGGCGGAAGTGGTGGCCGTAGCTGGGTGGTTCCAGTTTTTTTTGGCCTGAGGGAAGTTTATCGGGTTTGATGGTGAGTATAAAACATTCCCTATAACTCAGTGTGACGTAGAGGGGTAGAAGCGGCGGGGACGGGGCCTGTAGTCCGGCCATGAGCTCCGTGTACACGGCTATAACCGGCTGTGGTGCTGCCCGGCTACTGCGCACTGTCTATGGATGTGCCTTGTTATAGCTACAGCACTAGGTTCATGGTTATGTGGGTGGTAGGTGACACTTATACCTATATAGTAGGGGTAGGCAACCCTGGCTCTCCAGCTGTTGCAAAACTACAACTCCCATCATGCTTGGACAGCCAAAGCTTTAGCTCTTACACTCCAGGCATGATGGGAGTTGTAGTTTTGCAACAGCTGGAGAGCCAGGGTTCCCTACCCCTACTATATAGCATCATCTCCAGTTATTATACAGATCAGATGGTGTATGAGGGGTGATCTCTGCTGCCAGTGATAGGACCAGTCATTTACCCTGTTCCTGTAGCCACAGCTGTATACACCCCAGGCAATGCTCTGTGAGCTCACCCCTATTATAGAGACTCTTACAGACACACGTCCCTAGTGTGGCCAGAGCTCCATTTATTTGGGGGTCAGTGTTACCCTGTTGCCAGGGTTTTGGTGGTGGTCCCAGCAGTTGGACTCCTACTGCTCAGCCTGGGGCTGGGAGATATGACAAAAAAATAAAATCTCGATTTTAAAATTTTTTGGGACGATTCTTGATTTAAATCTTTTTTCTAAATTCAATAAAAACTTTTATCGCAGCACTAGATACTGTTTTAATGACGTTTGAGACAACAACTGTATTACTTCCCAGTGTAACAGTGCTCCCCCTGTGACTAGGGGGGACTGGGGGTGACAGAGGGGGGCGACTGAGGGGGACTGGGGCAGGAGTGCACATAGCCCTCCTCCTCTCACCCCAGCACACAGGTTCTCCTCCTGGCCACACATGCAGGTCCCCGGTCTCTAGAGGAGGCAGCAAGGACTGCAGGATAGGGTGATTACACTGTACAGCTCCAGGACCTGCAGCGATGTCCCTGCTGTCTCCTCCAGGGAGCGGGACGCTGTGTGTAAGGGGCGGGGGCAGGTCAGCAGCTCCTGGAGGCCGACCACGCCACATCTCTCGGGATTGCCCTCCCGCCTGCTGCATCTCTCGGGACTGCCCGGCCGCACACCGCCCCTCTCCAGACTGTTCTGCCGGCTGTCCGACACTGTACCACTCCGCCCACTGGACTCCGAAACACACAATGATCATGGATTTTTGTAAATAAATTACAAGTTATACTGAATTTTTTTCTCATTAAAGATTCCAGCCTCTACAGAGCAGAGAGCCCCTCTAAGAGCAACAACCACTGTGGCCGTCCATTGTTGGTCATACATCTGACATGTCAGTGGCAGGTTTGGGCAACTAGTGTAAAGTGTCCGGGCACCTAAACGTTGTGTTCTTATTGATTGAATAAGGGCTGGATGTCTGTGATATACCATGGCACACCACAGAAAAGTATCGGGTGAATTCACACTACGGAATCCGTGCGGATAAGTTCCAGCAGATTCTGTCGCTTGTTCGCGGCAGTGCACCTCCCCGCCCGTGCCATAAACACCCTTCTATGGCCGGGCGGATTCTGTTTTCTGCCGAAAGAACTAACATGTAAATTCTTTTGGCGGAGAGCGGAATCTGCCCGGCCATAAAATGGTGTCTATGGAGCCGCAAGCAGGTACGAGCAACAGAATCCGCCGGAACTTATCCTCACGGATTCCATAGCGTGAACCCACCCTTACACATCAGCAAACCCATTCACTTTATTGAATTGTACATAGTCTGCTAGTTGCTAGGTTTGATCTATTTTCTAAACATTTACTTTTGGCTTACGTGAAGGTCTCCAGCTGCCCTGCACCTCTCTAGATTGAAATGCACCAGCAGCATGGATCCAGATGATGGAAATGACCATTGGATTTAGCCACTTTACTATGCAGTGAATTGCTCTGTTATATTACTGGCAGTATTAGAGATGAGCGAACCTCAAGCATTCAGCATTTGTTTACAGTGGCTGAAGAAGTTAGATGTCCTGGAAAACACGGCTACTCTCTATGACCATCGGTCACTCTCTGTTATGACACACAGCACTAGCAAAATGCTCAGATTTGACACCGGCAGAGTAATAGTAATCTGTTTTGTTTTTTTTCTATTACAGGAAGAGATGTCAGGGGAGAGTGTGGTGACCTCTGTGGTGCCTGCTGCTACAACCCGCACCACCTCTTTTAAGTGTGCCAGCACCAGTTCCAAATATGTGAAGCTTAATGTAGGGGGGGGCTTGTATTACACCACCATGCAGACCCTCACCAAGCAGGACACTATGCTCAAAGCAATGTTCAGTGGGAGAATGGAAGTGCTGACAGACAGTGAAGGTAAGAGTCATTTATCTTTGTAATCTATTTATCTGCTGCTATTCATGGTCTGAAGCTTCATTAGTACAGCATCCCAGGATGAAGCATATATGTGAAGTATACTGTGGTAGCCTACAGAGACAGACTGTGGTTAGTCTCAGACTTCTGCCGCCACTATTTGCCTACTCCCCCTGTGCCGGTGAACATATGAGCCGGCCGGCATGGGGGGGAGTAGGCGAGTAGTTGTCTTCTGCGCTCCTGTTATCTGTGAGCGGGGCTGCTGCACTTTGGGGGATCTGCGCCACAATTCTCATCTGGTCATCGTGGCACAGATGGTGTGAATGAGGCCTTAGATGGCCGATGTGCAGCCACATAGAGAGGTCAATGCTTGTTTACAGTGCCTTTACTCAATTGCACTGGGAAGCATGAACAATATTTATATTGTTTGTGCAGCTATTAAGTGCATTGTTATAGGTCACACATCTCCTGTTTAGACAGTGTGGTGTGCAATTTATAACACTGGTTTTACCAGCCGCACAAAAAAATCAGCTGATAAGGGAGTTTGCTTGTTTGTCAGCTGAGCGCTGGACGGCAGCCTCTCCCCCAGGTACTGTATATAAGAATATACAGTACACAGGGGGAACAGGACCTGGCTCTGTATAGGGGCAGCACATGATTAGAGCCGGGGATTAAGAACTGCAGGGCTTAGACAGCCCTTTAAGGCATGCTGTCGAGTGATGGCTGCTGCCTTATCTAGTTATTTTCGACAAAGCCATTTTGTTGCACTGGTACATGTACTAGATAGTTATCCTCCCCCCTTACTCTTAGTACAGATGTATAGGGGTAATGATAATGCAGCAGCAGCTGGAATTATCAAGCAAATATTTCCTAAAAACAAAGTCATAGAGGGACTTTGTGAAGCATTATTACTGTAGGAAGGTTCTTTGCTGCCCATAGTGACCAATCACAATTCCGATTCTTTCTACCAGGACTAAAGAATATTTGAAAGCTGAGCTGTGGTTGGTTTCTATGGGAAACAAATGATGTTCTGTAAAAGCCCTATTACACAGAGCGATTATCTGCCCATCAGGCGATTAGACATATTATCGCTCCGTGTAATAACGACAACGATCAGCTGAAGAAACTATCCTTCATCATGAAGAATCTCCCCCCCCCCCCCCCCCCCCCCCCCCCCCCCCCCCCCCCCCCCTTTTCATCTCTTTACAGTTTATATTATATAGAAAAACCAAAGACCTAGGGTGAGGGGAGCAGATATGTGGTTCTAGCACATAGTGCAGTCATGGAGTCACTGTAATCTGGTTTGCTCCTGGGTGTGACCATTGAATAGCCATTGTTCTGAGATTTCTCTTCCTCTGGCTCCTTCCTTTTTCCTATTGACTCCTAAATTTCTGCCGAGTGATTATGTGCAAGTCTTACTGTTTCCATGTAACTAGCCAGAAAAATCTGATCATAAAAGTGTCCAAAGCTTTTTAGGGTAGGAAAGTTATTCCATATCTGCATTCCTTTTCAACATGTAACCACTGATAGATCACACCATTTAATAATAATAACACAAATATATATATATTACACTGAGGTGCCTTTACATTTTTGTAAACTCAGTTTTTTTAAGTTCATTGTTAAAACCTGCACAAAATGTTGGGAACGTTTAGAGGTTTTCAGAGGGTTATTGTTAAAGGGGTATGCCGGCCAAAATCTTTTTCTTTTAAATCAACTGGTGTCAGAAAGTTATATAGATTTGTAATTTACTTTTTCTTTTTTTTTTTTTTTTTTTAAATCTCCAGTATTCCAGTACTTATCATCTGCTTTATGTTCGACAGGAAGTGGTGTACTTTTTTCAGTCTGACACAGAGCTCTCTGCTGCCGCCTCTGTCCGAGACAGGAACTGTCCAGAGCGGAGAGGTTTTCTATGGGAATTCTCTACTGCTCTGGACAGTTCCTGTCTCGGACAGAGATGTCAGCAGAGAGCACTGTGTCAGACTGGAAAGAATACACCACTTCCTGGAGGACATACAGCAGCTCATAAGTACTGTAAGACCGGAGATTTTTAAATAAAAGTAAATTACAACACTATATTAGCACTCTGGAATTAAGTGCGCTTTATAAATAAATAATAATAATAATATAAGTTTCTGAAAACAGTTGATTTAAAAGAAAAATAGGATAATGACTATGAGGGTCTAACACAGTCACTCCAACATACACGGTGAATAGAGCAGGAAGCAGAATGCTCTGTACATTGTGTAGTGGTCGTGCCCATCATAAAAATAAAAAGTCCTAGAAGACGCAATAAATCTAATTTATTGATTTACATTGTTTCAACTAGAAGAACCTCCCATTAAGTCAGCGTTGTGTTCTGTTCAGGTTGGATTCTTATAGACCGGTGCGGGAAGCATTTTGGGACCATACTGAATTACCTGAGAGATGGAGCTGTTCCACTTCCAGAAACACGGAGAGAAATCGAAGAACTCTTGGCAGAAGCAAAGTATTATTTGGTGCAGGGGCTGGCAGACGAGTGTCAGGCATCTCTTCAGGTAGGATATCCGTAATAAAGTCATGTGGTGTGTAACTTGGACAGATGCAGTATCTAGAGTATTTTACAGATATGTGACATGTTTAATAATGGTGTATAATGTGTATTGTATACAGAGGTTAGTTTTTGTTTTGCTTTTTTTTTTTTTTTTTTTTTTTAAGAATTTTGCAACTAAGCTGCTGTTTGACTCCCAGTGAGTATAACTTGGAAAAGAGTAAGGGGATATTGGGGCTAACTGCAGACTTATCTGTCAATTTATGGGTGAAGATTAATTTAGGGGTCTTGTTTCATATTTTTGCCCGGCTGTTTGAGCCTTAGGCTCCGTGCACACAAAGCAAAAGTGTTGGAATTCCGCCAGCTTCCCTGTCATAATGACAGTCTATGGGAGGCTCGCGCGCCTCCTCTTTCAGCGTCTCTCCACGCTAAAGAATGAACATGTTCATTCTTCACTGTGGAGAGAGGAGGCGCGCGAGCCTCCCATAGACTGTCATTATGACAGGGAAGCTGGCGGAATTCTGCCACTTTTGCTTTGTGTGCACGGAGCCTAAGGCAGGGAGGCTGGCGGTATTCCGCGGGGCCTTAAATGGGTACTCCGGGCCAGCTTTATAATCCGTATCTGGCCAGGGAGGGGGTGGAAATAGAAGGCTCGGGTGACTTACCTCCCCAATTCCAGCGCCGGCTCACGGATCGCGCCGCCCCATACACCCATCCCCCGGACGCTTCCTGGACTGAGCTGCGGCTTGAGACGTGACGTCTCAAGGCAGCTCAGTCATTTAGCGGTCATAGCGAAGTCCCGTCTCAGCCGCTGAATGACTGAGCTGCCTTGAGACGTCACATCTCAAGCCACAGCTCAGTCCAGTAAGCGGCCGCGGGACAGCTGTAGGGGGCGGCGCGATCAGGGAGCCGGCGCTGGAACCAGGGAGGTAAGTCACCGGTGCCTTCTATTTCCACCCCCTCCCCAGCCAGATATGGATTATATAGCTGGCCCGGAGTACCCCTTTAAGGTCTCCATACACCTGTAGACTTATATCTGCCCAATCCGTTGCTTGTGGCGGATTCAGCCACCAATGTAAGATGTATGGCGCCATCCAGAACAACCACCAACAGATTATGTCGGTGGTGATAGGGATTGGCTGTGATGGAAAATCATGGTCAACCCCTTTGTTCAGAGAGACATAAGCTGCAGCATGAGCAACAGTCGGCTGTGCCAAACGTTTCTATGTGTGAGGAGGGACGGGCAGTAGGAGAGAACTGACGGTTGTCGATTCTTAAAGGTGTATAGGGACCTTTATTGTATTAGGCTGCAAACACACAGGACGGAGCCGCAGCGGATTTGCAGTAAAATCTGCTGCAGATCTCTGACCTGTAGTTTGTATGGAAGACATACTCGCAGCGGGACAGACATCCCGCTGAGAGTATGTAAGGAGACCCTCGCCCCGCTGAGCAGGTAATGTATACGCTCCGGCCGACGGGGGGTTAACGGGGCGGTCTCCTTACATACTTGCAGCAGGATGGACATGTCTTCCCATAGACATTACAGGCCAGGCATCCACAGCGGATTCGCAGCAAGAAATCCCGTGTTTGCAGCAACAAGAGAAATGTCCGTTTGATATCACTAATAAATTTCCATAATGTTTTCATTCTACAGAATAAAAATGTATATGAACCTTTCTGCAAAGTCCCTGTGATCACATCGTCAAAAGAGGAGCAGAAGTTAATAGCTACCTCAAATAAGGTCAGAAAGACACGTGGGGCTCTGAATTGTTGTATTACTGACATGGGGGGCATAGAGGATCAGTTGAAGTTCACATATAACACTACTGTCTTTATTACCTATCATTGCAACAATGTGTAATAGTTTTCCAAAATATGATCCTTTGCGTACTGTGCTTAACTTTTAATGCAGTTCTTTTTAAATTCAGCCTTAAGGGCCGTATGACACGGCCTGATATTTCAGAGCAAGCTTGCCCTTTGTTCCCCCGCTCGCTGTTGGGTAGTCTGCCTGGATGATCTACAAATGGCCCATAGGGGAGAGATCGTTGGTCTGCTGCCGCCACTCCTGTTGCTCGGAGCCACAGCCAGCAGACTGTCGCTATTGTTAATAGGATTTGAGGTTATACTTTAAATCAACAATTAGCCAACATCGGGCATGTCAGCTCATTTAAAACATTACCTATTACACAAAACGTTTATCGGCCGGAACAGCCAGTAATCTGCCAAGTACGGCCAATAATGGCTTTGTGTAAAAGTACCCTAACAGTTGGAGAGGTGGGCTGAGCCGCAGCAGCATGCTTCCTCCCCACCCTGGTTTTACCAATTGATGTACATGTTGTGGAGGAGGTGTGCGCTGCAGCTTGGCGCTGCCTGTCCTATTGCCGCAATAAATTATAAAGGAGCTGCATTATAAGTCTACAAACAACAATTACAGTAACCAAAGGTATAGTCTTTTGTTCTCTTATTATACCGTAACTGCTTGGGTCTGCAGCTCCGTATCTCATACGGAGCTAACAGATTCCCTTAAAGGGCCAGTTCACATGGAGTAAAACTGGTAGAATTCCACATCAGAACTCTCCGCCATGATATCCCGCCAGACTCGGTGTCATACAGGCTGTCTATGGGAGAGCTCGCGCCCCTCATCTCTCCACACCTCTACACTCAAAGAATTCACGTTTGGCAGGATTCTGCAGCGGAGAGTTCCGTCATGGAATTCTTCCAGTTTTTTTCCATGTGAACTGGCCCTAATTGCTAACTTCAGAATGAAGGTTGTTGGTAGCATCACTGAGATATGATTTTTCTTACAGCCTGCAGTCAAGTTACTATATAACAGAAGCAATAACAAGTATTCCTATACCAGGTAGGGTTCCTCCATGTATTGTGCACAGTTTCACCCAGAGCGGGTTCTCAATGGGGGAGATTTATGAAAGGGTGTAAATATACACCTGGTGTAAACTGAACCAATCACAGCTCCTCTTCTATTTTGCCAGAGCTGAAAGCTGAGCTGTGATTGGTTGCTGTGGGCATTTTACACCAGGTGTATATTTACACCCTTTCATAAATCTCCCCCAATGTGTTTATAATGTATAAAGCTGGTTTATGTCACCACCATGTCTAGTTACATTGTCCAGGTCTTTAGTTGTATGTCTAGTTACAGTAGACTTATACATTCATAGAAATGGAAAATATCACAAAATAGAAACAAGGCTTACATTAAAAAGTGACTTTTTTATTTGTTAATTGTAATGTATAAATGCTCATCTTAACCAGAAAAGTTTCAGAGTAATTGTACTTGCCCAAACCCTGAAAAAGTAACTACAGTAAAATGTCAATACTCCCAACATCCTCCGGACCCCCAGAGTTATAGACTACTCATAATTCAGAATTTTCACACAAGCGTTTTATATGTACTTATACACAAACTTCCTATACAAATACTGGGTGCTTATTTGGTTATGGTGGCAGGCACTGCTGTTCTTAAAACCAATAGAGATCAGCACTACAGTGGATAAAGGTACCATAGGTTGATATGCTGACACCTTGTTCCTAAAGCCTGTAGTATTAGTAGTGTAAGTATTGGGCCTACACTTGGCATATATATCTTTATGAAGTATCTAACAGTGTTTCTCAACTCCAGTCCTTACTGAGTTTGCTCATCGCTACCATTATGTCATATGATCGCGTCTTTTATGATCACGTCTGTGAACAGGTCATGTGTTTTTAACAACATTTGAACCCATTCGGCTACTCTCACATGGTATTTATTTAAGTCAATCAAAAATAAACTAAAAAGATCTGCATATTTTCCGTGTCGTGGACTAGTGTTAAAGTGACCTTGAAGTAGGTTTACCCAAAGAAAGTTGTTATGACGTGATAAATCCCTGATCACTGGGGACCTGACCACTGGGATGTTCACTGATCCCCAGAACAGGTAGGCTCCAGTCCCAATGGACTGTCAATGGAGAGGCTGTTATATTTGAGCACACTCCTTTATGCACATCACTGGGGAGTAAGGGCCAACTCCTCTTACCCTGCAGCTTGCGTGTGGTAGGATTGGTAATTATACTTGTTTCCTTTTTTATTTGCAGTAACTCTGATGACAACATGCTCAAGAATATCGAGCTGTTTGACAAGTTGTCATTGCGGTTTAATGGAAGGGTGTTGTTCATTAAAGATGTGATCGGTGATGAAATCTGCTGTTGGTCATTCTATGGACAAGGTCGAAAAATTGCGGAGGTGTGCTGTACATCCATTGTGTATGCTACAGAGAAGAAACAAACTAAGGTAGGTTTATTTGTTAACCTGCAGCAAAGCAGTTAAAGGTGTGGTCCAGGATTAGAAAAAAAACACACCTGTCCCCTGGCTATGTGTACCTTCGCTGGAGTAACAGGCGCAGCTGATGACTGTGACATCCTTTCCTGACTAGAGTTGAGCGAGCATGCTCGTCCGAGCTTGGTACTCATTCGGGTACTCGATGGTGCTCGTTACTCGGACGAGCATCTCGCGATACTCAAGGCAATGGCATCTTTCTTTTCCTGAATGTTTGGCAGCTTTTTTCAGCCAATCATCATGCAGGAGAGTCTTTAGGAGCTCGTAGCATCACGTAAGAACCCTACATGTCGATAGCAGTGATTGGCTGGCCAGATCAGATGACCTGGGCATTTAAGAATGAGGTCACGCGGTGCTCACGTCAGATGCAGGCTGGAAGAGATTAGTGAGAGTGTTAGGCAGGGAATTAGTGTGCAGTTAGGCAGGAATCATCCACAAATAACCCAACAGTCCTTCTAAGGGCTTAAAATTATTAAAACTTTTTTTTTTTTTTTGCTACTCTTGGCTGCTGGCTTGGACTTTTAGTGCAGCTGTCAGTAGTCAATTTGTCCTGTTGCTTACGTTCCCTTTGCTGTCTGGGATCTGTAGTTCAGCTATACCTATCCTCATTGTGCTGCGTCCTGTGCATGTGGGGCCTTTAAAAAAAAAAAAAAAAAAAAAAAAGCACCAGTTACACACATACTCTATACGCCCATTTTGGTCTGGGTTAGCAAAATTGTATTGAGGGCCACCACCAGGCTGTTGCCCATAATTTGGTGTAATGTTGCGATTAGCCAGCCCCAGAGGCATCCATACATGCTGCCCCTGCTGTTTCCTGTCCATTTATGTGGTGTTTCCATCATTTTCTGAAGTTTCCAGGTTTTCAGGTAACCTTCATTGGGCCGAGCTTTGGTCCCCTGCAAAAATGCTCGAGTTTCCTATTGACTTCAGTGGGGTTTCTTACTCGAAACGAGCACCCGAGCATCGGAAAAAATTTGTCTCGAGTATCGAGCACCCGAGCATTTTATTACTCGCTCATCTCTATTCTTGACTTAGCCAGCCATGTTTTTTCTAATCATTGAGGACCACTTTAAGTTCAGTGTGGCCTATTGAGTTTTTTTTTACTGTACCTATTACCAAGTGAACAATAGTAATACAACTACCGTTTGATGTATAGTTACAGTGTTTCCTTAAAGGGAACCTGACGTTACTTTCATACTGCTCGAACCACTAGTAATCAGGGTGATCACTAGCGTCTTCTTCTTGACCTGCCAGCCTCCCAGACAGGGAGAGACCTATCAGTCAAGGTTCGTGGGGTGGGAAGAAGCCCTGGAGGACCACCCTGATTACTTGCGGTTCAGGCAGCATGAAAGGAATGACTGGATCCCTTCAAAGGAGTTTTCCACAACGTTGGGTTACTCCATTTAAAGTGCTGCTAATTTGTAAAATAATTGGGTTTCAACAGCAGCAGTGTGAGGGCACGGCGTATATACTGACTCCCGTGCTGCAGACTAACCATGATACTTGGTCTTTTAGGTTGAGTTTCCAGAGGCAAGAATTTATGAAGAGACTCTCAACATTTTACTGTATGAGGCACAGGATGGACGGGGACCAGACAATGCTCTACTTGAGGCCACAGGAGGGGCAGCTGGTCGCTCTCATCACCTTGATGATGATGATGAGCGGGATCGCATCGAAAGAGTAAGACGGATTCACATCAAGTGACCAGATGACAGGGCTCATCTTCACCAGTAGGACTTGTCCACCTTGACTACGTTTTCTCCGTCCACAAAACAGTCTGCTCTGGTTCATCCCAGTCTACATGGGGGGGAAAAGTTAAGTTGGTTGTAAATGACAACTACCTGTGAGTTTTGGGTCCAGCCTCATCTGTTACACTTTGTGACTTATTTATATCACTTTGAAGGGACAGGGACCTAACTTGAATGTGTATCCTTTTTTTTTAATATAGTATATACGGACTTCCCCAGCCCCAAAGCAACTGCTGGTTGTAGTAATGTAATCTTGCCAGCAAAGTGCTGACATAGGATGTTTCAGGTGTGGCAAATGAAGGTGAATTTGTCTCCAGATGGACTAAATATATTGCCTTAATGCATTGCTTGATAGTCTGTGGTACCCAGTGACATATACTGTATGTAGACCAAGAAAAATCTTGTATACTTCCGCTCAGTGCAATTAATTTCATTAGATGATTTTGGAGGTAACTCGTCTTCATTGGTTTGCATTCAGCGGCTGATGCTGTACACCTGGTGAGCCCTGTTTAGTAGGTATGATGGATGTCAGTCGTAGCTTTACTTCAATTATAAACGTTAACAGCTCTACCGGATCCAAAAAGGAGGATGATTCTTACCACCCTGCAAGCAATGCTCCTTCAAGTGTTTTTATGTCCAGATTAATATTCTATATATTTTTCTTTGTTTTACGTAGCATTAGACTCCTATATGTATAAAATAATTTATATTGTCCCTAATCCCCAATAAACACAAATATGGACGCTTTTGAATTTTTGCTTCTTGTATTCATATATGAATGTAGCTCTGTTACCCCTCCATATGGCTTCTAAGCCGGCTATGTACAGTTCACCTAAAATTCTGGTAAGATGTGATTGTGTTGAACAGCACAGCTGTATATTTTTATGTATAGATGTATCCAGGGCTACACTATGTGGAGGCCCACTCCACAGCTCTGGATGGTAGCCAAGGTTAACATGATCCCTGTCATTTAGAACATTGCATTAAATGCATCATTGTGATCAAGTTAAAGGGGTTATACAAAAATACGCCCACTGTCTTCCAGAGACAGCAGCGGTCATGTCTCTGGTTCAGGTGTAGTTTCCAATAAGCGCTGCGGAATCTGTTGGCGCTATACAAATAAATATTATTATTATTATTATTATTATTAAGCTTCATTCACTTCAATGGAACTGTGTTACAAAACTTGCACCCAAACGGGAGACAAGAGCGGTGCTGTCTCTGGAAGAAAGTGGCCATGTTTTTGTAGTGCTGAATTACTCCTTATCAACTGGATACATCTGTATGACTAGACCACTGGTCCAACTTTTAAAGTATGCTGCCAGCATGAGACTTGAAGTTCCACATCTGTTGGAAAGAATAAAGGTTGGAAACAATTGGATTACACGGACATTAACAGTTTCTGTAAATTTTTTTTGTTTTAAATTGACAAATGTTAAAAAACATTACAACAGATGCCATTTTATCAGAGCAACACCATGAGTTAACTTGGTAAACCTGTAAAAGTCCTGTCATTGTATATATATATCGGCCTTCCCTACCTCTGCCTCTCCTGCAGTTGTGGTCAGTGCATAATGTGAAGTGTTGATTTGCAGCAACTGGAGAGCTACAGGTTGGGGGACACTGATATAAATGGTTTCCAGATAAAGACTTGTAGGCAAATAATAGTATATCGTAATTCAAAAGTTATTTTAGGTGCATGCCAATATACTAATGTGGAAATAACACCAAGAATGTTCAGGAGGTCACAAGGTCATCGATAACTTTGACAGTACATATGTAGTTGTATGATGAACATGTTTTATTACCTTGCTGTTTTAAATCATTTCTTTTTTTTCTTCTAATGACATGTAATAAGGCCAACATTATGTTCATATTGTTAGGTACTTTCAGGGATCCCTAGTACCGATCTACCATTGAATAGCACAAGTGTCTGTCAATTGTCATTCTGAAATAGCAACGTGGTTTGGGAATAAAAACATCTAAGCTGTGGGACGCATCTTGATAAGCTCTTAGAACACTTTTCTTTTTCTTGAACCAAAGTAATAGGAAACTACACGGCTCAATGGAACAGCAAAGTGGATTGGAGTCTCACATAGATAAATGCTTGCTGCACAGTCCCAGTACTGTATTAGATGTCATCCTCAGGTTATGCCGAACTTCATTTGGATTTTAATCTTGGCGATGTCTGAAATGCAATAATGTCAGTATTTATTTAGTATGCAAGACTAGTTGGATGCAGCCTTTGGGTTTCCTGGAAGACATGGATACAGCCATAGGCTATATCCATATTTTCCCACACTCCCTAGGGCTACATCCAACTTCATCCACCAGTATTCAAATGCCAAACAATCAAACTCAAGCATGCCTATGGCTCAATCTGTGTATCCCAGGACCCCCCCCCCAGGACCCCCTGTATTTAATTTTGTCAGCCACCAGTATTTAAATGCCAAAAAAGCTTAAGTCACGCTCATCTCTATGTGCAGCGTACTCCCTGCGTACAGGTTTATGAGGAAAAAAGATCCAATGTTTTCTGCAGGGCTGGATCATGATGTTTTTCTTGGTGGGCTTTGCAATCGCCCTTGGCCAAGTGTAGATCTGAGCACCGCAATCCTTATACAGGTGAGCTGGCTGTTACATTTCTTTGTTACTTGTACAGGTATGTGTGCAGAGAAAATCCTGATTCAATGAACTTGCATCCAACAATGATAGATTTGAAAGGCTGCACGACTCATCATGCCGCCTTCAGGCTTAGTAATGAATGTCGATCACGGAGATCAGCACTCATCACGAGCACTGCTTGGTCTGTCCTAAAAGGGCTTTGTTAGGAATAACAAATGGCTTATATCACAGTCTTGGTCTTTTTCACAATATAAAATATGGATATATTTGGGGTATAAAGCTTGATGATGAGGAGTGACTCCCCCCGTGTGTATCTTACCACAGTGAGGTGTCCATTCTTGGCCTTGTACACCTGGTACTCTGTTGCCGTCGTGAAATCAATGAGTCCGCTCTTGTTTTGAAAAATAAATTTGATGCTAGGAAGTAAAAAGTAATAGTGTATTATTCTCAGATACATAATAATCTAGACCAACACACAGGATGTGAAATGGGTCAGTGTAACAAACCGGCACCAACCTCACAATTACCTTATCCCATTTTATTTATATTAATGGACATTACATGTCGATATACAAATTGTTTGACACCTTTTCTGCTTGTCTACGCTGCTCCTAGCCCCATATTAAAACCTTTACAAATGATCCCAGTTTTACATGGCATCTCCCAGCATGCATTGCACCTCAATGCCAACTGCCAGAAACCCACCCCTGTCTTGCAGTATCTGCCCACCACTGGCTTGATCTACTTCTGCTTTGCACAATAAGCACAGTATCTATTCTACTCAGGAGAGGCGGTTGCTTCCCCGCCCCTGGCCAGGTGATCACTGTGTGATGTAACTGGTGGCTGGATTACAGCTTGCCTGGCAATAGAAGAGACAGAGATCATGTGACCACTGTCTCAGAAGGGAGGGGGAGGACATAGTGGACAGGAAGAAAGGATTTTCAGCAGCTTCAGGGTGTGAGTCAGGATGTGCTGCAGACAAACAGGCCATTTCATGTAATAGAAACTTATTACAAATAAGTACAGATTATGGGTAGGGAATAAACAGGGCTAATGGGGTACTTCGGGCCAGAGTAATTTTTATTGTACGGCCGGGTCCCGGATCGCGCCGCCCCTTTCTCCCATCCGGCTGCTGCTTCCTGGTCTGAGCTGCGGCTTGAGAAGTGACGTCTCAAGGCAGCGCAGCCATTTAGCTGTTGTAGCAAGATCCCGCCTCGGCCGCTAAATGGCTGAGATGCCTTGGGGAAGCTGCAGCCGGACAGGAGAAGGGGGCAGCGTGATCTGGGACCCGGCGCTGGAACCGAGGAGGTAAGTGACTGGCGGCTTCTATATCTGCCCCCTCCCCAGCCGTACAATAAAAATGACCCCAGCCCGGAGTACCTTTTTAACTCTTTCTTAACCAGAGTTTCCCTTTAAAGGCTTCTGAACTCACTGGAAGCCTCAGCCTTTGTTGGAAGCTGTGCAGCAGAGACCTTACTATAGAAATAGGTACAGATTTTATTCATTCTGCACATAGACCTTGTTTTTTAGGAGGAATAGGACTGGGCTAGTAAAGCTGGCTATACACTTTCAATAACTGTAAGCCTTAGCCTTTCATTTGTTTGGCCAACAGTTATTTCTTGTGATCTCTCCATACACATGAACATTTAGCCAAATGTATTGTATTGTCTGTGGGTCGGGGTAAGCCATAGCCAGACTGCTGGCATCAGCTTATCGTGACCCTTCTTTCCACCACATAAGGCATCTGGATACTATTACACCCAGCAGTTCCCACCTGAGGCAGGTATACAGATAGGTTTCCAATCTTCATATCTTACCATCCTTTGCATATGTTGACAGCATCTTGTTTAGAAGCCAGCATGCACAGCTTGGTGACCACCTCAAAGATATGGTCACACTGTAATATAGCATCACCCTGTAGTCAAGAAAATTAGGAATATGTCACACTTTCACATTGATTTACGATTATCAGCTGGATAAAAATCACACAAAAAGTAATGTAGCGAAACCTCAATTCAATTTTACCGCATAATTACATTTTTTCATAGAATTAATACTTGGCTACAGCTGAATTCAGACCCTACTGCATAGATTGTGGACATTATACTTTGTGCCTATAAGCACCCCAATACGCATAAAGAACTCTCTCTAGTCCGATCATTCAGCATTTGACTACTGATGGCTGCAAGTTGGATGCAACCCTAAAGAGTCCAGGAAAACAGGGAAAAGGTCATAGGCTGTATCCATGTTTTTCTGGAATCCCTGGGGATGCATCCAACAACTTCAGCCACCAGTATTCAAATGCCGAATGATCGGACTTGCTCATCACATGCTCATCTATATTGGTTTGCATTGACACAGATTACAGCGAATGTACCACTAGGTACATAGCTTTGTGCTTTTTTACATAAATAGACTTGCACGGGGATGCTGGTGCCAAGGTCCTTTTTCTGTATCACGCCTGGTTCCAGTGCATGGTGCGAGTTTATTCCCAAGAACCAACCAAGTATGAAGCACTAGAGGGGGGCCCGCTGACCCCCCAGTGTGATGCAGAGATCATCACACTGGGGCCCCCAGTGCTTCATGCCTGCGCAGGCCTATTCATGTAAAAAATCATAAAGATGTAGCTAGTGGTACATTCTCTTTAAAGGAGACCTGTCACCCCCGCGCCGGGGTGACAGGCTATCGACCCCCAGCTAGATCCCCTTATAGTTACCGCATGTCACCGAGTTCCACTGCTGGTCCCGGGACGGAGATATCCCGGTGAGAAGCAGGCGCGCGCGCTGTGGAGATGGGTCCGGCGTCCATAGAGAATGAATTTAGCCGTGCGCGCGCAGCAGAGATGAGTCCGGCTCCATTCATTCTCTATGGACGTCGGACCCATCTCCACAGCGCGCGCCGGCTTCTCGCCGGAATATATCCGTCCCAGGACCGGCTCCGGCAGCGGGACTCGGCGACATGCGGTAACTATAAGGGGATCTAGCTGGGGGTCGAGAGCCTGTCACCCCGGCGCGGGGGGTGACAGGTCCTCTTTAAAGGGAACCTGTCACCCCCCGTGCCGGGGTGACAGGCTCCCGACCCCCCGTTAGAGCCCCATATACTTACCTAATCCCGCCGGGTCCCGCTTCTGGAGGTGGTCGGGTGACGGAGATCTCAGCCGCTGCAGCCCGGCGCGCGCGCTGAGAGATGAGTCCAACACCCATAGAGAATGACAGGAGAGTCCAGCGCTCCGTCATTCTCTATGGGTGTTGGACTCATTTCTCAGCGCGCGCGCCGGGCTGCAGCGGCTGAGATCTTCATCACCCGACCACCTCCAGAAGCGGGACCCGGCGGGATTAGGTGAGTATATGGGGCTCTAACGGGGGGTCGGGAGCCTGTCACCCCGGCACGGGGGGTGACAGGTTCCCTTTAAGGGTGCGTTCACACCTACAGGATCTGCAGCAGATCCGCAGCAGATTTGATGGTGCAGATTTGATGCTGTGTTCAGTTATTTAAATGAAATCAGCTGCGGATCCGGTAAGTGTGAACGTACCCTAAGGGTCTATGTAAGATAATTTACATAACTTCAAGATAAATAAGGATATTCAGTTATTCCACATTCTAGATAATAGACGATTTCATGTGAAATTCAGGAGAGGTTTCCTACCTTCTGCTTATTGTCTTCTGGAGATACATGAATGACTAAGAAGCCATCACTCAAGTTACTGACAGATATTTCTAGAAAAATATATATTCTGGTTAATAATTATTGACTATTTTTACAATTTATTTTATTCACAATACTATATTAGTCTGACACAGTGCTCTCCTGACATCCGACAGGAACGGTCCATATGAGTAGCAAATCCCTATAGAAAACCTCTCCTGCTTTGGACAGTTCCTGTCTCGGACAGAGGTGGCAGCAGAGAGCACTGTAAGGCTGAAAAAAATACACCACTTCCTGCAGAACGTTCAGCAGCTGACAAGTACTGGAAGACTTGAGATTTTTAAATAGAAGTAAATTAAAAATCTATATAACTTTCTGAAACCAGGTGATTTGAAAGAAATTTTTTTGACTGGATAACCACTTTAAATGTGAGCGGAATACTCCTTTAAAATGACGGCCGTCAAAAAACATCCAGAAAACAACATATTGTGAAGATAGTCTTAATATGTCAGCTTTATTTAGCCATCTGAGCTCCCTCATTACTCTGCTTTCTAGGAATAGAGATCCAGTAGGATCCTATTACATTGCAATATTATAACTTATTCTCTCTTGTCTGCAGACAAGGATTCAAAAACTCTTCTTTCCTTTACCTTTCAGGTTTGTGTATTCAATCTTCTGCTTGATCTTGGCTTGCTCGGTAATATATAGCGTTGTCTGCGTCAGCACGAGATTCCGAGGCCGAGCCTTGTATCCATTTCTGTCATACTTTATTACTGGAATGCCATACTAAGATATGGGGGAAAAAAAGTTATCCGGGTCTATGCAATCTCACTAACTGACTAGATACTGTATGGAGGAGCAAAAGCACAGAGAACATTACTGCCAAAATAATTTAATATTAATACATAAAATATGCTAATAAAAATTGCCTACCTTCATCTTGTCATATAACATGAGCTGATGGACTTTTGGACTGATATCCTGTTCAGCTAAGACATAAAAGAGTAAAAAATTCAGAATATCATCAGCATGATTCTCTTTCTCTATGTATATATATATATATATATATATATCATGCCATAATTAAAACGCATCAGTAATATAAAACCTATGTACTCTCACATACTTAACCGAGACTCTTCAAACGGCTGGTTGATACTTTGCTCGAAGCCTTCCTTCTTCCCTAGGAAAAGTTCACTGGCCACAACTTTCTGTCGCATCTGCATACATAGGAAAAGAATGAAGTTGATTGGCCAGATAGAATATAAAGGCGTTACTTACAGGACACACATTGCATGCTCTATGGATCAGGGACAAAATCTGGGAACAGGATCACTTTTCAGAGGTTACAATAAGCCTCGCCTTCCCTGAGAGCAGGGGCGTAACTACCACTATAGCAGCCATAGCGGCTGCTATGGGGCCCGCCGCATCAGGGGGCCCCATGGCCTGCTCCTGCAATACACTGGGCCCCCTGAGCCGTCATCATTTGCAGCATCGGGTGGCCCTGCTGGTCTCCTGGGTTTTGCAAATGTCCCTTTAACTGCAAGCACTCCTGACCAGAGCTAGCAGTTATGTAGTTATGACTTCACTTGACCGTTTAGTGGTCAGTCGGGGGGGGGGGGGGGGGGCAATCAAAAGTTTGCTATGGGGCCCAGCCATTTCTAGTTACGCCCCTGCCTGAGAGCTATGGGGGGATTTATCATTGTGCATGCCTTTTCTGTGGTGTACGCCTGCCGTATAGCCTGCGAAAGGGAGGCCGGGGGGAGGGGGGCGTGACAAGGTGGGAAGAAGGCATGGCCTCCTCCTGCGCTGTATTTATGAAGGTTTACGTCTGGAAACAGGTGTTTTTTGCGAACAACGAACGACGATTTAAGAACCTGTTAAAAGATCAAAATGAACGATTTACCGATCGTTCGCCGCGTTTACACGTACGATTATCGTTCGAATTCGATCGTTATCGTGCAAATTCGCACAATAATCACTCCGTGTAAACCCAGCATAACACAGAGAGATTTATCTGACAGATTATTGAACCTGTTCTCTGTTTATAATCTGTTCCTGGCTTTGGCTTTAATAATATGTCAAGTAAATCTGTCTGTGTAAAGGGACCCTTAGGGATAACTCTGGGAATGTCCTTGAGTGGCCAAACCAGAGCTCGGACTATAGCCCAGTTGAAAATCTCTGGAGAGATCTTAGAATGGCTTCACTGGTGATCCCCATCCAACCTGACTAGGGCTTGAGATGATCTGCAAAAACGAATGGTAGAAAATCCTTAAATCCAGGTCTACAAATCTTGTGTATCATACCTAAGAAGACTATAGGCTGTAATTGCTGTATAGAAGACTAAGAAGACTATAGGCTGTAAATTTACTTCAACCTAAGTACTGAGTAATCTGATCTGAGAAATCTAAATACTTATGTCAATGGAATATTTAAGTTTTCCTTTTCTAATAAATAAGCAAAGATTTCTGGCCTTCTGTTTTTTCACTTTGTCATTATGGGGCATTGAGTAGAATATTACTTGTTTGACTGCATTGTACCAGCTATAAGGTTTGGTAGAAAAGGGATAATTCTATGAGGCCGTTTTTCAGGGTTTGGCCTAGGCCCCTCAGCCCAGAACCTCTAGTAATACTGCCATTTGATTGTCCCATTTTTCAGCAGCAAGGTACAGTTAGTGTGGGCTAGCTGTCATCTGACTGGGCCTGGGTGATCTTACACAGTCAGATGACAGCAACTGCTGGGGCCGCCTGCTAGGCTTAACTTCTTAAAGGGGTTGTGTGTAGTATAAGTAAGTTTATTCACTTCATTTACTGACAGCAGCTCCCTGTGTACCCCATAGAGCTAAAATTAGACTCCCCTCCTCCAGACTGGGCTGCCCTGCTCTGTGGTGAGGCTTCCCATAAGATGGCCGACATGGAGGAGCATGTGACCATGCCATGCCTCCAGTGTCCACCATAGGAATATAAAGACTCAGTGGTGGACACTGGCATGGTCACATGCTCCTCCATGTCGGCCATCTTATGGACAGACTCACCACAGCAGGCAGCCCAGCTTGGAGGAGTCTGATTTTAGCTCTGTGAGGTACACAGGGAGCTGCTATCAGTATATACAGTCAGTACACTTACTAAGGCTATATTCACACAACATATGTTTTGAATAAATCACTGCCGTTGTTGCAGTTTGCAACAACGGACGTGATTTATTCAAATCATACATTGTATTTGAATTACTTGATTCCCGTCCGGAGCGTATACACATAGTATACGCTCTGGCCGGGATTCCATCCAGCTGCACGAAAAACTGACATGTCAGTTTTCTGCGGCCGCTATTTATTAAATAGCGGCCACACAAGACATGTCAGTTCACACAATGGAGCGTGCAGTTCCGGCCGCACGCTCCATTGAGTGCAGTGGTGAATTGGGATGCTGGCTCACACAGGTGCGTCCGCATCCGAATTCACCAAAAAGGAAGATCATCCGGCCGGTACTGCAGTACCAGCCAGGATGATCTTCAGTAACACCAGCCGTTCTGTGACCTGGCCGGGTCACAAACGACAGGTGTTATACATAGTGTGAACCCGGCCTAATACTGTACACTGAACTATTTTACTATAAAGTGTCCAACCCCTTTAACTGTATGCACTATCTGTATGTGTGTATGTGCACCAATACTTTTTTCCATAGTGTATAGTGTGAAAAGAATACAAAGTCAGAGTCATCAGCACTATTTTCTAATACAGCTGATTACATACCTGTTCTATTATTTGAGGAGTAATCGATCGGCAGTATTTCCTCACCAAGTTTCGGATGCATAGTTTATGCAGCAATTCTGAGGTCTAAAACAAAAGGGGAGAAACTTTTCATCTCAGTCTCCAAAAGATGTCATTCAATATGCATGTTAGAGAAATCTATATAAACCATGGGAAAGTGTTCGCCAAATTGTCGCAAATTTTTGCAACTTTTCTAAAAACTCACGCTGTCAACGTATCCTTACATTTCCAACCATTTCCAGTCATTTGTTATTTTTGGTGCAAAATACTGTCGGCCGTGAGCACACTTAGGGTCCTTTTACATGCACAGATAAATAATCACCTGTTTAGCGAACGACAAGTGAGGATTTTTTCTTTTAATGATTTAGATGAGAAGAAAAATCGCTGTGAAAAGTCATTAATGCGATCTTATCTATATACTGTGAACTATGAGTGTTAACACTGAAAGACTTAGATAACCTGCTGATAGCCCCCTATAGCGACCGGGACGCTGAGGAGGGAGGTATGTCTTTTACCTTCCTCCTCGGCGCCAGTCCCATGCTTTTAGTCAGGGTAAACTCCCCTCCTTAGCACCGTTAAAGTGTCACTGTCGGTTTTTGTTTTTTTTCTTGCAGAAATCAATAGTCCAGGCGATTTGAAAAAAACTTTGTAATTGGGTTTATTAGGCAAATATGCCATTATCTGCATTCAAAAATACTTTCCCCAGGCCCCCCCCCCTCCTCTCTTTCATTCACTGCTCATTATCAGGAAATCTCGACTAGTTTACATCAGTTGTGCTTTGTCTAATCTATGGAGAAGGGGAGGGAGATTTGTCGCCAGCAGAGAGCAGAGAACAAAGGATTACACAGTGGGAGCTGTGTAAAAGCGGTATTCAGATGTAGGTGAGGTAGGTGCTTACTTCAGAGGAGATAGCCCGATGATGTAGCTGTAAATTAACTCTTTGTTGTCCTGTTTTGGTGCCTTATCTCCCACCACCCCTCCCCTCTCCATAGAAAACAATGAAGACATGGGGGAGAGCTTGAAACTGTTTTTTCATGATAAAAATGCATTTTTTGGCTAATAAACCCAATTACAAAGTTTCTTAAAATCATCCTGTACTATTGATTTCTGCAAAAAAAATGAAACGACAGTGACACTTTAAGAGTACAGCATTAATTTTCATTAGCAGCAATAACGCAGCAGTGCTCCTATCGGTGCTCCCGAGCAAAGATTACTCCAACTAATAGTGTGGGTCCAGCATCAAGGAAATGACATACCTTCCTCCTCACCATCCCGGGCGCTATAGGGGACTATCAGCAGGTTAGATTAGTCTAATCTGCTGATAGTTCCCCTTTAAAGTGACTCTGTACCCACAATTTGACCTCCCCAAACCACTTGTACCTTCGGATAGCTGCTTTTAATCCAAGATCTGTCCTGGGCGTCCGTTCGGCAGGTGATGCAGTTATTGTCCTAAAAAACAACTTTTAAACTAGCAGCCCCATACCCTTTGGCCATGGCTTACATTGTGTATACATTAGGCTGGCACAACCTCTCTGTCCTTCCTCCCCACCCTCCTCATCATTAGAAATGCTCCAGGCAGATTGTCTCCTATTCATCAGCTGTGTAAGCCCGGCACATGGGCTGGATCGTTAAGCAGATGTGTAGTTTTCACTGCAGAGGAATAGGAAAAATGGTGAGGATGGGGAGGAGGGACGGAGAGGTTGTGCTAGCCTAATGCATACACAAACTAAGCCACGGCCAAAGGACACAGGGCTGCCAGTTTAAAAGTTGTTTTTTATGACAATAACTGCATCACCTGCCGAACAGACCCCAGGACAGATCTTCAATTAAAAGCAGCTATCCGAAGGTACAAGTGGTTTGGGGGGGGGGGCAGATTGTGGGTACAGAGTCGCTTTAACAATGATTTTTTTTCGTTCATAGTTTGATCATTGCCGCATTTACAGCAAAAGATTATTGTTTAAATTCGAATTATTTAACGAGTTTTTGCACGATAATCGTCCCATGTAAAAGGCCCTATACGCAATAGAACAAATACAAAGAACAATCAATTAGAATAAATTGAGCACTTCAACATGTTATACAGATATTAGTTAGCGTTACCTATGCAAACATTTTGGGGGAGATTTATTAAACTGGTGTAAAATAGAATTGTCATAGTTGCCCCTAGCAACCAATCAGATTCCATTCATTCCTTTCATTCCTCATAGACTCTTTGGAAAATGAAAGGTGGAATCTGATTGGTTGCTAGGGGCAACTAAGACAATTTTACTTTACACCAGTTTGATAAATCTCCCCCTTAGTTTTTTTTTTGCTTCCTATGTTTTTGTTTTCAATTTTTCTATTTAGTTACTTGCTGTTTCTTTCTGCTCTTCAAAATTTTGTCTCTAATATGTCTCAGTATATTTCTTCCATTTATGATAGGCATTTTTTTCTTACCTTTTCCATAGCTTTTGGAGGCTGTAGCCAGGTCTTGTCTAGTACATTTTTAGGCACGTGATCCTTTAGTTTCACGATGTAATTGTAATGCATCATGCAAAGAAATTCTCTATTACTGTCATTGGGCTTTCCATTCCGGTTTATGAAGCCACAAATGAACCTAAGAATTAAGAAAATGTTTAGAAACGTTGCTTTGTTGCCGATTCACACAACATTTAGCCTTGAAGGGAATTAGTTGTCACATTCATGCTGCTTGAATAAAGGGTTATAAGAATAGTTTCCTGTGGCTTCTGTGTACCCTGCCAGCTTTGATTGAGAGATCTCTTCTACCAAAAATGGAGAAAACTCTCAATCAAAGCCAATGGGGCCGGAAGAAGTGTCCAAGGACTGCCCCAATGACTTGTGGTTGAAGTGATGACAGGTTCCTTTTAAAGACGAACTATCAGCAGGTTAGACAAGTGTAATGTGCAAATAGCCCCCTAATGTGCACAGGGCGCCAAGGAGGATGGTATGTGTCTTACCTTCCTCCTCTGCGCTGTTCCTGTGCAGTCAGTAATTGAATCCACAGCCCGGAGCACAGTTAGGAGCACTGCCCCACCCCCATCGTGACGAGCCGGCCCGCTCCTTCTAATGGTAATCAATGGAGCGGGTGGGCGGGCAGTGCTCCTCAGTGCGACAGTGCTCCTAACGGTGTTCCGGGCGATGGATTGATCAACTAACTGCATTGGAATGGCGCCAAGGAGGAAGGTAAGAGACATACCTTCCTCCTCAGCGCTCCGTGCGAATTAGGGGGCTATCAGCAGGTTAGATTAGTCTAACCTGCTGACAGTTCCCCTTTAATGTAAATATGTTATGGGAATATGCTTCCCTATGGCAGAGTATGTTAACCCGCTGCAGGTTTTATGCTGTGTATTTCATTACTACAAATAAATGACAGAAACCTGCAGCATCAAATCTGCAATCCTCAACATGAAATCTGCAGCAGATTAAGTACAAGTGACTGTGAGCAAGAGGGGGCGACTACTGCACAGAGCAGCTCCTGCTCTGGAGGACTAAGTGCAACCACACATTACTTTGTCCCACATTACATTGTGTAGTGCTACACTTCACCTGTAGGGGCCACTGCATGGAATCGCTCACATCTTTCTTTGTGTTATGAACACATGAATTTAGCAATGAGGTTATCCTTATGTAACTTGGCTTCTTAAAGTGGTTATCCAGAGCTAAACATGTCTGCTTTCTTCCAGAAACAGTAAGACTCTTGTCTCCAGTTCAGGAGTGGTTTGCAATTAAGCCCCATTCACTTCAATAGAACTGAGTTGCAAAACCTGCACCCAAACTGGAGACGAGTAGGGCTGTTTCTGGAAGAAGCAACCATGTTTTTCTAAGCCTGGATAACCCCTTTAAGATTTAAACCTTTTATTCTGCTGTCTTATGTGGCTACAAACACATGCATTTCTTACTTCCGTATGGTTTGTGCAGCCCATGCTCGCTTCTTGGCATTTCTACGGGCCAGAACTCCTCTCCAGCAGGATTCCAGTTTGATAGCTATTATAGATAAAGGAAAAGGGTAGATGAGGTGACAATAGTAACACAGTAACATAGTTAATAAGGTTGAAAAAAGACCAGAGTCTATCAGGTTCAACCTAGAGAAACCCTACAGTGTTGATCCAGAGGAAGGCAAAAACCGCTATGGAGGCAGATAACAATTGCCCCATCACAGGGAGATGATATTGGATATATCTAGAAACAATAAAAAAAAAAAAACTGAGACACTAAGGGTACGTTCACACTGAGTAAAACAGGAGTCTGATCGGAATACTGTCTGCCTCAGTGTGTCAATGGGAAGCCTTGCGCTCCTCTGCTCTCAGTGGCGGATTCATTTAGAGGTGTAGACCTCTTAAGGGATCAGCCAAATGCTAAGGCAGCAGGATTTTACTAAGGACCGGCTTTGAGACGCTAACCCTAGTAAATGTCCCCCTAAATATGTTGTGGAGTTACCTACAGTACCCATGGATTTACTTTATAAACTAGCTAGCTAATAAGCTAGAGTAAGCTTACTTCTCCTATAGTCACAACTAGATGGGATTAATGAGGGTACCTGCAAACAAGAGGATTTGCTCAATTAGGTTTTAAATATAACTTTTAATTTAATTATAAAAAAAACATCCAGTTGACCAAATTCAATCTCACAGTGATATAGGTTGCACTAATCCTTGAAGTGGATAGAGCAGTTCAAGTAAAAGAAGAGAGCAAGGGAAGTGCACTATAGGCTCAGTATAGTTTCTGTCCCTGCCTTTTGGGGTGACCCACCTCCTAAAAGGGGAACTATCAGCAGGTTAGACGAATCTAGCATGCTGATACTCCATATTGCATACAAGGCGGTGAGGATATAATCCTGTGTCCTTTAAGGCCACTTGAAGAACTGGGGGGTGATTATTAGTGGAGCGGGCTGGCCGGGGGCATGCCGGAGCGTTGCTCTGCGAGGGGGGGGTTAGCCCCACCCCCAGTGCTGCAAATGGCCTAACCGGACACAGGATTATACTACACACTGCATGGGCATGGTGCAGAGGATGAAGGTAACACACATACCTTTATCTTCAGCACCCCATACACAATGGGGAGCTATCAGCAGGTTACATTCGTCTAACCTACTGAAAGTTCCCGTTTAACAGGGTGGCCCCAACCACAATGGCAATCCCTCCCTTTTTTAAGTGCAAGGAAACTTCTCCAATAGTCAATATTTCAACTAAGGCCCTGTTGAAAGTGATTTACTTCCACTTTGACAGAAACCTTGACAGCATTGGTGGACCTGTTATGTGACAAACACTGGTGGCATCCAGCAGACCTTACTGACTTATAACTGGTGTGTCAGCTGGGTTCTGTAATAGTGTTCATTACTTTGATAAACTCAACTCTCTGGGGGAGATTTATCAAAGGGTGTAAAATTTAGACTGGTGCAAACTGGCCTCAGCAACCAATCACAGCTCAGCTTTAGGCAGTGCTGAAAGGAAAGCTGAGCTGTGATTGGTTGCTGTGGCCAGTTTGCACCAGTCTAAATTTTACACCCTTTGATAAATCTCCCCCTCTATGTTGTGCGGCTCTTCCCACTAAATCTAATGGAACCCCTGACGAACCATCTGTCAGTAGTAAACGTAACCCTGTGGAACTGACAGTAAATCTTTTTTTTTCTTTAGTGGCAAGAGTCCTGAGACCAGTGGCCCAAATGCCCCTTCCCCTCCCGTATTATAGAAGGCAGATAGCAGGTGGGCGCTCTGGTACAGATCTTTTATTGAGGCCTAGATTGCCACTGCTTGCTAAAACCTAGAGGTTCCCCTTCAGCTCTCATTTGTTTTATGCAATGATTTTTAAAGAGAGAGACCACCATTGCCGACCTGAGCCTGGGCTTTCCCTCGCTAAGCAAATTCAAGAAGCAAAGATAAAAGAGTTCCAAGCGGTGCCATTTTTATTCTACACTACACTATCAGATAAGTCCAGTAATAATTGTATTACTGATATTCTCAGATTGGTAGTAAGAATTCATAATTCACAATGGCCGTGACCACAAAAATACCACCGACCATCCCGGTCATCTGTCACTGTACATTAAGTCCATTTCTATCCTTGCCCTTATCTCCAGGCTAGCACCCCAATAATACAGTAAAATGAACAGGTTACTGGAGTACGGAAATAAGAGCAGAATCCATGGGTGACTGTACCTGCTTTCTTCTGTTTCATAAAGGCTCTCTTTCCTAAACACCCTTTGTATTTGGCTTGGATTTTAGAAACTAAAATTTAAAGAAAAGAAGCACATTTAGGGCAAAAGTACAAACAAATAAAATGTGCATCCTAATAATACTGTATATAGCCAGTGATAAAACCAATGTGGTTGACAGGTTAGTAATAATGGACATACCCAACTGATGCTTTCTCACTTCAAATGCATCCACAGTGGCAAATAATGTACAAGGAAAACGTATGAACAGCTTTGTCCTGAAAAAGATTATAAAACTTAGTGTCCAATAATATAAATAGATTAAAAAAAAAATTAAAAAAAAAAAAAAAAAAAAAAATATATATATATATATATATATATATATATATATATATATATATAATATTCCATTTACTCATGCAAGGAAAGGCACCTGTTCACCATGCAGGTTGCATATCAACTGAGGGCAATTAACAAACTAATTATATTACTTAGGCTATGTTCACACAACGTATATTTTTGATTATTACGAAAATATACGTTACCTTGCTGTCTATGGGATCCCGGCCGCAGCATATACACATAGCATACGCTCCGGCCGGGATCCCTAGCGGCGCCGCAAAAAACTGACATGTCAGTTTTCTGCAGACACTATTCATTGAATAGCGGCCGCAGAAAACCATGTCAGTGCACACTATTAAGCGAGCGGCTCTGGCTGCTCACTCCATAGTGTGCTGTGGAGAGTTTAGATGTGGGCATGCACGGATGCGTCCGCATCAGAACTCTGTGGCTGCAAAGATCATGGATGATCTTTTCAGAGACCGCCCGTTCCGTGACCCGGCCAGTCTCTTACATAGTCTGAACATAGCCTTACTCTGCATGTTTACCATGCAGCCAATCAGTCAGTATAATGTCACTGTGTGGTTACAGAGGTTTTGGTGCTGTGTGACAGGAGAGCTGACCATACAATACGAGCCCCCCCAGGATTCTGCTACTCAATGTGGACTCGTAGCAGCTGTATACATGCACAGTGAAGACTTGTCCTACTCCGTGTTCTCTCAGGAATAGCTGTCATACAATACCAAGCCAGAAGAAAACAGAGAAAAGACCAAATATCAGCACAGAGGGAGCATGGACTACAGTTTAACAGAAAGGGAGGCACCTTGTGGCTATATGTATAAAGTTTTTTTTAAAAAAACAGTGGCTTAGCTACCATGTAGGCAAACCATGCAACTGCTATGGGGACAGTGCAGCAGGGGTCTGCCTCCATGGTAGCTACAGCTTACAACCCCCTTACAGTCTCTTTTGTGGCGCTCCCTGCTGCCACCTCTGTCCATGTCAGGAACTGTCCACTGCAAGAAGATTTGCTATAAGGATTAACTACTGCTCTGCACAGTTCCTGACATGGACAGAGGTGGCAGCAGAGAGCACCATATCTGATTGGAAAGGACTACATGACTTCCTATGAGGTATTGAGCAGCTTATAAGTACTTGTAGGTTTGAGTTATTTCAATACATGTCTACAAATCTGTATATCTTTCTGGAGTGTATATTATATTTATTCAATCAGTAATATTTTGACCTTTTAGTTAGGTAAACCCATAGAAATCAATGTAAAGTTGGTTGACATTACCTTCCGAGCTTGTATTCATTTGGTTGGTACCCAATATACTTCACCAGTCTCTCCACGCCTTCTCTTGCAGGACCGTGCCAGTTTGGCCATGTTTGTGGGCACAATGATTTATACCTATATTGCAAATAAAGACCCAGGTAATCTTATTTTATGTAAGTGAACAATCTTGAAACATGTAACCCACTACAGTCCATCAGGCCATCTATATTACTCCTATTTGGTAGATAGTGAGTCTGATTTAGAGGCCTTCCTAACAGTGAAAGTGTTAGGGTCAGTTTACAAGGAGTAAAACTTGCGGAATCCTGCCGGCCTCCGTGTCACACTGGCTGTCTATGGGAGGGCGCGTGTGCCTCCTCTCTCCACGAGGAAGAATTGTCCATTCTTCTATGCGAGCCTCCCATAGACAGCCAGTATGATATGGAGGCTGGCGGGATTCCGCCAATTTTACTCAGTGTGAAGTGGCCCTTAGAGAAAGCTTCAAGGGGTTATCTTCCAGAAACAGCACCACTCTTGTCCTCAGTTTGTGTGTGGTACTGCAGCTTAGTTGTATTAAAGTAAATGGATCTAAGCTGTGATGCTACACACAACCTTCACCCCTCTGGATTTTTAATAGTGTGGGTCCCATGCTCCGAATATTGTGCTGTTAGTCAGTCAGACAAAACACTGACCATTTTTCTTGGTTATTAGTGACAATCTTTCAATTGTGTTTTCAGTTATCCTACAAATTAAAGGGGTTATCTAGCATTAGAAAAACATGGCTGATTTCTTCCAGAGACAGACCCGCTCTTGTCTCCAGTTTGGGTGCAGGTTTTGTAACTCAGTTCCATTGAAGTGAATTGAGTGTAATGGCAAACCGCACCTGAACTGGAGACAAGAGTGGTGCTGTCTCTGGAAGAAAGTGGCCATAATTTTCTAATGCTGGATAACCCCTTTAAATGATGTACAGTAATACCTCGGTTTTCGAACGCTTTGGAACTCGAACTGCTTGGTATTCGAACGAAAATTTTACCCAGAAGTAGTGTTTGGAATTCGAACTTTGCTCGGTTTTCAAACGTTTTTCAAACGTTTTTGCGAGCGTGGATGGTGGGTTGTGGGTTGTAGATGGTGGCGAGTTAAGCAGTTGTGAGGCTCACATACAGTACAGTGCTGTATAAGACTGCTGGAGTGCATATACAGTGCAGTAGTAGTACAGGCAGTGCACCACAATCTCCCATACATTACAGTGCTTGGATGGGGGAGACGCTATACAGTAAAGGATGGGTGAGGAGTTGGTGACTACTGTACTACAATTGCTGGTTCTGATGAACATTTCTTATGTTTAATGTCCTGTACAGTATAGTGCTGTTCTGTACTGTACTGTAGTGATTATACTGAGCACTTATCAGTGTAATAAATAAGTATTGTAGGTAATTATTGGTGGCTGCTGGAACCAATTAATCACATTTACATTATTTCCTATGGGAAGACACTGCTCGGTTCTCAAACTGCTTGGTTCTCAAACTGCCTTCCGGAACCAATTAAGTTCGGGAACCGAGGTACCACTGTATATGGTAATGCAAATCCAACAGCGGGGGAAAATATTTTTAATATTTTTTGTGAATTCTGAAAATTTTAAAGGTTCACAAAATTAAGTTAAAAGTAGGTCATGATCAATAAAATGAAGGACATTTTTTATAAAGGTGTAGTCTGGAGACTAAAAATAGTTTAGTTACTGGTGTCAGAAAGTTATACAGATTTGTAATTTTAAAAAAATCTTAAGTCTTTCAGTCCTTATCAGCTGCTTTATGCCCTGCAGGAAGTGAAGTTTTCTTTCCAGTCTGACACAGTGCTCTCTGCTGCCACTTCCGTCCATGTCAGGAACTGCCCAGAGCAGAAGAGGTCTTCTATGGGGATTTGCTGGACAGTTCCTGTCACAGACAGAGGTGGCAGCAGAGAGCAATGGAGTCTCAGACTGGAAATAATACACCACTTCCTGCTGGACATACAGCAGCTGATAAGTATTGGAAGACTGGAGATTTTTTAGTAAATTACAAATCTATATAACTTTCTGACACCAATTGATTTGTATTTTCCAGGGTACTCCTTTAAATTCCCGTTTTCCTCTTCTCACCACTGAGAGTTTTTTTTCTCCTATACTTATCTTAATTTGGCCATTTGCTTGATCCGGCTCCTTGTTATCCTCATAACTATTGCTAGCTTTTGTATTTTGTTCACTCTTTGCATTTGCTTTTGTATATGACTGACTGTGATAATTCTTACTGTTTCGTTGCTTTTGTGAGTTTGTGAGTTTGTGAGCCTAAGCCAGAAGTGGATCCAGAAGAAAGCAGAAGTATCAGACATTATATTTTCCATTCCTTTTGAATCCACTCTTAGGGCACTATTGCTCAGGTTGATAAGGCGCAATCAATACTGTAAACGAATGCCAATCTGCTAGATCAACACTCATTTACTGGGCTTATTACATGACCGGGGATTGTTTCATCGGCTGATGTTTGTCTCATACGGAGTGATAATCGACCAAATTGGGCCGACTTGGCCGATTACCGTTCCGTTTAATAGGGCCCTTAGTTTTGGGTCAAAAACTGTAGTTTTCTAAAACACTGCTGTGTGTAACGGCAGCCTAATGCCTATGGCTGTATGGCGAATTTGTACGCACATTGTGACTTGCTATACAACCATAACCAGAAATCTAAGTTTGATGACTTCTTGGTCTCAAATCACATTGAATGTTGCTATTATTGACCCTGAAACAAATCACAAGCTGTATAGCCCAAACCATATACCAGAAACCAAACTTTGGTTCTGTGAAATGTTTAGTTTTATTCCACTTAAAAAAGATATATATATAACAAAAACAACAACGTATAGTTGTACAAATTAGGACTATTTTTCAAGGCTGCCAATCACCTTTCTAAGAATGTCTCATATTTCCTGCGGTACGCAAATCCTGCTCTTCTGACTCTTAGATGCTCCATTAGTCCTAGGTATTTCACCTGGTGTCGGACCAACACGTCATCAAATATTCCTGTGGTGAATTGATTGACAGAATTGCAAACACAAGCAAAAAATATACATAATTTTCTATGTATGGTGAACCGTTACAGGCCTGGTCTGAGCCATGATTATGGATATGTTATATACAGTCTTTTCTTACCTGGCTGCTTGGCATTGTTTGGTTTAATACACCTAATATACGCAGGCTCTTTAGACATTAGGATTTCGATTAGACTTGTCAAACTATTCTTGAACTGGGTGGTGACCTAAAAGGACAGATACAAAGAGTGAGGTGAGTAGCTTCTCCATATTTTCTTTACTTGCCTGTTATACATTTACAGTTAGTACTGATTGGTCAATGACAAATCTGATATTCCTTTATGATTTAGGCTATGTTCACACAACGTAATTTTATGTAAAATACGGTCGTTGTTTTTAAAATAAAGTCAGTTTTTCTACAACGACAGCCATCAGTAATGTTCTTAACCATTGTTTACGGCCGCCATTATCAAACAACGCCCGTTATTTTGCCTAAAACATAGGCAAACATGAACGTAAAGGGGTATTCAAGGCGTATGAAAAGATTTCGAATGCATTTTTTTTTAATTGTAAAAGGATTATCAAACATTACAAATACCTGGATTACCTGTTTACTTTCTCCATATATCTGTGTGTATGTGTGTATGTATATATATATATATATATATATATATATATATATATATATATGGTTCAACTTTATTTGATACAGAGTTTTCAAGTCCCTGCTTCCCTCCATACTAAGGCCACGTTCGCATGGTGCAAGACACCGGCCGTTCCGTGACCTGGCCAGGTCATGGAACGACCGGTGTCAGAGAAGATCATCCTGGCCGGTACTGCAATACCAGCCAGATTTCCTTAAAGAGGACCTGTCAACCCCGGTGCCAGGGTGACAGGCTCCCGACCCCCCACTAGAGCCCCTCATACTTACATGATCGCGCCGCTTAGATGAGTCTGGCGCTCATAGAGAAAGAATGGTCGGACTCACCATTCATTCTCTATGAGTGTCGGACTCATCTCAGCGGTGCGCTGGGCTTCCTGCGGGTATATCCCCGTCCTGAGACCGGCCGAAGAAGCGGGACCTGGCGCGATCAAGTAAGTATGAGGAGCTCTAGCGGGGGTCGGGAGCCTGGGGTGACAGGTCCTCTTTAACTCCTGATGAATTGGGATGCGGGTGCATCCATGCACGTCCGCATCACAATTTCCAGCTGCACGCAATGGAGCGTGCGGCCGGAGCTGCACGCTCCATTGTGTGCACTGACAGGTTTTCTGAGTCTGCTAATCAATGAATAGTGGTGCGGCTAGGGATCCCTAGCCTATGTGTATACACTCCGGCCGGGATTCCATAGAGGGCAGCACTACGTAAGTTCAGTAGTAATCACAGCCATTGTTGCAAATCGGCAACAACGGCTGTGATTACTACGGAACTTACGTAGTGTGAACATAGCCTAAATTTGCAAATATGCAAACTTTCAGCTGACATGCATAAAGGAATATACCCAAACTTACAGTCTCAGGCCGTTTTCTGTTGTCAAGTTCAGAAGCTTGGAAACAATCCCTTAAGATATAATTCTTAGATTTTATAAGCACCTGAAAAATATTTAGTTGGTGTAAATGTGCAGTAAACATATACAGTTTCTTATAATCTTCATCCTGCCTTATAACATGTTGCTATTAAAGCGAATGTACCAGCAGGTACATCACTTTAAGATTTTTACATAAATAGATTGGCGCAGGTGCGGGTATGCCGATGCAGTGGTTTTTTGAACCACATCCAGTCCCACCCACCCCCAAATGTGACGAAACCCCTCCTCTCTGTGATGCGGCTTCATTGATTCTATTTATACACCGCCAAAATGAAGGCTGTTTTTAATGGTTGGCCATCATTTAACCCTTTGAGGACCAGGCCCAAAATGACCCAGTGGACCGCGCAAATTTTGATCTTAGTGCTTTCGTTTTTCCCTCCTCCCCTTCTAAGAGCTCCAGCACTCTCAGTTTTCTATCTACAAGCCATGTAAGTGCTTGTTTTTTACAGGAATAGTTGTACTGTGTAATGGCGTCATTCATTTTACCATAACATGTATGAGGGAATCCCAAATATATTATTTATGAAGATATAAATAGGTGAAATCGTAAATAAGAAAGCAATATGGTAACGTTTGGGGGGTTCCTGTGTCTACGTAATGCACTATATGGTAACAGCGACATGACACTATTATTCTATAGGTCAGCCCGAACACAACCATATGCAGGTTACACAGATTCTCTAATGTTATATATATATATATATTTTTATGAAATCCTTTTTTTTGGCAATTAAATATTAATAAAATGGGCCTATTGTGACGCTTATAACGGTTTTATTTTTTCACCTATGGGGCTGTATGGGTTGTCATTTTTTCCACCATGATCTCTAGTTTTTATTAATACCATATTTGTGAAGATCGGACGTTTTGATCACTTTTTATTGATTTTTTTAAATATATAATGTAACATAAAATCGGTAATCTGCGCACTTTTTCCCCTCTTTTCGTGTACGCCGTTTACCGGTCGCAATGACGCTTGTTATATTTTAATAGATCGGACAATTACGCACGCTACGGTATATTATATGTTTATCTATTTATTCATTTTTATATGTTTTATTTATATAATGGGAAAGGGGGGTGATTTAGACTTTTATTGGGGGAGGGGCTTTGGGGTAGTGTAATAGTGTTTTGAACTTTTTTTTTTTACACTTTTGAAGTCCCTTTGGGGGACTTGTACATACATTAGTTTGATTTCTACACTGATGAATGCTATGCCATAGGCATAGCATTGATCAGTGTTATCGGCGCTCTGCTCATTGAGCCTGCCTGTGCAGGCTCAGTGTAGCAGAGCGCCGATCGGACCGCATGGAGGCAGGTAAGAGACCTCCAGCAGTCCGTTTCAACGATCGGGACCCCCGCAGTCACACTGCGGGGGTCCCGATCGGTAAGTGACAGGGGACTCCCCCGGTCACTTACACTTAAACGCTGCGGTCGCGCCGCGATCGCGGCGTTTAAGGGGTTAATGACACGCGGCAGCGCGATCGCTGCAGCGTGTCATTACCGGTGAGGTCCCGGCTGCTGATTGCAGCCGGCCCCCACCTGCTATGAAGCGCGCTCCGCTCCGGAGCGCGCTTCATAGCGGGAATAACACCCATGACGTAAGGTTACGTCATGGGTCGTCTGGGGACAGACTTCCATGACGTAACCCTACGTCCAGGGTCGTCTAGGGGTTAAAGGCAAATAACGGCCAATTATTTTAAAAAAAATGGCCGTTATTTGCCGTTAAATGACTGCCGGCCAATAAAACAGCTTCTGTTTTTATTGTAGTTTCTAGAAATCAATAATTTTAGGATATGTTATTGCCCAACAAAAGTTATAAAAATTACTAATAGACACTTATTTTGGGGAATGCACCTATAGTACATTTTTCCTGCACTTACTACAGCATGGCATGTTTAGGTCTCTGTAAAGTTGGTGATGTCACGTCACATAAGCTGTCGACTCTTGCTGGTCCAGTCCGTCTCACCCCTCACAAATTTTACAGAGACCAGAACAAACCATGCTAAGTGCAGGGAAATTACACTATAGGTGCGTTTCCCCTAATAAGTGTCTATATTTGTGCATTCACACGTAGCAATAATTCGCCCAATCAAACGATTAACGATTTCGAAGTAACAATGTGTTTTTTTATAACGATCAGTGTTTAGACGGAACGATATATCTTTTGGAAAAATCGTTATTGCGATCGTTTTAAGATTGCTTAAGCCTATCTCACACATAGGGTGAATCGGTGAAAGACTGTTTACACAAAGCGATCTGCGAATTTTTAGCGAACGGCCAACGACGATTTGAGAACATGTTGAAAGATCACAATGAACGATTTCTTGCTCGTCGCTTGATCGCTCACTGTGTTGACACGAGCGGATTATCGCTCAAATGCAACCGTTATCGCGAAAATTCGAACCATAATCATTCCGTGTAAACTGGTTCCCTGAAGAAGCCTGTGTTGGCGAAACGTACGTAGACAGCTGTGACCCTATTAGTAATATGGGAGAGTGTTAATGTTACTGAGGTTTTTGTCTGTATATAATACTGCCTAGACATCGTTCACTATATTGGGGCTATGTTTATATATTGATGGGGCACTTTATTAGACACTTCCTAGCACCTGTATCTTGCCAAATCATTTTTCTATGTGGTCTTTTTTATCTATATGTAATTTTACTTGTTTAATATTATATATCTATATATATCTATATATCTATCTATCTATCTATCTATATATATATATACTACTGTTCAAAAGTTTGGGGTCACATTGAAATGTCCTTATTTTTGAAGGAAAAGCACTGTACTTTTCAATGAAGATAACTTTAAACTAGTCCTAACTTTAAACAAATACACTCTATACATTGCTAATGTGGTAAATGACTATTCTAGCTGCAAATGTCTGGTTTTTGGTGCAATATCTACATAGGTGTATAGAGGCCCATTTCCAGCAACTATCACTCCAGTGTTCTAATGGTACAATGTGTTTGTTCATTGGCTCAGAAGGCTAATTGATGATTAGAAAACCCTTGTGCAATCATGTTCACACATCTGAAAACAGTCTAGCCTGTTACAGAAGCTACAAAACTGATCTTCCTTTGAGCAGATTGAGTTTCTGGCGCATCACATTTGTGGGGTCAATTAAAAGCTTAAAATGGCCAGAAAAAGAGAACTTCCATCTGAAACTCGACAGTCTATTCTTGTTCTTAGAAATGAAGGCTATTCCATGCGAGAAATTGCTAAGAAATTGAAGATTTCCTACAACGGTGTGTACTACTCCCTTCAGAGAACAGCACAAACAGGCTCTAACCAGAGTAGAAAAAGAAGTGGGAGGCTGCGTTGCACAACTAAGCAAGAAGATAGGCACATTAGAGTCTCTAGTTTTAGAAACAGACGCCTCACAGGTCCCCAACTGGCATCTTCATTAAATAGTACCCGCAAAACACCAGTGTCAACATTTACAGTGAAGAGGCGGCTGCTGGATTTTGGCCTTCAGGGCAGAGTGGCAAAGAAAAAGCCATATCTGAGACTGGCCAATAAAAGAAAAAGATTAAGATGGGCAAAAGAACACAGACATTGGACAGAGGAAGACTGGAAAAAAGTGTTGTGGACGGATGAATCCAAGTTTGAGGTGTTTGGATCACAAAGAAGAACGTTTGTGAGACGCAGAACAAATGAAAAGATGCTGGAAGAATGCCTGACGCTATCTGTTAAGCATGGTGGAGGTAATGTGATGGTCTGGGGTTGCTTTGGTGCTGGTAAGGTGGGAGATTTGTACAGGGTAAGGGTGCGTTCACACCTACAGGATCTGCAGCAGATTTGATGGTGCAGATTTGATGCTGTGTTCAGTTATTTAAATGAAATCTGCTGCAGAAAATCAGCTGCAGATCCTGTAGGTGTGAACGCACCATAAAAGGGATTCTGAATAAGGAAGGCTATCACTCAATTTTGAAACGCCATGCCATACCCAGTGGACAGCGCTTGATTGGAGCCAATTTCATCCTACAACAGGACAATGACCCTAAACACACCTCCAAATTGTGCAAGAACTATTTACAGCAGAAGCAGGCAGCTGGTATTCTATCAGTAATGGAGTGGCCAGCACAGTCACCAGATCTGAACCCCATTGAGCTGTTGTGGGAGCAGCTTGACCGTATGGTACGCCAGAAGTGCCCATCCAACCAATCCAACTTGTGGGAGCTGCTTCTAGAAGCGTGGGGGGCAATTTCTCCAGCTTACCTCAACAGATTAATAGCTAGAATGCCAAAGGTGTGCAATGCTGTAAGTGCTGCAAAAGGTGGATTCTTTGACGAAAGCAAAGTTTGAGGTAAAAACAATGTTATTTCAAATACAAATCATTATTTCTAACCTTGTCAATGTCTTGACTCTATTTTCTATTCATTTCACAACGTATGGTGGTGAATAAGTGTGACTTTTCATGGAAAACACAAAATTATTTGGGTGATCCCAAACTTTTGAACGGTAGTGTATATATATGTTTATATTTTAATGCAAAGAAAACATTTTTTTCTATCATGTTGTAAGCTTATCATGTTAAATAAAGATATTGTGATTATTTGAATTTATGCCCATAGTTGTTGTTTTGTATCTATCTTATTGATGGGTTGTTCTGATTTTGGTATAGAGTGATACCCAGGGGTGCAGTGTGATATTGTGCCATTCATACTATTATCGGGTTACTAATTTTCTCTATCGTGAGCCTTTTTGTGTATAAAACCATTTTATCCAGGAAGTGAAGCCTTGATGCAGTAGTAAGTGCAGGGAAAAAAGCACTTTACAAGAATTTCCTGTAATAAGTGTATATTGGTGATTTGTATAACTTTTAGGTGACAATACAATACTTTAATAAAAATTTTCCCCGGACTTCTCCTTTAAGTTTTCATTATTTGTGTAAATTAAGATTACCTAACACACAATTCACAAAGCATCAGCATAGTATTGCTTACCTCTTTTAGATTCCTGTATAGCAAGTCATTATTTTTCTCCAAAAACCCTACAGGAACAACATGAAGAGCAATTTTAGTGACAGCCCATCTCCATTAGTAGATTATTCATTTTAGCATCCAAAAGGTGCTTCACATTATAGGAAAGATATACTAAAATTGTATAATCCGTAGACAAGAGAGTCTATACTGTATAGCTACTTTCTGCTGAAGACACAAAGAACTGTGTAATATATACAAAAAATGTGAAGGAAAAAAGGCTCTCTCACCAGGTCGCTGTAATCTTCTGGTGTTTCAACCCACTGTACTCCAGCAATATGGAGTGCAATATACTGACAGAGTCCACTTGACTGCAAAATTCTTATTTATTTTTCATTGAATACAGCAAACATTCAGTTTGTATTCATTGCAACGGACCGCCGGAGGTCTCTCACCTGCCTCCGTGCAGTCCGATCGGCAATCTGCTCACTGAGCCTGCACAGGCAGGCTCAATGAGCAGATCACCTATCACACTGATCAATGCTATGCCTATGGCATAGCAGTGATCAGTGTATGAAATCAAACAAATGAATGTAAAAGTCCCACAAAGGGACTTAAAATGGGTAAAAAAAAAAAAAAAAGTAAAAAGCATAATTACACTGCCCCAAAGCCCCTACCCCAATAAAAGTTCAAATCACCTACCTTTCCCGTTATATAAATAAAACATATTAAAATAAATAAATAAACATATAATATACCGTAGCATATGTAATTGTCCGATCTATTAAAATATAACAAGCGTCATCACTAACGGCGAACAGCGTAAACAAAAAGAGCAAAAAAAGTGCCAGGATTAACAATTTTTTGTTAATCAGTTTGTGGTTGTGTTCGGACTGACCTATAGAATAATGGTATCATGTCACTGTTACCATATAGTGCATTACGTAGAAACAGGAACCCCCCAAACGTTACCATATTGGATTCTTTTTTACGATTTCACCAATTTATATCTTCATAAATAATAATTTTGGGGTTCTGTCATACATGTTATGGTAGAATGAAAGACGCCATTACAAAGTACAACTACTCCTGTAAAAAACAAGCCCCCACATGGCCCTGTAAATGGAAAACTGAAAGTGCTAGAGCTCTTAGAAGGGGAGGATGAAAAAACGAAAATGCAAAAATGAAAATTTGTTTGGTCCACTGGGTCCTTTTGGGCCTGGTCCTCAAAGGGTTAATTGGAAAAGCCTGTGAAGCCTGTGACTATTTTTTCCCTACAGTACCAGAATTCACAATTTCCCAACAGTGTACAGTTACTTCAGTGATTATTTTCTACATCTGAGATTAGTACTGTTCCAGTGACAGCTCCATACTTACCTACAGCACAGTACGTAACCTCCCCTGCGTAGTGGATAAGCTGGAAGTCCACCCAGTCTATTGACTTCCCAGCTCCAGGGCCTGCAAGTTTGCGTCTGTGAAGGGAAGTATGCATCAGATCATGAAGTACATCAATAATACTACAGAGAAAGCTGCTAGATGTAGAATGAAAAAGAAAAGCTAGGTGCAGTTGGGTAGGGTCGAGGTGGGGTCAAGGTGGGGTAAGGGTTGGGTGGGGTTAGGGTTGGGTGGGGTAGGGTTGGATTTGGGTAGGATGGGGTTGGGTTTGGGTTGGGTGGGGTAAGGTTGGGTGAGGTGGGGTTAGGGTGGGGGGAGGTTAGGGTGAGGTGGTTTTAGGGTTGGGTGGGGTAAGGTTGGGTGGGGTTGGATTTGGGTGGGGTTGGATTTGGGTGGGGTTGGATTTGGGTGGGGTTGGGTTTGGGTTGGGTGGGGTTGGATGGGCTGGGGTTGGGTGGGATGGGCTGGGGTAGGGGGGTGTAGGGTAGAGTTGGGTGGGAGACATCACATGCAGCCACTCCTGCAGATAATTCTTGCTTATGTGTCTATACTATGAGATAATACTACTCTCTAAATACTAGATAATAATACAATCCTGGACACCAAGGATCTTGTGCTTACGTTAGGAAGTGAGGATGATCTCCAACCTTCTCTTCCAGTTTTGCTAGAAAGCTCAGGTCTGTGGCTTCCCCAGGACGCAAACACTCTTCATCCTACGATAAAGAGAGCAGCAACATACCCAACAATGAGAAGTCTACATCTTTTTGGGGCGTTTGAGGTCAAATAATGACTGTTATTTTATAACCATGAAAGTCATTTGTACAATAACGGCCAAAAAAAGACATTGTGGGAACATAGGCATAAGCTGTATTTATTTACATTTACACTATGAAATATATGTGACAAGATTCATACAAAAATACATTTCAAGCTAGGAATAGTGAATTGAATTGAAGGAAACCATATGGTAGTAAAAGTATTCAACATTGTTTATTGTTTGGACGGCCATAAACAATTACAGCCGTTATTCTATACTGTGTGCGCACTGCATTTCCTATGGACTTTAGAGTGCATTAGAAGGTTATGTTCCCACTTTTTATGGCATCTTTCAAGAGGGACATCATTTTCAGGTAAAAAACTGCCCTTATTTCAAAATGATGGTCATAATTGTGCAAAAAACACTTTATTAGGAAAAAAAACAACATTATTAGGAAGAAAACAGCCGTGATTTGACCTCAAAACGGCGGACGTCCCCTTATAAAAGACCAAAAAAAGATATAGTGGGAAAATAGCCTTATATTGAAAATGCAGCCATATTTGACCTATGTTTTATGGTGTGGAAACATAGCCTTAATGTTTTACTAAGTAAAATTATGTTCACACACATGACTGCTGTTTTTATAGGACGGCCTTCATTTAACAGCAAATAACGACAGTTGTTTTAAACCAATAGACAGTGTTTTATGAATAACAGCCGTTATTTGCCGTTTAATGACAATCGTCCACTAACAACAGCTGTCATTTTGATGGTGTGTGAACATAGCCTTAAGGCCCTATGCCGTATTCGGCCGATAATTGTCTTGTGTAATAGAAGGCAACGATCAGCCGACATGAACAATGTCTGCTGATCGTTGCTGTCATTTGCCTTTCAGCATGTTGACAGACAGTTGACAAATATAGCAGCAATCTGCTGCCGTCGCTCGGTGGAATAGGAGCGGTGGCAGCAGACCGCCGTTATCTGCTATGGGCTGCCCGGACAATCAAGCGATTACCCAGACAGGTGCTGCTTTGTTATTATCACTCATCAAATTGAATTGCTACAAGAACTTCTAAATACAAGGGAACATGGGAGCTGAGACCCAGAACTTGATAGGGCAAGTACCGTATTTCTTTATTCATTGTTGTATTACCATTATAGCGATGATTCCCTTGTGCTTTTCTTCAATTAAGTCGCAAATAATTTTGTTGTCAAAATACTGGATGGGCTCCCACTGTTAGGGGGAAAAACACATTTATTAGATCTATTGTTCCAGTCACATATTACATAGCCGCATACTTTTGTGTCAAGATTAAACATACAGAAGATGCAGGAAAAATAAAAACAATCCAACAATTTCTCCCTTAATATAATTCTATCTCCTACTTTTCTTAGGGTGCCTTCACACAACGTATCTGCAGCGGATTTCTCGGCGGATACTTGCCCATGCATTTCAATGGGCTGACATACTCGCAACGGCATTGTTATCCCACTGCAAGTATGTTAAACTCAGCGCCGCTAACCCCCGCGGCCCGGAGCATACATCTGCGGTTAACGGCGATGTGTTTACCATACTCGAAACGGGATGACAATGCCGCAACGAGTATGTCAGCCCATTGAAATGCATGGGCAAGTATCCGCAGCAAATTTTGATGCAAATTTGCAGCGAGAAATCCACTGCGGATACGTTGTGTGTGAAGGCACCCTTATATTGAAAAAAAAATAGTTGTGAGTGCAGATTGAAAAAAAAAAAAATTAAAATCAGAATGTCAGAAAGTGCCAAAGATTTGAAATACACTATTTAAAAATCTCCAGTCTTCCAGCACTTCTCAGCTGCTGTATGTCCGACAGGAAGTGGTGTATTCTTTCCTGTTTGGAGAACAGAAGAAGTTTTCTATAGGGATCTGCTACTGAAAATATAGAAAAGGATGAGGGGGAACAGTTCTTGCTATTTGTTATTGTTTGCTTGCAGGGCTGACTCTGCTGCCTGAGGCAAAACCTGAAATAGTGCCCCCCCCCCCCCACACACACACACACACACATACAGTGTCCACAACGTCCCACTTCCACCCTCTTCCAGCACCACCTTCCATTCTTGGTGAGAACAAGATGAAAAAAAAGTTTTAACATTTCCAATAACCAATTCTTCAGCCTTTTTTGCTTTTCTAAGAGTAAAAGTACCTGACACATACAAGAGTCAAATGCATTGTGACTATTCATGGTGATCTTATTCGTGGCTTCCTGACTTCCTTGCATTCTCCGTCTGTGTCCAGCTATCATCTACAGGTCACTCCATAAAATCTGCCGCCCATCAGAGACTCTACAAAGCTGCCACCCTAAGCAATAGACTCATTTCACCTCATGACAGAAACGGCCCTGTTTGCTTGAACACCACTATTGCTGAGGTAACAGGGTCTGTATGTGGGCAGTGCATTGTCTTCTGTGTATTGAGGTTTTGCAATACACCTCTAGTTATTAATGTTTGCTTACTCTATAATAAATATTCATAAAAATAACAAATATTCTTCATTACCTCAATCCCTTCTATTTCATATTCTTCTTGTTCGGCCTTTAGGGTCATAGCGATGAAGAGCTGCTGCAGTTTTTCATTACAGTAATTAATGCAGAACTGCTCAAAGCTGTGGAAATAAATACAGTATACTAAACTAAGTATACATACACTGTAAATACAGTATACTAAACTAAGTATACATACACTGTAAATACAGTATACTAAACTAAGTATACATACACTGTAAATACAGTATACTAAACTAAGTATGTAAACACTCTATAAATACAGTATACTAAACTATGTAAATATGCACTCAATAAATACAGTATACTAAACTATGTATACACTCTATAAATACATATATTGAACTAAGTATATACAGTATACACTCTATAAATTCAGTATACTAAACTAGGTATATATACACTCTATGGGGGACATTTATTAAGTCTGGCGTTCTTTACGCTGGACTTATAAATGTCTCTGCAGCTCCAGAGCTCAGAGGATTTATGTAGAAGCGCACTGCCTCTACATAAATCCTGTGTGCACGGAGCCCACGGAGCTCACCAGGAAAAATGATAAATGCAGCGCACGCGAAGGTCGTGCCCCCCTCGCTGTATTTACCACTAGGCTCCCGTGGTCCGGTGCCTAGGGCAGCACCTTTCAGGGGGGCAGCACCTTTCAGGGGGGCAGCACCAGGGAGCAGGGGGAAGGAAACATTTTTTTTTTCTACATCTATGACCTCCCGTTCAGACTTGGCAGTAAATCTGGTGTCTTTTCGGGGGGGAGGGTCCACTGGATGGACACTGAGCACCCCTCCGCCATCATCCTCTCCAGCAACCACAGCTGCACAGCTCTGGGAGTCGGGTCGTGACATCACCATTTTATCCAGGAAGTGACATCACCATTTTATCCAGGAAGTGACATCACCATTTTATCCAGGAAGTGGGGCCTTGATGCAGTAGTAAGTACAGGGAAATAAGCACATTATAGGCATTTCCCATAATAAGTGGAAATTGGTGATTTGTATAACTTTTGGGGGGCAGTACAATACTTTAATAAAGATTTTCACCGGACTTCTTCTTCAAAAACCATGAAAAACGCAATTCCGAAACCGCGCTCCCCAAGATGGGGCGTCTTCTGGGTATGTGCCTAGGGCAGAAGCAGCTGTTAATATGGCCCTCTGTGTGCTTTCGCAGTTCCGGCCAGCCATTGGCTTAGCGGTCTGTCAGTTCAGACAGCCCCGCTCCGAAGCTGATGCTGCCGCGCAGGACCGGAAGAAGAAGACCTGCGCCTGGACAGGTAATGTATGGTTCTGCTGAACTCGTCGATCACCGTTGCGCATCGCTATTCAACCGTAGCAATGCGATGGTGGCAAACAACGATTTTAGTTCTGAACCTAAATGAATGATCAGCCGATGACACGATCATCGGCTGATCGTTCTCTCTATTCCACGGAGCGAAAATCGGCCGAATGGGGCCAATTCGGCCGATTATCGTTCCTGTGAAATAAACCCCTAACAGGTATAATCATACATACAAATAATAATGATAGTAATAATCATAGCATTGTCTGCTACTGAGTCCTAAATTGTAGCATTAGGCTACAATTCACCTGAAGTATTTTGGACTGTATTTTCAGCCAAAAACAAAGAGTGAAAACACAGAAAGGCTATGTTCACACAAATTATTTTCGTCAGTATTTTTTTTTTTTTAACCAATACCAGGAGTGGGTTGAACACAGAGAAACTGCGAAAATCTGCGAAAATTAAAGTCTTTCTCCTTCAGTTCCACTCCTGATTTCGGCTACTAACCAAAATACTGATTGAGATACTGACCAAAATGCTATGTGTGAAAATAGCCGAAAGGTGCAAAGTTTTCCATTATAATTCTTCTCTGTTGGTTCCATTCCTGGTTTTGGCTACAAATACTGACCTAAATAGTCTAATAGTCTAAACATAACCTTATTGTGACTCAATGCTTTCCTATCAGAAAAAAGTCTATTGTCAGGAATGTGCAGTAGCCTGGTGTGAACTGGGCCTGTTTTTACTTTTGTGTGACACACCTGCTTTCTTCTCAGCTTCCTGGCAATGCAGGAGTTAAACTGATCACTGCTAGACTTGATTTACACAGCTGATTAAGTCTTTTGATTGACTGGTTTCTCTGCCTGTCTGTAACCTGGAAGATCAGAGCGCCGGTCCAATGGGGATCCGGACCGGATCTTGGTCAACATAAAAGAAAGCTGAGGCAGTCTCCCAGCGCTGGCTATTAGATTTCATACCCTGGTCCCAGCTCCCCCTGTCTATTCCTGTAATCCCCATCCTAACTCCCTCTGGTTGCTCGACTTTGTTACCTGACCTCTGGCTTGACTTTTTGACTATCTGATTGTTACCTGATTTTGTACTACGCTGCCCATTTGGTTCTGACCTTGCTTGTTTGACTATCCGATATTGTGTTTGTTTGTCTGTCTTGTTCTGTGTGCATGTATCTAGTACAGAGAACGTCTTTGTGGTTGTCCGCGGCTGCCTAGGGCCGATTGTGGCAAGTAGGTAGGGACAGTTGGTAGGTTCAGCCTTCGGCCCCACTGTCTTGTCCCTACCTCCCTGTTCCTGTCATCTATGTTATGCAGCCCTTCTGTGCATAATACATGGAGATGTATGAGATGATGTGTGAGCATATACACACTAGTCGGCTGATCGCTGACTGTATTTTAAAGGGAGACATCGGCCTGATTTGGCAGATAATCTATCCGTGTAATAGGACCTTAAGTCATCGAGCGCCTATTACCTATTACATGGCTTAATGATCATGCAGCATCGTTAGCAATGTCCGTACAGCCCTCGGGTACATATAAAAAATAATAAAGTTTTACTTACCTCTTCAAGCTCCCAATATCCCAATGGCTTTTCCCTGCTCACTGCACCCGCCGCTGACATGTCACTGCTGTTCAGCCAATCACTGATCGAGACAGGACAGAGCTGTGGCCACTGATTGGCTAAGTGGACTGTTACTGCACAGATGGCTTCAGAGGCTTGAGTGGTGGCTGTGGTGAGCGGGGAACAGGCAGGAGGACTCTGGGCGGCACGGAAAGGTAATTATACAGCTTTATTACTTTCTAAATACTTTAATCAGCCGTTGCACACCTCCTACACACAGTGATGCGGGGATGTCGGTCAATGATTTTTAAACTAGCTGTAAGAAAACGATCAGCCAATGATCATTATCTTTATTACATGGGGCGATATCTGCATGATTCTGCCTGACTGGGCAATATAATCACCCTGTGTAATAGGACCCTAAGGACACCTCGGATCACTTCCATAACTCAAGGATGTTACATTACAAGGTGCTTTTAGGCATAGTGGGAGAGGCATAAGAAAGGACTTACACTAAATCACAAGAAATCTGACTCCTTTACCTGTTAGTTTCAAACACTTCAAAACCGTAAATGTCCAAAAGCCCAATGACCGTTTTCTTTGGTGGTTCCTGTGAATGACACGAGTCTTATCACAATGTGGGAGAAATTCCTCAACATTAAAGCGACCCTGTACTCTCAATCTCCCCCCCCCCCCCCAAACCGCTTGTACCTTTGGATAGCTGCTTTTAATCCAAGATCTGTGCTGGGGTCCTTTCGGCAGGTGATGCAGTTACCTGTAGCCCTGTGTCAAACAGCCGTAGCTTGGCGTATCTGTGCCCTAACTTTGCACCGACCCTCCGTCACTCCTCCCCACCCTCTTCATCATTTGGAATGACCCTAGAACATTTTCTCCTGTCTGAACATAGGTGCCTTAACGATCCAGCCCATGTGCCGGGCTGACACAGGTGAGGAATAGAAGACAATCTGCCTGAAGCATTCCTAATGATGAGGAGGGCGGGGAGGAGGGACAGAAAGGTTGTGCCAGCCTAATGCATAAACAATCTAGGCCACGGCCATTGGGCACAGGGCTGCCAGTTTAAAAGTTGTTTTTTTAGTACAATAACTGCATCACCTGCTGAACGAACCCCAGGACAGATCTTGGATTAAAAGCAGCTATCTGAAGGTACAAGTGGTTTGGAGGGGGGTAGATTGTAGGTACAGAGTCACTTTAAAGCCTGTGTTGTATCATTGTCATGAAAACCACATATGTATTAAACATAAGTAAGAATAGGGAAATCCCCCCAGGTGATATCATGGCCATTTCTAATCTAATGGCCCTATTCCACCAACAGATCTGACGACAGATTATCTGCCAAAGATTTGAAGCCAAACCCAGGAGTGGATTTAAAAAGAGGAGAAATCCAGTCTTTCCTTTATGACCTGTTCTCTGATTATAGTCTGTTCCTGGGTTTGGCTTCAAATCTTTGGCAGATAATCTGTCGTCAGATCTGTTGGTGGAATAGGGCCTTGATTGTATAATTCTTATATAGATCTCAGAGGAGCCGAGTATAAATGTAAGCCATATTGATATGAATATTTTAGTGTTTCATGGCTGCAGAAGGTCACACTAGTGTCCTCATCGTTTAGGAGCTAAATATTTTATGACAAAGGGCAGAGGTGTTAATATGTACAAGAACATGACAGGATGTTTGGCAAGATCACTCGGGTTACAGGAACTCTGTTTCTCCCTTCCTGGACTTAACGCTGCTGAGATCATTACATGTTATTACACTCGGATCATCATGGTTGTATGTTTAAAGGGGAAAACAGATGGAGAAGTCACTCTTAAAATCGGAGGCCATAAAACAAAAATCCTTTCCAGCAGCCAGGTCGCTTCAAACATACAGTAAGTAGTCTGTACTAGAGATGAGCGAACCTCGAGCATACAGGGGCTCGTCCGAACCTGGATGTTCTGCATTTGATTAGCAGTGACTGAAGAAGTTGGATACAGCCCTAGGAGTCCGGAAAAACATGGATGCAGCCAGTGGCCATGACCACACAACGCCTTTTTTTTTGCCAGTTTGACAGACTTTTTTAGATGGCTGTTGTTTAGCAGTCAAATAACGTCCATTATTTCAAAGTAACAGCCATTATTTTGAAATAACGGACAAAATTTGGCTGCAAGATGACTGCCATCCAAAAAAAAAATAAATGTCCGTCAAATGGCCAAAAAAAGACGCAGTGTGGTCGTGGCCACATATTTAAGTGTCACTGTTGATCCATAGAGCTTCATTATATGTCTGACTCTTTTTTTCTAACTCAAAGCGGAGAGAGGATGTGCTGCATTGCATCTTCTCCCGATTCGTTCTCATGATTGGTACGGGCCTGAACACTCAGACCTGGAGAGATCAAAACTTTTGCCTTGCCTCTATGACATGTCAAAAGTTTTTGATATGAAATTTGTATTTGTATGAAATTCAGCAGCATTATCTCAAATGCACAGTGAATAAAATCTGCTTTGGAGGTTTTGAAAAACCTCTCTTCATGTATTATAATTCCCTGTATCTAACTAGCTTCACAGTAAGTAATAAAGCAGTTGGGTTCCAGCTGGCAATATGGACTAGCCACAATACATATAGGTTGTTAGGAATAAACCTCCTATATACCACTGTGTCACCACAGGTCGCCAGGGAATGGATACATTACCGCTGGGAACTGGATGCTCAACCACTACCAAGGACTGAATCTATAGCACTACGTCACCGGGTAATGTATACCCGTGGCTTCATCTAACCTCTGACTACCTTTCATCAAACCATTCACTCTCTCATTCTCATTTTACAAGCCCGCTCCTCATTCCTCCTCCACAAGTACATCAGAGTGTAAGAAAATCACAAAAACCATGCCTGAACTATGAGATGGAAAGTATAAGCACATACTGATCATGCTTCATGTTTTACCTTATTTGCTAGAGATTTATTAATTTTGTTAACAAGCCAGTTAAAGGATCTCCCATACATTGCTTTGGCAAGGGCATCGCGAGCATAGTAGGCCAACTCTAGGTTCAAAGGGCTGAGAACCTTGAAGTAACAAGAAATAAGGAACATAATCAATATTAAGTGTTCTTTAAATGCAGAAAAAAACATGGAGTTAAAGGGGTTATCCGGCACTAAAAAAAATTGCTAATTTCTTCCAGAGACAGCCCCACTCTTGTCTCCAGCTTGGACGGGTTTTTGCTGCTCAGTTCCATTGAAGTGAATGGAGCTTAATTGCAAACTGCACCTGAACTAGACAAGAGTCGTGTTGTCTCGGGTAAATACTGAATGGTTGGACAAATCTAACCTGCTCATTTGCCCCCTAATGCGCACATGGTGCTGGGGAGGAAGGGTTGCGTCTTATCTTCCTCCTTTTGAGCTGTTCCCGTGAAGTTAGTAGTTGAATCCACAGCCCGCAGAACCGTTAGGCGCAATGGGAGCAGGGCAGCGTTCCTAACGGTGCTCCAGGCCGTGGATTCAACTAGTAACTGCATAGAAACAGCGCCGAGGAGAAAGGTAATGGTGCGTTTACACAGACAGATTTATCTGACAGATCTTTGAAGCCAAAACCAGGAGCAGACTATAAACGGGGATCAGGTCATAAAGAAAAGACTGGGATCTGTCCTCTTTTCAAATCCATTCCTGGCCAAAATCTGTCAGATAAATCTTTCTGTGTAAACGCACCATAATGCTACATTTACACGGAAAGATTATCGGGCGAATTTTCGCGATAACGATCAAATTCGAACGATAATCGTACGTGGAAACGCGGCGAACGATCGATAAATCGTTCATTTTGATCTTTTAACATGTTCTTAAATCGTCGTTCATCGTCGCAAAAAATTCGCCGATCATTCTGTGTAAACAGTCGTCGCGCGATAGTCCGGACGGCCGCCTGGCCCCCCCACTCGCAGCCCGGCCCCCCGCTCATCCGCAGCCCCCTGCGCCAGCTCGGGGGTGGCGATTGGAGTGCGCAGGGGTGGCGATCGTAGCAGCAGCGGGCGGGCCGGGCTGCGGGCGCGCGCTCGCAAAACGATTTTTCCGTACGATATATCGTACCGTCTAAACTCTGATCGTTATAAAAAAAAATCGGTACTTCCAAATCGTTAATCATACGATCGGGCCAATTATCGCTCCGTGTAAACTTAGCATAAGGGTCCATTTACACAGAAAGATTATCTGACAGATTATCTGCCAAAGATTTGAAGCCAAGGCCAGGACTGGATTTGAAAAGAGGAGAAATCTCAGGCTTTCCTGTATGACCTGATCTCTGTTTATAGTCTGTTCCTGGTTTTGGCTTCAAATCTTTGGCAGATAATCTGTCAGATAATCTTTCTGTGTAAATGGGCCCTAAAAGACATACCTTCCTCCTCAGTGCCCAGTGTGACCATTAGAGGACTATCAGCAGGTTAGATTAGTCTAACCTACTGGAATAATATGGTAATGGCATAACAAGTATTTTTGATTTTTGTTTTCTTTTTGTGCTTTCATCTTAAAGGAACTATTACATGATGATCAAACATGTAACTTTGGAGAACAAACCTGCTCAGATCTAGCTTCAATCTTCTTGTGTGTTAAAGCTTCTTGTAAAAGGGACACAGGAACGCCAAGAAGCTAAGATAAGAAAGAGAAAAGCAACACTTACTTTTGTCAGATTTTTTTTCCTACTACAGGCAAACCTTTCTTTAGGCTGTTAGGGTGCATGCACACTACGGAATTCCCGCGCATAACCCGCAGCGTATTCCGTCGCTCATACCTGCACACGGCGGCGCGCATCTCCGCCTGTGCCATAGACACTATTCTATGCAAGGGCGGATTCCGCATTCCGCCGAAAGAATTGACATGTCACTTCTTTCGGCGGAATGCGGAATCCGCCCGTGCGGGTACGAGCGACGGAATACGCTGCGGGTTATACGCGGGAGTTACGTACTGTGCACGCACCCTTAGAAAGGTATTCTGCAAGAAAAAAATGTTTTGTTTTGTTTTTTTCAAAGGGCAAACTTAATTGAAACCTTTAAATATATTAAGGTTCTAAAGGACTAAATAAGGTTCAGGAGGGAAGTGTTTTTAGAAAAAAACTGAACTCAAGAACAAGAGGACACAGTGAGAGGTTATCTAGGGGAAAGATCAGAAGCAACGTGAGAAAATATTACTTTACTGAAAGAGTAGTAGATACTTGGAACAAACTTCCAGCAGATGTGGTTGGTAAATCTACAATTATAATATTTAAACCTGCCTCGGATAAACATTTATCTATCCTAAGATAATAAGTAAGGAAATAATCTAAAGGCAAACTAGATGAACCAAGCGGTCTTTTTATGCCGACAATCTTTCTATGTTTTAAATCAACCTGTGTCAAAAAGTTATAAACTTTGTAAACTTGTAAACTCTATTTTTTAAAAATCAAGCCATCTAGTACTTATCAACTGCTGTATGCCCTGCAGAAACTGGTGTATTCTTTACAGTCTCTCACAGTGCTCTCTGCTGCCACCTCTGTCCGTAACAAGAAATGGCCAGAGGAGACAAGGTTTTCTATGTGGATTTGCTTCTGTTCTGGACAGTTCCTGTCACAGACAAAGATGGCAGCAGAGAGCACTGTGTCAAACTAGACCCTTTAAGTGAAATAACAAATCTGGAGCATCATTTCTTAGAGTTTTGTTCCATACCATTGTTCTGTTATCTGGGAATGTAGGAATAGATTGGGGGTTATAATTTCCTTTGTCAATGAGCGTGTCTTTACCCTGTCTGTGGACAAGGGTAAAAGAAACACCTTGTTGTCAATTTATTCATACATTTAAAGGAGGAATACCAGAAAACATCATTATGTAAAGTAAGAAAAGATGCTACATGTTATTATAGTATGGACAGGTCCTCCTTAAGTCCCAAGCAAAACAGGTGCAAAACTCTGAAAGACGCCTTTGAAGGGCCTTTGTGGCAATGTATAACTCAGCGTTTCAAGTACTGGCCCCACAGACCCTGCATTAAATGTGACAGCATGATCATAACTGTATTAGTACCTGGGATAGGGATGATACACGCTCATCTACACTACAGACTACTACAATGAGCATACCTTTGACACCCACTGGATTTGGGTTCCATCCTTAATTATGGCATGGCCATGGCTGTCCTCCTCATACTTTATGTTACCCAGGTGCAAAACACTGGCTACTAATCCAAAAAGATGCTAAAGATTAAAGAGAAAAGATGTAAACATACAGACGTATATTTCATGCTAGTCCAAAACAATAGAAATAATAATCATCAGTCTACTATATACTAGTGTGTCACAACTATTTGGAACTACAGTACTTGTTCTTTCACTAATTTGAAGTGTTTTTTTAAATCATAGATGCAGGTCACTCTTCCCCTTGGCCAACAGGGAGCACACAGATATAATATATTAAGAGGTAATAATGTATAAGGTCTTGGGGTCGGTTTTGTTACGTAAATGGTACCTTATCTGTATGTCTGTCTGTATGTGTATGTATGCCTATCCTGTTTGCAAATATATCATGAACAAACACATGGGAGAAATTTATCAAAAGCTGGCATATTACATGTCGCTTTTAAAGTGATACTGTCACCCCCCCTCCCCCATTTTCAATGAGTGTTCTCCGCACCATTTACAAACGTAGATGCTGCACATTCAATATACCGTATTTTCTGGTATATAAGGCGACTGGGCGTATAAGACGACCCCTGACTTTCAAGAAGTTTGTCAAGGGTTCGCCTTATACGCTGGAAAATGTTAACCCCTGCCTGACCGCAGCAGGGTTTACTAACTGGAGCCCTTCTGTGGTCAGGCAGGGGTTAACTGCAGTTAAAGGAAATAAAAAAAACAGTTAACTCACCTGTGACCTGTTCCCAGCAGCCACATGTCTCCGAGCTTCTCCGATAAGACGCTCAGCTGCCCGGGAGAGCTTCGGGGACCTCTGGCGCAGACAGTGTACGTCACACTGCCTGTGTCGAGAACGGGATGGGAGACGCGCGGCTGCTGGGAACGGGTCACAGGTGAGTTAACTGTTTTGTTTTTTATAGTGGTCGCCGTAAAAACCATCCAAAAAGTTAGAGATTGTTTGCACAAATGAGTAATCTTATAGCTTACCTCAATATCAGCTTCAGTGAACTCAATGATAGTAAAAGCCCTACGAACGAGCTTCCAGTTTGACTTGTCACAGGTGGTACTTACTTTGGCACAATCACCCTAGGGATAAAAAAAAATAAAGCTGCCATGGCTTGTTCATGTATATATTAAAACATCCCAAAAAATGGCTATAGATTTATTTCTTACCTGGATGAGGTAACTATAAAGCTCAGGTTTACGCTCTAGGCCCAACCATCGTATCAAATGATCTTCTCCTCCCTCCAATAACTGGTAGAAAATGTGGAAGTTCCTCTCTCCTTGATTCTGATGGACTACCCGTGACTTCTCTATTAAATAACTAAGGATATGTCCTCCGGCAGGGGCCCCCTGCAGAACCACAAAAAGGCTTGAAGTATAACTGTAAACCATTTCATGTTGTATATATGTGTACTACTTGAAGGGAATGTATCTCCTAAATATACTAGAGTGGGCCCTTTTGACTTCTATAGGAGAGTTCTTTAGGCATGTTTTGTGCCCTGTGCAGAGGTCAGTGTACAAGAAGAGTAGGTAGTAATCACTGATTATCACCTGTTGGCCATCTTATCTATATACTGGTGTAACCTTTCTTTCCTATCTTGTCTGTGATGATAAAGAGGACACTACTGAAATGTTTGAGATTCAAACAGTTTCTCCGTTCCCGGCATGATATTGGTACATCATACCGGGTGGGGAAACACTCCATTACAGGGCTTTTCCATCCGTTGCGGAACTTAGGAATAAGCTAGTATGTATTTGATAAGAAAGAAAATGTTATATTTACCTTGTAGTCAAATTGTACATCCATATATTTTCCAAACCTGCTGGAGTTGTCATTACGGAGGGTTTTGGCATTTCCAAAAGCCTAACAAAATCAAAAGTAAGGGATTTGTAACAGGATGTATATATTCAGTAAAAGCTATCTATATACTATGTATATGTTACAGTTACCTCCAAAACAGGATTGGAGAGGAGAAGTCTGTCTCTGATTGTGTGCAGCTTCTCGGTGGTTGGACATGCCATAGCCAAGTACTGCAGAATTTTTTTCGAAGTCTCTGTTTTTCCGGATCCACTTTCTCCAGATATAAGGATGAAGTGATTGTTCCGCTCTGTGCACATCACCCTATAGGCGTTATCTGCAACTGCATAGCTGAAGAAAGAGAAAGGGATGTGCGGTCAGTTCTATAGAGGCGTGCTCACATACATACCCTTACCTAGTATGGCGTCCATACACCTTTGATAGCTATTGATCAAATGTTCATTTAGCTTTTTCCCCTATTTGCCCAATTTGGCTTGGCTGAATGTCCATGTACTTTGAATGAGAAAAAGGGAGTAAAGCTGCTGCCAGACAGCTCTGGAATTGGCTTATCTCCCTGAAAACAAAAGGAGTTGGATAGTCAATATGCAACAGGCTTCAATCAATATGTGTCTGAAGATAGAAACATAGAAGATTGTTGTATTTCCCTTCTTATTATCTTAGGATAGATATACAGTCATCCCTCAACTTACAATGGCCTCAGGATACAATATTTTCAATATAGAATGTTCCTTTTTGGACCAAATGTGCATAAGTAGATGACTGACCAATAAAAATGGCCATTTTACTTCAAAAATCCCAGTATTAGTGACATGCATGTGTGGTGTCCCACCACGGGTGTTTCTTGTCTTTACACCCCACCCCCCGCAAAAGCCTGTACTTTAAAGTAGTAGTGGTGATGAAGTAGTACCTAAGTTTTACCACTAGATGTCGCTAGTATGTATATTGTATGCTTAAGTATTGCACAGCTGTAGGTAACTAAAGGGTTATTGTTTCTGTGATTTGTGCACCAATGAGAGCTCTTTCTCTTCTCTACCTATTTCCTTTCTTCTTTTGCACTCTCTTCTCACCCATTCACAGCACATATTACATATGCTCTAGGAAGTTGTCACATGGGGAGAGGTAGTGTAGCCACACACTTATTGAGTCTTAGTCTGGTTACTGTAGTGAGAGGACAGTCCCTGCAGCAGTCAAGTTGGGCCCTGACTTATGCCAGGTCCCCTGTTAGAGGACAAGTCAAGTCTTAGTCTAGACGTTGAGTAGCGCAGAGGTATATAGAAACGGCCACTCTCTTCTTGAAAGCAGCACCCCCACGCACTATGCAGTGCTAAGTATCCTCAGAGAGGACATGTCAGGGTTCATCCCAGCCGACGCCATGAACAAAGTCTAAACAAAGTCTAAAGGTGCAGGACAGTATCCTGAAGAAAGAGGAACTGATACGGATAGAGCAAAGTTGTTAGAAGCCTACATACTCTATCTCGCAGTGCGGGTGTAATCAGAGAACTCTGACCACTCTACTCAACCCAGATAACGTGCTCTTGTGTCATACTCTAGGACACTGGGGGGGGGGGGGGGGAGATGGTGCAAAGACCAAGGAATCAAAACACGGGCACAAGTATTCTTTTTTACTCTCAAGTATTCTACATATTCTACTTCTAAAGTTCCAGCAGAGCACAGCCCTACATTGGGTTGCGACTCTCTAGACATCCTCCTCTCTACTTCTCTGAACCCCTTCTACCTCTCAGCATGCAATTCAGCCAGCATGGCTACACTACTCTATAGGCTTTCAGCACAGATCCTGTCACTAAAGTCTAAAGTGTATTGTCAAGACAGAAGTCTGCTGTATATCACTGTATTAAGTATTTCTAAAAGTAAAGAAGAAGTTATTTATTTAACTGGACTAAGTGGTTAATTTCTAAGCACCTACACAGCCATTGCATCCTCCTTGGGTCATCTCCCCTTTCTGTGGGTGGTGGTACGGATAGTCCAGGTGGGTCACAACTCCACTCTGGACCACCGTGATAAGCGCCCAAGGGACCCCCAAACAGCCCGGCAGGTTACTGACCACAGGGGAAAGGGTATAGCCAGTCTCACTAAAATAAAAGCAGGTGTGCCAGCATACTGGCGTCACGACAGCATAACACCTGGCTGAGCTATTCCCCGACCACCCACTACTGTAGTGGAGTCACACTTCACCATCTGGCAAGTTACCTGTCGTCCACCACATCGGTGGAGCACCACACATGCAGTGATTGGCTGTCTAGTAGCACCTCTCTACAATGTAAGTGATACTACTTGTCCTGTACTGCTGTGCTGTTATGTGTTTCTAGTAGCACCTCTCTACAATGTAAGTGATACTACTTGTCCTGTACTGCTGTGCTGTTATGTGTTTCTAGTAGCGCCTCTCTACAGTACAGTGTGATACTACATTATCTCTACCACACTTAACCTGTTCCAGGATGAGTTGCTTCTTTGGACACCAGGTGAGGGAGGCTTTATTTTATTTTTCTAGGACCCTGTGTAATCTGTATAGGACCCTGAAAACGCTTTGGTCTTCTACATAGGAGGTAGTTTACAGCCTCCAGTAGCTCTTTCTGATTGTTGTATGTAAGGGCTTGCTTTATCTATACGAGTTATCTGCTTATTTTTCTTTAATTTTTTTTTTCTTCATTTTGGGATATTTTGGCGGCTTCTGAACCAATTACTAGTTTTCCATACAATGGTCATCTTGGAACCAATTATTGTATCTTAAGGGACCACTGTATATTTATCCCAGACAGGTTTACATTCAGTTATTGTAGATTTACCTACCATATCTGCTGGAAGTTTATTCCAAGCATCTACTACTCTTTCAGTAATAGCTTTTCTTTTCAGTTATAGCTTCACTTTGCTTCTGAGCTTTCTCCCAACTAACCTCTGACTGTGCCCCCTTTGATCTTGAGTTCTTTTTTATTATTATTATTATTATTATTATTATTATTATTATTATTATTACTTTTTTAACCTTCTTTAGTCCTTTAACATATTTAAAGGTGTTCCCCTTTACCTTCTTTCCTCCAGACTATACAAATTTAGATCCTTAGGTCTTTCCTGATATTTTTTATGCCTGACACCCACCACCATTTTTGTAGCCTGTCTTCTATTTTATCAATATCCTTTTTTAGGTGAGGCCTCCAGAACTGCACACAGTATTCCAGATGTGGTCTCACCAGAGCTCTATACAGTGGGATCACAATCTCCTTCTTCCTACTGGTTATAAGTCTAGCTATACAGCCCAGCATACCATTATATATATACAGCCCAGCATACCATTATATATATACAGCCCAGCATACCATTATACATATACAGCCCAGCATACCATTATATATATACAGCCCAGCATACCAATATATATATATATATATATATATATATATATATATATATATATATAGCCCAGCATACAATTTGCTTGCCCTACCACCTGGTTGCACTGGTGACTCATTTTAAGGCTGTCAGAAATCACTTCTCCTAAACCCTTCTCTTCTGAAGTCTTTGCAAACACAGTACTGCCGATATGATACTCAAATAGAGGATTCCTCCTCCCAAGTGCATTATATTACATTTAGAAACATTAAACTGCAGTTTCCATTGTTTGGACCACTTATCTAGTAAAGCTAAATTATTTTCCATATTAAATATGACATCTCCAGGAATATCATCCCTATAGCACACTTTTGTGTCATCAGCAAAAAGACAAGCCTTACCTACCTAACCTTCTCCTATATCACTAACCTTACCTACCAAACCTTCTCCTATGTCACTTACAAACATATTAAATATATGTAAGAAATCAGTGGCACTAGATAAATTGATAATAAAACAATAAACACTACTAAACAATTGTACGGTTTTAATAAATCCAGTCTTACATGTGCGGTGGCAGCTCAATGAAATTTACACCTTGGTAGAGTTCCATCTGCTGCTGAGTATACAGCTCAAGATTCTTATATGGGTTCACAGAAACCAGCAATGTCCCAATATAGGTCTGAGAAAAAGAAGAGAAGATTTTATAAAACCCTATAGTCATAAAATAGACAAAACACTAGTACTAGATCACTGCCTATAACCATCACTGATATTCTAACACACTGGTTCAGGTTTCTGCAAGCGAATCTAAAGGTTTATTGAAAAAAACCTAGTGGCATTATTACTAAGCAGGTGGTAAAATAACTGTGTGTGGGGCACTATGGGGGAGATTTATCAAACATGGTGTAAAGTGGAACTGGCTCAGTTGCCCCTAGCAACCAATCAGATTCCACCTTTCATTTTCCAAAGAGTCTGTGAGGAATGAGAGGTGGAATCTGATTGGTTGCTAGGGGCAACTGAGCCAGTTTCACTTTACACCATGTTTGATTAATCTCCCCCTATGTGTGCACCAATGCTGGGGGACAATTTCTCTGTGTGTGGAAGAACTATTATAGGATTATGTGGTCACCATTACTGATGTCTTATGATAAGGACATATCAGAGGACAGTACACATAAAGGAGTGTATCTAACAGCAGTAAAGGGGTATTCCACTCAAACATAACTTGTCATGTTGCTGCCCATGGTGAGACTAACATTCTATACTTGTTATTATCTATTCAGTCTCCTCCCTCCAATTCTGAGCTGCTGTTTTCTGGTGAAAAAATTGACACAAAAAAAGTGTGAGCTTTTCTTTCTATCTCCCCCTCCCCCCCTTTCCGAGATGGCTGATGTAAACAAGTCCCTGACTGGCTTTATCTGCAACTTTGTAGCTTCTTTGTAATGCTGGGAGTATTAATCATGGTGAGTTCATCAGCAACTTGACCTCCGATTAACTCTCCCGGCATTACAAAGAAGCCACAAAGTTGCAGATACAGCCTGCCAAGAAGTTGTTTACATCAGCAGTCTCAGAATTGAGGGGGGAGGAGGAGAGACAGAGAGAAAAGCTCAGGGGAAAAGATAATAATACCAAGTATGGAAGGAATTGTTAGTCTCAACATATGAAAGGTTATGTTTGAGTAGAATACCCCTTTAAACTTTAACATAAATCAACATGCTATAACATAGAACAGTGTATAACTACACAGTATTTGGATAGAGGGAAGGGATATGTCCTTACATATGAATGATATTAAAATCACTGAGGAATAAAAGACATTACATAGATAAGATTCTCCTGGAAGCGTTTGCGCAGATTGTCAAGGAAAGCAGTCTCACTGGTGTGGGAATCCAGCAGCACAAAATCCTGCACTCCGACCTTCTCCCGTGCACTAAGAGAGCCTTCAATGTGCATATTGGTGCCATTCTCTTTCCCATTTGCTCCCTGACAAAGAAAATAATGTTGTATCATAAAGTTAAAGAAAGGCAAAAAACAAAAAATACAACTTGTGCATGAACCCTTAGGGCAGTGTTGAAATGTGGGGACTCTCTCTGCCAACAACACTAGTATCAGCACACACCCCCCCCCCCCCCCCTTTAATAAATAAATATAAATATATATATATATATTAGGGATCAGGGCTTGGGTTCTAAAAAAATAATTATACATTTATTTTATCCAGGGCCACTTGGGACCAAGTCTGGTTCCTACAAGGAATTTCTACAGATACCCTGTGTACCAGCTTTGCCCTGGCGTGAGGGATATTCCTTCTCATGACTTCAAGGGGTAGAGCAGCATTACACTTCTAGTTCGAGAAGGTAACAGTCAAGGGCCTCTTACCAGTCCATTACCTTTGTGGACCTCTGGTCAGGTCGGAACCACTTCTACTAACTAGAGCCAGCCTGCAAAATTTTAATCAATTTAGAGACTTTAAAGGGATTATCCAGTACTATAAAAACATGGGCACTTTCTTTGAGAGACAGCAACACTCTTGTCTCCAGGTCAGGTGTGGTTTGTCTTTAAGCTCCATTCACTTCAATGGAACTCAGTTACAAAACCTGCACCCAAACTGGAGACGAGAGTGGTGCTGTCGCTGGAAGAAAGTGGACATATTTATCAGAGCTGGATAACCCCTTTAACACACAGAAAGCAGCTCAGACCACTTACTAAGACCATGTTCACACAACGTAAGTTAAGTATTGATCACGGCCATTCTTGCAACTTACATTGTGCTGCAGCTAGAGGGAATCCTCATTGAATTGAATAGCGACCACAGAAAACCTGTCAGTTCAGACAATGGAGCGTGCAGTTCTGGCCGCACACTCCATTGTGTGCAACGGTGAATTTGGATGCGAACGCACACTTATGCGCCCGCATCCGAATTCAGCAGAAGTGAAGATCATCTGGCCGATACTGCAGTACCAGCTGGGATGATCTTATCTGTCACAGAACGGCCGGATCACAGAAAGGCCGGTGTCTTACACCATGTGAACATGGCCTAACTCTGCATGGGTTAACTCTTCACCACTTGCAACTTCTGTTTTCTCTTTTTCTTCCCCACCCAAAAAAGTATTGAAAAATGATACGTACCCCCCAAATTGGTGACCATAAAAAAACTACAACTTATTCTACATGAAATAAACGCTCATGGAAAAGTATGAAAGCATTAAAAACATAGTTGTCTTTTTTATTTTTACTGCATGGGAAAAAAAGAGGAAAAACAAGTGCAGCTTTGCATGAAAACGTGCGTATTCTGCTTCCTGTTGACTTCAATGTGAATTTGTGCAGCAGTTTACACTGTGAACTACAAAGCAGATTCTTTCCTACACAGATTAAGGCTATGTTCACACATTTGTTTTTGGACATATTTTTGGACAGGCGTCATTTGGGGGCAAAAATATTGTCAAATTTTGATCATTACGGCCATAATTTTCAAATAAACCCATATTTTCCCCTCAGAACAATGTCCTTCAAAAATACAGAATGCTGTGTAAACAAAGCTTTAAAAATCACATTCAGGAAAAAAGAAAAAAGACATGTCCTACTCCTTATCCATGTGCAAAAACTTGCCTGAATCCACACATGCTGTAATTAAAAACCATAGAGTTCAACTCAAGGTGTTTTAAGATGGGCTTTAGTATCTGTGACATATTTTGTAAGATTATGGAATAAATACAGATTTTATACTCAGGAAGTGCTGGATTGTTCCATTTGATGTTAATATCATTGCTATTTCCCATGTTGTCCACTAGGTGGCGCCTAAATATTTAAAAACAATAAGAATTTATGGGAACATATACTATTTTGCAAGCCAGTTTTTTTTTTTTTTTTTTAAACATATTCCTCTAGTTCAAGGAAATAAAAAAAAAGTGACCCACTAACATTATATTGTGATATCCTGTTAAACAATATTATAATTATTATCATCATCATTATTCAGACAGATTTGCCCATCTTTTTATGTTATGTGTGCAGTTCATTTAGACTCAAAACCCTTTTTTTTTATCAAATAATGTTACATTTTGGACTTATTCTAATGTATTTTTTTTTCTTATCAATCTAGGTGTGTAGACATTTCTGAAAAGGATTTTTTTTCTCATTAAAAACCATGTTTGCACACTGTTCTCAGATATTTTCACAAAACATTTTTGGACATTTTTGAGAAAGTGATTTCTCCAAAATTTGTGACAATTTTACACCACTATACTGTACATATTTTCAGACCCTTTGCCCGGGTCAAAAGTTAAAGGGGTACTCCCATCTCAACTAACATAGTTATACTTGTAGGACTGATCAAGTTAAATATTTGTGCAAATACATTCATTTAGCAAACTTATCTCCTTCTCTTGATATGCAGTGGTCTGGCTGGTGTCTATAGTAGTGTATATACATATATATATATATATATATATATATATATATATATATATATATATATATATATTATACAGTATTCATACACTTTACCTTTATACATCTACATTATAGCTATATATACACCAGCCAGACCACTGCTTTTAGAGCAGAGTGGTGGTGTGTAACTTAGACAGTTACTGTAACTATTAACAATGGGAGGGAAACAGCAGCATATCAGGAGAAGGAGGCAAGTTTGGGACAGAAATGAAGGGTTTGTCTGGTTTGTGGACAAATTGTGTTGCACACCTTTAGTAAATGTGTCGATCCACTAAAAGTGGACAAAAAGGGAACAATTTAGTAAATCAGGCACAGCCTAAGGCCATGTTCACATGACGTAAGACACCAGCCGTTCTGTGACCGTTCTGCTTCTCTATTCTAGCCTTTTGTACTACAATACTGCATTATGGGGATACATTATACTCCACATTCTGATTGCTATACTGTACAGTAACTTATGATATTACATATTCAGCTGATTCTGAATGTTTGTTTCATTTGTTTTACATGTTATTATTTTTATGCTATAAAAATAATACATTATGTTATACGTTATATGTTATACATTATTTTTGGGGTGTGGAACCAATTTTGCTGCAATTATTTCTTGCACCTACCGGATCCGCAGCGGATCTCACTTCTGCAGATTCGCAGCAAAATCAGCTGCGGATCCAGTACCATTGATGCCTATGTTAGCACATACTCGCAGCGGGATTGACATCCCGCTGTGAGTATGTGCTTTAACCCCCTGGCGCCCACAGCCCCGCCGCTCGCATCAGCCCCGCCACCGGCATCCTCTATCCCTGCCCCCCTCATCCCACGCCGCCCGCATCCTCCATCCTCGCCCCCCATCAGCACCGCCGCCCGCATCTTCCATCCCAGCCCCCCATCATCCCCGTTGCCCGCATCCTCCCCGCTGCTCGCATCCTCCATTATCCCTGCCCGCATCCATCCAGGATGCGGGCAGCGGGGATGATGGGGGCCCTTTTAACCGATACCTAAGAAAATGTGTGCCAAATTGCCTCTATTTCTTTAGTTCCTGTTGCTTTGTTTTTTTGTAGCTGGATAGTGCAGACCTCTGTGTTATTCTGTAAAACTGAATGCGCCACTTTCTGCCTCAGGGTAGGTTGACACTGCGTTTTTGTATCAGTTTTACTGTATCTGCTTTAAAAATGTTTAATTTTAACATACACAAAAACATGATCAATCTCCTTTTTGTGTATGTTAACCCTTTGAGGACCAGGCCCAAAATGACCCAGTGGACCGCGCAAATTTTGATCTTAGTGTTTTCGTTTTTCCCTCCTCCCCTTCTAAGAGCTCTAGCACTCTCGGTTTTCTATCTACAGGCCATGTAAGTGCTTGTTTGTTACAGGAATAGTTGTACTTTGTAATGGCGTCATTCATTTTACCATAACATGTATGATGGAATTCCAAATATATTATTTATGAAGATATAAATAGGTGAAATCGTAAAAAAGAATGCAATATGGTAACTTTTGGGGGGTTCCTGTGTCTACGTAATGCACTATATGGTAACAGCGACATGATACAATTATTCTATAGGTCAGTACGAACACAACCATATGCAGGTTACACAGATTCTCTAATGTTATATATATTTTTTTTTATGAAATCCTTTTTTTTGGCAATTAAATATTAATAAAATGGGCCTATTGTGACGCTTATAACGGTTTTATTTTTTCACCTACGGGGCTGTATGGGGTGTCATTTTTTCCGCCATGATCTCTAGTTTTTATTAATACCATATTTGTGAAGATCGGACGTTTTGATCACTTTTTATTGATTTTTTTTAATATATAATGTAACATAAAATCGGTAATCTGCGCACTTTTTCCCCTCTTTTCGTGTACGCCGTTCGCCGTTCGCAATGACGCTTGTTATATTTTAATAGATCGGACAATTACGCACGCTACGGTATATTATATGTTTATCTATTTATTTATTTTTATATGTTTTATTTATATTATGGGAAAGGGGGGTGATTTCAACTTTTATTGGGGGAGGGGTTTTGGGGTAGTGTAATAGTGTTTTGAACTTTTTTTTTTTTTACACATTTGAAGTCCCTTTGGGGGACTTCTACATACACTACTTGGATTTTTACACTGACCATTGCTATGCCATAGGCATAGCATTGATCAGTGTTATCGGCGATCTGCTCATTGAGCCTGCCTGTGCCGGCTCAGTGCAGCAGATTGCCGATCGGACCACACGGAGGCAGGTAAGAGACCTCCGGCGGTCCGTTTCAATGATCGGGACCCCCGCAGTCACACTGCGGGGGTCCCGATCGGTAAGTGACAGGGGACTCCCCTTGTCACTTGTCACTTGCACAGCCGGCCCCCACCTGCTATGAAGCGCGCTCCGCTCCGGAGCACGCTTCATAGCCGGAGAAACACCCAGGACGTAGGGTTACGTCCAGGGTCGTCTAGGGGTTAAACATAAAAAAAAAAAAAAAAAAAAAAAGGATCAGTTTACATTTTTTTGGTGGAATTTATTTTCCGTTTTTCTATCTATATTATAAAATAATCCTAAAATCTTACAGTTTTCATTCTTCCCACTGGGGCTAAGACTAAGACTAAGACTAAGACTAAGACTAGGTACTATTACACCAACAGATCTGACGAAAGATTATCTGCCAAAGATTTGAAGCCAAACCCAGGAGTGGATTTGAAAAGAGGAGAAATCCAGTCTTTCCTTTATGACCTGTTCTCTGTTTATAGTCTGTTCCTGGGTTTGGCTTCAAATCTTTGGCAGATAATCTTTCGTCAGATCTGTTGGTGTAATAGTACCCTAAGGTGAGACCTATTGTTCTTTCTGTAGTGATAAGAGGAGGCTGCTGTAAAGTGATCTGTACAGCATTGCAGCGTCATGTGACACCAGTAGATAGAAAAGACAATAGCAGCTCCCTGGAGAATGACCTCTTCAAAGTTCACAGAGCACGCTCGGTAATGTTTTACATTCATCTCAAGGGATCAGACTTGGTCTGTTGTCTGCTATGTCCATAAGTATTGCAGTAAAGCATGTCACTGAATGCTGTTAAAGGGGTTATCCAGCGCTACAAAAACATGGCCACTTTTCCCCCTACTGTTGTCTCCAGTTCAGGTGGGGTTTGCAATTAAGCTCCATTTACTTCAATGGAACTGAGTTTCAAAACCCCACCCAAACTGGAGACAACAGTAGTGGGAAAGTGGCCATGTTTTTGTAGCGCTGCATAACCCCTTTAAGAACTGCCCAGGAAATATGGCACCCCCAATAACAATGTACAAAAAATAAATAAATAAAAAACTTACAATCAGAAAATAAAAACAGATTGGAATAAAAGAATACGTTTTAATATCTGACTCTAATCAGTAAAAGAAAATTTAGGAGACACATCATCTTTAACTGGACAGCAAAAACGCAGTGTAAACCTAGCCCCAATCTGTCCAAAAATTCAACTCAAGTATACGGAGACAGATCGTTCTGGTGACATCAATTTGTTTACAAGAGGCTTTATTAATTCTCTGGGCTGACGCGGGGCCCACAACCTTATACGAGTTCGAGAAGGAAACATCTAGAAACAAAAAGCCACACTCAGAATGCACATTGAGAATCTCAAGATGCCATTTGGTCTCTGCAATACCTCTGCTGTCTTTTGTGAACATTTTCAGGATTGTCCTTTAACCTACTGTGGATTACTTGACCATTGATGAACATCCTAATTTTTTTGCCCCCTCCCCCAATGGTACAGTGGTACCTCGGTAACTTGGATTAAGAGCATTGCTTTGGTTTAAGAGCTCCCTGTACTGGGTGCAAGGGAGAGTGGGGGAGGTGTATCGTCTGCACAGGGTGGTCTACAGCACTGTACGTCTCCCTCACCTTCCAAATCATAGCAGAACCACTTCAGGCTGGGGCCTGCATCAGGTGACAGGACTGTGGAGGTAATCTCCTCATAGCTGTAACCCCTCTCTCCCCGGACAGAGAGTGCTGCCCGCATATTCCCCGCTCATTCCTTCATGCTCTCTGCAGTATCTGTCAGCCCTTGTGTTTCCCATCCTCTCCATTACTGAAATAATGTGCCTGTACTCACACTCAGCTATACACACTGCTGCTATAATCTGCCTGAACTCACACTCAGCTATACACACTGCTACTATAATTTACCTGCAGAACCGCTTCTTTATTCTAGCCTGTTGTACTACGCTACTGCATTATGGGGATCTGCAGCTCCATTCTGTATCTACGAACTGCGGCTGTTTTTTTCAGGTTTATTCACTTACTATACATTATACTCCACATGCTGATTGCTATACTGTACAGTAACTTATAATATCACATATTCAGCTGCTTATAAATGTTCTATGTTCTTATAAATCTATCTATCTATATTACACACATTCTGTATAATGTTAATATTGGTAAGACAATATTCTATGCATGATAATAGTGTATATCTATAAATAACAGTCATAGTTACCAAATAACACCAATATACAAGAAGCAACTATTATCACAATACATGTTACTGTGGTGACCCCCGGTGTGGAGGTACGGCCGGTCACTTGCCAGGTGGTTAAGCGTGACACCAGTCCTGTGGTGGTTGGCCGAGATATAGCCTTGCTCGGTGGTATTTTGTTGTGACCTGCCGGGTTGTTGAGGGGTCCCTTGGGTACTTATCACGGTGGTCTGGAGTGGAGTAGTGACCCAACTGGACTATTGGTACTGCCACCCACAGAATGGGGAAATGACCCAAGGAAGGTGTGTGCTGTGTCGGTGCTTCACAAGGAATCACAGAGTTTCTTTAGCATAAATATAATCTTGTTTACTCTGAAGATTACTTGAGGTAGGCAGCAGATAATACAACTTTGCCTTGATACAATACTTTACACTTGATAACTTACTTAATACTTGGTAATCAAGATCTGTACTGAGAGTAGAAGGAGTGATACAGTCGTGCTGACTGAATTGCGTGATGAGAGGTAGAAGAAAGAATCAGAAGAGTAGAGAGGAGGATGTCGAGAGAGTCCCAACCCAAGTAGTACTGTGCTCTGCTGGATTTTCGGAGGTAGAAATAGAAGAATACTTGAGAGTAGAGAGAAACCTTATGCCTGCGTTTTGACTCTTTGGTCTTTGCACCACCTATTGCCCACCAGTGTCGAGTGACCCGTCCTAGAGGGTGACACAAGCCCCAGACCTTGTTACCTGGCATGAGCGGAATGCTGAGGGTTCCCTGCTGACACCCACGCTGCGAGATAGAGTTCATAGGCTTCTAGCAACTTTGCTCTATTCGGATCAGTTCCTTACTTCTTTATGGATACTGTCCTGTCCTGAGTGGGTTAGGATGATCCCTGACTTGTCCTCTCTAGTGAAAGCTTAACACTGCATAGTGTGGAGTGAGGTTAATTGAGAAGAAACTGTATCTAGCTGCATGTGCTCTGATCTACATCTAGACTGCTTACTGATACTGGGGACCTGGCAGGAGCCAGGGCCCAACTTGACTACAGAATTCAAAGACAAAAGACCCTACTCTTCCTCTACCCATGTGACTTCCTTCCTACAGTGCATATAAGGTGTGCTGTGAGTGGGTGAGCAGTGCATATGTAGAAGTAAAGAGAGAGATGATAGGTGAAAAGAAGAAACAACTCTTATTGGTGTACAGATCCATGTGGTACATAAACAAACAATAATTCTTTGGGTACTACAGCCGTGCAATATCTAGACATACATACTTGTGATAATAACATCTTGTGGCAAAACTCAGGAACTACTTCATTACCACTTAATCTTAAAAGTACAGGCTTTTACGAAGAGTGAAACCAATAGCAACACCCGTGGTGGGACACCACATTACCACCATACATTTACAGACCAAACACAGTATACCAAGGCCGATATTACCAATATAACCAGTAAACATAGGACAAATAATAAAAATTACACCATGGCCACTACCACAAAGAAAATAAATATGCTGAATAGGCAGATTGGCACACCAAACATAAGTAAAAGTACTTTATTAAAGCAGGTACAAAAATACACACTCTATGTCAAATAGGGTATAACCCAGAACAGCACCACTATGCTGGTATAGCAGCTAGCCATCTAGCCTGCACAATAATATATAAATCTGAAGCTAGCAATGTAGACCCATATAAGGTACATTCACAGTAACTAATATGATACCACTGTACTAAGTAAAGAATTTTATATAAGTGCTTTTATATTTTATATACAAGAATTTTATACCATAACTGGTATTCCCAAGTGTCATATTTTAATTGGTTTAAATTTTGGGGACTATTTAAAGGGGAACTCGACATAAGGAGAATTTGTTTTCTATTAAAAGTACATTAAAAGTTATATAGATGTGTCTATATAATGTATCACCATATCTGTGCGGTTCTGCCACACTGGTAGCTGGTAGAAATCCAGGAACTGAAGAAAAATGGCCTCTGTGCAATTTCACATTGTATCCTGCTCCCACTGCTCTCCCCCCTTAGGAGACAAATATTCCATGCCTTTGTCTGACGTTGTGTGTGTCTGCTGAGTGCAGGCTGATGATGCAGACAGGGGGCAGGGCGTGATGTCACAGGAGGCGCGGCTGGATCCCCCAATCCCCTGAGTGATTCACCATCTCTAAAAGGCCAGAAGCAGGTGCTACAAGGACTGTGGACTGTGCTGAACAGCTGAGGGAAAGCATTGCATTCTGGAACATGTACTGCATTCTGGGAACTGCTCAACCAGGAAGTACAGCAACACAATACAGAACAAAAAAAACCAAAACAAATGGATTTTGGGTAGTTTCAAAACTAGGATAGATAGGTAAGTTTGTTTCTTTCTGATTGTGCATTGAATTCTGGCATTTAGCACCTGTTGTTTATATGGTCTAAATTATTTAGGGTTTATGTGTTATTTGACCATGACCACTACCATCATCACCATACAGTGACCAGATTATAGCACTATATAGTCACCGATTAAAATCCACTAAGTAGTGACCATATATAGAGGTATATCAAGCTGTACACAGCTTCTGTAGACATCTTAAGCGATTATAGTACAGTTACATCCATTGACTCACAGGGGGCGTTTTCCCTGTATGAATTCACTGCAGGTAAAGTTTTTGCTTTTCATTTTCTTCTCCTGGTTCAGCCCATCGTGAAGACTTTTCTGACCATGACTCGTCTATGCAGAATTTTCTAGATAATCATTTTAGGCTCCTTGCTCCACAGCATCACCCCCCGTGCAACCATATAGTAATCAGACTTCTCCCAAATAGTAGTTAGGTCTCACTGTGCCCCTGTATAGTGGTACCCCCAGTAGGTAGCATCCCCCACGGTGATATCCCTCCCGTAGGTAGTCCTCCTGGTAGTTGCCCCCCAAATAAATTGTATCCCCATGTAGGGAATTACCCATAGACAATCCTCTACCATGTAGATAATGCCACTGTAGTAACCCCCTCCTCATATGAAATGATCTCCCTGTAGTAAACACCCTCCGTAGGAAATCCCCACTGTAGGGCTGGGCCTTTCCCGGACTCTTAAATTACTTATTTTTGCATATTCATTATCCCTCTCTAATCCAATTTTTCCAAACACGGCCACCCCCATTTTTCCATATTTAATATAACCTTCTCAATATACATATATATATATATATATATATATATATATATATACGTTCCGGGCCAGATCACTGCAGCTCACTCACAGGTAGAATGATACACTTCAGTGCACTTCCTTTAACTATTCATTAGGAGCTCTTATAGTTAAAGTATGATTCTGGCAGCCCAAAGCTTCCAGGGGGGCCACTGGTAATGTGCAGGGAAATAGCACATCTCCAGGAGGCAGAGAAGACTGGCCCATCTGCCCAGTCAGGCCCAGGTAAGAATAAAAGTAGTAGTAGTAGAATTTGTAGCCAATCAATAGAGACCCATGTTAGGGTGTGTTCACACATTGAGCTTTATAATTGTAACTATTAAATACAAAGCGAGATCTGGATTTGGAAACAGAAGAAGTCCCACTTTTTCCTTTACACATGTCTTCCATTTCTGTTATTGAGGAATTAATCAATTAATTGCAATAAAAAAAATCTGAACATGTGAACATACCTTTAGGTTCTCTGTCAGACACCTCAAGATGATTTCATAACACACTTTTCAGTTTCCATATGTTTTTAGGAGAGACCCTCGTGAGATAAGCATATAACTGATACCTAAGAGAACATGTGCAAAATTTCCCCCCATTTCTTTAGCTCCTGTTGCCATTTTTTAGCTGGATAGTGTACACCTCTGTGCTATTCTACACATTAAAAACTGAATATGCCACTTTCCACCTTATTCTGCTGGGGGAGGAAGAGGGGCCCTACTGATACTCTCTCTGAACTCTTCTCTCTTCAGCAGAGCCTGGCACACTGAGCTACAAGTGTGCCAGGCTCTGCCTCTTCAAAGAAGGACACAGTGAATCAGCGGCTGCAGCCGGGATACTGCTGCAGCCGCTGATTGGCTGAGAAGACAAGCCACAAGTGTCATATCAACCAATCAGTGGCTGAAGCAGTGTCCCTGCTCAGCTGTTTATTGCTAGAAGACGGGGAGAAAGCCAGGGGAAGGCATACCACAACACCACCACACCCCCGGAACAGGGCACAGTCTGCCACCCGCAACAGCAAGGAAGGGGCCACTTAACTCCTTCCTTTCTGAAGTGTGTGCATTCAGGTTGGCATTTTGACCCAAACACGGACACCGACCTGAAAAGCAACTCAAAGAAACTCTCACACGGCAAGGCAAAAAGGCCAGAAAAAACACCATGCGCCACATTGGATTTTTTTTTTTGCGCAAAAAAGGCAAAAAAAAAGTGCAGTGTGAGAGCCCCCTTAGAGATATTTCAGGCAGATTCTCTGGTATTTCCACACTTAGTATGAGGTTTATTTTCTTCCGTTTCTCCCCCCCCCCCCCTTCATAAAGTCTATGGGGGAAAAAATGCCATAGTTCCCGTTGAAAAATGGCGAACACAGTTCATGCTGTGATTTTATGAAACTGAAAAACACCAAGCTGCCCTTCTGACTGAATAAAACAGAGACATTCTGGACACACATTTTATAAGGGTGGGTTCACACATACAGGATCTGCAGCAGATTTGATGGCGCAGAATTGAAGCTGCAGATTTGCTTTGAATCTGCAGCTTAAAAACTGCGCCATTAAATCTGCTGAAGATCCTGTACACTTGAACGAACCCTAATAAAGACCTATGTATTACTTAAAGGGGTACTCCCATCTCAACTAACATAGTTACATGTAGCAATCATCAAGTTAAACATTTTTGCAAATGTATTTATTTAGCAAACTTTCCTCCTTCTCCTGATATGCTAATCTTTCCCTCCGATTGTTGATAGCTTGTTGTCTAGGTTACCAACCACTGCTCTGCTCCAAGAACAGTGGTCTGTCTGGTATATATATATATATATATATAGAGAGAGAGAGAGAGAGAGAGAGAGAGAGAGAGAGAAAGAGAGCTATAGTATACATATTCACGTATCGTTTAAGCAGTGTATTTACACTATATTACTAAACATCTATACAATCTCAATCCAACCATTGCTTTTAGAGCAGAATGGTGATTGGTAACCAAGACAACAAGTTGTCAACAATGGGAATGCAGGAAAGCATGCCATACCAATTATATTAGTTGAGATGAGAATATCACTTTAAATAATTGTGCCACAATGGTGTTAATGCTTCTTATTTGCACCCTAACCTGTATTTTTTTACTGTTAACACATTTGCAAAGATGGACCTCAATGCAAACACTAATCTTGGGAATGATTGTCTAGCAAATGCTGCATAGACGAGTCATAGTCAGAAAAGTCTTCACGATGGGCTGAGCCAGATAGTATTAGTGATAGTAATAGTGATAGTATTTGTTTCTTGTGTATTGGTGTTATTTGGTAACTATTACTGATATTTAGACATATACAGTATTAGGCTACGTATAACACCGGCCGTTCTGTGACCTGGCCGGGTCAGAGAACGGCTGGTGCTACTGAAGATCTTCATTTCTGGTGAATTTGGATGCGGGCGCACAATTTACCGCAATTTATGCAAAACATGTAAAACATACATTGTGTGAACATAGCCTTATTATGCATAGAATATTGTCTTACCAATGTTAACACTATACAAGATAGATAGATAGATAGATAGATAGATAGATAGATAGATAGATAGACATGTTTATGGGGATACTATACTATGTTTATGGGGATATAAGTATTACACAAGTAGTGAGGCTCAGGCAGAATTACTAAGGAGCCAAGTGCGGGCCCCTGTAGACTCATGTACCTGTTAGGGCCTGGAGAAGAAGGTCTAGTAGCTGTAATGCTAATCTTGTCTTGGCCATAGCTATAATTTGTAAAACCAATTTCTCTAATAAAGAGGAAGGAGTTAACATAACATCCTTATCTCCTCTGCTCCCCTCAGTGCAGTCTCTTCTTTTGTGACTTTACTACTTTGACCTCTAACTGGTGTGACAATTCTCCCCCTGTCAGTGCTGCTGCACAGACCTCCATATACTGCTGAGCATTGGAGCTGAATGTTAGTCTCAGGCCCCACTGATTTATGGGCCCAGTCACAGCTGCACCCCCTGAGATGCCATCTGTTTTGTAGATAGCAGTCGTCACCTACCAGGTATGATATAGGCTTGGCTCCTGAGTCTGCGTTATACTCCTTCTTCTAACCCATAATCGTTTAAGGTGCACTTACAGGGTGCGATAAATCTAGCGGCTGGGCTGCGCGAACAATCCATGTATTATTTGAGCAGCCATGGAAATGTGTGATATAGCTTACAGCACGGATATATGTATATCTGTGCTGTCAGCTTCTACTGTATATCACACAGTAGTACATACCGCTGCTGTGATCCAGCATTCTGTTCCCCCGACTCTCCCATCCATCCGCCGTGTCTTCAAACCTCACCTCCTCTAGAATGATTGACAGCCAGATGATGTGGGGCCTGAATATACAACAGCTGGATGGGAGAGCTGGAGAATAGGATGCTGGATCACAGCAGCATTGGTAAGTACGTACTGCTGGGTGATCCCTAATCTGTCAATCCCTTTATCGTCATCCGTCTCACATCCCCTGTTAACACAGGAAGATGTGCAGTAGATTATGAGAAATTTTGAAGCCTGCTCTAAAGAAATGATCAGCCGAGGATCAGGCATTTTCCCAGTCCTCAGCTGACACTTTTACACAGGCCTCAATGCTCCTGGCCGATAATCAGCTTGTGTAAAAGGCCCTTAAGTGTATGTCGTGGTTAAGGAAGGGGTTAAAAATGACATTTTTCCAGGCCATCCGTATTAATGGTATTTAAAGAAAAACACGACGTCGGCTGATCGTTGTCTTTATATACGACCTATTAAAACGATAGTGAAACGATAGTCTGCTGCTCTTCGCTCCATGTAATAGGTGTGGCAGCAGCTGACCACCATTCTCTTCAGTGGGCCACCCGGACAATCTAAGGTTCCTCCCGCACTTCCCCCGCAAATGCTTCAAAATTATATTTTTGGAGCAAACTCTCATAATAATAATAATAGTAATAATTATAATGCTTAAATTTATTAATAATAATACTAATAATGCTTTTCTTTGTATGGCGCACACTGATTTATAGTTTAGCTGAATATCGCTCTCATTGATTGATGCATATTTTACATTCTCATACTTGACTCACGTCCCATAATTTTGTTTATTTTTGCTAGTGAGCTTCCAAGCTTGGTGGAAACCATGGGGGGAGATCAAACTGGTGTAAAGTAGAACTGGCTCTGTTGCCCCTAGCAACCAATCAGATCCCACCTTTCATTTTTCAAAAAGTCTGTGAGGAATGAGAGGTGGAATCTGATTGGTTGCTAGGGGCAACTGAGACAGTTTCACTTTACACCATGTTTGATAAATCTCCCCCCCATATTCTCATTTCTCCCCCAATACCTGTGTGATATTGCCGGGATTTATTGTCATATGTGGAAACCCAGCCATACTGTGTGTCAGTGGGGAACATGTATAAATTTAATCAGGATAGGCTAAACAGTATAGAGAATTTATTGAGCTCTTTAACTCCCATAACATTTCTTGACACTTCTATATGGTGCCTCAGTGCTGTATTCTTAAAGGGAACCTGTCACCCGGCATTCCGGCGCAGAGCCCGCCCGACTTCCCTGGTGGAGCCCCGGATACTTACCCTTTGCTGAAAGTCCCGCTCCATGACCCGGTCCCGGGACGGAGATATCGCCGTCGCAGCCGTGCGCGCGCACCAGAGATGAGTCCGATGCTCATAGAGAATGACGGCTCCAGTCATTCTCTATGGGCATCGGACTCATCTCAGGTAATTAGCATACAGCGCGCGCTCAGCTTCGGGCGCCGATACCTCCACCCAGGGACCGGGTCCAGGAGCGGGACTTTCAGCAAAGGGTAAGTATTCGGGGCTCCACCGGGAGGTTCTGCGGCGGAAGCTTGGGTGAAATTGAAAAAAAAAACACATACTCAAAGCATTTTGTATGCTAAAAGTTACATGACACATAAATATCTAGTTTATCATGTACCACTTGTTTACCACAGGTAAAAAGACAAATTTGGTCAGCTATTCTACAACACCATTTACACTAGGCAGGAGCACGTTGCTATGGCTGAAATTACAGACACACAAAAACACAGAAAAATGCAACAGCTCACCACAATGGCAAGATACAGACCCAATGCAGATATAAAAATTGCTAAAATCAGCCCCCCAACTGCTAAAAAACCCTCCATGAGACTCTTGGCATACCATTTGCAAATAGTGTGAACAATCCCACCACAATAAGGTGGCCTCATGCCTGGGATGGACCCTACACTGTACTTTGGCCTCTCTATGGCTAGTAATAAGCCTATGCTCTGGGCATGCTTGACCATCTAATACTGGCAAAAATAATAAACCACCTGGGTGGGATGGGTGGAGTGTTTTTGTATGGCCACTTGTTTACCCACATTAAACTTTGAACTTGAACATTGCTAAGATTCTAGGCATTGAAAGACAAAACACAACCCGGCTCTACACCTCTTGTACTACAAGACTTAAAGTTTATATGATATAAGAGTTGTAATTTAAATTTCTCTGATTAAAAATACCCCTCAGTTTTTAGCTTCTCGCAAAACTACGCTGGTAAATTCCCGTGCTTCATATAGAACTATCCGATAATAGAAAGCATTTTTAATATGTTGCTAGGATCCCTGCTCAATGTCTAAAAATGCAAAGACGAATAGTTAGCGTTTCATATCATTCGCAATGGACGGCAAACCTAATTAGAAACTGCTGGATTTCGCTATTCTGTAGGCCGGTGAATCGCTTGTGCATTTTAAGAAACAAAATGTTAATCTGCTTAATAGAAAAGGAGTGGTAGCGCTATACCTACAGTATATTTTAGCTCCCACAAACACTGGGAACTTGTGCGATGACTTGTAGAAAAAGAGGGAAATCATTCATTCCTCGCAGCTCAGAATGCAGGACGGGTTTTCTGACTGCCCTCTTGAAAACCTACTTTACTGCCAAAGCCTGTCTTTGATTCTTGTTTTGGAATGTCAAACCATCAGATCAGCTTTTCAGATCCGCAACCCCCTCCCTCTCTCCATTACAAAAGCTCCCCCACAACAATTACCATGCTTGTGACGGATAACATTTTTTGTACTCGGCATAAAACGTTTTAACGCTGTACAATCCATTACACATATATTGCTGAATTCCCTTTGAGTAATTATTCATTAGAAAACATTTAATGTCGCTGTGGATTTCACACTGGGCAGTCTGCGGACAAAGACTCAGGGTAAGCCCATTCTGTAGGATCAAGACTGCTTCTTTTTCCCTAACTCTCGCTCGTCTAATCTGAGAAAGTCCAAGATGAAGAGCCCGCCCTTCACAAGGTGGGGAGGGAGGGCTAAATTGTGCAGTTAACGGTCAAAGCACCCCCTGTGTGATCTGACACTCATTTCAAGATGATGGGAAACAATAGAGAATTGTTAGGAGCCTTCCCTTCTTATTTGGTGAAGACACAGGCAAAGAGAGAGAGAGAGAGTTCAATACATGGGACAAGCTATTCCACCTGCCAATGGTTTTCCCTCCCTCTCTCTCGTCTCCCACTCTTCCACTGAACCTCTCCTCTACCAAGTTTAACGAAAAGAGACAGGTGAAAACGTTCATTAAAAGAACACCCTTCCGGGCGCCAAAATGTATCAATCCACTGGTGTTCTCTCCTGCTAAAGAATAAGAATTCCTGGCCTGGGAACATTTTAAAGTTAGAAGATGGTGGGATAGTTAAAATAGAAGCTTTAAAGTATGTAGGTTATATAGAACATTGTATGGTAAAAATGTGGGGAAACTATCAATGGTGTAGTCAGTGGTTTTTGTGTCAAAAAGTTGCAAATTTTTGTGTAGTTGCCTAATTCCTCAAAACTTGTCACCTTTGGTTGCTGGTCCGACATCCAGTAGCAGTATGGAATCTTACTTTTATGACTTGTCTTATAGGCAAGTTTCATTTATTATGTGCACTGAGCTCTGAGAAGTTTTAGTGGGAAATTTTCAGTATACCTTTGTGTGCTGATTAATCATGGCATATGTGACTTTTTGTAAGGCTGAGTTCACACTGTGTTTTTGCAGTCCGTTAAACGGTACCATTAAGTGGAAAAATGGATGCATTTGTTTGCATCCGTTTTGATCCGTTTTTCCATTGACTCCCCCCCCCCCCCCAAAAAAAAAAAAATTAAAAAATGGATCAAAACGCATCCTTTTTTTTTTAGTGTACACACAAGCGTTATTGACCACTTTTTTACGCTAAAAAAATGGATGCATTATGATTAAAGATGAGCGAACCTGGAGCATGCTCGAGTCGATCCGAACCCGAACTTTCTGCATTTGATTAGCGGTGGCTGCTGAAGTTGGATAAAGCCCTAAGGCTATGTGGAAAACATGGATATAGTCATTGGTTGTATCCATGTTTTCCAGACAACCTTAGAGCTTTATCCAACTTCAGCAACCACCGCTAATCAAATGCCTAACGATCGGGTTCGGATGGACTCAAGCATGCTCGAGGTTCGCTCATCTCTAATTATGATCCGTTTTTTGATTATTATTTTTTTAGGCCATGTTCACACAGAACGGCAGAACACAGAACGGATCACAGAATGGCGTTGTTACTGAATATCATCATGGCTGGTACTGCAGTACTGGCCGAATGATCTTCATTTCTTCTGAATTCGGATGCGGGGGCACCCTTGTGCACCTGCATCCGAATTCCCGCTGCACACAATGCGTGAACTGACAGGTTCTCTGTGGCTGCTATTCAATGAATAGCGGACGCAGAAAACTGACATGTCAGTTTTTTTGTGGGGCCGCTAGCGATCCCGGCCATAAGGTATACTATGTGTATACACTGCGGCCGGGATTCCCTCTAGCTGCAGCACAATGTAGGTAAAGTATTAATCACGGCCGTGTTGCAAATCGGCAACAACAGCTGTGATTAATACTTTACTTACCTTGTGTGAACATAGCCTTAAAATGTAAGTCAATAGAAAAATGGATCAAAACAGAAGCACATAAATGCATTCATTTTTTTTATCCATGTTTTCAATTAAAGGGACAGAAAAAAAGCAGTGTGAACCCAGCCTTAACTATACACATGGTACAGGAAACTTACCTAGATAAGGCTGATGGTACATATACTGCAAATAGTAAATGACCCCCTTTATCTATAATTATAAACCAATTAACATGCAAGATTTTAGATTTAAAAGGATTAAAAACACTAAAATCCTGGGTTGCTGTTATATACAAACAAGCTGACTAAGTTCTGCAGTGTACAACTGATCTCCACAATTTCATAAAGCTGGCAGTATACTTTACAAACATGTTGTCCATATACAGAACAGCTAGTGTACAAGGAGGGATTCTAGCTCATATGGCATCAGTATGTATATGCATCAACAACCACATACCAGTAGTGTATATACCGCACACATAACTATATACCAGCAGTGTATATACCGCACACATAACTATATATCAGCAGTGTATATACCGCACACATAACTATATATCAGCAGTGTATATACCGCACACATAACTATATACCAGCAGTGTATATAGCTCACATAGTCACATACTAGCAGTGTATATACCGCATGAATAACTATATATCAGCAGTGTATATAGCTCACATAGTCACATGCTAGCAGTGTATATACCGCACACATAACTATATACCAGCAGTGTATATAGCTCACATAGTCACATACTAGCAGTGTATATACCGCATGAATAACTATATATCAGCAGTGTATATAGCTCACATAGTCACATACTAGCAGTGTATATACCGCATGAATAACTATATATCAGCAGTGTATATAGCTCACATAGTCACATGCTAGCAGTGTATATACCGCACACATAACTGTATATCAGCAGTGTATATAGCTCACATAGCCACATACCAGCAGTGTATATACCGCACACATAACTATATATCAGCAGTGCATATAGCTTACATAACCATATACCAGTAGTGTATGTACCGAGTCCATAACTATATACTAGCAGGGCCGTATTTGCCACTAGGCACCCGTGGTCCGGTGCCTAGGGCGGCGCCCTGCGGGGGGCGGCACCCGCAGGACACATTTCTTTTTGTATTTAATTTTTTTTTTTTTACCCCCTCCGCCGCCCCGCCGCTGACATCCGCGCCCGGGTGGTGCGGGGGGAGGGGGGTGGCGGGGGGTCAGTCGGGCGGTAGGAACGGAGGCAGGCTGGGAAGGAAGGTCCCCCTATGCAGGGCCGGCGTGAGCTTCCAGCACAGACTGTCACACAGGCCGGAAGCTCACAGTGCAGCCCCGCGATGCCCGAACTTCCCTGCTCAGCAGCGGCGTGATGACGTCACACGCACGCTGCTGAGCAGGGAAGTTTGGGCATCGCGGGGCTGCAATGTGAGCTTCCGGCCTGTGTGACAGTCTGTGCCGGAAGCTCACGCCGGCCCTGCATAGGGGGACCTTCCTTCCCAGCCTGCCTCTGTCCCTGCCGCCCGACTGACCCCCCGCTGGTCCCTCTGCATCCCCCCCCCCCGCTGGTCCCTCTGCATCCCCCCCCCCCCCGCTGGTCCCTCTGCATCCCCCCCCAGCTGGTCCCTCTGCATCCCCCCCCCCCCAGCTGGTCTCTCTGCGCCCCCCCCCCCCCCCCCCCCCCCGGCTGGTCCCTCTGCATCCCCCCCCAGCTGGTCTCTCTGCGCCCCCCCCCCCCCCCCCCCCGGCTGGTCCCTCTGCTCCCCTGCCACCCCAGCTGCCCTCCCATCTTCTCCCCCTACTCCCCCTCCCCCTGTCGCCCCAGCTGCTCCCCCTGTTACCCAGCTTCTCCCCCTTTCCCTGCCACCCTTAGTTGCTCTCCCTCCCTGTCGCCCCAGCTGCTCCCCCTGTTACCCAGCTTCTCCGCCTTTCCCTGCCACCCCTAGCTGCTCCCCCTCCCCCTGTCGCCCCAGCTTCTCCCCCTGTTCCCCAGCTTCTCCCCTCCCTGTTAACCCGACTGCCCCCCTGTCGCCCCAGCTGCTCCCCCTGTTCCCCAGCTTCTCCCCCTGTCGCCCCAGGTTCTCCCCCTGTCACCCCAGCTTCTCCCCCTGCCACCCCAGCTGCCCTCCCATCTTCTCCCCCTGCCACCCCCAGCTGCTCCCCCTGTCACCCCAGCTTATCCCCCTCCCCCTGCCACCCCATCTTCTCCCCCTGTCGCCCCAGCTTCTCCCCATTGCCCCAGCTGCCTTCATCGCCCCAGCTGCTCCCCCTGTTCACCAGCTTCTCCTGCTCCCGCTGTCACTCCAGCTACTCCCCAGCTTCTCCCCCTCCCCCTATCACCCCAGCTGTTCCTCCTGCCATCCCCAGCTGCCTCCTTTCCCCAGTTACCCCCAGCTGCCTCCCTTCCCCAGTCACCCTGCTCTGCCCGCCTGCAGACGAGTTGTGGTCGGAGAAGTCATCATGATGGCTGCACCAGATGGAGAAGAAAGAAAAAAGTGAGCGACGGCAATCGGAGAAGACGTCACCTGTGAGTCATTAGTAACTGCACTGTAATCACTTCTATAGTGTGCAGAGCCTGTGTACCATTGGGGTCTAAATGGGTCAGTGTATGGTTTGCGGTAGTGTACTGACAGCCCTGCGGTCACTACAGTACACTAGCACAAACTTTTAAACTAGAATGCAACTACAACAGCTGCAGGTACTAAAACTCCCAGCATATCCTGAGGGCTGCAGACTTTCAGTACATGCTGGGAGTTGTAGTGCCTGCAGCTGTTGTAGTTGGGTCCTATACACTAGGTGCTTTGTGGGAGATCAGAATACATAGATTTGTGGGGGCTCAGTGCAGGGAAGTGACCCCAGAACATCACTAATAACATCTCCCCCTATCCCCTATTAGTGCTGTTCTGGGGTCTCTTCCACACACTGAGCCCCCACAGATCTATGTATTCTGATCTCCCACAAAGCATCCAGTGTATGATGCACCTAGGACCCAACTACAACAGCTGCAGGCACTACAACTCCCAGCATGTACTGAGTCTGCAGCCCTCAGGATATGCTGGGAGTTGTAGTGCCTGCAGCTGTTCTAGTTGGGTCCTAGGTGCATTATATGACATATAGGAATACATAGATCTGTGGGGGCTCAGTGCAGGGAAGTGACCCCAGAACATCACTAATAGGGGATAGGAGTAGATGTTTTTGTTCTATCCCCTATTAGTGATGTTCTGGGGTCACTTCCCTGCACTGACCCCACAGATCTCTGTATTCTGATCTTCCACCAAGCCTCCTAGGACCTAACAGCTGCATGCACTACAACTCCCAGCATGTACTGACAGTCTGCAGCCCTCAGGATATGCTAGGAGTTGTAGTACAGTGTAGACAGATGTATTGCTGGACCTTCAGGGCTGATGGTTGTCACCCACAGATTGCAGCCACCAGGAGACTCTGCACACAGTCATTACAAGGTTGTCCTCTCAGAGACTACAACTCCCAGCATACCCTGAGAGCTGTATAAATGGAGGGTGTTCTGAGATTTGTCACAGATACAGATAAATCCAGGAAAGGAGCGGGTCAGCATGTCGCGTTTCACTGGTTCTATATTGGTGGGCCCCAGGTGCCCCAGTCCGACACTGGACAGAAGCTGTCCCCAAATTAAGTCCCCGCCCTCCTTCCTTCCTCCATCACGTCTGATGATGAGAAGAGCGGGCATCAAGCAAAAGGGCACCCCAGTACTACTGACAGTCGGGGTGTGCCGCTCAGTAGTACTGGGTGCTGGAGTGCCGGCCTGCCAGCTGTGCCAGGGTATATACCATGCATGTAACCTGCCAGTGCCGAGGGGAAGGGGGCACTAGTTCGCCGGGGGGGGGGGGGGGGGCGCCTCGGCATGCAAAGTGCCTAGGGCAGCATGAACTCTAAATACAGGCCTGTATACTAGCAGTGTATATAGCTCATATAACTGTATACCAACAGTGTATACAGGGCTGTCCACCCTGTGCAGCATATTCTTTTACCCTTTATAAAAAAAAAGTAAGTAATACAACAAAGGCATACTGATCCTGTTCGTAAATGGTATAACATGGTGTTATACCATGATGTTACAAAGAGTCATAGGGCAGATTTTGACTTGTGTAATAGGGCCAGTGATTAGCCACCGAACAAGCATTCAAGTCAACGGGAGCAATGACTGGCTGTAGAAGCATTTATCCAACAGACCAGGCTGTTCATATGTCCTTGATCGTTGATTTAGAACCTAAAATTATCGTTAATTGTTCGCTAATCGTTCGCTGTAATTCCACATTCATTTGCTCAAGTTCCGCATTTTTTCACTAATCACTCAGTGTAATTGCACATTGTTCATTGTTTTGCTGGGATCAGAAGGAATAAACGATCATAGTAACAATCTCAATAACGATCGTAGTAACGATCGTAACTAACGATTATCGTTCTGTGTAATATGGTGAACGATTTCAGGTTAACGATAAACAATCTCGTTTATCGTTAGTCTTTAATCATTAAAAATCGCTCCATGTAATAGGACCCTAACACCGCCACACACATGTAAGTTGATAAACTGGAAATACATGATCAATGATATTGGTTCGATGACAACAATTTTTTCTGGCAACTTTCTGGGAAAGTTCTTCAAAGGAATGATTTTTCCTAGATGATAGGCCCTCCATGAACAAAGAATCTATAGTCTAATTATTGAAATTTGAAGCATGGCTCACTTTTTATATAGACAATGAAAGTTGGTCATCAGTCGGCTAAAACGATCTGTTGTCACCCAACAAATATTTGTTAAAGGGAACCTGCCCCCCCCCCCCCCGTGCCGGGGGTCACAGGCTCCCGACCCCCCTCTAGAGCCTCCTATACTCACCTGATCGCGCCGGGTCCCGCTTCTTGATCCGGTCCGGTGACAGAGATTTCAGCGCCCGAAGCCTGGCGCGCGTGCTCCTGAGATGAGTCCGACACTCATAGAGAATGAATGGAGCATTGGACTCACCATTCATTCTCTATGGGCATCGGACTCATCTCAGGAGCGCACGCCGGGCTTCGGGCGCTGCAATCTCCGTCACCGGACCAGATCAAGAAGCGGGACCCCGCGCGATCAGGTAAGTATAGGGGGCTCTAGCGGGGGGTCGGGAGCCTGTCACCCCAGCACGGGGGGTGACAGGTCCTATTTAAGGTTGAAATCATCCATTAACTTTAGTCTAGTTTATAAAAGCAACTTTACATGTGAAGCTTTACACATTAGCTATATTTACAACAGTGGGAACACATTTTCATGTGAAAAATCCTAAAAGTGCGGATGTTTGCTATGTTCACACGTCAAAAATAGAGAAAAGGCGTCTGAATTTGATATTTAAAAAAACGGCTGTTTTTGCCGCGATCAACTGACTGCAATGGCAATTCACTGAAGTCAATAGGAAGACGGATGTCCAATGCACACAATACATTGAATAACGGACGTTTTTACCGCGGCCGTCAAAACAATGAACAAGACCATTATTTTACGATGTCTTTTGCAAACAGCGGATGTTTTTTGTTAGTTGTTCACACACAGTTTTTCTTTTGTCACCGTTCTTTCTCCGTTTTTACTATTAAATTCAACGGACTTTCAATTAAGCGGCATCCAAAGGGCAGTTAGTAACCAAACTAGAATAATGTACCAACAGCCGTCATTGCACTAAGGGGAGGCCAGGCTGCTAAATGATGAAATTGACATAAAATAAAAGTAGGTTAAGCCCACTAGAAATTCTATTATGTTGAGGATATGTTCACATAAAGTATTTTAGGATATTGTTTCAGCCAAGAAAGAGATCAATAAGGGGCAAGGTGGTTACCTAAAAACTGTCTCAAAATAGAACACAGAAATAAAAGTATAAAACAATTTTTTACCATTATAATTCATATTAGGATATAGCAGTAATATAATAATATACGAATGAGCATACACAATTACATTATCTTACATTATAGAGATATGTAGTCATACAACGTAGGTGACCCCATATCACTAAATAAGAATGGACGACCAAATAGAGAAGCTTCTCATCCAAAAATATCTCATGTCAAAAGTGGGGTTCAATCTATTTAACCCAACCAAGCTGTACATGCTTCCTGTGGCAATTCCCTCTGAGCTAAGGTCTTGGTTTATATACAGCAGACTATGTATACCACCACAGCATGTCCATACCCTGCTCTTTATGGACTTGTCTGTGTGTTAACATCTAAACAACAATGTCATAGCACACGAATTGCAAAAATTCTGAAAACATTTTGAAAACCAAATACATATAAAGCTTTGACGGGATCACTACAGATGACAAGACACAGAGGTGATGCTGCCAAGTGAAAGGCTGCCTTAATTACAGGACGTTGTGTAGTAGTTGTAACTCTTGTCCGTGTACCAACAGAACAGTGGTGTGCGAGCATCGATTACTGGCACAGCACTAGCACTCAATCCAGCCACCGTTCTCAGGGTGGTTGGAGCCCCAGCAATCACTCCTTTATTACTTATGCTGTGGATAGTTGATAATCAATCTTAGTAGGAAGTCCCCTTTAAAAATATACACATATACTTTGTTGTGGCTCAATAGAATTGAAATAGTTTCATAAAAACATAGAAGATTGTGGAAAGAAAAAGACCACCGGGTCCATCTAGTCTGCCCTTTTAGTATTTCCCTTCTTATTGTCTTAGGAGAGATAGACTATGTTGACACAACGTCAAAAATTGAGAAAAGGCGCCCGATTTTTTTTTTATGTAAAAAAAGTTCGTATTTGCCGCGATTTAACTGACTGCAATGGCAATGCATTGAAGTCAATGGGAAGACGGACGTCCAATGCACACAATGCATTGAATAACAGACGTTTTTACCCCGGACGTCAAAATGATAAACATGATCATTATTTTTGGACGTCTTTTGCAAAACACCGGACGTTTTTTTATTAGTTGTTCACACACAGTTTTCATTTGTCACCGTTCTTTCTCTGTTTTTACTATTAAATTCAATGGACTTTTCAATTAAGCCGCATCCAAAGTCCAATTAGTAACCCAAACTAGAATAATGTGCAAACACCAGTCTTTGCACTAAGGGAAAACCAGGCTGCTAAATGACGTCCATTATGTTAGACTCAAAATGACAGATGTTATTTTAAACAGAGCTGAAAAATGTTGTGTGAACATAGCCTTATATGTATATCCCAGGCAGGTTTACATTCTGTTAATATAGATTTAACTATCGCATCTGCTGAAAGTTTGTTCCAAGCATCTACTACTCTTTCAGTAAAGTAATACTTTCTCGCGTTGCTTCTGATCTTTCCCCCCAACTAACCTCTCACTGTGGTCTCTTGTTCTTGAGTTCAGTTTTTTACTAAAAACACTTCCCTCCTGAACCTTATTTAATCCTTTACTTAAAGGTTTCGATCATGTCCCCCCTTTCCCTTCAATATTCAAAGTTTCAATATTCCAAACATTTTCATGCACTTATTAAAAAAAAGCCATTTTCCTCATTGTGTGGAATAGTATTTTAGGCCAAATTTAATACAGTCACTATTGTCGCTATTTAATTTTCATTAATAGTATCATAGAAAACTTTGCCAAGCCAAAAGTCATGCTATGTAGTTATGATAGCACGGAATAAAAAAAAAGAAGAAGAAGAAGAAGAAGAAGAAATGAAAGCCTATTTAGATTACCTGTTTCTCCATCCCGGCCTGTCAGGAAAGCAGATGTAATAAGGTCTTTACCATAGACTTTTGCAGTCACTGCATGATGTAGAAGCAGCGTTCTCTTAGGAAGATTCCTTAATAATTCACACTCAGAGACAGAGGCTCAGCCTGTGGCTACATCCTTCTATAAACTAGCCTGACTGCTATGTAGATAAGAAGCAGTAACTCTACCTTCTTCTCGATTGAGTTTCAACCACTCTTGATCCTTCATTAGGCCTGTTTCATTAGAGAGTAATTCATCCAGTTTGGGAGGAAAGAAAGCCCGCCATCTCTCCATGATTATGTCACAAGAGGATCGCTTTCGGAAAGGAAATATTCAACATGTGTAAATATTTTTTCTTGTTAAGAGATATTTAATAGGAAAATAAGTATATTCCCATTGTCTAGGGTGTCACTGATCAAAAGACAATGAGAGGGTTTATAGAGAAGTCATAATTCCCCATTACGTCACAGCATGGTATAAAGGCTATCCATTATGTACGTAATGTACATCACCAATAAGCTAGAAGAACTGGAGAAAAGTACAGATGGTAGAACATGTATGACTAGCTAGAAGGAAATGGAGACTTATGCTACAATATAATTTAAAGCGAATGTACTATCAGGTACACCGTTCTTTGTTCGGCACCAAACGCCCGGTTCTCGCGCCCGGTGCCGTTCTATTCCTGTGAAATAGTAGAAAAGACTCGGCACTCACCAGATGATACTTGCTAATTTATTGAGGTGCAAAAAGCATCAGGTGCAAAGAGGACGCGTTTCGGCAAGCATTTCTGTGCACTGGCTCAGCTCTATGCAATGGAGGTGCCCTCGCTGCCCTCCAGTGTGACGATCTCCCCTCCCCTTGGTGATCCAGCCCCGCTGATTCTAATGGAGGCGCGTCACAGAAGGGAAGTCTTATTAATTACGGCCTTATTCTATACGGTGTGTGTACTGCCCGCCAATTTCCCATTGACGTCAATGGTGTGCAATATTGTATTGAAAGTACAGTCGTATTTTACTGTGTGTGAACATAGCCTAAGACTAATTTAGGAGTAACTTTTTATCTGAGTTAGTCTGAGGTGGCAGCAGAGAGCACTGTGTCAGGCTGAAAAGAAAACACCACTTCCTACAGGACATTCAGCGGCTGATAAGTACTGGAAGGCTGCTTGAGATTTCAAAGAAAAAATTTTTCGCCAGAGTTACCCCTTTAAAAGAGAAGATATTCTGGAGTGTCACAATTTCATATGTTTTACAATTAAAAAGAAAACTTAAAACTTAAAAAAATAAATAAAAAAATAAATAAAGTCAGGCATTGATGTACTTCTGGCAGGTTAAAAAAAAGCTGACTCTGCTGTATTGAAACATCTGAACTTCACTGTAAGTGCTAAAGGTCCATTACTGATGTTCAATTTGTGATTAGATTCTGTGAGTTAATAGTGATAGGAAGCAGCAGTATTGATAGTCTTTATACATAGTATATAGTATTTATATGTGTTTTGTTTTGCATGCTACATCTTCTCAATAAAAAAGAGATCTGTATAGGATCATGTATTAAAAAAAGTAAAATTGAGTTGTGTTCCTCTCCTTGTAGATTAAGAAATAGCAGTCTAAACAAAGAGTAATGCCAATGGTAATGCAAAGAATAATGCTAATGACCCACTATGCCACCTAACTAGTTTGACTTCACACCACCCATAAGAGCATTGTCTAAAAAGACATCCTTTAACCCTTTCCTATGAAGATATGGTCTTTGCTGCAGGAGGACAACCAGATCGCTACCCCTGGGAGTGGTCCTGATATAGGTGACAGTTGGCCCAGCAGACCACGGAGGGGACACATAAGACATGCAAAAGGACGCTGGTTGACCTCAGGGAGATCAACCAAAACACCACAGAGACACCATCACATGCCTCGACGTCAGTGTATTCTAGAACATTGCCCCCTGGGAAATCAAATATGCAAAACAACACTGCAGAGACACCATCACGTATCTCGACGTCAGTGAGCTGGCCAGACCTTCCTCCAGGAAGGAACAACCAGGCCAAGGAATGTCTCCAATCAAGGAAACCACCCAAGCAAGGTATCCAACCACAGACAGCTGTTTCAGGGTATTTGCCCCTCATCAATGTGGAGTAGGATTCTGGCTAGTGGGCGCAATGACTAGTAAGTGCATGCAAAAGGATGTTGGCTGACCTCAGGGAGATCAACCAAAACACCGCAGAGACACCATCACGTGTCTCGACGTCAGTGTATTCTAGAACATTGCCCCCCTGCCCCCAGGGCCACCATAAGACATCATGCGTAAGTGGTCAGGAAAAAGTAAACCGGTCAAGTCAGAAACTACTGTAGTAAGACTAAGGTCATATACAGGGGGGCAAATGTACAAGGGAACAGGCAGAAATGGAGTTGAGTAGGCGGGTTGAGGTCATACACTGTAACAGAAGTACATATAGAGAACACCTCCGCTGGGACACTATGCAACCTTCTTGATCAGGTAGCTTAGTGTGAGACAAACTGCCTAACATAGGTGTTGCTTATTGGCTATTGGATGGGACCTGCACCCTATAGGCAGACCTGGAAATTACAATGGAAGCAGGACAAGAAGAGATGGCAAGAATGGCAGGTAACCCAGAGACTGTGCCATAAGGCACTATAAACTGACGGAAATGAGGCACTGGCATTAAATAAAGCTCAAAAACATGGAGCTACAATAATGAGATGGCTCCATTATACTACCAGATGAGGCAACTGCTACTTGTCAGGAGATTTTATGTTTATGCAGTAGAGGATTTTCTGTAAGGAATACAGCAGTCTGTATGGGAAATGGGTCAGTTGATGAGGTGTTAGGTTTTTTCTTAAGTTAATAATGTATATTACTCGGCATCCAGTATCACTCGCCATGCCTTTGTTTGAGCAGTGCATCAAAGTTTTAGGAAGCAGAAACAAAACAAGCAAGGGACTTCATGCTTACAAGGCATCAGTTTAATATTTCATGTACAAATGCAATTACATTGTCTCTGGCCACAAGTTGTCTACATCACAAATTGCCCTTTTTACTGTTACAATTTGCAATTTTAAGCACTTCATTTAATCGATATCGATAGACATGTGTCTAAGTATGTAACTATAATGACGTAAAAAGTTATGTTGCATATGTAAGATAAGGACATGACATGATGTGTAACCATGTAAGGACCAACAGGAAATCTGATTCAAGGAGCAGCTGAATAAGAAGCATCTGCAGATTGATCCGTTCTCCTCATATCACTATATATACATTATCAATATAATGATGAAATACTAACAAAAGATTCATGATAATTCATAGCTTTGAGCTTGTTGCCTTATTTACTGCGACCAATTCATCTTTTATCCCCAGTATCTTAATTATAGCTTATTATAGGAAGTGGATCTAAACAATGTTCTAAAAGTATTTCACTAGTTCCTTCTATAACAGCTTAGACAAGAGATGAGCGTGGGTGTTTACTGCCTATGGTGGTAGTGATCACAATAGTCTGTTACCAACCACTGCTTCAAATGATAGACCACTAAAGCGAATGTACCATCAGTGCATTCGATTTAAGTGTTGCATATAGCTAGAACGGCGCCGGCGCAGGGAACCTGGTGCCACGGTCCTATTTTTGAGCCGCAACCCAGTTCCTGCATACGGCGCCGTTCTACTCCCAGGCACCGGTCAGGGGTAAAGCACTGGAGGCGCATCATAGAGGGGCAAAAGCTTCTTCCCACTGGGGGGGGCCACCTCCAGTGCTTCACCCCCGGCCAGTGCCCGGGAATAGAACGGCGCCATACATGTTAACTGGGACGCGGCTTAAAAAAAGGATCGGGCCACCGGCATTGTGTTTTGAACGCACACAATGATCGTGACTTTACTTTCGAGACATGGAATTTCAGTGAGCAGAAGTCTTTAGTCATCTTCTGCTCACTGGAAAACCCCTTTAGGGTAGCTTCACACGTACCGTATCGCAGCTGATTTTCTGCTGCGCATCCGCAGCAGATTTGACTGAATGAATGAACACAGCATGAAATCTGCAACCTCAAATCTGCTGCGGATCCGCAGCAGATTTTACAGTGCGGATTTAATGCTGTGTTCATTCATTTAGTCAAATCTGCTGCGAATCCGCAGCAGAAAATCAGCTGCGATACGGTACATGTGAAGCTGTATTCCCAGTGTTCCCACATATTGGGTTAAGGGGGGCATCTTGTTAAATCATGATCATTTTTAGCGGCCATCTATGTTATGAGGCGACCACCTTCCCCGATATTTTCCTGAAGTGGGAACACAGCCTGAAAGTCTACAGCACTGGAAGAGGAACCTAACACATCCTTGTCATTACTAAATTCCTACTGCTTCTTTGTCCAGCTAGTGGAACTCCCTATAGAAGATTAGAGAACACAAGAAATTATTCCAATTTTGCGAAACAATTTAATGTTAGGCTGGGTTCACACTGCATTTTTGCAATCCGTTCAGCGTATCCGTTTTTAATTGTTTACTTTTAACGGACAGAAAAACGCAGTCAACACTACTTTTGTGTCCGTTTAAAAACACATCCGTTTCGATCCGTTTTTTCTTTTTTTTAAAAGGAAGTCAATGGAAAAACGGATCCAAACGGATAACACACAATTGCATCCGTATACATTAAATGGATAGCAAAAGCAGATTGCGAGAACCCCGCCTTACTTCATAGTGACCATTAAAAGAACATATTAGATCAGACTGCTGTCATAGTTTGTAATATGTTATAAACAGACTGCCCATAAAATATACCTGGCAGGATTTTCCCATCAGAAATATAAAGCAAGTGTGAGACTATATGTTGCTATGGGATGCGTTAACAATGCACAAGTCATCTCCAAGATTACACCTGTCCCATTCACAAAGACAGGTTATTTACTGTATCATGTGTCAACTATTGTGATCCTGTATGTGAATGATGAACACTGTAGAGTATCGGTTTCCCGTTAAAGGTAACATGACATTTTCACTCCTGATGATTTGTAAGATATATATGAAATAATTGATAGAATATAGTTTCTTCAGTAATGTTTTCCTGAAATTCTGCATATAATTATTATGTAAATTAGGCGGCTTGGTGCACTGGTGGTGATACGACAGCCCTTGGTGCACTGACCAGAACCTCTTCTTGAACATTGAGGCAATATTCCTCACTGCAGAGCCTAGATGAATATTTATTGGGGGGGGGGGGGGTCGATCCTATAGAAACATAATGGCAGGTTAGTCTTCTCAGCTGCTATTAGTTCTCCCTCTCCCCTTGCTTCTTTACTTCCTTCCTTTCCTCCCCTTTCCCTTTCTTCCTTCACTTCTTGGTTATAGCACTGGTAAAACAGACTACTATATGGCATTACAGTACAAGTTGACCCATAGAAATGCTTATTGAGTCTAATGACATCCGGTGATGACCCCTCAGGAATTGAACTGGCCATTTGTAGGATACTTCATCAAGGCTGTAAACTCATTGACAGGCACTGGATTCAGGCCATTAACAAGTTGATTGCTAGGTTAAACAGCATCATCAGAACGGAAAAAGGAGTCTACAAGAATGATGATGTCATGATCATGGTCACATGATCATGATTTCCCAGGTCCTTTATATAGGGGACAGTATAAGTGAAGATGGGGAGCATGGAGAGCACTGGGGAGCTGCTGAGGACCAGAAGAGACTCCCTGCTTCATGGTAATGTATCACACTATGTAACACATTGTCCGTCTAACCGTTTTATTTCAACTTCTTACGTATAAACTTGCTAAAATAACACCAATATTTTAAATTTAACTTTGATTTTGTGACAATGTCCTACGCTATTGATAATGAAATTTTGGCTTGTGTCTGTGTTTTTTTTTTATAGAAGCGATCAACATTTCACTACAAACATGCAACTTTTATTAAATTTGATAATTGCTGCATTTAACATCTCAAAAATGGGTATATTTCCCGTAGTTACCACTATACTGCAAATTACTGTCAGGAATCTGCCCCCAAATATAGTCTCCCATCATTTTCTCGTTATACTGTCCTTAGTAACAACGTTCAAAGTTCATCATGTCCTGGTGAAGGCGCAGGCCTTGCTCCTCTGAAAAAGCTCCCATGTTCTCTTTGAATTTATCAAGTAGGGTTTTGAGGATATGGATTTTGAGTGACATCCTGCAGCCCATTGCAGCATAGTTCTTTATTAGAGTCTGTACCAGGTGTGCATAGTTTTCAGCCTTGTGATTGCCTAGGAAGCCGTGAACCACTGCGATAAAACTATTCCAAGCCGCCTTCTGCTTCCTTAGGCTGCATTCGCAAGGAACACGGACGTGGAATGTCTGTAACGGACTTCTCCCCCCGCCTGGGCAGCCACTTTGATAAGATGCCTGGAGCGGGGGAACTGTACAGATATGCACCGCGGTGTAATGATAATCTTGCAGTGCTCACATGAATAAGGTGTCCATGATTTGTCTTTATTCCCAACAGGCACAGAATGCTTTGTGAGAAATTTCAAGTTGAATCCGCACTAAATTTTACACTTATTCTGCTTGAAATTCCTCTTGTAAAATATGGACAGAGCAATGTCCTATTGTGTTCAATGGGATTTCCGCTGTGTTTTTCACATGGCAGAATTTACGCATGGAATTTTCCACCGCGGATCAGCTTTCTGCCCAAAGAATCTTTGGGATGATTCCACTAGAGAAATCCCATAGAAGGCCCCGTTCACACTGAGCAAGAACGACGGAATTCCGCCGTGGAGCCCTCCACCGCCGAATTCCACTGTGCTCAGTGTCCCGATGTGAGTGAATGAGAGGGTGCGCACTCCTCCGCTGCCGCCGCTCTTTGCTCAGAGAAGTGACATGTCATTTGTTTGAGCGGAGAGGGGAGGAAATGGAGGAGCATGCGCCCTCTCATTCACTCAAAGCAGGACACTGAGCATGGCGTTCTTCCTCAGTGTTAACGGAGCCAAAGTCATTGGGGCTTTGAATTTCTGCTTTCCATTGGAATTCCATGCCAATTTCGCCAGAGCCAAAGAAGAGGTAATTTCAAGCAAAAAACTTTCCTCATCAATTCTTCGCCTATTCCTCAGAATGAACATACCCTAAGGGTACTATTACACGGAACGATAATCGGCCGAATTGGCCCCATTTGGCCTATTATCATTCCGTGTAATAAAGACAACGATGGTTCTGAGCTATAATCGTCGGCCGACGCTGACGATATGCAAAGAGGAATACATACCTATCCAGGTTACAGGGCTCCTCTTCCTCTGAGCTTCTCACCGGGTCCCGTGTGCTCCGGCTTCACAGCGGCCTGTCTCAGCTGACAGTCCGCTCAGCCAATCACAGGCTGGCACCGCCGCGGTGAGTGATTGGCTGAGCAGCCTGTCAGCTGAGACAAGCTGCTGTGAAGCTGGAGCGCATGGGACTTGGGGAGAAGCACAGAGGAAGAGGAGCCCTGCAACCTGGATAGGTATGTATACAGTTTAAGCAAAGGCTGCAAGGACATCGGTAACGATGTCCCTGCAGCCCTTGTTAAATGATTATCGGCCTGTGTAATAGGCCCAGTAAACAAACACCAATCTAGCAGATTGGCGTTCGTTTACAGGTATTATCGGGCCCCCGTCGGCCCGTCTAATACCTCCCTAAGGCTCACAAATCTTAGTAGAGGCTTTCAAAGAATACTTATTTGCTCTCATCTTTATAAATTGGCTGCAGACATAGCAATATATGTCTGCAGGATGTGTGCAACCTCTGGATGCCACCTAAATTAGCTTAGCTGTGTACACTAGTTTGCTTATACTTTGGTTAGTCCAAGGTAACTGTATTTATACTGCTATGTGCGCTTGTGGGGCAGTCCCAGAAAGTTCTGGACACTTGTAAACAGTCCCAAAAAGACGTTTCTGGACAGTTCTAGAAGTTTCTTGATAGGTTTCACAGTTCCAGAAGCTTCTAGAATTCTATAATCAGTTCTTAATTTAGTGAATATTCTTAAAAACACATAATACATACATTTCAAAACATTACCGCGCTGACCACAAAAGCAACATTATAGGGAATAATAACCTTTCCCTATTCATTTTAGGCACAATTAGGAAAACACACTTAACATGTAGTAACAAAAATGCTTGTAAAATCAGGGAGACAACCCTGTCCTGGGGCTGGGAATATTGAAAATGGTGTTGGGCAGGGGGGCGTATGGGATAAGGAGAGCTGCCACTGGAAGGGGAGGGGGCAGTGTTGCTATTGTTGTGGAAAGGGATAGGAAGGGGTTAAAACTGATGGTTAGGCTGGTGCTGCAGTATAGTGTTGGCTTTCTACAGGTGGAGCAGTATGTGTTTCTCCACTGTTATATTAGTTTACTACAGGTGGAGCAGGATTTATTTTTGCACTGCAGTGTTGGTTTACTACAGGTGGAGCAGTATTAATTCCTGCACTGCTTTGTTGGTTTAGTACTGGTGGCGCAGTATGTATTGGTGCACTATGGTGCTGGTTTACTACAGATGGAGCAGTATTGCTGCAGTGTGGTTCAGATTTATTGCTGTAGAGAAGTCTTTATTGCTGCACTGTCAGTGTCGGACTGTCCCATCAGAGGGCCCCCAGCATTAGAACCTGCACTAACACTGACTGACATGTTGTTTCTTACTGGTTCTTCATTGGTGGGCCCCCAGGATCATTTCCTCTGGTGGGCCCCATACACCCCAGTCCAACACTAGAACTATCACATAGGATAAAAACAGTAATCATTGCAAAACTGATCCTTCTTAAATGTATAGTCCTAAGGCATACAGACAGTAAGAAGGTGAGCAAGAAATTGCAAAGTAAGAAGTAACATGTAAGAAAAAATAAATAATGATTTAAATGTTTTAAGTTATACTGTCCAAACATTTCATATAGCATAACCCGTACCATGGTGGTTAATTCTATTTATAACTCAAGTCAGTGGTAAAAGCAACGCATGCATATACTTTCTACATGACACGTGTGAAACCCAATTCCTAGTGAGGTAGTGTACAGCAGACTATGCTTTGATTACAGTGGATGAAATAATTCAAGAGAAGGTTGGGACTTAACGGCTATCATAGTAATCGGAGCTCCCAAGGAAAGAGCTTGCTATCATCTAGCCTAGCAACGGAGAGTAGCATCTGCTTGCAGCATTCCAATACGGGCAGCAGGCATCACTTATTGTGTTATCCTGGTAGGATACCTTCATTGGTGTATTTGCAATTCAATAGGTTTTGAAAAGTCGAGAAGAAATTTTGGGATATGTATTTGAGGTGTATAACATTTCAGAACATGACCTAGAGCACCGTCAAGCAGGGGCTCGGAATATCATGTTATGTTATAACAAAGGAAAATTCAAGACACCATCCTTTATCAACTACCCACTGGATAAATTACATGGAGGGGGTATGAATGCTGTACTGCTAGCGCATACACATATAAGTGATGTTTTCAACTTCTCTGCACTAGAACATAGTCTTGGGGCCAGTTCACACAGTCTGTCTATGGGCTCCCATAGACAGACTGTATGACACTGAGGCAGGCAGGAATCCGCGTTGGAGAATTCCGTTGTGGAATTCCGCCTCTTTTACTCCGTGTGAACTGACCCTAACAGGGAAAGCAATAAATGCTGCAGTCACATAATACAGTGCATTATCAATCCCTCCATTTATTTGTGGGGGTCCGACAACTGGAACCCCACCAATTAGCTGTTTGCCACTGGAGTCAATGGGAGCCGAGCTGCACAATATTTGTAGCTGTCTACATGTAGCTCTATGTGAGCACTGTGTAAAGGCCCTAATAAACGGCATGATTATCGGATGATATCGGCCATTATGGACGATAATTCATTTTGTGTAATAGAAGGCAACAAAGTCTTTTATTGTTGAAAGACAAACGACTTGTACAGCAACAATCTGCTGCCGTCGCTCTGAGGATTAGGGACAGCGGCAGCAGACCGCTGCTATATGCTATGCTGCCCGGACGATCCCTCGGGCAACCCCCCGGACTCACCCGCTCGCTGCTGCCGCGTGTAATAGCGGTGGCAGCGAGCAGGGAACGAGGAGCAAACGAGCGCTGACAGCGCTTGTTTGCTCCTCATAGTCGCCCCGTGTAATAAGGTCTTTAGTCAATGCTGCGACTCCCACTAACAGCTGATAGGGTCATATGGGCGGATCAGATATTGAAGTCCTATCTGTAATGATAGTCCATCAGTGATAAAGTCCCAAGGATACAATCCCTTTAAAGGGGTTATCCACTGTTAGAAAAACATGGTCTCTTTTCTTCTAGAGACAACATGACCCTTGTCTCCAGTTTGGGTTCAGGTTATTGGCCATATTGCAGATTCATGTAATAAAAGACAACGATCACCCGACATGCACGATGTCGGCTGATCGTTGTCTTTCAATGTTTTTGAACATGTTGAAAGACAAAGAACAATGGCAACAATCTGCTGCTCTGTGTAGAGGAGACCGCCACTATCTCCTTTGGGCTCCCACAGCTTCCCGCGGCCACCCTCGCACTTACCCGCTTGCTGTCAGCGCATGCAATAGCACCGCCGAAAAGCAGGGAACAAGGAGCAAGCGAGCGCTGACCTGAAAGGTCGGTGCTCACTTGCTCCCGCTGATCAGCCCGTGTAATAGGGGCCTTAGTTCCGTTGAAGTGAATGGAGCTTAATTCCGAACCACATCTGAACTGGAGACAAGAGTTGTGTTGTGTCTGGAAAAAAGTGGCCATGTTTTTCTAACCCCTTTAACCCCTTAAGGACAGAGCCTGAAATGGCCTTAAGGACAGAGACAAATTTTATGAATATGACCTGTGTCACTTTATTCATTAATAACTTCGGGATGCTTTTACCTATCCGGCCGATTCTGAGACTGTTTTCTCGTGACATATTGTACTTTACATTTCTGGTAAAATGGAGTCGATACTTATAACAAATCTTTATGAAAAACACCAAATTAACGTGAAAAATTGTGAAAAAATGCATTTTTCCAACTTTGAAACCTTTCTGCTTATACAGAAAATGGTTATGCCAGATAAATTATATATTAAATAGCATTAGCAACATGTCTATTTTATGTTGGTAGCTTTTATTAAACTATATTTCATTTTTTTTTAGACAATAGAAAGCTTAAAACATTAGCAGCAATTTTCTAAATTTTCAGTAAAATTTCAAAATCAGATATTTTTAGGAACCTGTTCAGGTTCAAAGTGTATTTGAGGGGACTGTATGTTAGAAAGCCCCACAAAGCACCCCATTACAGAAACTGCACCCCCCAAACTCTGCAAAAGCACATCCAGAAGTGTGTAAGAAATTTGAAAATTTTTATTTTCTGTGCAGAGATTTTATTGTAATCCAATATCTTTCATAATGATAAACCTATTAGCAGAGAAATGCACCCCAATATTGATTGCGCCGTTTCTGCAGTTTATAGAAATACCCCATATGTGGCCCTATTGCGCTATTTGACGCAACCACAAGCCTCAGATATAAGGGAGCGCCTAGTGAATTTCAACGCCTCCGTGTATTTGGTCATTTCGGACTGTACCACTTCAGGTTGGCAGAGGCTCTGGGGTGCCAAAACCTAAAAAACACCCCTAAAGGGACACCATTTAGAAAACTACACTCCTCAAGGAATGTAACAAGGGGTGCGGTGAGGATCAGGACCCCACATGTGCTTCACAGATTTTCAGAACAATGTGTTGTAAAAAAGGAAAAATTCTATTTTTTACACTAAAATGTTGTTCTAGCCTTCATTTTTCATTTTTACAAGGGGATAAAAGAAAAAAAAAACACAAATCGTGTAGCGCAGTTTCTCCCGAGTACGGAAATACCCCACATGTGGACATAAAGTGCCAAGCGGGCGCAGGACGAGCCTCCAAAGAGAAGAAGCGCCAATTGGCTTTTGGAAGCTGGATTTCACTGGAATGGATTTCAAGGGTCATGTCGCATTTACAGAGCCCTCGTGCTGCCAAAACACTGGAAACCCCCCACAAGTGACCCCATTCTGGAAACTACGCCCCTCATGGAATCTAACAAGGGGGGCAATGAGGATATGGACCCCACTGTTGACGGGCACAAATGTGGAACAATGTGACGTGAAAGTTAAAATTTTCATTTTTTCACTTTCACGGCACAAATGTGCCCGTCATCAAGGGGTCCATATCCTCACTGCACCCCTTGTTAGATTCCTTGAGGGGTGTAGTTTCCAGAATGGGGTCACTTGTGGGGGGTTTCCAGTGTTTTGGTAGCACGAGGGCTCTGTAAATGCGACATGGCGTTCATCATCCATTCTGGCCAAATCCAACCACCAAAATCCAAATGGCGCTCCTTCCCTTCGGAGGCTTGCCCTGCACCCACATGGCGCTTTATGTCCACATGTGGGGTATTTACGGACTATGGGGAAATTGCTCTACACATTATATGTGTTTTTTTTCTCTTTTAACCTCTTGTGAAAATGAAAAATTTAAGGCTAGACCAACATTATAGTGTAAAAAATTTAATATTTTATTTTCACGCCATATTGTTCCACATTTGTGCCCGTCACCAGTGGGGTCCATATGCTCACTACACCCCTTGTTACATTCCCTGAGGGGTGTAGTTTCCATAATGGGGTCACTTGTGGGGGGGTTTAACTGTCTTGGCAACACAGGGGCCTTTTGAATGCAACCTGGCCCCTCGAAATCCATTCCAGCCAAATCCAGCCTCCAAAAGCCAAATGGCGCTCCTTTCCTTTGGAGGCTTACCCTGCACCCGCATGGCGCTTTATGTCCACATGTGGGGTATTTCCGTACTCAGGGGAAATTGCTCTACACATTTAGTGTTTTTTTTATCTTTTAACCCCTTGTGAAAATGAAAAAATCAAGACAGGATCAATAATTTAGTGTAAAAATTTAACATTTTTTACACTATATGTTAGTCTAGCCTTGATTTTTTTTCCTTTTCCACAAGGGGTTAAAAAAGAAAGTGAACACAAAACGTGTAGGGTAATTTCCCCTGAGTACGAAAATACCCCACATGTGGACATAATGTGCCATATTGGCAAAGGGCAAGCCACCAAAGGGACAGAGCGCCATTTAGAGGCTGGAATGGAGGATGGAGGCCATGTCACATTTACAAAGCTCCTGTGCTGCCAGGACAGTGGAAACCCCCCACAAGTGACCCCATTATGGAAACTACACCCCATAAGGAATCCAACAAGGGGGTACAGTGAGCATATGGACCCCACTGGTGACGGGCACATATGTGGAACATGTACCGTGAAAATAAAAAATAAAATTTTTTCATTTTCACGCCACAAATGTGCCCGTCACCAGGGGGCCATATCCCCGCTGCCCCCCTCGTTAGATTCCTTATGGGGTGTAGTTACCAGAATGGGGTCACTTGTGGGGGGTTTCTACTGTCCTGGCCGCACAGAGGCTTTGTAATTGCATCATGGCATCCTCTAATGGGAATGGCGGCCATACCTATTTAGCTGGGGAAAAGGGACAATTCTAATTTATTTGGGGGTATTAGGCCACTTATTAGTTTATAAGGTTGAAAATGACAGGTGTCCATCAAATTCAACCTGTGTTGATCCAGAGGAAGGCAAAAAAAACCCTCGTGAGGCAGACGACAGTAGCCTCATCACAGGGGAAAAATTCCTTCCCGACTCCATAATGGCGATCAGAATAATCCTTGGATCAACGTGACCCCTGAAATAGGAATAAGGGACAGAATTTAGATAATGTAGAACCCCAATGACGTGTAGTACGCCTTGAAGCGATCCAGTATGCAGAGGCCGGGGTGATCAGGACAAGTGTCCTGATCCCCCTGTTACCCCACACTCTGCACTTCTTCTGGGGTCTCCTGTTTTCCAGTGTGGGGGACGTCACCTGGAAAATGTTGTCCTGGTGCGATACGGGGTCCTTCATATCCAGAAGCGCTGGGGCCGCTCCATGGCTGCTAAATATTAGGGCTTTATTACGGCTTCTGATATGTTCGGATCGTTCCGCAAGCTACAGTAGCTCGGGCAGCGAGGGACCGGAAGAGGGGGTGCTGGTATAAAAGTTATCCCCGTACAGATGGTAACCTTTATCCAGCAGTGGGAAGATCAGTTCCCAAACGATCTCCCCACTAACTCCGAGGATGGGGGGGCATCTGGGGGCTGGATTCGGGTGTCCCTTCCTTCATACACTGTAATGGTACCTGCACACTGCGGAATGGCGAAGGATAACCCTTTGTGCATTCCGCAGCTGGCACCCGCCGGCGGACTGATGCAGGCGTGCGTCTTCTCTCGTGTCACACTCCATTCTATGCACGGGCGGATTCCGCCCTCTGTCCAAAGAATGAACGTGTTCATTCTTTGGACGGACAACGGAATCCGCCCGTGCACAGAATGGAATCTATGACACGGGCGGAGACGCGCGCCTCCATCAGTCCGCCGGTGGGTGCCAGCTGCGGAATGCACAAAGGGTTATCCTTCGCCATTCCGCAGTGTGCACGTACCCTGGATCTGTAAGTGTACCCTGAGGTACTCTCACAGAGTTTGGAGAATTTCACGCCATACCGTCATCTCTTATTGGGATGGTTCTGGCGGAAAAGACGTGTCTGGGGGGCAGCGTACGCTACGCTACCCCCAGACACGTCACTGGATGATGAGGATGAATGGAGGAACGAAGGATCCCCCCATTCATCCTCACTGGCTGTTTCGGTGTCGGAGGCAATAATAGCGTATGCGTCTGATACCGAAAACACCCTGGGGGCCATCTTTATACGGGGATTGGTATATGGGGTATGTAAATGTGTAGTGGTGTAGTGTAAAACTTTATTCCATGTAGTGTGGTGTAGTGTAGTGTTTTTTACGTGTTTTTTTGACAGTAAGAAAAAATATCCCTACGCCAAGAAAGGAGCTGCTGATAAATGCCGCACTTATGTGCGGCACTTATCAGCAGACAGTGGCGGTAGGATATAGGGGGGAAAAAACGCCCCTACGCCAAAATGGAGGAGTTGCTGATCAGCGGCGCACTTATGTGCGATGCTGATCAGCACTCAGCGGCGTTAGGGCGCAAAAAAAAAGAAAAAAATTGGGAAAAGAAAAAAAATCTTTTTAACCCAAAGCAACTGATCAGTTAATGATATTCACTGATCAGCCGCTAGAGGGCAGTAGAGCGATGCTGCCGGAGATTGCCGAGACCCGCCGAACCCGAGCGTTTCCGAAGATTTCCGACGCTGGACGACTGAACCCGGAAGTGAAGCGAAGAAGACACGAGGACGCCCAGATCAGGTGAGTATGGTACACCTGCACCACACACACCTGTTCTGCACCCCTCAGCTACCTAGTTGAGGGGTGCAGAACCCAGCAAAACTGTGTTTTTACAGTATGATCGCCGTGATGGGCCGGCCGGTACTGGCCGGCCTATCACGGCGATCGTGGGGGTGGCATCGGCGCCATCTTTGGTGGGGACACTTATGGCGATTGGTGCTATCTCGGACAGCACCAATCGCCATTGCTTTCCGGGTCACCGATGACCCGGAAAGCTGAATTTAGCTGCTATATGCTGATCTGTATTGATCAGCATATAGCAGCGATCGTCGGCACGGGAGGGGTAAATCACCCCCCGTGCCGACGAGCAGAGATGGCCTGCTATACATTATAGCAGGCCATCTTCCCCGACCGCTGTGTGTGAACACACAGCGATCGGGGAAACATCGGGCGTAAGTATACGCCCGTTTGCGTTAAATCCCACCCTTTGGGGGCGAATACTTACGCCCGATGTCGTTAAGGGGTTAAAGGGAACCTGTCACCCCCGTGCTGGGGTGAAGGCCGCCCAACCCCCTGTTAGAGCCCCGGATACTTACCCCAACTCCCCAAGTCCCGCTCCTGGAGCCGATCCAGGGCCGGAGATATTCTTGTCCGAAGCCCGGCGCGCGCACTGCATAGATGAGTCCGACACCCATAGAGAATCAATGGAGCCGTCATTCTCTATGGGCATCGGACTCATCTCTGCAGCGCACGCGCCGGGCTTCCGACAAGGTTATTTCCGTCCCGGGACCAGCTCCAGGAGTGGGACTTGGCGAGATGGGGTAAGTATCCGGGGCTCTAACGGGGGGGTCAGGTGGCCTTTAAATAATAAGAAAAATTACACATAGCATTAATAAATGTATATTCATATTTCTGTAACATATCTGCTCTGTGAAAGGAAGTGAAATGAAATCTATTGACTATGATGGTGTGAGTTCTGCATTATCTGACTAACCTTATGCATTCACACTAAACTTTGCAACAGAAAAAAAGGATTTTTGTTTCCAGGATGAATAACAAGGTCCATTTGGTTAGTCACAGATAGAATCATCTTATTGTCATCTTCAAGTCAGCAACTTAAGGCCAAAACTTGAGTTACATCTGAGTACTTGGTAAGTAGAAATAAAATACTTGCTGAGATTCTAGATTATACTTTTACACTAGGGTTTCTCTGCTTGCTGGTCGGTCTACATTATGTCACATGTATCCACTGAAAGACAAAGCAAGTTGTGTGCAGTTAATTTTTCTGGCCCAATTAAAATTAATGAGGACTGTCCCTGGCTGTCAGGCCTTGTTTGGGGTAATGGGAAGTGATGAGGGTCGGATAACATGCAGATTGTGTCAGGAAGGGGAACTGGAGCCAGGGTCCTGGCAGGATGTATCTGACTAACAAAGGCTTGTGGGTCCTCCCAGGTATACAGACAAATAATCAGAATGTCATTAGGGTTGTTAAGAGTTCTGGAGGCCAAAAGCTAATATCAAGCAAATAGACCCTTAAATAACAGACATGCTACGTGCTAAACCTTTTAGGATGTTTAGTTATTTTATGGGTTTAACAATTTTAGCCTAGGTTCACACTAGATGCTAGAGGTTAGATGTAAAAATGACGGCTGTCTTTCATAATAACTGCCCCCATTGTGCAAATAATGTCTGTTATTTTAAAATATATATATTTTTACTTAGTGTTAACCTAGCCTTAAAGTGTATCAATTATCTTAGCTATCTTTGAGTTGGATCAGAATATGAGAATGGTAAGGGACCATGAGAAGAATAGATAATTTACTTCACGTGTAACTACATTATAGGAGAAGTCTACATGGCCACTTTTCCCCCGCTTTTCACGCTCCGAGTTCCGCATCGAAATCCTGCGATTCCCTCTACTGTGAGTTTGAATGGGGTTACATACTCGCAGCAGAATTTTCATTTCGCTGCAAGTATGTAAATGCCACCTCCCTTAACCCGTTGCCACCGGGAGCATACTTTTACCTGGTCTGCGCTCCGGCTGCATCTGAGGCTCCAGTAGGTCCCGCACAGCCAATCAGTATGTAACCCCATTTAAACTCACAGCAGTGGGAATCGCAGCAGATTTCGCTGCTGAACTCGCAGTGTGAAATCCGCTACAATTCACTACATATAAAGCTGCCCTTAGGCGATAACCTACTGTGGATTTTACACATTTAATCAATTTAAATATATCTATACCCAGCCTTTTTAAAAAAAGAAAATTCCCTGGTTAAGGGAATGAGGATTTTGAAGTGGCAGCAGTGGTGCTGGAACAGTGGGGAACTGAAAGTGAGTATACTTTTTCTAAAGGGCTGGATGTTCTCTGTGATGATGGAGACAACAGACTTGCTGGACCAGAAATGCCCAACTTGGTCACGTATGCAAGTTCCAAAATCACAACTACACAAAATCTTTTTTTGGCTGTTTGATGACCGTTTTTTGGATGGCCGTCATTTCACGACCAAATAACGCCTGCTATTTCAAAAGAATGGATGCTATTTTGAAATAATGGATGTTATTTGGCTGTGAAATGGCGGCCGTCCAAAAAGAACGGCTGTCAAACAGCCAACAAAAGACGTTCTGTAGTCATAGCCCATGTTGCAAATATTAGAATATAATGAATGTCCAGTATGAGGCTATGTTCCCACTACAGGAACTTGCCATCATTTAATGGCTAAGAGCGGCCATCTCATTATTTGAGGCCATCATTATTAATAGATGGCCGTTTTTCCCAATAAATGCCATCCAGTCCCTGTAGAGGCCTGAAGGATATATGTTCTTTATATTACTTTGCTGAACTGATCTTAAAGGGGTACTCCAGCGGGGGGGCATTATTTTCCTGGGACCGGGGATGAGGTGGCTCAGGGAAACGACGTCCACTCACCTCCCCGAACCAGCGGCGGGTCCCGCATCGCGGCGCTCCATTCCCCGATTTCCGGACGCTTCCTGGTGTCTGACGCGGGCCGGAGACAATACGTCTCAGGTCTGCTCAGCCAGTCAGTGACAGAGGCGGGATCTGAGCGCACTTGAAACGGATCCCGCCTCCGTCACTGACTGGCTGAGCGGTCCTGAGACGTCACGTCTCGGGCCCGCGTCAGACACCAGGAATCGTCCGGGGACCGGAGCGCCAGGAAAAAAATGCCCCCCCCGCTGGAGTACCCCTTTAAACCTGAGGCTCTCAAACTACAACTCCCCGATTGACCAGTTGACAAGACATACAGGACATTGTAGAGCTGAAGAACTAAATGTTGTAGACCTCTACTGTACTGTATTATAACTTATTAAAAGACATTTTTTTTAACATGTCTATAGACCAGATTAATTTCTTTCTAATGTTATATTTAATTGGGAACCGGACCAATATTTGGCATAAATTGATGTAGTCCCCAGTCACGCCCTTGTTAAGTGTGTTGCACGATATGGTCCAATAACAATGTGACATGAAAATAATAGACTAGAGAATTTATGTTATGTGCTTAGCTTGTTCAAATGAGCTTGCCAATGGAATTCTGCCAGGCGCTAAATTTATGCAGTGTCAAAGTTAATGTTGCACACTATCAACTGTTTACTTAATTGTGACTAATTTATAGCAAATGTCATTTTCAATTAAAGGGCAAATGATACAAACATCAGTGATTTACAGCAGCTCTGGTTCCTGCCAGACTCCTTCTACACAATATACAGTATACAACTGGAAATGTAAAACCATGTTATATAGAGGTATATATAACAGCTGACTATATATATATATATATATAAAACTACTATTTTAAAAATCTGGCTTTGCACAAGTCTGTTTCATTTAACTGTTTGTTCTTTGTGTGGTTGAAAATTTGCTACTGATATGAAGCCGACGTATCCAATAAAGTACGAAGAGAAATCAGAGCGGCCAGGCTGGTGGTGCACAAGGAAAGGAGCACAGTCCCACAACAATATATTAGATAAAAATCCTGGCACGCATTTCGGCCATATGCCTTCATCAACTGGCAACTGTATTAAGCAGTTGACGAAGGCTTATGGCCGAAACGCGTTCTGCTGTTTACACTATTGTGGTTATGAAACCGAATAAAATAATATGATGATGGATATGGTGAGTGCCGGGAGTTTCATCTAATGTATCCAATGAAGTAAACTTTTCACTAAAAAATATTATTGTCTCGCTGAGACTGCAGTTGTGCTCCAGTCTGCTGGGGAGTTTCAGCAGCTGGCTGTTACCTGGTATGCATCTGGTAACCCTGGGAATAGCTCATAATTGCTTACACCCATTACATAGAGTATAGACCTATATGTGTATACTTAGTTTCCTAGACATGAACCGTTCACTTACTGTAGTTAATAGAGATGAGCGCAATTGATGCGAGGTGATATATGCATAGCCATGCTGTCAGTTTCCCTTTAAGGCACAGATACAGTACCAGAACCAAGCTCAGCACATACATGCAGTATCAGAACCAAGCTCAGTACAGAGATAGAATTCCAGAATCAAGAACCTGTAAGTATATACAGCACCAGAACCAAGCCCAGTACATATATAGCACTAGAACTAAGAAATCCATCGATTTAAAAATAAAAAATTCAGCTGGCGGGGGGAACATAATAAACAATCATGACTTACCCGTCCCCGCATGACAGGCTGTGGGACCAGGTACTAGATGGACGAGGTGGTCTTTTTCTGCTGACAATCTTCTATGTGTCACCCACTGTGCTATCTGAATATAGTGCCACACATTGTGCCCCCCTGTGTCTAATACCACATGCTGTGCTTCCTGTAGCTAGTACCACACACAGTGCCATCTGTAGTTAGTTCCACATGCTGTGTCCCTTGTAGATACAATAGTGCCTGAAATGTCTATGCCATTTATAGATAGTGCCTTAAAAGTCTGTACACCCTGTAGATAATAGGTGTCAAACTCAGGCCCTCCAGCTGTTGCCAAACTATGATTCCCATCATGCCTGAACAGCCAAAGCTATAGCAAAGCATGATGGTAATTGTAGTTTTGTAACAGCTGGAGGGCCTGAGTGTCACCCCTGTGCTGTAGATAGTGCCTAATGCAGTCTTCTAGAGATGGAAATTATGGGTTATGTTGTGTGTTTGTGATTCACGTTAGGCAAATGGACCGAGTTACTGTATAGACATATTAATTAAAGGGGTAATCCAGCTTTTGGGTCTGATTCAGGACCTGGGACATGACATGTCAGGCCCGCTCAGCCATTCAGCGGCCGAGGCAGGAGCCTGCTGACAGCTGCTGACTGGCTGAGCAGGCCTGGCACATTACGTCCCAGGACCCCTCTCTTACCAGGAAGCGTCCAGGACCAGGAGCGCTGGAGCGGGGGAGGTAAGAGCAAGTTACTTTTTTCATCCTCCCCAAAAATTACCCCAACCCAGAAATCTCCTTAAGGGGCTGGGGTAATCCACTGCGATTCCCCTTCTGTGCTGTTTTCAGTTTCAATAGGATTACATACTCAGGAACTGTCATCCTGCTGTGAGTATGTAAGCGGTAGCCCCCTTAACCTCCCCACGACCACCACGGCCTGGTGCATAGACTGACATCCCGCTCAGCCAATCATTGCGCTGTCCTGCCGTAGTGCACTGATTGGGTGAGCCAGGAGACACATAACAAGCTGAAGCACAGACCGGTAATTTATACCCCGGGCCGTGGGGGGTTAGGGGGCTGCCGTTTACATACTTGCAGCATGATGACTATTCCTGAGTATGTAATCCTGCATGAAATCCGCTGCGATTCTGTTACGTGTGAACCCATCCTTAATTGCAAACCACACCTGAACAGGAAACAGGAGACAAGAGTGGTGCTGTCTCAGGAAGAAAATGGACATGTTTTTCTAACGCTGGATAACCCCTTTAAATGCAACTTTATTTTAAAAAAAATCACAAAAAATTGCATCTGAACCAGAAACATTTATATTTAATTAGTTACAAATAGTATATGGATGAATTATGATGTCATGTCCATTGATCATATTACAAAATGACCCCAGTTCCCTGACAAAAACTTTTATAGTTAATACTGCAGTTATGTAAAAAAAAAAAAAAAAGAATAAATGTTTTTTTCTCAGTCTTACTTCCCTATAAATTTTGCCTTCAATGTATACATGAATATAATACATCATTCTTATTGTAACATATATGTTTTTGTTATACTCTCTTGTTCTCTTTTCCTTCACTGATTCGTTCAACCTTATCAGTGGACAAATCAGGTTGTTCTTGTCTGGAAAAAGCCCATAAAAAGCTGATCCATTCATTGGGTTTTGTGAACCTCAAGGCCCTGTAGGTCACTGAGCAAATCCTATCCCGCTGAATTGTTGACAGGTCTTTGCAGGGTTCCTTACTAAACACCAACACTTAATTGACTGTCTTCCCTCTAACCATGAAATGATTCAGAAAATGTTCGTTTTTAAGCCTATTATCCATCACAATGAATAACTCAGTCTGTCCCCATGACGGTGTCTGAGTTATGATTACTATAAAGAGTTGAACGGGATGAACAGATTTAAATGTTATCACGCAGGAACACTCTGGTACTTGCTTTACATAAGCCTCTTTTTGTGTAGGGGGTCTGCAAACAAAAAAAATTATTTTACCTGCATTTAAATGAGAGGATCAATAAATACTCAAGACCGACAAAAAGATTTATATAATATATAGAAATAGGCAAATTGTGATAAAGCCGGGTTAGTCAATGGAAAAAAAGTCATAATTATATTACAGCAATTCTACCTGGATAGTACAATAGCAGGGGCACGCAATAAACATCTAATTATTATTATTTATTTATAAAACACTGCTATATATATATATATATATATATATATATATATATATATATATATATATAGTGCTGTTTTCTCTAGAGTATGTATTGCAAATAAGAATTTACAATATACAGTGCAATTTGACAACACAAACTCTAAATAAATATAAGGTGAAAATAGAAAAGGGCTATATTCACACAACATCAAAAATGGAGAAAAGGCGGCTGTTTTTGCAATTTAAAATAACGTCCGATTTAAGTGACTGCAATGGCAATGCACTGAAGTCAATGGGAAGACGGACGTCCAATGCACACAATCTATTGAATAACGGGCGTTTTTACCACGGACATCAAAATAATTAACATGATCATTATTTTTGGACGTCTTTTGCAAACAGCGGATGTTTTTTATTAGTAGTTCACACACAGTTTTTCTTTTTTCACCGTTCTTTCTCTTTTTTACTATTAAATTAAATGGACTTTTCAATTAAAACTAAGAAAAGAAGTAGCGGAAGGGCACTCACCATAAAACATAACTTTTATTGCAGCTTCATAAAATCAGTCCATTCTTTTTAGGTGATGCGGACGCCAGCACCATGAGGTGAACACATAACAGCCGTTTCGCGTGCGTCAGCACACTTCTACAGACGTAAGTCACTCAATCATCATCATCATTATACAAGATATCCTCATAAGACCGTGTTCACATTGCAATAGTGCCGATCACTATTTCTCACTACTGGACTTTTCAATTAAGCCGCATCCAAAGGGCAATTCGTAATCCTAAACTAGAATAATGTACCAACAGCCGTCATTGCACTTAGGGAACACCAGACAGCTAAATGACGTCTGTTATTTTAGACTCAAAATAACGGACGTCATTTTAAAAGGAGCTGAAAAAACATTGTGTGAACATAGCCGAGCAGTGTAAAAGAGAAGCAATGCCACTTACCCTCTCAATAAATAAGCTATTTCTGAATGGAATTTCTTAAATACTGTAGTTTGAAACAATTAAAGGAGAAGTCCCAACAAATAAAAAAAAAGTCAGGAGGCCAGGGGGTGCGGGAAAATAATAAACTATACCGATTCTCGATGCTCCCAGGTCCCATTGAAAGCTTCCGGTAATCTCCAGCTCTCCTAGGTGCAACATCCTATACCAAGTGATTTCCTGTTCAGCCAATCAGTGACTGAGGCGGCACACCAACCTAGTCACTGACTGGATGAGCGGGCAATTGCTCGGCCAGGCCGTGACACTGCAGCTGGAAGAGCCGGGTACGTAACATAACTGCTTTGTAGCTTGAGATAACATCCATTGGTGGTCAGCAGGACCTGGGAGCGGCAAAGCAGAGACACAAAGATGGGAGTTTAGGTTGTTTATTATTTTCCCACATACTCCTGCCTTTCTCCCTTTTTTAAATTTGGTAGGACTTTTCCTTCAAATGAGGTGATAGTGTTCAGCAGGACAAAAAAAAAAAAAGTAATAAGTAGTACTCCCCTCACTGATCTCCTGCTAACAGTGCCCATTTCCTGCTGATCCTTCTTGCTCCCTGTCTAAAATGGACAACCCCTTATGTCTCTGAACCATCTTTAGGACTGTATTTTGTTCCTATGAGCTGATATTAATCATATCACATATATGGTAAAGCATTGCACGTAAGGCTGGGTTCACACCGCATGTTTGCAATCCTTTTTTTTTTCCATCCGTTTTTGCAAAAAAAATGGATGCATTTGTGTGCATCTGTTTTGATTCGTTTTTCTATTGACTTGCATTATAAAAAAAACGGATCAAAGCGCATCTGGGTTTTTTTATGGACAGAAAAACGTAGTTGACCTCATTTTTGTGTCTGTTAAAAAAACTGATCCGTTTTGATCTGTTCCTTTTCGAAGTCCATTTTGGAATGGAAATCAACAGAAAAACGGATCAAAACGGATGCACACAAATGCATCCATTTTTTCATTCTTTTTTTTTTTTTGGATGGAAAAAAAGGATCGCAAAAACGCAGTGTGAACCCAGCCTTAAGTGGTATCCATCATAAATAGACTCCTTTGTTAAATAAAAAATATCTATCTATCTATCTATCACATAGTATACTTTTTTCAGAGGATCCTGCTCTCTGGAATAGAGCAGTGGTGTGCTCTATTCCATCCAGCAAAGAATGAAGACCCCACTGGAAACCACCCAATTGGAAGTCAAAATTACACTTTTCTGGTGTCCATTGAGTGATTGGGGGTCTATAATTATATAAATTTGGGAGATTTTCCAATACATATGATAAACTGACACCACAAATGTGGGGAGAGAAGAAATGCAAGGAACAGCTGCATGAACACTCAGGGTGCGATTACACAGAGACAGTTATCTGACAGATATTTGAAGCCAAAGCCAGGAATGGATCTGAAAAGAGGAGAAATCTCGGTCTTTCCTTTATAACCTGTTCTGTTTATAGTCTGTTCCTGGCTTTGGCTTCAAAAACTGTCAGATAAATCTCTCTGTGTAAAGGCAGCCTTAAACAATGACAAACCATTCATTTAGAAAAGCTGCAATAAAAACTTGTTTATCCCCCAATCAATACAGGATGGCCTCATGTGAATAATGCCATATGTCTTGTACTATATTTAGTGTTTGGACCTTCTGCCCCGTATTAATATCTTAAGGTAAACTAATGTATAATCTTATGATATATGCAGTCTGTAAACTGTAATACAAACACAACACAAATCGCATCATTAACAGCACCTCAAAGAATCCCCATGGTCTGTGGGTAAATAACCTAGAATGACAAAGTAATTCATTAGTGGACACAAAAAAGCCAACTTGACTTTTGCCCCTATGTAGTCAGCCATGCTTCAGCTCACTAATGCCTTTTGTAGACCTTATTTGTTTTGCTTTGCTTGCTATTGTTCCACTTTGTTTGTTTTCTATAGTATTGTGGAATTATATAAGAGATTTAGGACATTTAAGACTAACAATCCTTTAAACAAAAATTGTTTGTATGAAATCGTTATCCTTTTCCTCATTTTTTTTAAATAAATCATTAATTCAGTTTTAGTTGTAGTCCCTGTAATATTGTGCCATAGTAAAACCTTCAACAATACGCAAATACTGTGATATACAGCACTAAGACCTGTTCACATATGCATTGGAGGTTCCATCAGAAGCCTGAGTCTCAGATTTCGCCAAAAATATCCAAGTGGGACAGCTTTATTGAAATGCTGGACTCTGTGGTCAATGGTGTTCACTGTCCAATGATGGAGCAGAACAATAGATATGCTTGATGAAGATGTGAACAAAAACTAATACGAATGCAATAGGGGGTTCCACACACAGTGTTTTTTGTCAGTTTTGGGGCAAAGTCAGGAGTGGATCTAAAAGGAATAGCAATATGAAGGAAAGACTTATACCTATCTTGTCTGCTGGCTCAAAAAAAAAAAAAAATATTGACAAATAACACAAAAAAAAATTATGCGTGAACCCCAGAGATAAGCGAATTTACTGTATTAACAAAGTGAAGCATTTCACTAGCTTGGCAGTCAGCTTGTCAGCCGGCCAACTTTAAACTCTGTGCCGCTCTGCTCCTGCTTTCCTAGGACTGGATCCAGCTTTTCAGGCACCCAGAGCGGCACAGAGCTCGACAGAAGCTGGCTGATAAGCCGACTGCTAAGCTAACAAAGTGCTTTGCTTTGTTATTACTGTAAATTCGCCATCTATACCCCTCCCCTTAGAAATACTGTATGGAAATTGGTGTGTATATATATATATATATATATATATATATATATATATAAAAGCTCAAATGACTTGCTGCTGATTTAGTACATTTCTTTGTGAATTTCATGTGGATTTTTTTTGCAGCACCTGGGTTACATTTGCTGGCGTTTTTAAACAGGGCAGATTTACACCCACAAATCAGTTCCCCCAAAACTCAATCTAAATCATAATTTGTGTTGGAAAAACTAGTAAACAACATGTTTTTCAGCAATTTCAATGTGTTTCTCTGTTTTTCCTTCTGATGACATAGTATAAATGACATGCTCATTGTTATGTTAATGTCTCACTTTTCCAAGGAGAAATCAGCATTTTTCTCATAAGTGACTAGAAATGTATAGGTGGTAACATATCCTAACATATCCTATAAAGGTTTAATCCGCATAGATTGTACCTCTGTACAGATGCTGTAATCCAGTGTTTTCTAGTCGTAATTGTCAAATTACAGCTACATTAACAAGGATACAAGGCCATACCATGATTCCCAGGAGATGGTACAGATGGTGCCTGTTACTTCTACAATACGCACAGTCTGATGATTAAATAGATGGATGTAACGGAACAATGTGTGGAGGGAAGGGAAGAATCAGACCTGTCCAGGCGCAGGTTCAAAAGATGCACTTATCCCTGACTTGCTGACTGTTAGCAAAGGAGAAGTCTGGATTTTTCTAGACAAGAAAAAGTGAAAAAAGAGCATTTATATAATCTAGGACACACAGTGAGATCAGTCACCATTGAAATACCATCTAGTCCGCATGTAGCATTTGTAAACTGCGGGTATTTGTTATTATTTTCCTCATCTATGAATGATGTATTGTTATGCATGTTTACTTATCTGTTCACATATAGCTGTACAGTAACCCAGCAAGGGAAGTATTCCTCATTTATCTTACATAAGATTTATGTGCTGGTCCAAAGCAGTGTAAATGATGATTTGTAGTAAAGAAATCACTTCTTGTAGACAGAATGCGACCATTATGATAACACTGATGCATTGCCTGCTTTCTGGTTTCCATGTTTCTAAAGGTAATGGCTATTATACAATAACAGTACAGTGCAGGCACATGCAGGAACATATAGTAGGCGCAGAATCCCTAATAAATGCCCAATGGGCCACACTATTATCTAGTGTATATCCCATTATAAATGCTATTGTTTCACATATATTTAACCCTTTGAGGACCAGACCCAAAATGACCCAGTGGACCGCGCAAATTTTGATCTTAGTGTTTTCGGTTATCCCTCCTCCGCTTCTAAGAGCTCTAGCACTCTCAGTTTTCTATCTACAAGCCATGTAAGTGCTTGTTTTTTACAGGAATAGTTGTACTGTGTAATGGCGTCATTCATTTTACCATAAAATGTATGATGGAATTCCAAATATATTATTTATGAAGATATAAATAGGTGAAATTGTAAGAAAGAATGCAATATGGTAACGTTTGGGGGGTTCCTGTGTCTACGTAATGCACTATATGGTAACAGCGACATGACACTATTATTCTATAGGTCAGTCCGAACACAACCATATGCAGGTTACACAGATTCTCTAATGTTATATATATTTTTTTTTTATGAAATCCTTTTTTTTGGCAATTAAATATTAATAAAATGGGCCTATTGTGACGCTTATAACGGTTTTATTTTTTCACCTATGGGGCTGTATGGGGTGTCATTTTTTCCGCCATGATCTCTAGTTTTTATTAATACCATATTTGTGAAGATCGGACGTTTTGATCACTTTTTATTGATTTTTTTTAATATATAATGTAACATAAAATCGGTAATCTGCGCACTTTTTCCCCTCTTTTCGTGTACGCCGTTTACCGGTCGCAATGACGCTTGTTATATTTTAATAGATCGGACAATTACGCACGCTACGGTATATTATATGTTTATCTATTTATTCATTTTTACATGTTTTATTTATATAATGGGAAAGGGGGGTGATTTAGACTTTTATTGGGGGAGGGGTTTGGGGGTTGTGTGTTAGTGTTTTGAACTTTTTTTTTTTTACACTTTTGAAGTCCCTTTGGGGGACTTGTACATACATTACTTTGATTTATACACTGATGAATGCTATGCCATAGGCATAGCATTTATCAGTGTTATCGGCGCTCTGCTCATTGAGCCTGCCTGTGCAGGCTCAGTGTAGCAGATCGCCGATCGGACCGCATGGAGGCAGGTAAGAGACCTCCAGCAGTCCGTTTCAACGATCGGGACCCCCGCAGTCACACTGCGGGGGTCCCGATCGGTAAGTGACAGGGGACAGCGGCGTTTAAGGGGTTAATGACACGCGGCAGCGCGATCGCTGCAGCGTGTTATTACCGGTGAGGTCCGGGCTGCTCACTGCAGCCGGCCCCCACCTCCTATGAAGCGCGCTCCGCTCCGGAGCGCGCTTCATAGCGGGAATAACACCCATGACGTAAGGTTACGTCATGGGTCGTCTGGGGACAGACTTCCAAGACGTAACCCTATGTCCAGGGTCGTCTAGGGGTTAAAGGAACACTGTACAAAACATATATTCATTCAGGTACAGGATCCGCAACAGATTTGATGGTGCAGATTTGAAGTTGCAGATTCAAAGCAAATCGAATCTGGGCCATCAAATCTGCTGCGGATCCTGTACGTGTGAGGGGGTTTTCCAGTCCTACAAATACATGGCCGATTTCTTCTAGAAACAGCACCGCTCTTGTTCTTAGTTTAGGTGTTGTTTTGCATTGAAGTGAATGGAGCTGAATTGTAATAACACAAACAACCTGAAGACAGAGGTGGTGCTGTTTTTGTTTATAAAAAAAAGAAAAGTAGATGTGTTTTATATAACCCTGGATAACCCCTTTAAGTCTCCTGCTCAGACCCAACTTGTCTCCGCAGCTGTATAATGCCTAATGTAGGTATTAGCTGTGCATTGCAGCTTCACTCTCTGAATAGAAGCTCTTTTTCTAACTGTGCTATCAAAGCAGTTCAATAAGGCTACTTAAAGGGGATATCCAGCACTACAAAAACATGGCCACTTTTCCCCCTCTCTTGTCTCCAGATTGGGTGGGGTTTAAAACTCAGTTCCATTGAAGTAAATGGAGCTTAATTGCAAACCGCACCTGAACTGGAGACAAGAGTGAGGGAAAAGTGGCCATGTTTTTGTAGCACTGGATAACCCCTTCAACCCTGTTGCTTCCCCACCATCTTGGTGTGGATCCAACATCTTCCTTGATACTTTACCTGGTATGTCACCCTATATAATAATAAGGTGGGAAAATGCAACTGTTTTCTACAGTCCTTATACTTATGTGATTTGTTAGAATGGCACCAGACAAAACTTTCTGCGTCATCTCTTTGGCAAATGCACATTGGTAATCAATCAGTATAATTTTCATCCAATTCTCAAAAATTCATGATCACTTCTCTTTACCTCACTGTAACCTTGTTTTCTTCTGATTAGTTCTGAGGGTCCTATCAAACGAATTATTTTTTTTTAAACAATTAACGATCGCAAGCGAGATTATTTAACGTTAACCTGAAATCGTTCACCATATTATACAGAATGATAGTCGGTAGTTACAGTCATAACTATGATCGCTACGACGATTGTTTACTCAACTGAAGGTACAGGAAATGAAGGTACGATGTGTTATTACACTGAACAATTAGTGAACGAATGTAGAATTACAGTGAACGATGAGCAAATTATTAAAGGCCCTATTACACGGGCCGATGCTGAGGAGCAAGCAAGCTACGACCTCTTATGTCATTGTGGTGTCAACAGCAAACTAACAATAAACTATTTTTTGTTGGTCATTTGATCGTTGCCTGTATTTACACAAAACGATAATCGTTCATTTGTCCTTTCTGTATGTACACACATTGTCACCATGTCACAGACATTGACTATTAGATCTGCCCATTTGTTCTGCTATACATTTTGTATGGGCGTTTTTTTCAGGATCAAGTGCACTTTGTTATGGCGCCATAAAATGTATGACAGAATCCCAAAAACATTATTTATGGGGTGAAATTGGAAAAAATTCAATTTTGTAACTTTGGGGGGGGGGGGTTTTCCCATGTCTGTATAATGTGAGTACCCGCGCCCGTTCAGCAGATCACCAGTAAAGGGGGGTGGGGGTACACATGGTATCCTGTCACCTAAGTATGGTGATGGTAGTGGCCAACGTGCCTTGTGACACCCAAGGATCTGCATGGGCAAGCACCTGGCGTTGGATCCCACGAGGAGTAAAGCGGGAGCAGCATAAAAGAAGGAGAAGGAGCGAGGTGCAGCAGTCCGTTGGCGGAGAGAAGAGCTGTTGTTGTGTCTTTATTGATAATATGTATAATATCTCATTATGGGGACTATGATACCATGCACTTTACGATAAAAATGACATGATATCTTTATTCTATACTTAAGTCAGAACACAACGATATGCAAGTTTTCATAGCTTTTCAAATGTTTTACTTTTTTTTTTTTTACAGTAAAACTTTTTTTTTGCAAATAATTATAAAATTTATTCTATTGTGACTCTTTATTTCCCCCCCCCCCCTACGGGGCTGTTTGGGGTGTCGTTTTTTGCGCCATGATTTCTATTTTCTCTTTTTTTCGATTACGCCGCTCACCGTGTGGGAAGAATATTGTTGTATTATAATAGATCAAAACATATATTCCATGTTTATTTATTTAACTATTTTTACATGTTTTAATTATATAATGGTAAATCCTATGCCTTTGCTGCATGCTCCAAACACAGGAAGTGGCGGTCATCTCACAGAGAAGGCAGTCATTTGATTGACAGATGCATTGAGCCGTAAAACTCTGTACTGGCTGGGATTTCTTGTGTTTAGTCTATTTTTTTTAACCAGCGCAAAACTAAAAGCTGCCATCAGGAGACTGGACCTGGATACAAGTAAGTATAGCTTTGTTTTAAAGCATGATAATTAAAAAAAAAAAAAAGGAAAGAAAGAATTCACATAAATTGCAACTCTGCTTTATTTAACATCCCCTGCTGATTAAGATTTTAAAAGTTATAACAACGGGTTCCCTTTAAATCTTTCAGTTTCACTAGGCTTACAACTAAGCAGAAACATCCTGTCCTATAATAATAATAATAATAATATTTGTATGGCTGCAACAGATTCAGCTGTCTCTAATGGTAAGTATGGTGCTGGAAAGTGCTCTGTACAGAATTACAGTGCAAGGTGACACCAGTAGATAGAAAAAAAACTATAGATAATGTTCAGAGGTTAGCCTTGCATAGTTAAAGGGAACCTGCCACCAGGGATGCGGGCACAGAGCCCTCCCAACTCCCCCGATGCAGCCCCCGTATACTTACCCTTTCCGGCAAGTCCCACTCCTGGAGCCGGTCTGAGGACGAAGATATTAGTGCCCAAAGCCGTTCGCGCGCTGCAGAGATGAGTCAGATGCCTATAGAACGAAAGGGGAGAAGTGGTGCAGCTCACAGGTCTAAGTGCAAATGACTGAGGTTAAAATATATAGTCTGCCCCTACCTATAGTGGCATATGATTACCAAGAAATGTAAACAAAAATTATATAGTCCTCTAAGTCACAGCAGCCCTATGTGATATAGTATTGAATACATAATAAAATAACAATATAAAATGCTGATTTAATTAGAATATATAAAATCACATATAATGATCATGGAAACAATAAAGTACAATAAAAGATACTAGTAAAAATGCCGCAGGGCCCTGGCGGGAAAATAAATAAATGAATACCAGCACTGCAGGTTAAGTCTGTAATGGGTGATGTCCGAACAGCAATAGGCAGAGTAGCTATAGATATAATAGAGTTCAGGGAAGATAGATATAGATATAATAGGAAGCTATGTGCCACGGAGCTTGCTGTGTACAGTAGTTCAGATGCAGTCACGTAGTTGTTGCAGTTTGTGCTCCCCAAGGTAGCAACCTTGTATCAATCAGCAACAATTATAGCAATCCATAGATAGTCTATAACCAACAATAGAAAATCACAAACTGTAGATTTTCAGCAGGATTCTTAGTCATATGCTGCTGCCAAAAACTGCTCTGGAGACATGAGCCTGGTGAGTATCTGTGGTATGTCAGTATACTGGTACTGAAATGGCTGGGATTGCTGGGATCTGTAGTGTGTATGTCAGTATACCAGTACTGGAATGACTGGGATTGCTGGGATCTGTAGTACTACAGTGCCAGTCCAAGTACATTCTACAGACACATGCTTATTTGTCTAGGGTGGAGGTTGTGTAGTAGTAAAGAAAGCGTCTGGTGTCTGTGACACCTCTCACCCGTCCCGATGGAGATACAGCAGCAGAAGTGATCAGGGCCAGCCTGTGGCAATGTGTCCTTGTGTAGTGGCAGGAGCAGTTCACACACTCTGCGCGGCCGCGCTCTGGATGTTCTCACCGTCTTTTTTTTGTCAGTTTCTGATGCAGCAATATTCAGGTATAACCAGCAGTTTGTTTGGAGAAAATGGCATACGTTGAATGGGGCCCCAATAGTTAAAATGGTGTACAGGACTTGCTCTTACACATGTGTGGGAGCATAATGTTTAGCCATACGCCTTTCAGAGTGTCAGGTTCACTCCTTCATCAGTGGAACTGCCTGGGAAAAACATATATCTACTCTGAGATAATAAGAAAAGAATTACTAAAAGGGAAGACTAGACCAGGTGGTATGTTCTGCCGACAATCTTCTGTTTCTAATAAATAAATAAATAAATAATAAACAAATATTACAAAATATAGAGGCTATGGCTTTTGGAATGCGATAATAAAAGAATAACTATCCCTTTAATATTATTTACATGAAAGTTATAGGCCTCTTACAACAAAGACTATTTCTATCAAGGTGCTTTGTAGGTGTCATGTGATCTTTACGTTATATATTGCACGGACTGACAATGGAAGTGATGGTTGACAACAATGCACCAATCTGTACAGGAAACAGAAACCCAAAGTGTGAAATATCCATGGTGTTTGTTTGCCAGTAAGAAAGGGGGCAAATGTAATTGAAGAAAAAAAAATTAACAAGAGATATACATTATTTATTTAGATATTGTTTACATGTGGGTATTTACTGGAGTGACACATATAACAGCTGTTATGGGGCCCAGTCAATGAATAGGGGCCCAGCGCCTTTGTTAAATGAGTACTACAATAGTGTTATTCCAGAAAGAACAGTGTTCTTTTACTGTAGAAGCACTGCAGCGGCAAGATGTAGTTGTGTAGTGAATACGTTAGGATCTTGTTGCATTTTATTCATCCAAACTGTAGCATGCCCTATCTGCCATGATGTCATTGTGGCTGTTCCAGCACTAACTTCAATAGGGAAAACTCAAGTAAGGTGTAGGAAATACAGAGGAGCAGTTGAGCAGTCAACTATGTGGCGGGGCAGCACACGGATTGGCTGAGCGGGACATCTAGCCGGGAACCCCTGAAGCAAGCCAGATCGTGGAGCACGTAATGTATATGCACCGTCCGGCGGGGGGTTAACAGGGCGGGCTGCGGACATAGACATGTCTGCTCATGGACATTATAGGACAGGGGTCTGCAACGGATTCGCATCGCTGCAAATTTGCTGCAAGAAATCCTCTGCGGATCCGCCCTGTGTTTGTACCCTAAGGAAGTATCTCGGCACTCACCAAATTCTCGAATGCTTGTTTTAAGTGTCACATCAAGTAGGTATAAAAGGAAGATGCGTTTCGGCCCATGGCCTTCATCGGCTCCAGTACTTATCAGCTGCTGTATGTCCTGCAGGAAGTGGTGTATTTTTATGAGTCTAACATGGTGCTCTCTGCTGCCACATCTTTCCATGACAAGCCGCATGCACACACTCTGTAGATTACAGACGCCTTGAAGCGCGAAGCTGCGGGCCTATTCAAATGTTCCCCCTACTGTAACCGTGTGTAACCGTGCGGCTCCTGGGACACTTCAGAGAAATGGTTGTCATTGGTTCCATGACCAAATAGACCTAACACCAAGCAGTTAAATGGGTAGTGCGGCGTTTAACATTTATTCACTAAATAACACACATTACAAAGTTATACAACTTTGTAATGTGTGTTAGTTAAGTGAATGGCCCCCTTCCTGTGTTCACCCCACCCCAGAAGTGTGGTGCATTATACTTACTCAATTGCTGTCGACCCCGTCCGCCATCTTGGGTCGACAACGTCATCTTCGGAAGCCGGCCGAACCGCTCCAGTCGTCCCCCCTTTGCCGCGTCATCAGCTGCTCAGCCGTGATTGGCTGAGCATAACTGTGCTCAGCCAATCGCGCCTGAGCAGCTGATGATGCGGCAGAGGGGGGCCAGCATGAGGGACGGCTGGAGTGGTTCAGCCGGCTTCCGAAGATGAAGTTGTCGATCCAAGATGGCGGCCGGGGTCGGTGAGTCTAATGCACCACACTTCTGGGGAGGGGGGAACACGGGGAAGGTGGCCATTCACTTAAATAACACACATTACAAAGTTGTATAACTTTGTAATGTGTGTTAGTAAATAAATGTTAAACGCCGCACTACCCCTTTAATGAATTTGAAATACAAATAAGGGAGAATAGGATTAGGAATGTTCCTTCATAAAACGCCTTGTCATAGTGTGGCTCATGCGATCTCCACACCAATCTCCAGCTTTCACTTTTCAAAGACAAAACCATGACTCATCGCTGAAAAGTATGAACCTCTATTCCGGTGTTCATTTCTGTCATCATATCATACTGACCCGATTTCTGAAGCTTCACGAGGCTGAAAACAATTGTTTCCCACCTGTCTTTTGAAGCCCCTCCAACATGTCAGAGATTGGAGCTGGGCACTTCAAAAATGTATCATTTACTGATCTCACCTGATGACACCTGCGAATTCCTCTATCTGGTCATTTAATTGCCTCTACAATTCAATGCATAATTAACCCCTTAACAACACATAACGAGTACACTCGTAATGCCTCCATTAAGGAGAAACAGAGAGGGCTCATGGTGCTTCCGCCAAGGACCGCGGGTATTGGCCGGTGCAGCCAATCCCCACATCCGGCTAATAAGCCATTTAGATGCAGCTGTCAAAGATGACAGCTGCATTTAAATTGCCTACATTCTATAGATCTGAGCGGTGGCAGCCCAAAGCAATACAGCACTGATCTCATGGATCAGTGCTGTATAATGTATACTGCACTGATCTCTATGACAGATCAGTGCAGTTGTATTAGAAGTCGCCCAGGGGAACCTCAAGTTCTAGTGCAAAAAAGCCAAAGTGGAAAGCTGATTTTTGGTCCCATCAAATCTAGAAAAAATGTAATAAAAAGTGATCAAAAGTATATGCCTGCAAAGTGCCAATAGAAAGTACAGATAATGGCGTAGAAAATTACACTACCTCACACAGCCCCATAGACTAAAAATTAAAAGCGTTATAAGGATCAGAATAGAGCAATTTAAAGAAATTTTAGGATTTTTTTTTAAAGCTTTAGGGGGAAATTTATTAAGGGCTTTGCGCCTATTTTTAGGTTAATGACTGGATTTTATGAACCAATATTTGACAGGCGAATATTTTTTAGATGCAATGTTTGTTTTTTTTATATCTGCCTGTTTTATTCACCCAAAAGTTTGCATAGCTCCCAATTTATCATTTGCAACTTTTAGAAAAGTGGCACAAACAGGTGTAGGCTTACTTCTGGGTCAATACCAGGTTAATATGCTTGTGCAATTTTTGCGACTTTTTACTTAGATGAATTCACTACAGCAGTGCTACATGTTAATAAATCAGTCACAAGATATTGAAACAAAATATCCACCAGTTCCCATTAGAAGAGTCACACACATTAGACTCCTTAGTAAATGTCCCCCATAATTTTTTAAAAGCCAACAAATTAAATAAAAGTTATACAAGTTACAATGCCAGTTTTCCTATTGGGCGAACAGCGTAAACACAAAACCCCTCAAAACGAAAAGAACTGCACTTTTTTTTTTTCAATTTCACTGCACAAATTTTTTTTACCCGGTTGTGCAGCATATTTTATGGAAAAATTAAATCTGTTATTGCAATGTATAATGGTGTTGCAAAATATAATGGCTCATGTGTGTCTGTAGGTGCAAGCGCTATGGCCTTTTAAACACAAGAACAAAATAAAAGCACAAAGAAAATTGTCTCAGTCCTTAAGGGGTTAAAGGAGTATTACACTCAAACATAACTTTTGATATGTTGCTGCCCATGGTGAGACTAACAATTCATTCCAGAAGAAAGGCTCACATAGATATCTGTGTCTTCAGCAGAAAGTAGCAGCTCAGAACTGGGGGAAGGAGACTGAATAGATAATAACAAGTATGGAAGGAATTGTTAGTCTCACTATGGGCAACAACATATGAGAAGTTCTGTTTGAGAGGAGTACCCCTTTAATTTATTGCAGTATAATTTATCTTTCAGTAAAAACTGTCTAGTATCCTATTAGTTATAGGTAACTGGAGTTGGTGTTATCTCCAATTCTATCCTTTAAAATGGAGTTCCAGCCGTTTAAAACAACCGTTGCAGCTCCTGTACCTACACCATCACCACTTTATACTATTAAAGGGGAACTAGGGATAAGAAAGATTTAACCCTGTTCAATCCCCACCTATAATCTAAGCTTGTGTTAATAGGTTTCTATTACATGAATTGGTCCGTTTGTCTGCAGCACATCCTGACTTACACCCTGAGGCTGGGTTCACACACAGTATATTTCAGGCTGTATTTGGTCCTCAAGTCAGGTCCTCATAGCAACCAAAACCAGGAGTGGATTGAAAACACAGAAAGGATCTGTTCACACAATGTTGAAATTGAGTGGATGGCCGTCATATAACGGTAAATAACTGCCATTATTTCAATATAACAGCCGTTGTTTTAAAATAACAGCAAATATTTGCCATTAAATGACGGCCATCCACTCAATTACAACATTATGTGAACATAGCCTTTCTGTGTTTTCAATCCACTCCTTGTTTTGGTTGCTATACAGCCTCACAAATACAGCCTCAAATATACATAGTGTGAACCCAGCCTAAAGCTGCTGTAAATTCCTTACTTCCTGGTCCACTCTGTCTCTGCATCTCTGTCCTCCCCCTCCCTTCTGAGACCAAAGTCACATGGTGTCTGTCTCTTCTGTTGCCAGGCAAGCTGCAACACCTCATCTGTAACCTGCCCACCAGTGAACACCTGACCAAGGGCGGGAAACAACAGCCATCCCTGCATAGTATAGGGGAAAGGAGACCCTGTTGTTTCACCTCTTTTGCTCTCCAATCTATTTATGTAGATAAATAGATAGATATGATAGACAGAAAGATAGATACATACTGGGGGACATTTATGAAGATCGGCATACGAGTACATCTGTCTTAAAGCCCCACCCCCTGTTTCCTGGTTGGATTTACTAAGAGGCGCACACCTCTTATTAAACTTGACCGACCCTGCGCAGCAAATCTACACCTGTTTCCAGCAGGAAGCACAAGACTATATATCAATATAATGATGGAGTAAACGATTTTTCACTTTCTTAATCGCAAATGAGCACTTTTGCGAACGACCTAAAATTGTTCACCATAATACATGGAACAATAGTCATTGGTTACAATCGTAATTACAACTGTTTGTATAATCTATACTCCCTCTTATTCTAGTGAACCATGTGTACATCCACCGAAAGATCTGCATACGATTAACAGCGATTTTATGGTACGCTCGAAAGATGCGATCAAAAGCAAACGGCCAAATTTTCATTCAAGCAAGTTGTTTGCTTGTTGCCTGCGTACACACCGAAAGATTATCTCTTAAATTTGAACTATATAATGATTTATCACGCTGATTCAGAGTAGCAAGTGAGCGCTGACCTGTCAGGTCAGCGCTCGCTTGCTCTTCGTTCCCTGCTCACTGTCGACGCGTATAATGGCGAGTAAGGGGCGTATTACATGGGGCGATTATGATTCGAAATTATTGATTTAAACAATAATCGTTTCGTGTAATAGCAGACGATTAAACGACCAACGAGAAATCGTTGGTCGTTTGATAGAATTCGGACCTATTTTAATCGTTTGATCGTTCGCACATAGTTCAGTGTATTAAAAAGTCATAGCTGAAACGTACGCAATAGCGTTGACACAATGACTGCAGGAACGATCATAAGTAACAATCATTGTTCCGTGTAGGCGGGTGAACGATTTCGGGTCGTTTGAGATCGTTTATCGTTAGTTGTCAAAAAAAACGCTTGGTGTAATAGTACCCTAAGTGCAAGGGGGGGGGGGCGTCAGATGGTCCTAGCAGCCCATAGGAGATAGCGGTGGTCTGCTGCTGCCCCTCCTATTACACTGCACAATGGCAGATCATTGCCAGGCTGATAGTTTGTATTTCAGCCTGTTGAAAGACAACGATCAGATAATGCTGCGTTTACACGAAGCGATAATGCACCCAATGGATCGTTTAACGATTTTGAAGCGAAACGATTTGGTTTTTATAACGATCGGCGTTAAGACGAAAAAATCGTTAGAAAAATCGTTATTGCGATCGTTTTTTAAAATGGCTTAAGCCCATCTCACACGTTTAAAAGACTGTTTACACGAAGCGATCTGCGAATTTTTAGCGAACGACCAACGACGAGTTAAAAACATGTTGAAAGATCACAATGAACGATTTCTCGCTGGTCACTTGATTGTTTGCGGTGTTTACACGAGCCGGTTATCGCTCAAATGCCATCGTAAATTCGAACGATTATCGTTCCGTGTAAACGCACCAATACACGTGGCGATTATTGGTGGTAACGGCCGATAATCGCTTCATGTAATAGGTGCTTTAGATGTAGGTGTATATGTTTAGGATGACAGACTCATTGTACATATCATTCACCTCACAGTCACTGGACACTATCAGGAGTGACTGTGACAGGATAGTGAGTACAGTACGTGAGGTGACAGCACACAATACACCATGATAGCTGCCGCTGCTTGTTGTTGTTGTCGTCCTGGGCGCCTCCCGTCCCTCCCTTTCTCACCCCCTCCTGCTGCCGCCTTCCCACCTGCCTTTCCCGGGCTGCGGCGCGGGTCTGGCGGCGGGTATGGGCAGCGCGGGCCGGGCGGGCTCAGTCACTCGCCAACGGCTGAGGGGAGTCAGTGAGGAGGAGAGCGGGGCTGCGCCTCACACACCTGCACACACCGAGCTCACGCAGCGCACACACCGGACCAGTCCACAGCTGCAACACCCCCCCGAATCGGCCTGGCTCAAGTGAACTTTCAAAATTGCAACGGCTGTTGTATATGCGGGCGCGTACCATTGCCTGCACTGCGAGGGGTGTTCTCAACCGTGTGCCGGTGGACAAGTCGAGAACACCGGGAGCAAAAGGAGAACGTTATGGAGAGGTGTAAGGTCCCGGGTAGGAGTGCATAGATGACCCCGTACATTACTAAGTGCTGTATGATAACACACAACGCTAAACAGTGTCTCCATGTACGTCTACTTCATGTGCCTTAACGTGGCGATTACCGTGGCATAATCAGATGAGAGGACCTGTGCCAGGACAGATACCAGTGGGCACAAAGGCGACCTTGTTGGGGGCAGAGGGTGAGGGTGCACAGAGCAGCGCTCACTACCACACACTAGTGGCCTCGCCTGCCCTGCTAGTGACCCAGGCCCGCAGTGCGCATGCGCGGTGCTGGACAGCTCCTGAGAGGGAAATTTAAAAACGGTTTGGAGACCAGATAGAATTCACACTACAAAGAGGAGAGCCGCGACCGGAGCCGCCTGCTACACTGCACCGGACAGCGGAGCCCGACACCGGTACGTACGGCTCATACAGCCAGCGGCTATTCTGTAAACGGGGAAGATGTCTATGTAATGTATACAGGGATATTATCTCCTCAGTGGTCATGTAGCTGTCCTCATCTGTGGTGACACACAAATCTATCACATATCTATATGTCTATCTATAATCTATTCCAAATCTATCTATCTATCCATCTATCTATCTATCTATCATCTATTCCATATCTATCTATCTCCTATCTATCTATAATCTATTCCATATCTATCTATCTATCTTCTATCTATCTCCTATCTATCTATAATCTATTCCATATCTATCTATCTATCTATCTATCTATAATCTATTCCATATCTATCTATCTATCTATAATCTATTCCATATCTATCTATCTCCTATCTATCTATCTATCTTCTATGTATCTATCTATCTATCTATCTATCTATTATCTATCTCCTATCTATCTATCTCCTATCTATCTATCTATCTTCTATGTATCTATCTATCTATCTATCTATCTATCTATCTATCTATCTATAGAATGTTCCTATCTATCTATCTATCTATCTATCTATCTATCTATCTATCTATCTATCTTCTATCTATCTATCTCCTATCTATCTATCTATCTCCTATCTATCTCCTATCTATCTCCTATCTATCTATCTATCTATCTATCTATCTATCTATCTATCTCCTATCTATCTCCTATCTATCTATCTATCTATCTATCTCCTATCTATCTTCTATCTATCTATCTATCTATCTATCTCTCTCTCTCTCTATCTATCTATCTATCTATCTATCTATCTATCTATCCATCCATCTATCATCTATCTATCTATCTATCTATCTATCTCCTATCTATCTATCTATCTATCTATCTATCTATCTATCTATTATCTATCTATCTATCTATCTATCTATCTATCTATCTATCTATCCATCTCCTATCTATCTTCTATCTATCTATCTCTATCTATCTCCTATCTATCTATCTATCTATCTATCTATCTATCTATCTATCTATCTATCTATCTACCTACCTATCACCAATTATCTATCTATCCATCTATCTCCTATCTATCCTGTGACATACAGTCCATCTAATTCTCTAACAACACGTTTTTCCCTTTTGCAGGAGATGATAGACAGTGACATTTCAGGAATTATGTCTGGAATTATCAGGACGTCAGAAGAAAATCGTCCCCCCAGTCAGGAATACAGGTACCTGATAGTATTTATTTACTTTTTATTCATATCTTGCACGTGCTAGGTGTAGGGTGATGTAAAGGCCATTGCACTAGTATTACTTTCCTGTACCATTAATATGATTGGCAGATGCAGGTACTTCCCTGCTGCCCATGTGGTGAGGGGCGCCTCTGCCCTATACATTAGAAGGGAACCTTAGGTATGCCATGGATGTGTACAATACATTGTGCATTATTCATCCTACGATTTAGTGAGGATGACTACACTGAGTCCCTGCTGCCTGTACTGTCTCTATAATATGTTTACATCACCATCAGGAATATATGGAGGGAATCGGTCAACAAGATAAGAAGGGATGTGAGAAAAATGGATGAATCCCTTACTATAATAGAAATTACCATTAGTGAATATAGTGAATAAATATAGTGAACATATTGAATGGACATAGTGTATTAAATGGATGTAAAGAATATTCTGACCGCATATAGTGTATGAATTGAGTGTAGTGAATATTTTACACTTGGGAATATAAAATAAGGAAGTGAAAAAATCTACGTGATCACTTTGCTATAAATAGAGAATAACCCTGTATATAATAGTAACTCTATACAGTAACTACAACCCCATTTGTAACTGAAATATATCAATCTTTACTTTGGAGATGAAGATGTTAGCACCCCCTGGTGCATGAAGTAGAATACTGTGGAAGGTGGGGAAGGTTACTAGTGAGTGAAATCGGAGTATATTTCACAAAACATTTTAGTCTTCTCTGCCCATTGGTAATGCCATAGCATGAGTGTGTTTGCATATTATATAATAATTCACCTTGTTTAATGTCATTTATGTTTTTTTATGTATCACACATTTAGCTAAAAACGTATATAATTAAATAATTTGTTTAAAAATGTAAAATATTTATAAAATTATTATTAATAATAATAATAATAATAATAATAATAATTAGAGTTTATACAGCTAAACTTAAAAATGCCTCCAATTTGTCTCATGATGTGTTAGGAATATGTTGCACTTGGGGCTTTCTGCACTTATGTCTCGTTGTTGCATTTCTGATGTTTCGAATGTTGAAAATAATTTATCATATTAATGTCACAATATTCTGCTTAAATTCAAGAAACTGTTATGATGTATTGGATCTGAGCAACCATATAAACTATATAAATACTACAGTATTATACCTGACTCTCTGTATGAGAGCTGGGTTAAACATATAAAACATATAGGAGTATACATTTATAATTATTAAATTGTTTGTTTGTTTATTTAATACATACATATATATATATATATATATTATATATATATGTATATATATATATATATATATATATATATATATATTTATTTATTGTTAAGTTTATTTATTTAGTCTAGCTCAATGTTATTTTTTATAGAAGTGGATTAAAACACAGAAAGGCTATGTTTACAGACTGTTTAAATTTAGTGGATGGACATCATTTAATGGCAAATAATTGCCGCTATTTGCAGTTAAATGGCGGCCATCCACTAAATTTCAACCGTGTGTGACCATAGCCTTTCTGTGTTTTTAATCCACTCCTGGATTTGGTTGAAAAAGACTGAGCAAAAATACTGTGTGGGAACATAACTGGGTTCACATTGCGTTTTTGCTTTCCGTTTATCTGTTTAATTAAAAAAAATTGATGCATTTTTGTGCATCCGTTTTGATCTTTTCCATTGAATTCAAACCTGATGTTTTGGTTTTTTTTAACGTACATATAAACATTGGCGAACCACGTTTTTGTGTAGACTAAGAAAACAGATCTGTTTTGATCCATCTTCTTTATAATGGAAGTCAGTGGAAAATGGATCCAAACGAATGCACACAAATGCATCAGTTTTTTTCATCCGTTTTCTCCATTTTGCTCTTTTTAGAAACAACAGTACACAATGAAAACGTTGCAGTCTTTTGCTGTAAAGCATTGAAATATTCTCTTTATAATCATATAGAAAGGAAAGTCGAAAAGTTGGCTTGACTGATTTACTGATTTTTTTCCTATTATTTTTGATAATAAAAGTGTGAAACTTTTTCCTATCTGATTTATCCAAGTTCTGCCGTTCGGCGCATCAGCCAATAAAGTTATTCTAGTAATAGTTGTGCACACTCTTATGTCTTGGAATCCGTAGTCAATTCACTATGAACCGGTAGCTTCCATTGTCCTTCTTTTCCAGTAGTTGTGATTGCTCCTGAGAGAGCTGCGTAAATAATGGCGAGTTTTTTTCATGAGGCCTGACAGAGGAAAGAATAGAGCTGTCACTTTGTATGAGTGCTGTTTACACTTGCCCTGTCACTATGGCACATAACGGGATCCGAGGATCACTGCGGGGTTGCTCCGCAGTCCCACATAACAGGGGGAAGAGAATGGCTCCCAATTAAAGAGAAGGCCTGTGTGAATTTGCCTCTGTGCGGGGATCTCTAGGAGAGCATCTTTGGGAGCAGTCAAAGCATATTTAGGGTATGACTATTCAAGCTTTAAATGATGTACGAGTGGTTTGTCCTAATAACTGCAATAACAAGCTCTAAATATCTTAAGTGGCATGAAAAGAGACTTGGTCTTTATCCAACCGCAGCAAAATTTGCTGGAATGCAGATGTTCATGGTTTTCCATTCGCAATACTGAGTGAATAGGAGAAAAGACGACAAGCCGGGTTTACTGGACTGAATAAGAAAGCACCAGATATCGGGGACTTAAAATGTTCTGTATAAGTTTTACATAATGGAACAATGTCACGGGTAGTTTTCCTTAAAAGTGACAGAATTCTGGCATTGGGCCCTTTGACAGCAATTTCTCACATATTAAATAACACTAATACCTCTCAGGGGATGGCATAAAATAGTAATAAAATACTCTGATTTAATCGTTCTGTCTCTTATGTGTTCGGGGGAGCTCCTGATCAATTCCTCCAACTTATACCTCCACTGATATACTGTTTGTTTGGTTTTTTCCCATAGAGAGCCTATGTGTACCAAATGCCGCTATATGGCTATGGTCACACAACAGACTATCTTTTTAAAAGAACTGCCGTTGTTTTCCATAAAAAAAAAAAAAGAAGAAAAAAAAAGGGCCTTTCTGTTCATACTGCAATGATATGCATTGAAATCAATATAACAATGGCAATTGTTTTCACACAATGTATTAAACAGCATCCGTTGTTTCGAGTGCCAAACAACAGCCGTTGTGCAATACATTGTGTGAAAACAACGGCCGTTGTTTTATTGATTTCAATGCATGTCATTGCAGTATGAAAAGGACGGCCTTTGTTTTAATGAAAAACAATGGAAGTTCTTTTAAAAAATAGTACATTGTGTGAACATAGCCTATGCCTGTACAGTGACATCTAAATCTTCCTTTTGTAAAAAAAAAAAAAAAACATAGACCCCTGCATTTTGCTTTATTATTCAATACAAAGAAAAGGTATACAGACCTATGGCAGACACTCCTTGGTCTTCTGGGAAAAATTGGGGCCTATGGATATGCTTTATGGTATGTGCTAGCACATATGGCAAACCTATACTGCGTATGCAATGTGAAAGAAGCTTAATAGGGAGAACGCTGTAAAGCTACAGAATATGCTGGGCTCCTTTTGTTTAAAAGTTTTTATCCTGAAATCTTGCGATATTCAGGCTGGACACTAAGCCTAATAAGAAGCTGGCACCTGCTGTATTCTCCATGTTATCATCACAGGCAGTATTACATTGAAAGGTAACACCACTATATAGATAAGATGGGACTGGGTCATTCACAATAGGTGGTGGTCACAGCTTACCCTCTCTCTGCACAGAGCATGCCTATAAATCCTACCCATAGAAGACAATAGTCTTTCCAAGACCATGGTGCTTGCTGTAAAGCTTCATCTCTAAATGCTGTGCAGAAGCACAATTTGTCCGCGCCCGTAAGAATTACAGTAAAAAAAAAAAAAATCAGAAACAGATGAGAAAAAAAAGATCATGTTTCTGCATCTGGTTCTAATGACTAAAAATCTAGGTGATACATTCACTTTAAAATTAATTTGTATAGATGTCAATAAAAGTGTTTAGAACACACCTTAGTCGCCCATGTCCGTGTTTTTATTTTAATTTTTTTTTTAAAGTTCTTTATTTGGGCTGTGTATAGTGTCAAGGAGGTGGGGCCTTTCATTTCCTAGGCCCTAGCACCGCTACACTGTGCTGTATGCTCATGCCTTTGCATAATCAGTGATGGGAATTGTGCATACAGCATAATGAGGCGTAACAGTGCCAGGGCCAGGAAATGATAGGCCCCACCCTCTTGACACTTTAATGTCCCAAATAAAGGTTTTTTTAATTGGAGTAAAACACAGACACCGGTAATAAAGGTGTGTTTTGAATGCTTTTATTGATATCTATTTGGTGTTGACACCAGCTCAGTAGGCAGTCAGGGGGTGACAGATTCACTGTTAAGGACAGCAGAAAGGAGCTGACAAGTTTCGTTTAAATAAATTTAACACACCATAGAGGTAATATCTTGATAAAAGGTTGGTCTTATTCCTGTTCTCACGAGATAAGTTGATGTACATATGCTGTATATATATGGATGTGCATTTGCAGTATATATAGATATGCATGTGCTGTATATATTCAAGAGATTTAAAGTGTTACTGTCGTTTAAATTTTTTTTACAGAAATCAACAGTCCAGGCGATTTTAAGAAACTTTGTAATTGGGTTTATTAGCCGAAAAATGCATTTTTATCATGAAAAGCCGTTTGAAGTTCTCCCCCCTGTCTTCATTGTTCTCTTATGGAGAGGGGAGGGGTTGAGGGAGATGAGGCATCAAAACAGGACAACAAGTAGTTAATTTAAAGCTACCTTACCAGGCTATCTCCTCTGAGGTCAGCACTGAACTCTCTGACCTCTGAATACTGGCTTTCACACAGATCCCGCTGTGTAATCGTTTGTTCTCTGCTCTCTGCTGCAGACTAATCTCCCTCCTCCCCCCTCCCCTCTTCATAGGTTACACAGGGCCCGACTGATGTAAAATAGTCGAGATTTCCTGATAATGAGCAGTGAATGAGAGGGGGGGGGGGCTGGGGAAAGTCTTTTTGAATGCACATAATGACATATTTGCCTATAAACCCAATTACAAAGTTTCTTAAATTGCCTGTACTATTGATTTCTGCAAAAAAAACGACAGTGACTTTTTAAGCTAATAATCCAAGGTTCCCAATAACAGCTAGGACCACGTAATTTATAAGAATAAAGAATGCCATACCATGTCTATGATGCCCTTAGTTTGGCTCAGTAAAACCTGTAGGAGGTGACAGGTGTTCCTGTCATAACATCCAGGTTAAAATTGAGATTTATTATGGGTACATTAATTTAGTTTTAACTGTAGAATAAATGAACATATATGTGCAAATAAAGTTATTTTTTCTATGATCTTCCATACTTTTCTTCTGTTTCTAATATAAACTGTCCGCTTTGTTGTCTTTATTGTCACGCTTCTTATCTAGTGTACATCCTGTAATGGACTTCCTGTTTCTTCCTGTATACTCTAGCTTGGAATTCAGCCAACTCTATATCACTACCACTATGTTAGAGACTCCTGTGGGTGTATTAAAGAGGTTATAGCTAAGAAGGTGTCGATGGAGGCAGATAGAGATGGTTCAATTTCAGCAGGAACAGGAAGTCCATTACCGGATGTACACTAGACAGGACGGAAAGCTTTTACTAAAATAGCTTTATTTACCAATATATGTTAAAAGGGTACTCTAATGAAAATCTTTTTTTTTTTAACCAACTGGTTTCAGATAGATTTGTAATTTCTATTTAAAAATCTCAAGTCTTCCAGTACTTATCATCTGCTGTATTTCCTGCAGAAAGTAGTGTATTTTTACCAGTCTAACACAGTGCTCTCTGCTGCCACCTCTGTCCTAAACAAGAACTGTCCAGAGCAGCAGCAGATCCCCATAGAAAACCTCTCCTGCTCTGGACAGTTCCTGTCTCAGACAGAGGTGGCAGCAGAGAGCACTGTGTCAGACTGGAAATTAAACACCATTTCCTGTAGGACATACAGCAGCTGATAAGTACTGGAAGACTGGAGATTTTTAAATAGAAGTAAATTACAAATCTGTATAACTTTGTGAAACCAGTTGATTTCAAAGTAAAAGATTTTCGCCGGAGTACCCCTTTACTTTGTTAAACAGATGAATATAGGTTTCCCTAAATAATATTCAGCTGTGTTTATTGCCATAGTGAGCAGAACAAGTGGCCGCCGGACACCTCTGGTGGCTCTTATTCACTCGGAACAATGTAATGAAGGCGTATTAAACATAAAATGCCAGTTCTTGTCCCTTCCTTGCTTAGACAACATGGAGTCAGAACTAATAATGTTACCCCAGACCACCAGTCAATGCATACATTGTTCTATCCAGGCATATTTATTTAATCGGGACCACCCTGGTACAAAGATCCACAATGAGACCGACTTGCCAATATTCCGTGTCGTACCATGGGAATGCTGGCATGTCAGACTGGATTAGAGTTGTGCTGTGGCCAGGGTGGGGGCAGCTCCTAGCTCCTCCTCACTTATTAATGGAACTAATTGACGTCCGTCCGGAATCTGTGTATACTGTCTTGTGAATTTTAGTGTTCACAGGGATCTTTGCTGTGTAAATTAAATTTGGTGAAATCCACACCCTATTTTTATGTTTGCATAGTCGAATTTGGCTCGGTGTATGCAACTTGTCTCCAGAAATATTTCTTTATGAACCAGTTATATTCCATACTAAATAAAAAAATAAAAAATAATAGAAATAATAATAAAAAAAATATATATAAAAAATTCAATATATATATATATTTATTTATTTATTTTATTTCTTTTTTATATGGGATATAACTGGTTCATAAAGAAATATTTCTGGAAACAAATTGCATACACCGAGTCATATTCTGTCCACCAATGAACAATCTGAAGGTCTGAAAAGTTTTCTGTATTGGGAGGATGGTTGAACTGTAGGAGCATAGGATGAGTGACATCTTCGCTTGGCTATGTTCACACAACGTCAAAAATAGAGAAAAGGCGGCCGATTTCGCTATTTAAAAAAAGTCAGTTTTTGCCGCGATTTATCTGACTGCAATGCAATGCATTGAAGTCAATGGGAAGACGGACGTCCAATGCACACAGTGTATTGAATAACGGACAGTTTTACCGCGAACGTCAAAATAATAAAACTTTATTTTCGGACGTCTTTTGCAAACAGCGGACGTTTTTTATTAGTAGTTCACACACACACACAGGTTTTTTTTTGTCTTTTTTCCGTTTTTACTATTAAATTTTATGGACTTTTCAATTAAGCCACATCCAAAGGCCGATTAGTAACCCCAAAGTAGAATAATGTGCAAACACCAGTCATTGCACGGCTAGATAGCTAAATGACGTTCGTTATTTAAGACTCAAAATAACGGACGTCATTTTAAACGGAGAATAGAAAACGTTGTGTGAACATAGCCTTAGCCAGTAGTTATTGATAGCAATGCTTTTTCTGTACATTTCTCTATATACAATAGTTGATAATGTTAATAATAGTTGTCTTATTGATAAAGGTGATAACAGCCAGTAATGACTACTGCTCCATGTAAGTGGGCCTGAACCCGGAGCCTCTTCCAGCAGTCCTCAGGGAGGTGTTCCCTATGCAGCCCTCTACATGATCTGCATTATACACAATGCCCAGCTTGAGGGGGTGTCACAAAGTGCTCCCCGGGGGGCTGCCCCAAGTGCCACTAGAATTGGTGCTGGGTGGGGTGACTAGCGGTGAGAGCCTGCTGGGGAACAGGAAAGTCAGGAGCAGATTAGACAGCTGGAGAGGAGGATGCACCAGTAGCCCAGGCAAAGCTCCAAAACTGAGTGAGTAATAAACTATGTAGATGTATAACTCAGAAAACAGACCATTATATACAGGACAAGTATACAGAAAAAGTTATGTCATATGCTTTCCTATGCTCTGCCCGATACTCATAAATTACCCTTATTGTTAAAACATCTGGAGAAGCTTGTATTGTCTTTATAGCTATTGTGTTTGGGCTTTATTAGTCCTCAAAGTTCTCAATATACAGGAAAATGTATTGTTCATACGTGATATGTATTTTTTTTCAGTGCATGATATACTCTAATGCTGGAGGGACATGTGTGCACCATGTAATACACTCATATAGTCGGGATTAAAGTGGCCTTGTGTTTTATCCTTCAATGTGAATAAAGACATCAATAGTTTCCATATAGGACAGAGTGAATAGCGTAGACTGGCTGGACACTGAACCATTCCTATAGCTATTGAGGTAGGGGATTTCTGTCACATGTTGTGATAGCTGATTCAGGCTGTGTTCATACATAGTCTTAATATGGAAAAAAAATGCTGTTGTTTTTTAAATAACAGACGTTATTTAACAATGACGTCCGTCAATAATTTTTACGATCATTATTTGCGGCTGTCATTATTTTGCCGTGAACATAGCCAAATTTAACAAGTTCAAGACGGGCCTGGATACTTTTTTTATAATATTATTAAATATGATATTACAGATTATGGGGACTCGATTACTGGTTATAGGACGTTGATCTAGGAATTTATTCCAATTGCCGTATCTAGTGTTGGGAGGCAATTCTTTCTGACTAGTATGGGGTAATTGGCATCTGCCCCAGAAGGGTTTTTCGCCTTTCTGTGGATCAATACTGTTGGCTAATAGGTTGACCCCAATAGACTCTTGTCTTTTTTTAAACCTTGTCAACTATGTGACATATATATACAAGCCCTTGTGGACCTGGATTGGTGCCCCAGTTGGTCCCTTTTAGGGTGGATGGTGTCCAGTGCTGGGTTTCCTGTTCCCTGTATAATAGAAAAATATAGTTATTTTAGACAAGCTGAGTAGTGCCCACTACACATAGGATGGAAGCGGCAGTGTTTAGGCAGATGTTGGAAGTGTGAGTCGGTATACCCCATGCACTGCCTAAAGGCACGTTCACATCAGAAAAAAGCGGACCCCCCCACCCGCGCACTCCACAGGGACTCTGCTCGGAATCCCGTCTGCCATCTGTTTCAGTGGGATGCCTTGTGTGCCTCCGCTCTCCGCACCTCTCTGCTCAGAGAATTGACATGTCAGAATTTCCACCTGTTTTCCTTAAAAGGCTGAAAATAAAAACGGGTACATTTTACAATGTTTTTTTGTGTTGGGCCTGCTATGAATATTTTAAAAAAAAAAAATATTTCTAATTACATACCTACCTTGCTCCCTTGGGTATTCCCTTTTGATGTCTGTTGGCTTCCTGCTCATCTCTTTGCCTGCTCCTTCAAAGTGGACCTGTCTTGGTATAGATGGCCTGCTCAGCCAATCCCTGGTTGAGGTGGGACACTGCTGCTGTCAGTGATTGGCTGAGTGGCTCTGTCTCAGAAGTAGCAGGCAGACCAATGAGCAGGGAGCTAGGAGATTCCCGAGGGAGCGAGATAGATATGTTCTTATTTTTAGGTTTATTTTTCGTAGCAGTCCCAGTACAGTATCAAGAATAGTCTCAGTGTAAATGGTTTATACCTGCAATACTCTTCTGCCTGGCTTCTTTACAGTACCTCTATAATACATTTTCTAGCCTCTTCTGGTTTATACAGAAACATAATAAAGAAAGTATACTTACCAGTCCCCATGCCCCTGCAGTGCCGCATCCCGCTCCTGGACCTTCCGTCATCATTCTCTATCTTTCCCTCCTGCAACATCACGGCCCGGTTAACGGATGCCCCGCTCAGCCAGTCAGTGACTGCGATGGGACACTGCTGCAGTCACTGACTGGCTGAGCGGGATATTTCCCACCCGTTGCCACCAGATTGTACCCCAAAGCTTGTAAAAAATTACATCTGGCAGCGTACAGGAGCCCAGTTACTTGGCCCTGTGGGGGCACAGAGACAGGTAAGTATACTTTCTTTATTCTATTACACCCCCACCGGCACAGTAGTTTTGAATTTTGCTGGACTTCTACTTTTAATAAATAAGTAATACATAATACATAATATATGTGCTCTATTTGATACACATTTTGGATATTTTATATTCAATATTATGTCTAACAAACAGGTAATCAAGTCAATGTAAAAGGTGTTCTACTAGATCAGTGGTCTCCAACCTGTGGCTCCCCGCCTGCCTGTCACATTGTTGTGTAATAGAAGTGCTGAATATATATTTACATATTGTAATTTTTCCCATGCACCTTATTCCAGGGTATGAAAAATAGCATATATAGACTTAAAGAGACTCTGTCAGTAGGTTTAGGCTGTCTTCAGGGTAGCATAAAATAGTGACAGAGAAGCTGAACAGAATGATATATCACTTACATTATTCTGTGCAGCTGATTCAGAGATCTCCTCCTGAATAACATGGACAATAAGTAGTCTTCTCCATTATGTGCATGAGCCCAGTAGTCCTGGATATTCATGAGAAGCAGAAAACTCCACCCACCAGCTGCAGATGGGCAGTTATCAATTCATGCTGTGTATAGGCAGTCAACTGTCAATCAGCAGCGGGGGGGAGGGGTGTGGCAAGTATCCTATTCTCCTACATATTAGGAGAACGGCTGAACAAAATGATGTAAGTAATACTCCGATCTGTTCAGCATTTCTGTCACTGGTTTATGCTGCTCTCATTTAAGGCAGCATAAACCTAGTGGCAGATTCCCTTTAAAGGGGTTGTCCGGCGATAAAAAATTATTCACAGAATAACACACATTACAAAGTTATACAACTTTGTAATGTATGTTATGTCTGTGAATGGCCCCCTTCCCCGTGTCCCCCCACCCGTGTACCCGGAAGTGTGGTGCGCTATACATTACCTGTCGCGTGCCGACCACGGTCTCCGATCGTCAGCAGTGACGTCTTCTTCGGGAGCTTGGCGGATCTTCCCGAGTGCCGGCCGCCCTCTGCAGCGTCATCCGAAGCTCAGCCGCGATTGGCTGAGCATAACTGTGCTCAGCCAATCGCGGCTGAGCAGCTGATGACGTGGCCGCGTCATCAGCCGCTCAGCCGCGATTGGCTGAGCACAGTTATGCTCAGCCAATCGCGGCTGAGCTTCGGATGACGCTGCAGAGGGTGGCCGGCACTCGGGAAGATCCGCCAAGCTCCCGAAGAAGACGTCACTGCTGACGATCGGAGACCGTGGACGACACGATATGCGGTGAGTATAATGCACCACACTTCCGGGTCTAGCGTGGGTGGGGGGAAACACGGGGAAGGGGGCCATTCACAGACATAACATACATTACAAAGTTGTATAACTTTGTAATGTGTGTTATTCTGTGAATAATTTTTTATCGCCGGACAACCCCTTTAAGAAGGATACATGGTTCTATTTCTGGGGCGATAAACCACATGTTCCTTAAAAGGAAACTATCAGCAGGTGAGAAGTATCTAACCTAATGATATTTCCCTATAGCACATGGGGCGCTGAGGATGAAGGTATTTTTCTTACATTCATCCCCTACCCAGTTTCATTGATATTAGGAGCTTAATCCCTATGCAGATTAGGCATTTTGGTGCACTGGGTGTGGGACTACCAACCGATCCCCTTAGCTGGGGGCAGATTGGTGCATTGGGGATAAACTCCTAGTATCCCAAAAACAGCGCCGAGGATGAAAGTAAGAAACTTCATCCTCAATGCCCCATGTACTATAGGGGGGTATCAGCAGGTTGCATACTGCTGATAATTTCCCATTAATACTTTACTTAAGAGGGATATTTGTAGAGCAAGAAAGGTCCTATCCACTTCCGCGCTGATACTTCCACAGGCAAAAGGGGGGTGGGAGCATATTGCAGGCATTGCAGTGTCCAATAGCTGCCTGATGTCACCGCCCGCAGCATGCTCCACCCCCCCACCTCCCCTCCTTCTGCGGAAGTATCAGCACAGACAGGCAGAGGAGGGAACTGTTAGGAGCTCTCCTGCTCTCTGGATATGCCCTTTAAGGCCCTAAACTATCCAGGGATATTACATAGCTTTCAACCATGAGCCGGGTCCCTTTCATAAGCATATACACGGCTCTACTAAGTGCAAATTTCCATAGAGGGTCATATATACATAATAATAATAATAATAATAATAATGATATTGTACACGTCTCTATGTTGTTGTGTCAAGACTTTGGGCAAGCAGGACACACATGTGTAATGTGGGCGTGAGGCTGGGGCACATGTGTGTAATGTATAAGACTGGTCATTACTTGTATAATAAATAGAATGCAGCTCAATGCTCATTGAAAATCTGAACAGCTGCCTTTCTTACTCTGATCTCAGGGCTAAAAGGCTACGGACACCTGGGTTGCTGCCTGAGTGATTTGGCAATTTGTATTTATAATTAAAAAAAAACGTTCATAAAAAAAGCTGAATAAATTTTTTTTTTAATAAACATATTACTAGCTGAATAGTGCCAGAGCGAGATAAATCCAGTGCTATAGTCCTAGTAGCTATCAAGTGATGTTTGATGGGGAGTGTTAACACGTTGCCTGATAGTGTTTTACAATCCTGGAAGGAGGTTTGCCACATGACAGGAGGCATTTGCACAGGGTTTTGACTCTTAACACCCCTTATCCGACCTTTCGATTTAAAATAAGGAAAAATCACAAGCCTCTTCTTTCAGGCCAGTAGGCACCAGGCGGGTGGCAGATGGCATGTTTTTGTGCGTTGCTTGTCTGCTGTCATTCAGCTAGATTAATGCAGGGTCTGTGGAGAGGGGTAAGGGAGAGGGGGAGGAAGATGAAAAAGAGAAACAATTAACCTAAAAACAAAACAATGGAGACACGTGTCAGTCGGCTCTAGCCGTTTGTGGACACAATAGGCAATCATCTTTCAATAACAGAACCAACTGTTGCAACCCAGCCGGGCCTGCCCCCGCTTTCAAATGATTTCGTTTGATCTTGTTTGTTTATGATTCAGCCAATGGGAGCGCTGGAATAAAGGTCAGCTGGGCCCTTTTCTCCCCTTCGCCCTGCAAAATTGCAAAGGGATATTATGAGCATGAATGGTAGAGCATGCTGCTCCGGTACAAAAGCAGCTTCAGCGCAGACCGGTCAGAATCAACACAGCTCACTGTACAGAGCATGGCGAGCGATGGGCACAAGCAATATTGTTTATTTCAGCTGATGTTACCTGCGTTACACTAATAAGTGACCGGTATAGTGCAAGCATCATATCATCCTCTATAAATAATACAAAATAAATTAAATTTTCTAAAATAAATCCATTAATTTTAGAGACCATTTATGGGGGATAATATATATATCTATATATAATTCATATATATATATATTCCCCAATAAATGGATTTATTTTACAAAATTTAATTTCTTTTGTGTATATATCTAGATTATTTCACACACACACACATATATATATATATATATATATATTATTTTACACACACACACACACACATATATATATTAGGATAGTATATATTTAGGATACAATATAAGAGTTTACTTTTCCTTACCTATAGTGTTAATGCTTTCAGGCTGGTGCCCTCGGACCCCTCCCAAATGCGGGATGATGATCTTCCCAATGACTTACAGTCTCTGTCATGGCTGACCTCTGTGGATGTGCCCAGACTACAGCAGATGACCAGTGCAAGGATGGAGTACAGTATGAACTCACAGAACATAGTCATACAACAGCAAGGTAGGATATGTTTTCTCTGTATATACATTACACATTTATTATACACACATATATATATATATATATATATATATATATATATATGGTGGTCCAAAAGTAGGTGGGCAGTATGTGTAATAGGGTTATGTTCATAACCCTACTACACATACTGTCCACCTACTTTTGGACCACCCTGTATATATATATATATATATATATATATATATATATATGTGTGTGTGTGTGTGTGTGTGTGTGTAGTGTGCGTGTACTTTGCCACTTCATATATGTTCTTATTTATAGGTCAGCTCTCAAATACCATGTCGGGACAGATGATTCATATACCGGCAAGTATGCAGCAAGGCATCCTGGGCCTTAACACAATGACTTCTCATGTTTCCAATGTAAGTGGATAGATAAACTGTACAGGTAGATGTTTTCATCGGTCAGGTAAAAGCAACGTCACCAAGCTATTTTCTCTTCTCAGCAGATCAGCCAGTATACAATGGGCGGCCATCAGTCTCCGAGCCTTCAGTCACCACAGCCTATGTATCAGTCCCATTCCCAGCAGGTCTATGCACTATCTCAGGGCTCCCAGCAGGTAAGCCACAGCCACTTATACTGCTCCTTTTAGGTTTATGATGCACTGACTGTGCTCTGCTATTAAATATAAGGGTTATCCAGAATTAGCAGAACATAGGTGCTTTTCTTCCTGAAACAGCGCCACATTCTGTCCTCAGTTTGTGTGTGGCATTGCAGCTCAGTGCCATTGAAGTAAATGAGGCAGAGTTGTAATGCTACAAACAACCTGAGAACAGGTGTGGTGCTGTTTTTTGGTTTGGTTACAGGTCCTATTTAACCCTTTTATGTCTAAAGCAAATGTTTATCTTCAGGAATACTGTGGACTGCTTTGTTTAGGGGTTTTACTGTTAGGGATCTCATTGGAGTGGGGTGGAAGCTATTAACCTGTCCTTGCCACCGACAGTCTGATATCATTGTGCTGCTATATAAGGTATACAATATTTTACTATGTTTTCCTCATCCTCTTTGTCTGATGTCCTTTTCGATGTAGTGTTCTCCTGCTGGGATTTTTAATAATTCCTACAGAGCACAGCCTCCGTATTCTCAAGCACGCATGGCAGCTCATTCTACACAGGACCTACACCCAAAAAACTACCCTAAGCCTATATATTCATACAGGTAAGCCTCTCATTTCTGTACAGAATACAAAACGTATATTAGAAGCCAATTTTACTTAAAAAAAAGTGCCAGAGATTTTAAATTTACGTCCATTAAAAAAATCTTACGTCTTCCAGTACTTATAAGCTGCTGTATGTCCCGCAGGACATAGTGTATTCTTTCTAGTCAGGAGAGCAAGAGAGGTTTTCTATGGACATTTCCTACTGTTCCTGACATGGACAGAGGTGGCAGCAGAGAGCACTGTGTCAGACTGGAAAGAATAGCACTTCCTGCAGGATATACAGCTGCTGATAAGTACTGGAAGACTTGAGATTTTGTAATAGGACTAAATTACAAATCTCTGGCACTTTCTGACACCAGTTGATTTGAAAGATTTTTTTTTTGCTTTAACCAATATACATAAAAAAGGGCAGCAAAGCAAATAAAAGTCTGTTGTAGCATAGCCACATGATATATAAATCTAAAGCAAACTGAAATTTTGTGAAACTAAAGTAGTAATTATAATGCATTGCTTTGTTTCAGCTGCCTTATTGCAATGGCCTTAAAGAACAGCAAGACTGGCAGCCTGCCTGTGAGCGAGATCTACAGTTTCATGAAGGAACACTTTCCATATTTTAAGGTAAGACAGATGACATGAAATCATCATGAGTTACAATGGAGACAGGTAGGATAGCCTCTCTGGATGCCCCTTCACACCCGGCCATCAGAAGCAGGCCATACTGGGTTCTCTTCCATTTATCTACGGGTAAGAAACGACTAAAAAAAATGGCAGTCGGCCATTTCGTTCGGTAGTGTTTGTTATTTTTTTTTTTTATTAGAGATTTTATTAAATATTACTCCAAATAACAAAACATCATAAAAAAAGGAAAGCCAAATAAGAAAGGACTTACAGACATTCTCACAAGATGTAGTCTTTTAGCGTCAGGATTGTACTACCAACATATTGGTCCTCGCCCAGCGGATCTATTACAACCAGATTTAGGGTTACCACTCTATCCACCCCATAACATGATAGCAGACCCAACATGGACCTTAACACATCAAATAAAATAAACACGCACCCCCCAACCCTACCCCAAATAAACCCTATTTCCACAATTTACACTTGGAGAAGGACAGACCTGGCACAGCCTGGCACGGCAGTCCATATTTCCTATTTATAAAAAACTACTATTATTATTACCATTACCCTTCCCCACCCACCACCCTATTATCCTCTCTCAACACCTTGGGACGCCAACCCCCCCTCACCCTACACTCCTCTAAGCTCCATGATTGTACTACCATATACTCCTCCCCCTCCTATCCTAGTACTCCCACTACCTCTAGGAATCGTGTCCAGTGCAAGGAGGACGACGGCCGCCCACAGACCCGGTCATTCACAAAACACCAACTTTCATTCACGGAGCTGCCATCACTTTTAATCCCTCTTACTATCATAAGGACCCTGTAAGGACCATCCCCAGCTTGGCTCCCCCCTCTCAGAAGGATACCCTCGGGAATGTTACCCCCCACAGGTCCTTTTGCAAGTGTCGGTGACGCCTAGGTCGCCCCACGATGGTCAATGACCTCGTATAAAGGCCATCCCCCCCCGCCCGGCGACCCCAGGAAGTCATCCTCACACATTACCATTTAATATATATTTATTGTTATGCTTTTTACTTTTTTTTTTTTTCCCCCCCCTTTTTTTTTTTATATTTCCCTACTACGCAGAAAATTTTTACTCTTACTCTCTCTGTGGAGTCTCCTTTACACTCAGTCACTCCTTTTTACACCTACTCTCGACCACCATCTGCCGCGGCCACCGCCACTCCCCACCCCAAACCCGTCCCAATCCCACCTACATCCTTCTATTGCTGAGGGGGAAGGCGTCCCACCCCTTAACACACACCCTTATCCATATACTATCCTATTGCTAGCCCCGCCAGGTCTGCCCCCCCTTACACTATTTCCAAATTCAGCTCCGTCTAATTCCACCACTACTTCTAAACATATCCTTAGGTTTTTACTATCTTTTTACAATGTGACCATACTTTATTATATAAGTCATTTAGAGGGTCATTTTTTGTCATGATCCTCCCTGCCTCTAGCAATGCCGGTAAATCTGGACCACATATGTCGGTCAATGCTTGCCACTTACCCCAAAAGTCGTACTCCTTCCACTTCACAATATACAACAATTGTGCCGCCAAAAAGTATAATTCAAAATTAGGGAGATTAAAACCCCCTTCCTCCCATTTTTTCGTTAGGAACTCGTATTTTACCCTCGGGATTTTCTTTTTCCAGATTAGCTCATTACATAAACCCCTTATCTCCCCAAAAGCTTTCTTCCCCAGCCACACTGGGCTATTGGCCAGGACATACAAGACCTGTGGCAGCACTATCATTTTTACTAGACCCACTCTGTCGGCGGTAGTGTTTGTTATTACTGCAGTGAACTATGGTAGAGATTTATCAAACATGGTGTAAAGTGAAACTGGCTCAGTTGCCCCTAGCAACCAATCAGATTCCACCTTTTATTTTCCAAAGAGTCTGTGAGGAATAAAAGGTGGAATCTGATTGGTTGCTAGGGGCAACTGAGCCAGTTTAACTTTACACCATGTTTGATAAATCTCCCCTTATGTCTATACTATTTTTTTATGGTTTAACACCAGTAAAATGACATTTGCAATGATAGTCTGGCCACTGAGATATCCACTCTTCAGCAGTTTATCCTTTTCCTTTACAGACAGCACCTGATGGCTGGAAAAATTCAGTACGACACAACCTTTCCCTCAACAAATGCTTTGAAAAGGTGGAAAATAAGTTAAGTGGATCATCTCGCAAGGGATGTCTGTGGGCATTAAATCCTGCTAAAATAGAGAAGATGGAAGAGGAGATGCAGAAGTGGAAGAGGAAAGATCTACCGGCCATCCGGAGGAGCATGGCTAACCCAGGTATGTATGCGTTTACCAACTGAAAAGATTTGTTAAAGAAGAAGTCAGGCAATTTAGAAAATCCGGCAGGGGGGTATTTGATTAGAAGCACGTACTTACCTCTCCCCGCACCAATGGTGAGGGGCGGGATCAGCCTCTGGACCCCCGCCAGAAGTCATTTTCCCCCGAGTTGTGATGACAATGCCCGTCCCAGCTGATGGACTGGCTGATCACCTAACCAGCCGCTGAGCTGAGCGTCCAGTCCATCATGACGTGTACACCCTGGAGGCTGGTCCCACCGCTCACTGCGGGCACGGGAAGAGGTAAGTTCAAACTTTCAGTGGGCTGTATACACTGCGGCTGCGCAGGAAAACACAGGCTGCTTCCCGCGCATGCGCGAACCCCCCAGGCCACCGTCGATCCTCCCGGAAGTATAAAGTCTTATACTTATGTCCTGAGGGGCCTCCGGGAGGATCGGCGGTGCTTCCTTGCGCAGCCGCAGTGCATACAGCCCACTATGCAGTTATGAATTTGCATAGTGGGCTGGACGGGGCGCGGCGTTGCTCTCCGGCCCTGAGCAACGCCCTAAATGCTCTTATGCTAGTAATTTGCATAAGAGCATTTAGTGATTTAACAAACAATGCGGGGGCGGAGAGGACTAAGAGTAGTGGTTATGTATTACTGACATACATAGCTACTACGGCATATCAGCAGGTTCTCTGGGAAGAACCTGCTGATAGTGCCGCTGTAATGTTATGTATAAACTACACATCAGTACTTGTGTGCACATATGTAAATTTAATCTTCCAAAATCCATTCTTTTGATCCAGATGAACTGGACAAACTGATTATGGACAGACCTGAAAACTGCAAAGCTCCAAGCAAGCTGGGAACCTCAGAACCATCAGTAATGACAAATATCGGAAACATTCCCATCCAGCAAGTTCAGCCACACCCGGTCATGACATTGTCTTTACAGTCCATACCATTACACCATCAAATTCAGACTCAGGCTAGGATTGCAGCCAGTTCTCCTGCACCGGCCCAGAGCCCTCCTCTCCATGTGGTTCCAGACATGACTCAAAGCCCGCTGCACCAGCATATCATCAGTAGGGGAGCATCCGACTTCCTCAGCATTACCTCAGACATGAACACAGAGGTGGATTCCATTGATCCCAGCATCATGGATTTTGCTCTTCAAGGTAGGATATATGTTATAAATGCGTTGTGAGGACAGGATTGAGGTGGTATATATACAAGAGAGCAAGTCCGAAGGTCCAGATAGATACAGTTTGTCTTATATACAGGATTGTAGAATCCATAAAGAAAATGAAAGGTTACTTCATGATGAACGTATTGATCTGGAAGAGATGAGTTTGTCTTGAATATATTGCCTACTCATAGGCAGATAACAGTTCAAACAAGTCCATCAAGGCCTTGTATTATAATGGCAAAGCTGGGCTTTTGCCATGCCCTATGGATGAAAAAAGGCAAAGAGTAAAGGGGTAGTTCACAAAAATTTACTTCTATTAAAAAAATCTCAAGACTTCTAGTACTTATCAGCTGCTGTATGTTCTGCAGGAAGTGCTATTTTTTCCAGTCTGGAGCGCAGGAGAGATTTTCTATGGGGATTTGCTACTGCGCTAGACAGTTCCTGACATGGACAGAGGTGGCAGCAGAGAGCGCTGTGTCAGACTGGAAAGAATACACCACTTCCTGCAGGGCATACAGCAGCTAATAAGACTAGATTTTTTAATAGAAGTAAATTACAAATCTCTGGCACTTTCTGGTACCAGTTGATTTAAAAGAGAACAATTTTTGGTGAACTACCATTACTTAAGTGCAGTTGTAAGGATTCTTCTATCACTATTTTGAGCATAGATATAAATGACATATATGTAATAAGTATTGAATGTAAAAATTCAGTGACACAGAATAAACTATAAGCCCAGCGCTGATTTAGGGGGCAGATACCATTTCACCAGGGCTAGTCATGGATCTATTGTGAGTAATGGAAAATGTCTCCTTATGTAATACAAATACAATATAGGACAGGACCTGCCAGCATTTACTCTTTTGAGTGCAGGGAGATTAGATGTAATTCCCACAAATTCTTACATGCCATCCCTAGACATGACATAAGGAATTGTATAGGCATGGGTTGTTTGTCAGTAGCTCTACGTATATACCTTGCATATGTACTATTTTGACACACCTATATACATTCGTATAATTTTTTTTCCCCCAAGGTAACATCTGGGAAGACATGAAGGATGAGAGCTTTAATCTGGACTCATTGGCAGCATTCAGCACCTCTCCTCTGCAGCTGTCAGACTGTGATTTGGGGACCATAGGCCTGACCCCAGTGTCTAGTAGCAGTGACCATTCCTTCACAGACTTCCAAGTAACCAGCCTGTATACTACATATGCCAATTTGGACAATCCCACACCCTCGCAGTGTGTGCCGGGACAGGGCAGCAAACCCATTGCTCTGTTGTAGATCTGCCAGAGACAGCATATGCACCAGAACCAAAATGACTGGGAACAGAATGTGAAAGTGACCACAGTTTACACTTACAAAGACTACTGTACACATTTCCAGCGCTGCCTTGTTTATCTGGTTTTGACAAGCGATTTGCGTAACTGTTATCTATTTTCCTATACCATTTCTTCTCGGTTTAAGTAAAAAAAAAAAAAAAAAAAAGAGAAAGAGACCGCCTATTTTTGGGGTATAGAGACTTTTTAAAAAAAAAAAAAAAATTGGGATCTATTTTCTGTACTGTAAAGAAAACATTCCGCAATAGACATTTCTTGTGCTCATCTACTGTACAAGGCTCCATAGTATTCAGCACACAGACGTCAGATGTGACATCTATTAATCCTGCGCTAAGCCTTAAGTGCGTCAATGTCGCCAGTTTGACAGAATATAATACCAGTAGCATAGTATCGATGGTTATTACGTGCTTCCATTCCATCCCATAGAACTGATCAGGAGAAGGCTGAACATGGTGTATGTAGCATTCCTACTGAACTGAATGCAAAGTGTCAAAGTTTCACTGTGAGCAGCTCAAACCCAAACTCCTTCTATACAACGAGGAAGGAATCATTACGCCCTCATTACTCACAAGGACAGATTATTCATGGTGGTTTTTAACTGAACCACTATTGCACTAAAATCAATATACTTTTTGCCCTGCAATAAGTGTGCGACAACAAAAAAAATTCTAAATAATGATAAAAAGTTTTATCGCAAGTTGATGGAAATACTTGCATGCTTGAGCATGATTAAAAAATAATCAAGTACTCCGCATGCAGTGTGTTGGGGGGGGGGGGATTTGAAAAAACATGGAGCCATAAAGCAGCCATGTGCATGAGGTCCAACCTGTATGAAAACTGCACAAATAACCAATTGCACATGTAACGCCTGCAAAAAAATCAACTGAATGTGAAGGATCGAGAAAAACGTGATCTACAACTAAAGGAACAATTTGTTTTAGATAAGGGTTACATCTATAACAGGGGTAGGGAACCTTGGCCCTCCAGCTGTTGCAAAACTACAACTTCCATCATGCCTCGACAGCCAAAGCTAAAGCTTGATGGGAGAATTGTAGTTTTGCAACAGCTGGAGAGCCAAGGTTCCCTACCCCTGATCTATAAGGACCACTATCCAGTGTGATTCACTGGCTCATCAGGTCTACAATAATACATAAGAATTTTACATTATAAAATATAAAATCCAGACTGTTTGCCAAAACTTTCATCATTGTACAAAATGTATTCTCCTCCAGCTGTTCCTCGGCTTCGTTGTAGGCTGGTAGATTAGGTTGACTTTGTTTTTTTTTTTTTCTTCTATGTGTAATAATATTGTACTAGGCAGTATTATGTGTAAATTTATTTATATTTATTATTTTCACCAGAACAATGTAAATTAAGCAGTTAATTATTTCTGTGAAGCGTCTGTTATGTTTTTTGTATTTGTAATGTCTTCTACTGTTAGTAAAGACTTCATTCAAAACTGACTTGGTCTTGTTGTATGGGACAGATATTGGGGCAGAGTTATCGGGCCTTGTGTGGAGGAACGGTGGCCAATAGGAACCAAATTCCAGCAAGGTAGAATTTGGTTCCTATGGGCAATTGCTACACTGGTCTTCTAGACAATCCATGCATGTCATATATGCATACTTTTCACATATGGTTTCACTGATCGCTGTTATAGTTTAGTGTCTGCCTATAAGAGCTTATGTGTTAAAGGGGTTTTCCACCTAAGAGCTAAAAATGAAATGCTCCCAAACCTAGCTGGTCTTACTCATCAAGTCCCACTGAGTATTTTGAGCCGTGTCCTGTCTTTCTAGCTGCTGCCGTTCCTGAGTTACAAGTTTTCCTAAAAGCCGATCTATATCCAAGATGGCGCCGGCCAGGAAACTACATTTCCCATCATGCATCTCCCTGATTGGTCCGTTTGTGTACTTGCCCCCTTAGCTTTCTTTCCTGCCCACTGCTGTCATTACTATTAGGGCTCGTTCCCACTGAGGAAAGGTAGCGGAATTCCGCGACGGAATTGTCCGCCGCGGAATGCCGTTAGCCTCCCGCTCATAATGGGAGTCTATGGGAGGCGCGCGCTCCTGCCCTGTCCGCGCTGAAGAATGAACATGTTCATTCTTCAGCGCGGACAGGGCAGGAGCGCGCGCCTCCCATAGACTCCCATTATGAGCGGGAGGCTAACGGCATTCCGCGGCGGACAATTCCGTCGCGGAATTCCGCTACCTTTCCTCAGTGGGAACGAGCCCTTACACAGTAAACACAGGACTGTTTTTTTTTTAACTGATTTTACATCACATCACCCCAATATGTATTCCACACTAGCTGATGATGTAGCAGAGCTGACGTGTGCATGGTGTAGCTATATGCTGCATAATGGGCATCTGATTAATGGGGGTGTAGTGTAGGTTTTGATCTCTGCTTGCTGACTGTGAATGAAAACATTCTAGTTCCATCCAGCCCCTAAGAACATCCATAACACTTACAATATACAGAGCTCTGACACAAAGACAGGTACATATGCCTGCATTCACTGACAGCAAGCAGAGATAGAACTATAACGTTTCATATTACAGAAACTTAGGCTCAAGGACACGTGTAAGTCTATGGAACCAACACTATCAATCTGACTAGCAGTGAACAGGTGCAGATGTCGTCTCCTAAGAGCCAGCTAAAAGTCAATAGACAGCTAACCTGGCCCCCAGAGAGATCATCACATTTTAGACGTCTAGAGTGGGCAAGTATGAGAAAAAAACGGAAAAGGGTGCAAAATTGGTTATATATGTATATTAGACATAGTGTGGTATTGGGAAGGGGCATTTTTTAGAATATTGTTTTGTTACCCAGATAACACCCCTTTAAAGTAGGCATACACATAAATTAGCTGTTGGACGAATACTCAGCTATCTCTCTTAATCCCCACATGCACATCTGTTTGGAATGGAGAGAAAAGGTTAAGTCCCTAGGAGACTATTCTGGCACTGGCCTATTTCCCACAACACTATTAGAAATTCGACATGCCTGACCCTTTTCTCCTCTGACATCTACTGTCAGGGGAGTCAGAGCACCACCATACGCATTAGATGCTTGGCCGCTCCTGACAAAACCAGCATGCTCAGCCAACACATCTATGGACTGGTTTGTTTTTCCATCCGTTTCACTGTATCCATTTACTTCTAATGTACAGAAAATGTGTGTGTTAAAAACAAAAAACTGTTTCAATCCTTTTTTTTGTTATGGTGAAGTCAATGGCAAAAGGATCCTGCTGTATGACATAGAACTTGTATTCATTTTTTCCTTTAAACATATATGTTGAACGGACAGCAAAAATGCAGTGTGAACGCGGCCTTATGAGAAAATGGACCCTAAGGAAGTGTTGCTGCCAGGGAAGGTGGAATTAGTAAGGTTTTTTTTTTTTTTTTTTTCACTTTTATAAAGTGGATCCTTGGCTAATTCAAATCAAATTAAGATTTTTTTTGCGTCTTTTCTGAATTCCTCATTGTGGAAAATCAGCAACAAATTGGTGTAACTTCTAAAAATCAGCAACAAATTGGTGTAACTTCTAAAAATCAGCAACAAATTGGTGTAACTTCTACACCACAAGTCAGGGTCCTTTTTTCACCTACAGAACAAATTGCTTAATCATTCGTTTAGCGGACGACACACGATTATTTTTTCTTTTAAACAATAGGCATTTAGACGAGAAGATAAATCGATATGAAAAGTCGTTTATGCGATCATATATATACACATACTGTGAATGATCGCAATTGCGTCCGTATCTATATACTGTGAGCGATGAGTGAACACTGAAAGAACGATGGTGGTCAGCTCAAAAGATGCGATCAACGACATATGAATTCTCATTCGCCGATTGTTGCCGCATGCCGCGAACGTTGCCCGTGTAAAAGGCTCTTTAGTTTCTAAGTGAAAAAAATGATTGCAGTGTGCTGATGAGATTTGTTCTGATCTTATAAAAAATCTGCAGCAAATCTGCTACTTGTGAACTTACACTAAAATAACATTGTGGGTGCACTACACTTTAAGGCAGCAGTTTCAGAGGGTCTTTACAGCTGTAACAAAATTATAACTCCAGGCGATCTCTGACAACCAGAGTCTTAGGAAATAAATACCAACTACATATTATTGCCCAGCTTGTGCAGTGTGAGCGGTGACTAGGAGTGACGGGAGTTTTAGCAGCTGCAGACACAATGCAGCAGATGATTGGCTGGATGTAATTGAGCTGTTGATTGGTGCTTGAGATCCTGCTGGGATTTCATGGTGGAGTACAGCGGCGGACAGCTGCCACATTCAATGGCTGCTGCAGTAACCTGTAAAGTATTAGTAAATTAAAAAGCAATTACTGGACCAATTCTACAATTAATAATGCAGCACTTACGAGATTTACACAGCTTTTCACCACACTTTTTAGTCCGTTGATCCACACATTCACATTGCGGTTTCATTGTAATCCATTTAACCGCTGCATCTGCAGTCTGTGCATACAGTCCCAGATTTTTTATTTGTAAAGTATTTACATGATTTGCACACACCATTTTTTTGCAGCATAGTACACTTAAAGGGAATGTATCACCTATATTTTCTTTTACTGATTACAGATGCTAAAAGTCATTCTTTTATTCTAATCTGTTTCTATTTTCTGAGTTTTTTTCTTTAACTTTTTTGTACATTGTTATGGGGTTGGCCATCTTGCCTCTGCTGTTTTTAACAGCATTTAGTGACATGCTTTACAGCAAGCTTTATGGATCTAGACAAAGAAAATATTAATTCTGGTAGAGGCATATGGACTAAACAGTGAAGTACATCGGCTGGCCGGGGAAACTACATCTCCCAGCATGCATTGCACCTCATGACCAACTGCTCGGTACCCACCCGTTTTGTAGCATCTGCCCACCACTGGCTTGATCTGCTTCTGCTGTGCATGGTAAACACAGAATCAATCTATCCATCTCCATAGACAAAGATGAAACAAGTGTCCCCTTTCCCCTATACTACTCAGGGGAGGCTGCTGTTTCCCCTCCCTTGATCAGGTGATCACTGTGTGATGTCAGTGGTGGGCAAGGATACAAATGAAATGTTATAGCTTGCCTGGCAACAGAAAGCTAAGAAGGGAGGGGGAGAACAGTGCAGTGGAGACCAGGAAGTGAGGATTTTCAGCAGCTTCAGGGTATGAGTCAGACAAACTGCCCAATTCATGTACTAGAAACCTATGACAACCAAGCTTAGATTATAGGTTTGGATTCAGCAGGGTTAAGTGCCCCTTTAAAAATACAGATCAAATACTAAGGTGTGAATGATGCCAGCCAGTTTTCCAGTTGGGATCATGTTCCAGTTGTCGATAACGTCAATAAGATGAACCTCTAAATCCCTCAAAAACCTAGTACAACAATTTGTCCTATAGAAAGTAATTTTATTAACACAAAGAAGTGATGAACTTTCAGGGGTACTCTATTCTAGTAGTGGTGTGACCCTCTCAAAGGGATCCTGTCACCAGTTTTATGCTGTGAAATGCTATGGCATTTGGAATAAGAGTTAGAAAGCTGTTTGAAAATATTACCAATCTTGGTAATATCATGTGGCAGTGCAATATTGAAGCAGGTAAAAAGAAACATCATACTCCCGACCTGACAAATCTGCCATTCATATCATTTTTTCAACATGCGCAATGTGCCATAATTTTCTATTAGTCTGGAGAATGAACATAAAAGATTGTCGGCAGAAAAAGACCACTGGGTCTATCTAGTCTGCCCTTTTAGTATTTCCTTTCTTATTATCTTAGGATAGATATATGTCTATCCCAGGCGTGTTTAAATTCTGTTATTGTAGATTTACCAACCACCTCTGCTGGAAGTTTGTTCCAGGTATCTACTACTCTTTCAGTAAAATAATATTTTCTCACATTGCTTCTGATCTTTCCCCCAAGTAACCTCTCACTGTGTCCTCTTGTTCTTGAGCTCAATTGTTTACTAAAAAAACACTCCCCTCCTGAACCTTATTTAGTCTTTTAACATACTTAAAGGTTTCAATCATGTCCCCCCTTTCCCGTCTTTCCTCCAGACTATACAGATTCAAATCCTTAAGTCTTTCCTGATATGGTTTATGCCTCACACCCTCCACCATTTTTGTAGCCCGTCTTTGGACCCGTTCTATTTTATCAATGTCCTTTTTTAGATGAGGTCTCCAGAACAGGACACAGTATTCCAGATGTGGCCTCACCAGAGCTCTATACAGCGGGATCACAATCTCCCGCTTCCTACTGGTTATACCTCTAGCTAACCTGTATGTATGTATGTATGTATGTATGTATGTATGTATGTATGTATATACAGTGGTACCTTGGTTTAAGAGTAACTTGGTTTAAGAGTGTTTTGGCTTAAGAGCTCACAGTTTTTCAAAATTGTGACTTGGTTTAAGAGCTCCCTGTACTGGGCGGGAGGGCGAGTGGGGGAGGGGCTTGGCATGCACAGTGGGGTCTACAGCACTGTACTCTGACCCAGGAAGTCTCCCTCACCTTCCAAATCATAGCAGATCCACTTCAGGTTGGGGCTTGCATCAGGGGACAGGACCGTGGAGGTAATCTCTCCATAGCTGTAACCCCTTTCTCCCCGGACAGAGAGTGCTGCATGTATGTGCCCACATCTGTCCTGCTCATTCCTTCATGCTCCCTGCAGTCTGTCAGCTCTGATTGGTCCATGCTGAAAATACCCCCTTCCCCATTGCTGTCATGTAACCACACAGACCTCTGACAGCAGCCCTCCTTCTCTATTCTAGCCTGTTGTACTACGCTCCTGCATTATGGGCATCTGCAGTTCCATCCTGTATCTACAAATTGCGGCTGTTTTTTAGGTTTCTGCACTTACTCTATAATATATTATACACCACATGCTGATTTCCATACTGTACAGTAACTTATAATGGGACATATTCAGCTGTTTTTAAATGTTTGTTTCATTTGTTTTACATGTTATTCACAATATAAATTCACTATTTTTGGCGTGTGGAACCAATTGTCTGCATTTCAGTGATTTCTTATGGGAAAACTTGCTTTGGTTTAAGAGTGGATTTGGATTACAAGCACAGTCCCGGAACGAATTATGCTCGTAATCCAAGGCACCACTGTGTGTATATATGTGTATATGTGTGTATATATATATATATATATATATATATATATATATATATATATATATATATATATATATATATATATATATATATATATTTTTTTTTTTTTTTTTTTTTTTTTTTTTTTTTATTTGTGTGGGGTGGAATCATCTCCCTACAATTTGAAGAGGGTATAAAAATAGGTAAAAAATGAATAAAACGTTTGTGACTTTATACACAGATTTGAGTACAAGCCAATCTGAACAATATTCATTTTTAAATCCAGTATGTCTAAATTACAGATATTTGAGCTGAATATAGGTTACAGTAATTCCTTTAGAAGGAGGTGTTAAAAAAAAGAAAATGAATACATGCTTACTGTTTACAGCCTAGTGCCCAGCCAGCAAATCTAGACCCAAATACATTAAAACACCTACCAGCCCATTTTACACTAATACACGGTAAAGTCATCTGGTGGACAATGAGGCTTTTAATAGAGTTGCACAAGGTGATAGCATATTCCTGAGACTGAAGTGGTAACAGTATTAATGCTATTTGTTGTCGCTCCTCATTTATGTATCTTTATACGTGTGGTTCATATAAAAGGCAATAATGTAGCACCATCACATGATTACTAATGTGCGTATATAATAGTATCACGGTATAAAAAAAACTTTTGATATTTAATAAGAGACATGTCAAAAGTTTTGATTAAGCTTTGGGGGGGGGGGGGGGGAGATCAAGCGGGGAGAGGGGCTGTGATTGTTTTCTATGGGCAATTTACACCAGGGTATATTTTAGGGTCCTATTACACAGAGCGATAATTGACCAGTTATTGCTCCCTGTAATAAAGACACCGATCAGCTGATGAACAATCATCGGCTGATCATTTCTTTAGGCCCAGACCTAAAATCGATGACTGCCAACTGCGCACCACGGCTGACATCGGTAGCATCGTGGCGTGTCTTGGTGTTCTCCTGCGCTCTTTATGAGTTATGGCACCGCGCGCTGACAGCCCGCTCTGAAGCTGCAGTGTGCAGTCCTGGGACAAATAAAAAGCACAGGAGAACACTGGGAGTGGACTGGTAAAGTAGTAACTATTTGGGCAAGGGCTGCACGGACATCGCTAACAATGTTCCTGCAGCCCTTGCTTAAAAAAATTATTGGCCCGTATAATAGACCCAGTAAACGAGTGCCGATCTATATGCTGATCACAATATTGATCAGGACCCTTACACCCTTTGATAAATCTCCCCCTGGGTGTTCCCTAGAACGAGGACGGGGTGACACACTGTTCTGCAGGACCTGGATTCTATAGTAAGTCTATGGTACCTGTCTCACGCAGCAAGATGGGAAAAACAGAGAGAAGCACTCAGCCCAGCGCTTCCCATAGCTCATTATAGTGATCAGTGGAGATCTGAACCCGTCCTATCAAAACTTTTGACATGTCTCTATGACATGTTAAATTTTTCTTTCATTTTTTTTTAAGTGACAGTGCCACTTTAGCTTATTACTACTGCTTAGAATAATTTGAATAATTGATCTTGGGAAATAAAAATGAAATATTCTAGATCAAAGTGCATTGTGAACCATTTGCTCCAGCTTACATTTTGTGCGCTAAAGGTTTAAAACACAGAAGAAAGTTAAACCTATGAGCATAAAGAGTGATACGACAGTTTACAAGAATCACATTGTATTGCATAAAGCACATGGTATTAGTAACTTGTGCTCTAGAGGAAACACTGAGCACTGATTAAGTACATTCTAGAAAGGCACCCATTGGTAATGTTTGGTAGCAGTGCTATGGACGGCAAGGTAAAGAACATCTAATGGTAGTCGCAATGTCTTTTTGTATCAGTCAGCGTCTCCATTGTGTCAACTGGAATCTGTGTTTTCCATAGTTGATAACAGTCTTGTCAGCTGGGCTCGCTGTGCTGGTGTAATTTGCTGGGTCATATGTACAATACAGTCCATTGTTATTTCCGGGTTGGCCAGAACCAGACTGAAAACAGGAAAAGATAAGTGTTTACAAGGATATTGATACGCAACCTTTATGAAATATTTCAATAATCTGAACAAAATTACTTTGTCTTAAAGCGTAACTATAATTTCAGTAGCCAAAAAATGAAATTCCTCAAATAAAAAGCTTACGTGTTACCCTTTTAAAAAAGAGCCCTAAACTGTGTTGATGGTGTATGCGCTTGCTGAGATATCCCCAGTTGTTCGGCTCAGAAGAATAAATGAATTTTTCTCCTGGCTGACAGAAAGTGGGCGTGGCTTATCCCTCTTCTCCCTGGCTGGCTGAAAGTGGGCGTGGCCTATCCCTCATCTCCCTGGCTGACTGAAAGTGGGTGTAGCCTATCCCTCCTCTCCCTGGTTGGGTCCCTTTATCCACTGAGCAGCACCTTAGCAGATGGTATCACACACAGTGGGATCAGATAGAGCCCCAACATACAGTATCACACAGTAAGATTAGATACAGAGCCCCAGCAGATGGTATCACACACAGTGGGATTAGATAGAGCCCCAACATACAGTATGACGCAGTAAGATTAGATATAAAGCCCCAGCAGATGGTATCACACACAGTGGGATTAGATACAGTCATCTGCTCTCATTACACTGTAGGATAATGTCAGCCATGGAGGTGGGGGCACCTGCTGCAGACATCTGATAGTGAATGTTGTATGTACTATGGAAGGACTACAGCTGTGTTGTGCTGGGACTTGTAGTGCTCCCCTCAGTGACTCACCCACTCTCCCTCATGCAGTACATTGGAGTCATGGTGGCATGTCCCTCCTGGTTGAAGCACTGAGTACTTGTCCCTCCATCCATCTCCTCCCCTGCAATGCTCCTCACACACAACACCCTAAGCTCTGCTATGTGATCTCTGTGAGGTGAGGGGGGAGAACGTGCTGGTAGAAGGTGGGGGAGGGGGGGGAGGAGGATTTGTTTCTCTGTGTGTCAGGGCTGTTATCTGATGCTGCTGTCAGAGTCCTACCTAGCTGCTACTCTGTATGGATTCCCAGTCCAGCAGGATTGCAGAAATAACACAGAGGCAAATACAGCTCTGAGGGGACATTCAGCTTCATGTATTTAAAAAAAAAAACTGTTCATTTTAGCTTATTAGTGTATATTGCAAAAAATCTTATCATGACCTAAGCTAACTAAAACTGCATGGTCAAAATATTTTATAGTTACGCTTTAAATACTTTTCAACACCGACCATGAATCAATTTTGGTGGGAAAACTACTTTAGTCCTTTCAGGATGGACTGATTTTGGCCTTAAAGGGACTCTGTCACCTCCAGCCCACCCTCTTCAATAACCTAAACTAAAGTCATCTGTAAGAAGGATAAAGGATGCTGATTCCAGATCTGTAATTTGTAGCTTTCTACTCCTTTGTATTTCCCCGCTGTAAGCCTACACACTGGGTATGAGGATGCATAGAGAGGACCACTGAGCTCATGGATATAATGGAGAGGACGACTTACGGTCCATTTACACAGAAAGGTTATCTGACAAAGATTTGAAGCCAAAGCCAGGAATGGGTTCCTTTATGACCTGATCTTTGTTTATAGTCTGTTCCTGGCTTTGGCTTCAAATCTTTGGCAGGTAATCTGACAGATAATCTGTGTAAATGGACCCTTAGCCTCCTTCATTTGTGGCTTATAGTAAAGGAATGCAAGAACATAGAAAGATTAAAATTGCAGATAAAAAATTCTGAGATATATACTCTATGATTGCATAATATCGGATGCTTTGGAGATGACAGAACCCCTTTAAGAACCATAACCCATTTTTTTTAAACCTAACCGATCTTACTTTATGAGGTTATAGATCCGTGGTGCTTTAATTTATCCAAGTGATACTTAGTAAAGCTCTTCGGCCCTACACAGGTTTTGCAAATCAAATCTACACCTGTGAGTGGACGTAAATCATGATAAATCTGGTGCGTGAGGCCTTGGGAACTTCACTGTATGATTGGCTGATGACAGGTAACATACATTGCAGTGCTGGTCTGGACTGCATTGTATTGTGCCTGTCATAGGCATTGCTGCTGTCATAGCTACCATCAGGGCTGTGTGATCACTTTGCACAACCCCAGCGGTAAACAGAGGGAGAATTCTTACTCTGTTCTTCCCTAGAGATGCTGCGATCCCACTGACCACAGGATCTATAGGGTTAACTCCTGGAACCTAATCTGGAATTCTGTGCTTGTTTAATTCGAGGACGTAATTGCAGGTCTATGAGCGGGAAAGCACCGCAAAAACGGACGTATAGTTGCGTATGCAGTCCTAAAGAGGTTAATACAGCTGTAATGATGATCATCAGTCTAATGATATACATTGTTATAAAAAAAACAACAACAACAACAACAAAAAACACAACGGCTTTTATACCACACTTACCCCCTGATATGCTTCAGAGCATAGTCCCTCTTCAGGTATTTTATGTTCTCCCGAATAGCAGATCTTGCACCATCTTCTTCTTGTAGATGCTTCTCCAGCCACTCCACCACCATTTGGTTATTGTCCCACAAGTACGCCTTGAGTACAAAAAGAGGGAAAAACCATTGAGTTTGCTGTTGCTTCTCTGACATAATTACACTGCAAAGACTACCGGCTCTAATGCATCTAAGATTGTAAAAAATAAAGCGTCTTAAGAAATAGTCCTAGCTGTAACTTTCAGGATAAAATACGGCACCTTGACAGTCCCTTCTGTCTCCATAAACCAGCGGCGAAGCATGGACTGGATGTGGATGTCACTGAGCTCACTATTTGCGTGAAGGATCTCTCTTTTCACCTCTTCCTCAAGGAGGAGGCGTCGCAGTCTCCAATACATAAAGGTCCTTGCCTCCTTCCACACCACAATATCCTGACGTTTAAAAGAAACCAAGATGTTTGAAATCTGACAGTCTATACTGCCCACACAACAAATAAATAAATATATATATATATATATATATATATATATATATATATATAAATATAAATGTAGCAAAGATGAGACATAACCACCTGCATGACAATCCAACATAAAATGTGGTAGTAGTTATACAACCAGCATAGATTATATACTGTATATGTAATAGTAAATAGGGAAGTAAAAAGTGTAAAAAAAAACCCAAACAGCTTTACTTTTCTTACGTAACAAAATTAATAAATAAAACATTATCCAGAATTTTAATCTCATTTCACACTGTAATGTGTGTGTCTCAAGGATTTCTCAACGTTTGCCTTTAATGTATGCCAATGAAAGCCACACATTGGAATAGGTCTACTATATGCCATGGTAAAAAAATGCACACTAGGCTAATGGGTTCTAAAGCTGGGCAAACACCAATTATGCCTCCCTCCCGATCTCTCCTGTTTTCCCCATACACAGGAATGTTCAGCTCGGCCGAGCCTTCCTGTGTTCTCTATGGCAGCGCTTCTCAAACTTTTTCGACTAGAGCCTCACCCAACAGACCAAGGCAATGCCTGGGCCTCACCAGACTGACCAAGAGGGTGCCTGGGCCTCACTATGTGTGGTTAAAGTCCATTTAAAAGCTGAAAATAATGCTAGGGCTACCTTTCACCCGTCTCCCAAGCTCTATATACTAATAAAGCAAGTACAAAATAAATTAATAATGTTGCTAAAATGGAGATTTTTGCAAACAGCAAAAGGACTGTGCAGATCATAGTTACTTTTGTAAAAACTGGCTCCTCAGCTGGGCCTCACCAACAACTAGGGGGCGCCTCACAGTTTGAGAAGCACTGCTCTATGGGAAGAGAAGGGGTAAGCTGTAGTAAGTGTGCTCTCAATGCAGCTCATCTCTCCTGAAGTAAAGGGGTAGGATGGTGATTTTCCATCACGCAAGATCCCTATCTCCACCTACACAATACCGGAAGGGCCCCATACACATTATACTGACAGCGGCAAGTAGCAAGTATGACTGTCAAAACTCTAAAGTGTATGGGGACCGTAAAGGAGAAGTCCAGCCAAGATGACAAATCGGCTGCAGGCAGTGGGGTGCAGGAAAATAATAAAGCAGCTCTACTGACCTGTCCACCCCACAGTGCTACCTTACCGTTCCCCAACCCCTGCCGGGCTCCTGGAACATCACGATCCAAGATCAGGAATGCCTGATAAGCTAGTCAGTGACTGGGGCAGGACACTGCTGCAGTCACTGACTGGCTAAGCGGGCCCTTCCTGCTGGGTTCTGATGACACTAGAACAAGGGAAAAACTGGAGCCCAGCTGCGGTCAGTGAGCCTGGGGTAAGTAGAGCTTATTTATTATGCTATCACACTTTATGCTATTGCTTCATTTTGTCCAGATATTCCCATAAGAGGAAACTCATGGGGTGATTAGGGGTCTGTGCCTTCCCTTGCACCAGGAGCTTTCCAGGGACATACAGCAAATGGACACTGCAAATGTACTGTGAATTCACTTAATTTTAGGCAAATGAAAGTAATAAACTATTCTTAACTGTAATGACTCCTTTCTCTTGCATTCTCCCAGGGGTGTCATGCAGATCTGCAAACTTCACAGCAATCTGGTGGTAAATGGGAAGTAGCTGTTCCTCTCTTGCTTTTAGCTTTTTTTCTAAGCTTTTGCGCTCAGACTCTGAAAGCTCAGGAGTTCCTATAAAAGGTAAAGGATATATTGTGAATTATAAGAAGAACAGTGTTATTTACAATGTGGTACATAAACCCAAGCAGTGAATATTGTCCAGACACAGTACTCACCAAGCTGTTCAACAATCTGGGTATAAACTGGGTCTAGCCTCCTCATGGTCTTGATGAGGTCTTTCCTTCTGAAGCGGATTTCCACTGTGCCCTCTGCTTCCAAGACACCACCTCTACAAGGACAGACAAGGTGCCATGAGAAGTCATACAGGGTATACAACATGGCACTATTTTTATTTAACCTTTAAATACAATACAGGTAATTTGGTCTGAATAGGAAGTTAACACACTGGTGTACATGAAGGAACTTTTGCAGACAGCATAAAGAAAAAGTCAGTATATAGTTTGAAAAGGGGTTTCTCTGCTTTGGACAACACCTTTTTATTAGAAAGGTGTCCTGACAATTCGCTGATCAGACACTATACCACTGTTAGGACCAGTGTTCTGTTGGATCCTACAGACAAAAAGCTCATAGCGACTGCTGCCTGATAAGGGCCCCCTAATACCAAGTGAAAACCCATTAAGCGCTTAGAAAGTAAGGGCCCTAATACACAGAAACATTGTTGTGTGTTATATCCTTCGAATTTAGGCGATAATCTTTCCGTGTGTATGCAGGCAGCGATCAATGGAAACTTGTTAACATGTCGAACGCATCTTTTGAGCGGACCATAAAATCATTGATAAACGTTTTGGTATGTACACATCGTTCGTACGTTATTACAAGCGTTCATATACTAGATTATAGGAACCAAAGTAACTGCGATCATAACTAACGACAATTATTCCGTGAATTATGGTGAATGATTTCAGGTCGCTCGCAAAAGCACTTGTTTGCAATTGTTTATCTTTAATCCGATAAAACAAAAAATCACTTTGTCTAATAGGACCCGAAGGTTTACCCACCTGCTGTCCTTGTCTGCATAAAGCTCCATGTAATGAGGGTTGATTGTAGGATCAATGACAACCCATGATCCTCCTCGTAGCTCGGCATAAGGTGGTATGTATACCAAAACTGGCTGCTTGAACTCTCTCAGGCTGTCCACAATGTATGCTCCAAACTTTAGCACCTGATCGTACATGTCTGTAAAAGGCAATATACACTTAACTTTAAATGCTCAGCAAATAAGGTAGACAGAACTGTGACAATTACACAATCCAGATTGTCGCTAGTTTAGCAAAAAAAAAAAATAAAGAAATAAAATTTTTTATATCTATCTATCTATGTAGTGTATACACAGATCAGCCATAACATTACACAATGCTTTTAACTAATAACTAGTCATGGGGGATAAGTCACAGCTGCTTCTAGTCTCACTAGTCATGCCCCCACGACCCCAATGCAGAGATTTTCCTTGTCCTGGTATAACACACTGCAGTTTTTGTGCCCAAACCAGGAGTGGATCCAACAGAAAAGAGAAGTACAAGTGCTTCCTTTATATTTTGCATCCCATTTGAATCCACTTCTAGTTTTGACACTAGGATCACAGTCACAGCTATTTTTTTAAAACGTACCCTTCATACCACCAGAGAATCCCCTCCAGTTGGCAAAGATAATTATGGGCAGTCCCTCGCGGTTGAAATCTTTTATAGCTTGTGCCGTTTTAAACGCTGAATCTGGGAACCATACTTGTCCAGCCTGCTGGATTATCTGAAATAAAAACAATAAAAACAATGTTTTACTAATGACTGCACCAATAATATTTCAACCAAAGGAAAAAAAACAAAAAAACAAACAAACCTATTTTCTAGCACCTGGGTGAAGAATAAATCCATCAAGAACATGGAGGTACAAAAAAGTGATATTAAAAATGAAACTTGCTAACTAGTTTCAAGCCACATGGCCGTAGGCTACGCTCACACGTTATTTACGTTTCTCGGTAATTGCAGATCTGCAATTATGAAAAAATTTAGACACCATCTGTAGTTTTACGGATTTATAATTCGCAACAGTTATTGCAAAGCCCTAGTACGGACCGTTATTGTAGCACAGACACACCAACAGAAGTCTATGGGATCTGTATCTTTGCGGACGTCACGGAAGGAAAGTTTGAATCTGTCATTTCAGCTCGGGTCATCATTTTGACCTTTCTCCTTTTTACTAATATTTTACAATTTTTACAGATTCATAAAAAATATGGCCGAATGTCATGCATTTTTGCAGATCACAGACTAAAAATTTCAGACATAATATAGGTTCCTGAAAAACTACTGAATGTGTGCATGTAGCATGTGTGCATTCATAGCATACACTGCATAGGTCATAGTGCACATACAAAATTAACCTCCACCCCCCACACCCCAGAGCATTCCCTCTCTCATTTCCTGCTTATGAGATCTAGCCTATACCATACAGTTCTACTAACTTTTTCTTTTCTGGGATAACAAGTATAATAGTAGCTTTTGGTTAACAGGCATTCAGTGTTCATCTAACCAAGCGCTCAAACATTAAGATGTGCATGGAGATCAAATCCATAAATGCTAAACACCATGCTTAAACCTGTATGCAATAGTTATGGTACAAGGAAAAGATAATAAACCCACAGAATAACTCAAAACCCTAGACAACAAACTCAGTGTAGGCTTTAGTTCACACCTTGCGGTAAAAGGCAATGGCTTTGGACATGTGCACTGACTGGGGTGAACTAATATAGATTTAATACCTACTAAATATGAAGCAAACCATATATGCCTACATTATTCAGAAAGCCTATGAAGTGGTACATATTCAAATCAAGGTCAAGCTTATTGGGAAAATATAACGTAAAAAGATGACATGATAAGTAAAAGCACCTTAGCTTCAGATTCAGGGTTGGCTGGATCGGCTGGTACTGCCATCTCTACAGTCCGGGTCTCCACAGCAATAACCCCTAATGGTATTCCTCCTAATCTGAAAAACAAAATCATAGATGTCAACATATCACAATCGAAATCGGGTGTTTATTATATTAGTATTGCTTCTCTGGACATACCTTGCCCGTCCCACTATTACAGTCTGTGCCCAGCGCTGCATGATCTCCTTGAAGCTTCCATTATCGAAGAAACCGCTCTGCCAGGTCCCTTTCAGAGCTACAAAGAAATATGGAGTTTTAACAGTAAAACCAATCAGCAATAATAATGAAGAGAAGAACTTAGCCTGCAAACTTACTGGGATGAGGTCTTCCAGCGAGCATCCAGCGGGGATCATAAGGAGCCTTTGTAGGTACAAACTCAATATTACGGTCAATTGGGTCAGAAGGTTGGATGACCGGGACTGGACTGTGCTTATCCTTCAAATATAGGGAAACATATATATATATACACATAAGTAGATTTTAACATTATAAAAATACTCCAATTTTTACGCAATTTCTTTCTATGAAATCAACTGGTTTCAGAAAGTTTATACATACTGTATATTTGTAATTTACTTCTCAAGTCTTCCCAGAAGTGGTGTATTCTTTCCAGTCTGAAACCATGCTCCCTGCTGCCACCTCTGTCCATGATAGGAACTGTCTAAGGGGCCTATTCCATGGAGCGATACCAATCACTGGCCAGGACGGCTGAGCGGTCTGTCAGCTCAGACAGGCCGCACCGAAGCTGCTACTGCTGCGTGCAAGACCGGGAGAGAAGGAGCACAGGAGAAGACCTGCAGCATGAATAGGTAAAGTATGCTGTTTAAACAAGGGCTGCAAGGACATCGGTAACAATGACCCTGCAGCCCTCGCTAAACGATTATCGGGCCGTGTAATAGGCCCAGTAAGCAAGCGCTGATCTAGCAGATCGGCGCTCGTTCACATTATTGATCGGGCCCCCATCAACCCGTGGAATAGGACCCTAAAGCAGGAGAGGTTTTCTATGGGGATTTGCTGCTGCTCTGGACACCTTACATGGACAGCGGTGGCAGCAGAGCACTGTGTCAGACTGAAAAGAAAACACCACTTTCTGCAGGACATACATCAGCTGATAAGTACTGGAAGACTGGAGATTTTTAAATAGAAGTAAATTACAAATCTATATAACTTCCCGACATTAGCTGATTTAAAAGAATTTTTTTTGGCCTGAGTACCCCTTTAAAGCGACTCTGTACCCACAATCTGCCCCCCCCCCCCAAACTGCTTTTACCTTCGGATAACTGCAGGTGAAGCAGTTATTGTCCTAAAAAACAACTTTTAAACTTGCAGCCCTATGCCAAATGGCCGGGGCCTAGATTGTGTATGCATTAGGCTGGCACACCCTCTTGGTCCCTCCTCCTCGCCCTCCTCATCATTAGGATTGCTCCAGGCAGATTGTCTCCTATTCATCAGCTGTGTAAATACTGAACATGGGCTGGATCATTAAGGCAATGTGCAATGTTCAGACAGGAGAAAATGTTCCAGTGGCATTCCTAAGGATGAAGAGGGTGGGGAGGAGGGACGAAGGGGTGGTGCAAAGTTAGGGCACAGATACTACAAGCCACGGCCGTTGGGCATGGGGCTGCAAGTTTAAAAGTTGTTCTTTAGGACAATAACTTCATCACCTGCCGAACGGACTCCAGGACAGATCTTGGATTAAAAGCAGCTATCCGAAGGTACAAGTGGTTTGGGGGGGGGGGGGGGGGGGGTCAGATTGTGGGTACAGAGTCACTTTAAAATTCCCCCTCCCCCAATCGAAAATATACATATAGTGAAAAAAGATAACAAGATAACAAGCATGCACAGTGAAATTAAAATTTGTAATGGTGGTGGATGATGTTTCTATATACTGTATTTACTTTCCCAGATAGGCAGACAGACTATAGATAGAGTACTTGGGCAGGTCCTCGTTTGTGAGAACAATCTCTTACCTTCGGCATATAAGAGAGCCAGAGAAGAATTGTATAGACTCCCTCAAAATCATCAGGAACCATAGTGTGAGATACCCCATTATTACACATGATCTGCACTCCTCCTAACTGGTTATTAGACGTATAAACTTCCCGACCAAGAACCTGAAAAAGAAATGCATGTATTGTATATTAATGCATTCTTAAACTTCATACTTTGTTTTAAAGCAGCAATATTATAAGACCTCTTATTATATGCTATATCATAAGCAAAAATATTGTTAACTACAGGTTTTGTAACATGACAGCCGGGAAATGTAACACTTATAAGAATGATCCAGGGAATAAGATCTCGGTTTACCTTGTTCAGGGCACCTGCACCCGTCAGAATAATATGGGAATTCTCTACTTGAATAACACGCTGACCCAGTCTGACCAAATAAGCTCCTATCCCAATTGCACGACACGTGACCTAAAGCCAAGCAAAGAATGTGAATAATGAATGTTCGAACCAAACCTTAAAAGGGAATCTGTCACTAGATTTATTCTGCCTTATATAAGGGCAGCATAAACTAGTGACAGAAATGCTGAGCAGATCGGTGTATTACCCTACATCATTTTGTTTAGCCGTTCTCCTAATATGCAGGAGAATGGGATTCTCGCCAAACCCTGGCCTTCAGCTGCTGATTGACAGTTGCTGACTATACACAGCATGAATAGATAACTGCCAATCAGCAGTTTTCTGCTGCTCATGAATATCCAGGAATACTGGGCTCACACACATAATGAAAAGGTCTACTTCTTATCCAGGTTATTTAGGAGGATATCTCTGAATCAGCTGCACAGAACAATGTGATACATCATTCTGTTCAGCTTCTCCTTCACTAGTCTATGCTACCCTTAGATAGGACAGCATAAACCTACTGACAGAGTCTCTTTAACATCAGATCATGATATCTATTTATTTCATATACAGGTCAGACACACAAGAAAACCACACATTATTATTGCCTAAATCAAGGAAAATCTATATCTAGGTCTAATTGTTTATGCTAGAGATCAATAGTGATGAGTGCACATACCATGCTGATGGTTACAATTTCATCATATGCAAGTGATGATTCTCCGGCAATTGTTCCTGATCCTCTCAGATTTTCTACTCCAATCCCTTCCTCTTTCCCAATGATGTCAGTCACCACATACCTGTGAAGCCAAGCAATGGATGGGACTCCCATGTTAGAAGGGTCTAAATAAACTGTCCCAAAAGTTATTAAATTAAAACATCACAAATCACCAGTACCTGGATTCCCCTTCATCTTCTATGTGTTCGCAATGCACGGAGTTCAAAGAGCTAATCCGTGTGTAGTCCTGTGGCGTCAGATACAAGTACCTGAAGCCCTGAAAAGCCAAAATCCAGTTATTTTAATAAAAGGGAAGCAGGCCTATTGACCAATTTCTAGATGACTGAAACATAATTTATGCTTTCTCTCATATTCTACATGAAAAATAAATTTACTGGTTACATAATGTACCTATCTAATATTAAAAGCTTAGGGAGGTGGTGAAGAGGTTGGGTAAGTCATACTTGCCTTTCCTGCTTGGCATATTCACCAGGGCACCACTTCCCACAGTGCCTGCATAACGGAGCCCCACGCCACACTTACTGATTAGCCAATGAGGCGGGGCACTGCTGCAGTTGCTATAGGGCACAACTCGTGCTGTTCTCTAACCAGGAAGTGCAGCATAGGGCTTTGTTAGTGCAGTGCTCTGGTGCAGAGCGGGGAAGGTAAGTATGACTTCTCTACTGCCCATCACCACCTACCTGAGCATTTTATATAACAGATATACAGGGTGGAAAATCCCTTTAATATCTACAAGAGTATACTCATAATGATTAGACAGAACACTAAACATGTTCCTTAAACTCACTTTGTAAGGGTCAGAGGGGTCAATCCAAGCTACATTAAACATGTGTCTGAGTTCTTCTGCTAGTCCTATCCGGGCACCACTGTTAGCAGCAATGTAAATTCGAGGGATCCCTTCTTTCCTAGCAAGCTCTGAAGCGCGCAGAAAAAGCATATCTTCTTGTGGGCCGAATGAACCAATTTTGTAAGTTATATCATTGAGGATTACAATGATGTCACGTCCTTCTGGATATTCAGGAGTCTTCATCTTCATCTTAAAAGCCACCATTCCCACCTAAAACAGAGAGTGAGATAGATCACCCCATACAAAACAACAAAATGCTATTACTAATTTTTAGATTTTTACTGCTTGTTAAAATCCTTGAAGAGGACCTGTAGCCACCCCAAAAAATAGATGCCCTGATCTCACATCTATTTAAAGTTTCTTGATTCATTCATGAGATATGTTGGTTTATAGTTTGTCTGATGGTTTAGTTAAAGGGGTTATCCAGGGAAAATCTTTTTGTTTCAAATCAACTGGTTTCAGAAAGTTCTATAGATTTGTAACTTACTTCTTTTTGAAGTTTGAAGTCTTTCAGTACTTATCAGCTGCTGTATGTCCTGCGAGAAATGTTGTTTTCTTTTTAGTTTGACACAGTGCTCCCTGCTGATATCTCTGTCCCAGACTGGAACTGTCGAGAGCAGGAAAGGTTTTCTATGGGGATTTGTTGTTGCTCTGGACAGAAGTGGCAGCAGAGAGCACTGTGTCAGATTAAAAAGAAAAAAGCATTTCCTGCAGGATATAAAGTAGTTGAAAAGTACTGGAAGACTTCATATTTTTAAATAGAAATAAATTACAAATCTATAGAACTTTCTGAAACCAGTTGATCTGAGAGAAAACGTTTTTCCCTTGACAACCCTTTTAACAGATGGTCGTGGATTTAGACTTTTAATAATGGGAGCAAATATCAGGTGATAGGCATGCTTATACAGTGGGGGTGGAGGTGTGAATATTTTACAGTGAGGTGTGTGTATGCTTAATACATACCCCCTGACTGTATAATGATGGTCACCACCTGATATTCACTCCCATTTTTAAAATAAGGTTCACGCCCACACTGAACTGAATTGTCACATGAACTATAAACCCACCTATCCTGGGCACAGAAGATCATATCGAGGAATTGTAAAATGGTGTGAAATCAGCGCCAAGTTAGAAGCTCATTCTTAACCTCTGGCCTCCAGTTTCTTCCATGGTCCACTGTCATCACAACTCGGCACAAAGAGCCATTCAGCCAGTCAGAGAAACTGGCAACGACCAGATAATGGGAGAAAAAATTCAGTTTGCCAAAACCTACACTTCTTCAATACGGCAGCTTAATGTTTATTTTTCCAAATAAAGAATATAGGACTATTCAAAATGGCCTTTAAACGTACAGCTTAAGGCTATGTCTACCCTTGGCCGTATTGCATAACAACCGCCATTATTTTTTAAACAATGGCTGTTGTTTGCACAACAATGTCCGTTGCTATGAAATACGGCCGTTGCTTTGACATAGTGTGAGCATAGCCTAAAGAAAGAATGGGAAGTTGCAAAAGATACAAAGAATTTTAGGCAACAGCATCATTATAATTGTTACAATGCCTTCTATCCACAATGTTGGGAAATCTCTATGCTTTTTGAAACAGATTATAAATAACTATTTTCCCCTTTTTATTACCTCGTTTCCACCAGGTAATCTGTTCAGCTGAACCAACTGATCCTGATTGTCAAGAACCAACTCTGTATAGGTGAGAACATCTGAAGAATGAGGATCTCCTGGTCCCCACAGTTTATATAAAGCCTGCAACAAGAGTTTAGAAGGTTTAACTAGTAACAAGCAACAAAACAAAAGCCAAAAGATACACCTTCCATAAGGACTTCTGCTTGTGATCAAAGTTGCATCCTCATCTCCTGTAACGTAGTAAAAATCTTACCTGTCTGAACATTTCAGGGAAATCATAGACATATGTTGTCCCCAGTGACTGTGCTTGGAATCTCTTAGACTGTAACAGATCCTTGGTCACATAGGGAGTATTGATCAACATTCCATGCATGTGTCCATGCTTGTCACCATAGGAATTAAACATGATCTGTTAAAAAAAAAAGTCAACGTAAACTCATAGAAAAAAAAAACTAAAACAGATCATTATAAAAGAAAAAAAATTAAAAGAGCTGTCAAAGGTTAAACATAATGCAAATTTAATTCCAAACTCCGCTAATTAAAGGGGTTGTCAAATCTGAAGAGTTACCCCCTATCCATAGGATGACATAGGGGATAACTGATCACAAGAACAGGGACTCGCACATCTGTGTCATTCTCTATGGGAGCTGCCAGAGTCTGACTATCTCCGATGATCCCGTAGAAAATGAATGGAGCAGTGGCATACATGTTCTACCGCTCTATTCTAAAGGGAGACTCTAATCCCCAGTATCGAGATCAGGGGGCATCCTGCTATCAGATAATTATGGGGGATAACTTTGCAAGTTTCACATTAACCCTTCAGAGTGGTAATCTCCCTGCGGTTACTGAGCCCCTGAAAGGCTCCTTCAAGGTGCACAGATATTTTAATTCTCTCCATATCAGCAGAACCAGGGCTGGGCTGTTTAGCAGTAGTACACACACAAGGCATCTTTTCCCAGACTTCTCTGCCCAGTGACAGCACATACTTCTCACTGCTATGCCATGGCATAGTACTTGTGAAAGTGCACTGAACTAAAAACAGGCCAAAACTGTGCTGGGGTGATTTATACAGTACAGTAATAAAGAACAACAGCAGCTCAGTATGGAAGGGGTTACACTAAGCACTAAACTACTGCTGCTGAGAAGCCATTGGGAGAGAAAATTATATTATAAAAAAATATTATACTGCAGCACTATGGACATACAACAGTAGATACACTGCTATTTGCACAAGGGGCAGCTGCCTCAAGCTTTATGGATGATGAGAGGGAATCCTTGGTTTACCTTTCAGGAACAGCCTGGATCATCTTCAACAAGCAGACTGGTTCAGCTTGCAGGTATACAGTCTCGAATGAGGGGAGTTGTTTGAAATGACAGTGACCTTTCAATCACAGCTTTATCAGAGCACATCAGTCACGAGACAGATTGAAACTCACCTGTCCAGTGCTGGGCTCTGTCACCTCTTTATAAAGGCTGATATCCAAATAGTAGCCAGACTCATTGGTAAGAAAGAGACGGATAGGGATGGCTTTGCCAGTAGGGGTTAATCTGATGTTGATCTTCACTTCAGCTTGAAGAACTCGTAGCTTCCACAAACGACTTCCATATCTCATAACCATAGAGCGGACAGACTCCTCAATCTAATAAATGACAAAAGACGGCAAAGCTGTCAAGATACTGTTTAACGTCACATCACCTTTAAGCATCAACAGGGTGAAGAGGGAGTATGGAGCCAGTAGTCAGAAGTCTTCTGAAAGCCTCTGTGGTTTTCATGATAGATCTGCCTCAATAATCTGCTATAGGCAGGCTGTACAAGCAGAACACAAACAACGGCTCATCAGATGAGCAGGGGACATGGCAGACATAAGCCACAGAAAAGGGGCGAGACTCTCCCTTTTTGGTAGTGTACGCCAGGGGTGCACAATGATAAACCCCCCCCTTTATGTTAAAATTAAAGGTGTCATTATACAGTACAATTGGTTCCACAAAAAATGAGTCCTCATATGGCTTTGTATATGGAAAAATAGAAGTGTTATGGCTTTTATAAGGCACAGAGGAAATAATGAAAATAAAAGGTTAAAGTCAGTCATACGACATGCTTCCTACTAATCTATAATATAACTTTCTCAAAAAGACTTCATAAAATATAAAACACTGACAATCATTTTAAAAGTGGATATATCTGTATTATAATCATTAGATGAAGGATAATGAATAAAGGCATCAGTCACCTTTGAAGGGTCCATGATGACCGTGGGAACAAAGTTAAGGAAGATATGATTGCAGTCAGTGCGGACACTAGTATTATTAAAAGCAACTTCTAGTTCATCCATAGCCTCGAGGAGCAGACGTTCACCTTCATTTTGTAAGTACTCAAACGAAGCTTCCTGAAAAAAGACAAAAGATGTTTCTTCATGACAAATACTCTTTAAAGGTGTCAGAGCTCCACTAAGTTGACAGATTTTTAAAGGGAATCTGTCAGCACCCAAGCCCTACCTGAGGTTCTGACAGTGTGCTGTAGTTGGCAGGGCTCTAGTGAGCATGTTGCCTTTTAGTAATTTGTCCATGGATTATGCACAATCCTACTGTAATGAAGAGTCAAAGAGGAAGTGTGGCTCAGTGTTTGTGCCACACTCTGGCACACCTCAACATTCCTTCCTCCTCCCTCTTCTTCATGAATAATCAATGCTGCCTGGCCTCCTGCTCACTCAGCTGTCATCCAGTGTCTCTGATTGCAGATCAGTCCTGTGTAGGCAGATACTGACTGACAGCTGAGTGAGCACAAGGTCGGGCAGCATAAATTATTCATGAAAAGAGAGGGAGGAGAAAGGAGTGGAGAGGTGTGTAAGAGTGCGGCACAAATGCTGAGCCACAACTCCTCTTTGACTCTTCATTACACTAGGAGATGTGAGATTGTGAAAAAATCCAGTGCACTGACAAATTACTAAAAGGTACCATGCTTACTAGGGGACTGCCAGCTACAGCATACCGTCAGCACCAGTGGTAGGGCCTGGGAGTTGACAGATTTCCTTGAAATTCATAGGGTTATCTGCCCACTATTTATTTTATACATGGCTATTCAAAAATACTTATTTTAAGCATAGCTGTCACTACAAATATCTTTTGGCATTCATCGGATATATCAAAAGCTATTGATGACTGCTGAGACCTGCTCTGATCAGAAGATACAGCCATGGAGAGATTGCAGCAGCGTGATAAACTCCCCATCAACGCAGTCAATCTATATATTTTTTATTATAATTCTATGAGAAAAAAAATTGATGGAATGCGCAGCAGGCCAGATTAATATACTCTAAGAATTGTTCTAGAATATCTAACAGATTATAAAATATTTCAACTTGGAATCAAACCAGTACCTTTGTAACAAGGTCAGAATGACGAATAATGGCACGGACGAAGAACCTGTAATCTGTGACCTCTATACCAGCTGCTACTTTGGCTGCTCCGAGATAAAGGTGCATCTTATGGTTGGCACAAGGGACGGCAGTCAGATCAAAATTCCTCATTCTATTCAGCTCCAGCTGGAAGGCCAAGGCAGGCTCTAAATGTCTGTATATCCGATCCTCAGCAAACTAAACAAAGCAAAACAATTTCAGTACACAAAACATAAATGCGGTAAATAAAGTCCCCCAATATCACAGTAAAATGGCCAAACCTCATCTCGTGCTCTAAAAGTGAAGAACTTGGGAAACTCTCTCTGCAAGAGAATACAAGTCAATGCAAAGGAATCAATTAGTAAGAATACATAATGTATAAAACTCACACAGTGACAATGGAATAAAGATTTTGAATGTTTATGGCCTAAAGGGGTATTCTATACTATTCCCAACACTGATGCCAAATTCACTGGATATGCCAAAAAGATCTGCAAAAAAATTGACCAGAAGTCATTACAATATTAGACAATAATGTAAATACGATGGAGATTTATCAAACACGGTTTAAAGTGAAACTGGCTCAGTTGCCCCTAGCAACCAATCAGATTCCACCTTTCATTTTCCAAAGAGTCTGTGAGGAATGAGAGGTGGAATCTGATTGGTTGCTAGGGGCAACTGAGCCAGTTTTACTTTACACCATGTTTGATAAATCTCCCCCGATGAGTCTAATATGGTATGAAGTAACTCTGTGCAGAGCCAGGTAATTCACAGATTTCATGTCTGGCTAAATCCTTTATTAATCTGGTCAGCAATGGCATAAACATAGAGATCTGGCCCTTTACTCAAACACAGACTCTTCTTTGTATTCCTGGAAGAATATATACATGGTATCTCACATGATGAATGGTTCCCTACTAAGAGCAAGCATGGCCCAAAAGGCTGAAACGAATAGGTTGGCAGATGTGTGTCGGTCATTAGATAATACCCATGTCCTTATATGACAGGGTAGACATGTAAACAGTACTTTATGGTCAGTGTCCTTCCTCAGGAGAAGAACTATTTAACATATTTTCCGCTTTGTGAGACACACCTGATCATAAGACACAACCAAGTTTTAGAGGTGGGAAATAGGGGGGAGGAAAAAGTATTTTGAACCAAAACTTAGGCATAATGTCAGCATTACTTTGGTAAAGGTTCTTTTACTTTTTAGGATGTTATAGTTTACATACAGTAACGGCAGCAACAATTAGGTACACTAACAGGAGCAATGACTAGGTACTGTAACAGGAGCAAAGAACGGCTACACTGGTGATAGGTCCCTGGCTGATTGCTGACCATGTTTTAAATTAAAGTGACACTGTCCCCCCCTTTTTGCAGTTTGACTTCTCTACACAGGTGTAAAGAGTACATTTTCCAGTTTTCATACCTTATTTTATATCATACGTCCTGGTGCTTGTTTCAGTAAAAAGTGATCTTTTATCATGTGCAGATTGTGCCATCTGGGCGGGGCTTCTCGACAAAAACGCCACTTAGCTTCGCCCACAACGGCGCCATAGACCCTGCCCCTCTGTGATGTCATAGCCATCTAGATCCTCCCTCCTCAACTGCCATTGTAACGGGCTGGCCAAAAAGGTCGAGGCCATATGCCCTCTAGGTCAGACCATACCAATGGCCGCCGAGGGGGCGGGGCCTATGCAGCAATGATGTCACTGAGAGGGAGGCCTATGGTGGTGGAGTGGGCAGGGCTAAGTGGCCCAGTGGCCCAGTGGCCGTGAAGCCCCGGCCAGGTAGGCCAATCCCCACATGATAAAAGATCACTTTTTACTGAAACAAGCACCATGACGTATGATATAAAATAAGGTATAAAAACTGCAAAATTTACCCCTCGTACACCTGTGTAAAGAAGTCAGAATGCAAAAAGGGGGTGACTGTCACTTTAAACTGCCATTGTGCCACAGTGACAGTTTAATTTACATACATGTAGGTGGGGTTGCGCTAGAGTCCAGCAACCAGATGAACATGTATGTTAAATTGCACCATTAGCTGCTACCCTCTTACATCCCCTCTTACATCCCCATCAGTTAAAGGTGTATTCCAGGGAAAAAGCTATCCACAGGATAGGCTCATGTGCCGTACCCGCGGCGCTATTCATAATACCAAAATCAGAGCCCGATATGGAGATCGGCAGGGGGTACAGAGGTCGGACCCCCCAAAATCTCCTACTTTTACTCCATCCTGTGCATCTGGATTGCCCCAACCCTATAAGTAAGTATCTTCTCTTTATAAGACGCTCTCCCCCCCCCCCACACACACACACAAAAAAAGTGCATCTTCTAAAGCAAAACGGTATGTATTTGTCACTAGTTTACAAACATTTCACAGCACTAGGGTGGTCACCAACCTGCTGGGCTATCAGGAAAGTTATTCTCCGAAGTCCATAGTCCACCAAGATATTTTTCTGCAGAAACAGAATGGGTGTTAATTACACGCAAAAATCCTCCAAGAAAACTCTAACCATGCCGTTATGTTGCTATAGCAAAGAGGATGAATGAAGATAATTTTGTTACCCTCCTCCTCAGCACCACTGGCGTTAAATTTTCAGTTTAATAAAAATCTAAATTACGCAGTTTGCTGCACTGGGGTGAGACTACAGCCCTCCATGCACCAATCCACCTCAGCGGCCACCTCAATGAGAAGGCAACCAGTAGGCAGGGCGGATCAGTGCAATGAGGGCAGTAGTCCCACCTCTAGTGCTCCAAACGGCCAAATCTTCTAACTTGCTGTTTCCTTTTAACAAAAAAACATAATTTACACAGTAGGTAAGGCTGGGTTCACACTACATTTTTGCAATCCGTTTTTTCGTGTACATCCGTTTTGATCAGTTTTTCCATTGAATTTCATTATAAAAAAAACGGATAAAATGGGTTTTTGTGTACAGTTTGATCCGTTTTCTTCATAATGGAATTCAATGGAAAATCGGATGAAAACCGATGCACACACATGCATCCGTTTTTTGCAGAAAAAAAACGGATTGCAAAACGTAGTGTGAACCCAGCCTAACTTTATGATGATATATTCTCTTTAAACAGCAGGACATTGTACAGAATCTATAGATACATTTCACTATTACCTTTGACTGGGAGAAAGTCCTAAACATTGTCACCAGCTCCTCGTCCTCCATTCGATCTGCATACTTTATAGCCACGTTCAGGATGTGGATAGGTTCTTCACGGATGTTCTAAGGACATAAAGGTTCAAAATTTACTTTATTTATTTTGACATATTCTAAATCTTTAAAGAGTTAGTCCGGTGAATAAAGTTACTTCTTCTACATTTATTTCCTAATGTAATATAACTTTAATAAAGGGAATCTGTCGGCTGCAATTCACGTCCTAAACGGCTGACACTGCTAGATAGCTGTTAGGTCAAGCAGACACGTTACCTTTCATATATCTGCCTGTGCCTCCAGGACAGAGAGAAATGCTTTCATTCTCTGGTACAAGAGGCTTTTCCAAGCTCCTAAAAGGCTGCAGGCTGGAATGTCTCCTCTCTCCTCTCCTGGCCTGACTGACACCTGGAGTCCCAAGCAGGGTCAGGTATGTTTTTTGTACACTGACCAAGGGCTATGTTGGGAACTGCAGGGTTGTACAAACCCTGGTCCCAGCACAGTTACATATACAGTAGCTAGCGCTGCTGCGTGCACCATTAGTGATGCTGACCATCCCCTGATGTTTATACTAAAGCACATTACCATTAGATAGACATTACACTGGGAGAAGCAGCCCCTGGATCATGGAGTAAAGTAATCAGTACAGAGGATGATAATATCATATTACAGAGGGATTTGGAGAAGCTAGAGGCTTGGGCGGAGAAATGGCAAATGAAGTTTAATGTGGATAAATGTAAGGTTATGCATTTGGGCCATAGAAATAATAAGTACAGTTATGTGCTAAATAATAAAACACTGGGTAAAACTACTTCCGAAAAGGACCTGGGGGTATTGGTGGACAGTAAACTCAACTTTAGTGATCAGTGCCAGGCAGCAGCTGCCAAGGCTAATAAAATAATGGGATGCATCAAAAGAGGTATAGATGCTAAAGATGAGAACATAGTTTTGCCTCTTTATAAATCACTGGTCAGACCACACTTGGAATACTGTGTACAGTTTTGGGCACCGGTATATAAGAAGGACACAGCTGACCTAGAGCGGGTGCAGAGGAGGGCAACAAAGGTCATTAAGGGAATGGGTGGGTTACAGTACCAGGACAGGTTATCACGCTTGGGGTTATTTACGCTAGAAAAAAGACGTCTTAGGGGCGATCTGATCACAATGTACAAATATATGAATGGACAGTACAGAGATTTTTGTAGTGGTCTTTTTACTCCTAGGTCTGTAACAATGACAAGGGGGCATCCTCTACGTCTAGAGGAAAGAAGATTTCATCATCAGCATCGACGCGGGTTCTTTACTGTACGAGCGGTAAGACTGTGGAACTCTCTGCCACATGATGTTGTCATGGCTGATTCAGTAAATAAGTTCAAGGGAGGCCTGGATGCTTTTCTTGAAAAATATAATATTACAAGTTATGGGCATTAGATTTCTGGTGATACGTTGATCCGGGGATTGTTCTGGTTGCCATTGCAGTCGGGGGAGGGAGGGGGGGAGTTTCTCCCTGTGGTGGGGCGTTTGTCTTCTGCCCCATAGGGGTTTTTCGCCTTCCTGGATCAACACAGTAGGATTTTCCTAGGTTGAACCTGATGGACTCTTGTCTTCTTTCAACCTTATTTACTATGTTACTATGTTACTATGGAGCACTGGTGTTGGCTTTTTTTTTTAATCAATAAATTGAGTTAAAAAAAAATCACAATGGCATTATTCTACTTAAATGCCCAACTCTCACAATGTCTATAGTGTGAACTTTTTACATTTTCCGTAAATTTCATGTGCAAGCCAAATATCTCTTTTGTGAGTAGTGTAATTGGACCGTTGTAAGCATGAGGCACTTTAGCCCTTCTGCCTTTTGTTTTCAACCCTTTCTTAATAGATTGTTAGCTCTTAGGAGCAGGGCCTTCACAGGGCACAGGACCTGACACAGTGCTCTCTGCTGCCACCTCTGTCCGTGTCAGCTACTGTCCAGAGCAGGAGCAAATCCCCATAGAAAACCTCCACTGCTATGTACAGTTCCTGACACGGACAGAGGTGGCAGCAGAGAGCACTGTGTCAGACTGGAAAGAATACATCACTTCCAGCAGGACATACAGCAGCTGATAAGTACTGAAAGGCTTGAGATTTTAAATAGAATTTATAAATATGTAATGTATATAATGTCAAACTGATATCTCACTGTGCTGCACATGTGTCACTATGTTATCAATGTGTGTGTGGAGTGGAAACATTTTTTTAAGGGGTTATCCAGTGCTACAAAAAATGGCCACTTTCTTCCAGAGACAGCCCCACTCTTGTCTCCAGGGCAGGGTTTTGCTGCTCAGTTTCATTGAAGTGAATGGAGCTTAATTGCAAATCGGACCTGAACTGAGACTGAACTCATGTTCTCTCTGAGAGAAAGTGGCCATGTTTGTGTAGCATTAGATAACCCCTTTAAGAGCAGGGAACCAACCTTGTTGTCTTCCTCATCATAAAAAGTGGATCGGGCCTCAGTGAACAAAGGAGGAGGGTCTGCAAAGCAGGAAATTACCTCATCAAAGTTCCTACAAAAAGAGATGATTTAGGATGTAAGCTTCATTTTACTTGCTATACATAGAAATCATATACAAAAAAGCCCATAAATTTGTCATTCACATCATTTTTTATTTTTTTTTGCATACCTCAGACATACAGTAAAAAGTACACTAATCATGAACTTAAAGGGAAACTATCAGCAGGTTAGACAACTCTAAGCTGCTGATAGTTCCCTATTGTGCAAGGGGCACAGAGGATGAAGGTAAATCTCTTACCTTCATCCTCTGTGCAGTTTTTGTGCAGTTTATTGTTTAATATCGTGTCTAGTAAGGCTGTTTGGCAGCACTGTGGGTTCCGCATCCCCACCCAGAGCTCCGGTCCGCCCCTTCTAATGATCGTCAGTGGAGCGGGCTGGCTAGGGATGGTAGCCCCGCCCTCAGTGCTCCAAACAACCTTACTAGGGACAGTATTAAACTACAAAATTCACTGAAACTGCGCTGAGGATGAAAGATGCACAATAGGGAGCTATCAGCAAATTAGAGTCATTTTGTTTCCCTTTAAGCAAATTTCAAACTCATGTTGTTTTCTAGAACTACCTTGTGAAATCTTCAAACTTGTCAAAAGCCACCATAACGCCCATTCTCTGGCACAAAGGAGAGAAACCATTGTCCATAAAAAGCTCACTACTTTGACGGTTCAGCTCTAGGTGTGTGGCGCTGATCGGCAGAGACATCCTGCAGGGGAAGATAAGGGATTATGAAAAACAAGAGGAGCACCAACTCTCGCTGATAGAAATAGAAGGTGCTCTACAACTGAAGAGGGAGACACTTATTCACACATAAAAACCTTTCAGGTTAGTGTTCTAAAGCCATATTGCTATTTGAAAACCATGGCTCATATTAGTTCTCAAAGATTATTATTATTATTTATTTATTTATAAAGTGCCCTTAATTCCAGAGCGCTATACAATAGATAGGGGTAACAAGCAGAACAATACAAGATCAAAACACATTACATGAAGGCAAAAGACAGGCTGGTACATGATAACAATACATGAAATGCTATCCAAGCTACATACATTACACCCATGCCGCCAGTACACTTCTGTACAGAGAGCATGGCCACTGGTTAGAGGCTAAAGAATTTTATGACCAATTCAAACAATATACAGACCTTAGGAGAAGCCGGTGTTTTTTGTTTTTTTTTAATTCAGCATCTGCAAGGGCAGGGGGGAATTTGATTACAAGTACAAACTTACTTGACATTGACACGTCACGATCCGGCTGATGGACTGACCGCTCAGCCAATCAGTGACTGAGACGGGACGTCACTTCAGTCACTGATTGTGGGCGCTCCATCAGCCGGGACAACCGCCCACTCCCCCCCCCCCCCCCCACACACACACACCCAAGTTGTGACATCATCACAACTCGGGGAGAAAATGCCTTCCGGCAGGGGTCCTGGGGCCGGTTTCGGCACTTACTGTGGGCGTGGTGAGAGGCAAGTTTCTACTTAATCAAATTCCCCCCTGCCGGCTGCCAAATAAAAATAAAAAAAGCCAGACTTCTCCTTTAAGTTCTCCTGTTTAGTCACTTTTTTACATTTACTTGTACGTTACAGAAAGGAAGTTAACCTATATAACCACTATTAAAGCGCCAACAGCTATAAGCCTTAGCATTATTAGTATTTGATGGCAAATAGAACGTATCAGGCAGAAATGCATATAGCAAGGCATATGAATCTGCACAGCTAGAATCACCAAACCTGCAGGAGCTAGGGGGCAACTGATATGACAGATTAATATTCTGTATTTTCAGATATAGCTAAGCAGTGACTGCACAGATTGTTTTTAGTATTCTGACCCAGTAAGCTCAGTGAGTTTGAATGTGGGAAAATATTCTTTTTAAATTATCTCCTTCCCATCCTCAGTTAGGTTGCAAATATTCGTCATTAGGCATTGGTCTCACTTCTTCTAGGAAAGTAGTGTCAGAAGGATGAAGGATTCAGATACACAGTAGCCTCCATTTTCCTGTACCCTTTACCCTGCACCTTTGTGTGCCACTTTCCATGCTAAATTTCCATGCCACTTTCCATCCCAAAATATGGGAAAAAACAGGGATGGACAAGATATTTGCTAGAGATGGCTTTGTTCCTATCTGCATTCTCCTCATCAGGCTGTGGGCTTTGAGGTCTGCTCTGTGCCGCTCCTCCCTGGGTGCTGAGAAAAGATGGATCCGGTCCTGGGAAACTGGGAGAACTGAGGACAGGGGTGCGGCTGTTTTCCCAAGAAAGTAACTGTGCTTTTTCCAGTCCTGGATAACCCTTTTAAAGGGAATCTGTCACTAGGTTTATGGTGCCTTAAATGAGGGCAGCAAAAACTAGTCACATAAATCCTGAACAGATTGGTGTATTACTTACATCACTCTGTTCAGCCATTCTCCTAATATGCAGGAGAATAGGATTTTTGCCACACCCCCACCCTCCAGCTGCTGATTGACAATTGACTGCCTATACACAGAGTGGATAGATATTTGCCAATCAGCAGCTGGTGGGCGAAGTTTTCTGCTTCTCATGAATATCCAGGGCTACTGGGCTCATGCACATAATGGAGAGGACTATTTATTGCCCATGTTATTCAGGAGGAGATCTCCGAATCAGCTGCACAGAACAATGTTCAGCTTCTCTGTCACTAGTTTATGCTACCATTAGATAGGGCTGCATAATCCTAAAGATAGATTTAAGTTAAAGAACGAAAAAAAAAGGAAAGAGGCAGTAAGCCCCTCCTTCCCAGCAGGCATACAGCAGTAGTAGAGGCCAACGACAACCCATGTGAACACAGGATAAGGAGGCTGACTCACTAAACAAATACTAAAAAAAAAAAAAAAAAAAAACTAGTAAAAAACAAGAAAACAGATGATTGGGTGCTGTGTCCTCTACAAAGACCATGAGAAAGAGATTTTGCAGTGGGAAAATCGGCGCTCATTTACTGAGCCTATTACACGGCCTGATAACGGTTTAACAAGGGCTGCATGGACATCGTTACCGATGTCCTTGCAGCCTTCGCTTAAACTGAATACATTACCTATCCATGGTCCAGGGCTCCTCTTGCAGTCTGCTTCTCCCCGGGTCCCGCGCGCTGCAGCTTCAGAGAGGCCTGTCTAAGGGCCCTATTCCACCGGACGATTATCGTTTGCATAATCGTTAACGATTAGCGATCTCAAACGACCGCTATTGCGAAAGACCTGAAAACGTTCACTCATTTCCATGGAACGATAATAGTTACTTATGATCGTAATTGCGATCGTTTTTCTTCTATATTTATTCGCTCTTGCGTTCGTATCTATTGCAAACGACCGAACAATGTCTTATTCAATGCGAACGATTTGCGAACGTTTTGCGAACGAGCAACAATAAAAATAGGTCCAGGTCTTATAAAGCAATCAACGATTTCTCGTTCGGTCGTTAATCGTTAACTACATTTCAACCGAACGATTATCGTTTAGATTCGAACGATTTAACGATAATCTGAACGATAATCGTCTGGTGGAATAGGGCCCTTAGCTAACAGACCACTCAGCCAATCACTGCCTGCGGTGGTCCCTGTGGTTAGCTGAGCAGCCTGTCAGCTCAGACAGGCTGCTGTGAAGCTGCAGCGCGCAGGACCCGGGAAGAAGCAGACCGCAAGAGGAGCCCTGGACCATGGATAGGTAATGTATACACTTTGCGAATTGTCAGCCGCTGAACACGCATCACTATTACACAGAGCCATGCGTGGTCGGCGCCTGACAATTATAGGTCCAAACCTAAATCAACATCATTGGCTGATTGTTGTGTTTATTACACAGAACGATAATCCGCTGGATAGGGCCGATTCGGCCAATTATCGTTCCGTGTAATAGGGCCGTAAGACTATTCCTAAGATGAAGGGGTAGAAGATTGGGAAGAGCTGCAACAGACCGCAGTGAAACTGGGCAAAGGGAACCGCAGAAGCTACCATCCTGCCCAGAACCTACATACAGAACCTGAAGGACACTGGAGAAGGGTGCATGAGGACTCTATTTTCATATTGTAGGGCTCTTCACCTGGCAGTCGAAGTGCAATAAAGCATCCAGAGGAATACAAACTTCTGGGATAGAATCAGACATGAAATTCAGTGGCCCTGTGGATTTAAAGCATCAGATCTGCTGTGCATTGATTCAAGACACCTTTATGCAGCTGCAAAGGGATGAGTGGAGACTGAGCTCTGCCTGGAGGATCCAGAGGAGGACCTGTGACATCACAGTACCACAGGGACTGTCAGTGACTGAGGCAGGACACCACTGCAGCCACCTTTTGGCCGAGTGGGCAGTTCCTTCGGTAATGTGACATCAAAGAATAAGGGAGATAGCTTTTTTTTGCTTTTTTTTTTTTTACTTTGCCCTGACAATTCCTTTAAAATTTCCTCTATTATGATGCTAAATGTGCTTCTTTCCATGTTAAAATCCAATAAATATTGTAAACAATTATTGATGAATTACAATGTGTTAAAAAAAAATATTTTAGGTGGCTGCCAAGTCTGTTCTAAGGTTCTAAGTTATTAGCGGTTCTTTCTAGCAGAGAAGGAATTAATTTTATTAGCAAGTGAAGAGAGCAGAGACCAGCGCAGTAGCATCACATTGCCCTCACAATAAACTAACAGGGCAGAGTCAATAAGAGATGCATTAATAAAGGGGTTGTCCAGCAAAAATCTTATTCTTTCAAATCAACTGGTGTCAGAAAGTTATATAGATTTGTAATTCACTTCTATTAAAAATCTCAAGTCTTCCCATACTTATTAGCTGCTGTACGTCATGCAGGAAATGTTGTTTTATTTTCAGTATGACACAGTGCTCTCTGCTGACATCTCTGGCCGAGACAGAAACTTTGTTTGGTTTTCTATGAATCCACATAAAAAAACTCTCCTATTCTGGTCAGTTCCTGTCTCGGACAGAGATGTCAGCAGAGAGTACTGTGTCAGACTGAAAATAAAAACAACACTTCCTGCAGGACATACAGCAGCTAAAAAGTAAGGGAAGACTTGAGATTTTTTAATAGAAGTAAATTACACATCTATATAACTTTCTGACACCAGTTGATTTCAAAGAAAAAGATTTTTCGCTGTACAACCCCTTTAAAGGACTCCCACTACTATTGAAGAGAGCTTTAAAGCAGGAGCTGGAAGCACACAGCAGGATTCATTAAGATTGAACTATGGAATATAAGTATTGTCCATGCTATGAAAGTAGAATTCTGCACTCGTACCTGCTCAGTGTTGGGCTGATCTCTCTGTAATTAAACGGGCAAATAACAGGACAATGAGTGTTACAATGCTACATTTCTTAAATCAGACATTATGCCTGGCATTTACATTTACAGTATTCCTCACTTTTTGTGCTGTATATATAATCCTATCTATCAGCCTCTCTCCGATCATATCCTGATCTCAGCACAGTTCACCTGACAGGTGTTAATGGGTGAATCTGTACCCATTAAATGCCCATGCACAACCCCCCCCCTCCCCCCTTCCCAATCAGGGACCCTCATTGTCTAACTACTATGATACTGATATATAGATTCCAAAGAAGAGAAGGTTCTGTGGAAAGAAAGAAGGGCACAGTTGCAGATTAATGCCATGCTTAACACACTATCAAATAACATGTTTAGCAAAAGTGCAAACTAAAGTCTCAATTTTAATGAATTAGAGGACATGACGTCATAGGCAAAAAAACATGCTTCCACATATATACTGTCATAATCAAATCATGGACAAGAAGTACATGTAAATCAATGACTATACCTGTTTGGATGGGAAGATGGCAGCATAAACTGGAATTCCACCACGCATGTGCCATCCAGGAGTTGATGGTGCTGCAAGCTGTTTAATTCATAGGCAATATAGCCCCTCCTCACATACACCTAAAACAATGGCTACGTATCAGAGGGTTCCATAATAGACATGATATCTGAATACCCTATAAAACGGAATGAGTAAATAGTTACCTCCAGTGCAGCCATACGAACCACTTGGTTAACATGATAGAAAAAATTTGGCAGCACATCAAAGATGGAGGTCTCCGACAGAATCAGTTTCTGGAAACAAAATACAATAACGATCATTACATTTGTGGAATATTTTAAGTAACCGCCATCCATCCTTTTTTACTGAAGCATTGGGGCCACTGACCAGACAATTACTGCCTATCTTGTAGATAGGTGATAGGTATAGACCAGGGGTAGGGAGCCTTGGCTCTCCAGATGTTGTAAGACTACAACACCCATCATGCCTGGACAGCCAAAGCTTTAGCGATGGGACATCCTCTGACTGACCTTTAGGTTTTCTGGGCAGAACTGATGTCCATACAGATCTATTGCAGAGAGGAAAATTGATTCCACTTGATTGTGCCTCAGTTCATAGGAGGGAAGGTGAGAGGCGATCAGAACCTGGTATAAGAGACACTGACAATAACTCATGGCCACAAGTAAGAGTAAAATATTTCCAAAGCTGCAGGATATCAAATAGCTACCACCTGAAAGTGATGCCCAATATTATTTCACATAAGGGTCCATTTACACGGGAAGATTATCTGACAGATTATCTGCCGAAGATTTGAAGGCAAAGCCAGGAACAGACTATAAACAGAGAACAGGTCATAAAGGAAAGCCTAAAATTTCTCCTTGTTTCAAATCCATTCCTGGCTTTGGCTTCAAATCTTTGGCAGATAATCTGTCTAATACTTGTTTAGAATTTACAAAGGAACGAATATTTTAATTTTATATAATTGTCTGAAATAAATTTGTTTAAAAACATTTTTTCCCTCCAGAGTACCCCTTTAAAGTTTTTTCCTGAGCCAACAAAAAATTTTCCTTACTGCCTCCCTTTGCACTAAAGGGGTATTCCCATGTCAACAGTTAAAATTAGCAAATCAAAAAATATTTTTACAAATAGATTAATTTAGCAAACTTGCCTTCTCCTCTTGATATGCTGCTCTTTAGCTATAATTGTTGACAGCTCGTTGTCTAGGTTACTGAACACCAATCTGCTCTAAAAGCAATGGTCTTCACTAGAGATGAGCGAATTGCCCATCTAAACGAAGAATCCTGCTCCACACCGTGGATGGATACCTGGCTTTGGTATTTCCCTGGTCATTCCATCAGACACGCAATTGATATTGACTGAAGGGGCCACTTAATATAGTGGTTTTTGGTGGTCTATGTACATGAGCCATCCTATTTCTAGACCCATCCCTGGAGGGATATCTGGCTAGTCCCGTGTCTTGATATGTGTAACTGAGGCTCCGCTGACCTTTTTGCAACATGCGTGGATGTCTCTTTCTATACAATTTATACTCTGACAAAATTATTTACCGAAACAGCACTTATTAAAGGTTTTGAAATAAATTAAATATGAATTCAGTAAATGTATGACTGTATTGTTTGTAATAGGTATACATTTGAAGGTTTTTCCTATGAAGCCTATATTATATACTAGCTCAAGGTGCAAACATAGAAATATATATATATATATATATATATATATATATATATATATATATATATATATTCTATTTAATCTGAGCCCCATCTCACCTGTCGAGCCCTCAGAGCCACCTTTGAATGCTCAGTCTTACTGAGCTGTGTCAGTTCATTGAGAATATTCATTAGTTCATCTGTAAGCGTTGGATCTCGACCACAAAGCTGATCCTGCAGGTTCAATAAAGAATATATTATTACACTATATATATATATATATATATATATATATATATATATATATATACACATATACATACATACACACGCACACACACACACATACATATATACACTATATAATTCTGACTGCAAAAAGAGCTTGCAGGGAGGCCAGCAATTGTAACACTCACAATTAGCATAGTAACAAGGATATTCTTCTTGGCCACCTGAGCATGTGAGAAGATGCATTCTAGCACAGGAGTCATATCTGGCTTGTACTGTTCCCGTAAGTTTATGACACATTTGTCATAATGAGCTGGAGAAAAGACAATAAAGATGACCCACATAAACTGACTATTCATTATGGTTTATTTAATTAGTATATGGGGAAGGGGGGGGGGTTACAAGAGTTTTAGGTATATAAAAATCACAGATTTTTGAGCAAGCTGATTAAAGGGGTATTCCTACTCAAACGTAACTTTTCATATGTTGCTGCCCATTGAGGGACTAAAAATTCCTTTAATACTGTTTATCATCATTTCAGTCTCCTTCCCTCAGTCCTGAGCTGCTGCTTTCTGCTGAAGAACCAAAATACTGTGTGTGAGCTTTCTGTGTTCCCCTCCTACTCCCTCCCTTCTGAGATGGCTTATGTAAACAAGTCCCTGACAGGCTTTAACTGCAACTTTATAATGCAGGAAGGGTTAATCACAGTGAGTTCATCAACAACTTGACTCAGATTAACCCTCCTGGCATTATAAAGAAGCAACAAAGTTGCAGATAAAGCCTGCCTGCTTCTGTCTCAGAAACAAGAAGGGAGGAAGGGGAGTCGGGGAGAAAAGTGTACACACAATTTTTTATTTCTCCAGCAGAAAGCAGCAGCTCAGAACTGGGGGGAGGAGGCTGAACATATAAGACAAGTATACAAAGAACTGTTAGTCTCACCATGGGCAGCAACATATGAAGAGTTATGTTTGAGCAGAATACCCCTTTAGGGTGCGTTTACACGTACAGGTTCGGCAGAAGATCGCAGATTTGAAGTTGCAGATTCAAAGAAAATCTGGGCCATCAAGTCTGCTGCAGATTTAAATCTGCGCCATCAAATCTGCTGCAGATCCTGTACGTGTGAACACACCCTTAAAGGCTTTTACCATTGTAGTTGTGAACTCCGCTGTAAGAAGCAACTTTGATGTATATGCAATATCTGTGGTTTATCATCACTAAGTTATATCAATAAATGACAGATTATTTTGACGTATATCCAATGAAGACGGACATATACTACTTACCATGTTGGAATTGGGTTTCAACTTGTAGGTATCTTCTAAGTAAATCAAGGACCACAGACTTCATATAGCCACGAATGCCACTACGGTACCTAATAAATAAAACAAAAAGGAAAAAAGGATTATACTAAGGCTATGCTACACCAATAAACCTAGCATAATTTTCTATACTGACATAGCAGTATAAGTTTAATCCAATAAGACGTGGTCCCTGACTATCAGATAGGAATCTACTTGCTATTTAAAGGGGACCTGTCACCAGTCTTGACCTCTCTGTTTTAGAAAATACATACATGAAATAATTATTGGCCATTGTTTTTACAGCTTTGTGATGTGCCATTATTCCAATTAGAAATGTATGTCTGAATAACCCAATGGGGGAGGTGTCCCCACACAGACAAGCACTGTCAGTTCTGATTGGATAGTGTTAGACAATGTAGGGACACACCTCAAGTTGGTTACACGCAATTGGTTATTCAGTCATACAGTTCTGGTAAGAACTTAATAAAACAGATGGGTCAGGAGTGGTAAAAGGTCCTATTTAAATCGAAAACTGATATAACTATGAACCTATATAGTTAAAGGGGTTATCCGGTGTTAGATAAACATGGCCACTTTCTTCCAGAGACAGCACCACTCTTGGCTCCAGTTTGGGTGCAGGTTTTGTAACTTAGATCCAATGAAGTGAACGGAGTTTAATTGCAAACCAAACCTGAACTTGAGACAAGAGTGGCCTTGTCTCTAGAAGAAAGTGGCCATGTTTATCTAGTGCTGGATAACCCCTTTAACAAATTAAACAGCACTCCATATATAAGCCTGGTCATCTCTCTGTTTGGCGGTCTTTAGCAATGCCTTAACGTGGTAAATTTCAAAATATCGCCATAATAGATTTACCTTTGCACAAGCTGAACAATGCTTTGAGTGTTCATAAAGAAGACCTCTCTGTCAGCTTTCCTCTGCAGAGTGGCTGCATAGCTATCCAGGATAATGGCAATCTGAAAAGACGGAAAAAATTAAAAGTACATAAAAATGAAGTCATCATTTATATTCATCCATCCTATTATGCTATGCTACTACTGAAAGACGTTTGAGCATACGTTACATGCTTTAAGGCTATAATCCCCTGAGGTCCTATTACTTTTTTGCCAACAAAATGTGTGTGAATTTATCCTTAGAAACAGTGGATTTAAAGGGCTTGTCCTACACACTACACCTCAAATCAAATGCTCTGGCTGCACTCTGTCTCCCTTAGTCTTATAGACTTTGAATGGAGATGTAACCCCATACTCGCCTACTGCTCCTTTCAAAGTTTACTTCACTGTGGTTGTAAAGTCAGTAGGAACATGAGGTTCAGTGTCCCTATTCGGGTGACTGGTCGGGTCTGAGCTGTGGAGCCTGCAGCAGACATTTATAACTTAAAATATAAATTATCTTTTGACATGCTGCGTTCAAACGTCTTCTAAAATTGTCCACGACCACGGACAATTTTAGGAACCATTCAAGTGAATACAGTCATTTACATGATCCATAAAACGCGCATAAAACTACTTATCTACTCCCCTGTGAAAACAGCCGCCTTACATGTTCAACAGAAGTGGCGTGGACTGCGATACCTTCTTCTCCCAGCGCCAGCACGAACCAGTGTAGTCCACGCCACTTCCGGTGAGCATGTGTAAGCCAGCCAGCACCAGGGGAGTAGGTGGGTAGTTGTCAGATGTCATTATGTGCTCCTGTAATCTCTGCTGCCAGGTGTGGCTGCACTGCTGTTAGGGGTTCAGCGCTGTGATCCTTTTCCACTCATCGCAGCGCGGATCATGTGAATGAGGCCTAAGATCAGTCGTAGTCTCAATGCTAAAACCCCTTTGATATGGCTTATTGCAAGACAGGGACTCCATTATAAGTCTATGGACCATGTGTTAAAATGTGGTGCAAATGCAGATGAAATCCAACTCATTTTTCTACGAAGAATAAAAGCGGTTTTAATTAAAAATGTTTTTCTTTCAAATCAACTGGTGACAAAGTTCTGGAGATTTGTAATTTACTTCTATTAAAAACTCAACTCAACTCTACTGTTTATTTAGGTTACCCTATGTGTAACCAAGATCATCAAACAGATAGGCATACAAGTACATGGGGGAATGAACCCCTGGTTTTAGGTATGTGCCCTACACGTGTACCACATTACTCTTGCCTGTACTGTAGCTGAGAAGATGATTAAAGTAAATGCAAGCCCATTCGTACCTGTTGGCTAGGGAACTGGCACAAGACTGAGGTTATATTGCTGGCATACTGAGCCATGATTTTCCGTATAGCTTTCTCTACAGTGGGAGGAATCCTAGTAGACACGCTGGTCATAATCTCTTGCAGCTCTAGAAGGGGAAGAGAGGGATCCCGCAGTGTTGTCATCAGCTTGTGCACCCATTCTTTTACCTTAAATTAAATACACAGGTCAAAGATACATTAGAAGGATAAGAGGCAATGCAATACCTTATAATAAGATTATCTAATAGCAAAATGCATTGTTATTGAGTAAAATGAAATACTAACTTTGGTGGTGAAGTATGGCTCCGGTAAGCAGTATCCATTCATCACATTGGTCAGATTCTCCAACACACTATGGAACACCTGGTGAAGCTTCTCTCCTATGATGGGCAGGGTTTGCTGAGGGGGAAGGGTTCCAGTGTACAGTTCTGCCTAAACATAAAATTAAATGAGAAAATAAGACCAAACTATAAAAAGTAAATAAGAAACTCAATTAATAAGGATAACCCTACATCATCAGATCAATAAACAGTAAGGGTAGATCACTGTTACTTCACGTAACAAATTTGCAGCAGATTTTATGCTGCGCCTATCACTGCAAATCAGCTGTGATACTCGTTACCATTGAGTCTATAGCCCTGCATTGTTGCAGCACATTTAGATTCCCTTGCAAGAACATAGTGGCAACTTTAATTACTTCTATGCCGACCCGGTAAAAATAATAAAGACATCATGCTTACCTTCCCCCATTCCTCCAGTGCGCTCCCGTATGTTTCTCCAGGCCCAGACTTGCTGACAGTCAGCTGTGTCCCGCCACAGCCAGTGATTGGCTGAGAGGGCTGTCAGTGAGCCAGGACCCAAGGAAGCAAATGGAAGCGAGCCAAAGAAACGGGAGCAGGTAAGCATGGTGTCTATTTTTTTACTAGCCTGGCATAGACTCTAATGGTAACAAGTATTACAGTGGACTTGCTGCAATATGTGCGTGCAGTGTGAAATACCCTCTGAGCTTGTTACATGCGAGTCTAACCTAAAAGTAAGAATGTACTATTAGGCTATGTTCACACAGCATGAAAGTATGGCCGTTGTTGCAATCGAAGAAGATACTCTGCATGTTCTTCTATGGGATCTTGGCCGGAGCGTATACACATATAATATGCTCCAGCCGGGATCCCTAGCGGCGCCGCAAAAAACTGACGTGTCAGTTTTTTGCAGCCGCTATTCAGTGAATAGCGGCCGCAGAAAGCTCTGTCGGTTCACACAATGAAGTGAGCGGCTCCGGCTGTGGGGAGTTCTGATGCAGGCGTGCACGGATGCACCCGCATCAGAACTCTGCGGGCTGAAAGATCAGCCGGATGATCTTTTCAGAGACCGGCTGGGTCACGGAACGGTCGATCTCTTACGCCATGTGAACTTGGCATTAGGACAAAAACATAAATAAGTACACTGTAAAAAACAGTGCATGTGTTTACAACAGGGATTGGGAACCTTCGGGCCTCCAGCTGTTGTAAAACTACAAGTCTTTGGCTGGCCAGGCATGATGCTAGAGGGCCGAAGGTTCCCCATTCCTGGTATACATAGACAGGAACAGCACAGATACTTCAGCCATACACACACACACACACACACACCACATAATACCTACTTGATGGACTTTTGATGGGTCATCCAAATCAATTCGGGCTACAACACAACCACATTCCAGAACGGCTCCCGGACGCTTCACATAGTTAATGTGACCAGACTCCTGTACTACTAACGTCATCACCATCTTCATTACCTGCAAACATCGGAAGGATATATGTAGCCACAAAAACTTATTTTTAATCTTGACCATCATCATTGGCCAAGGAATGACAAGTGCAGTAAAAACAAACGTAGTGTATAACAATACCTCTATCTCTGCAAAGCAATCTCCTGCATTGACATGTGACCCATCCTCTACTACATATTGCAGTAGTTTGCCAGTAGAGGGTGATCTCAGTACAGTGGGGTCGTTTTCCTTTTCAAAAACACAGGTCTTGTTACCAATCGTCACACGATAGCTGCAAAAGCACCGAAAGTTGAAACAAAAAAAAAAATAAATAAATAAAAAACACATTTGTCCTGGCAGTGCAGGGGGGCTGGGTTTAAACCTGACCAAGAACAGCATCCTCGTGAAGTCTCTACATTCCTTCTGTGTTTGCATGGGTTTCCTATGGGTTCGTGAGTTTTCTCCCTCACGCTAAACATTTGGAATTGAAATTGTGAGGCCCAAAGGGGACAGGAACATATGTGAGTGTGCGATGATGTTGAATGTGTGGGTGCTATAAGGTGTGAAGGGCTAGTTCTTCTTATTGATCCTGATATAAGATGGACAATAAGAATTTTAAATACTGCATATTAGAAAGGTGTGAATAAATCTTAAGAAAAAACAAAATTTGGACAATACCTTTATTAATATAAATAAATATGAAAAAAAAATAAATGAATTCATATAATGATATATCCGGATGGTGGACAAATATAAGATTGCAGTGGGTCCAACCTCTGTGCTCCCTGTGGATCTCTAGATTGCCACCCGGCAAGTCAGCACGTTACCCGCACAGCTCCATTCATGAATGCGGTTCACGCGCAGACTTGCAGCTCTATTTATACCAAGAGTTGGAGCATCGATGTACAGATCTGTTGGGGGGGGGAGGGGGGGCACAGAGGTCGGATCCCCCCCCATCCCCCCCGCAATGTCATATTTGTCCCTTAGCCTGTGGACAGAGGACAAGTACATTTAAATTAGAAAACCCTCTAACTATACACCTACAACAGATGTCGGCTAAACACTTGTTGGCTATCTGTTCAGTTCACCGCTATACTAAGAATTCATGTGTTCTCAATGGGGAAAGGAGAGGTAAGCCAATGCCAGACATCTATGGTGGCAACTTATCCTACTGAAAAGGAAAAGCTCAGGCAATCCAATTTTCCTGCTCCGGATGATGCCAGGGGAGAGTTGTAAGGTCTTAATACACAGACAGTCAGCCAGTCCTGTTGACCTTTTACTAATGTGTATGGACACCTATACGGTAGAGCTATATAGAGCCTACGGACCGTATATCGCAGTCTAGACGTGTTTCAAAGTAAACTATAGGGAAGCAACATGAAAGACGTATACTTACCGTTCTACCTCCTCCTTCACATAGGTGGTGTAACTATTCCCATCGTAAGACAGCAGCAAACCACCGTCACTTAAGCGATGTACATCTATTTCTATGTGAGAGTTATTCATGATAATCACATAGGTAGTGAGGGACTGCCGGGCTATCTGCATTGGAGCAACATATTGATAAAGTCTCAATATAACTAAAAGGACTTTTCATTCGACAATAAATGTTTCCACAGTTTACTTCATGCTACACAAAAATTAGACGTAATATAGGTAGAATTCTACATTGCACAACAGCTTATACAGCAAACAACAAAACAAGTTCCTTTATTTGCTGGGATCAGACGGAGTAAACAATCGTAACTAACGACTATCCTTCTGTGCAATATGGTGAACGATTTCAGGTTAACGATAAACGATCTCTTTGGGACCATTTATCATTGATCGTTAAAAATCCTTTAGGGTACTATTACATGGGCTGATAATAACTGTAAACGAGCGCTGATCTGCTAGATCGGCGCTCGTTTACTGGGCCTATTACACGGCCCAATAATCGTTTAACAAGGGTTGCATGGACATAGTTACCGATGTCCTTGCAGCCCTTGCTTAAACTGCATACATTACCTATCCATGGTCCAGGGCTCCTCCTGCGCTCCTCTTCTTCCGGGTCCCAGGGAGAAGCGGAGCGCAGGAGGAGCCTTGGACTATGGTTAGGTAATGTACGCAGTTTTCAAATCATAAGCCGCTGGCCGCGCACAGCTATTACACAACAATTATAAGTCCAAACCTATATTAACGATCAGCCGATGATCGTTGTCATCGGCTGATCGTTGTGTTTATTACACGGAACGATAATCGGCCGGATAGGGGCAATTCGGCCAATTATCATTTCGTGTAATAGTACCCTTAGTGAGGAAATCTAACTCAACATCAAGGAAAACCCAGTCCCAGTTACAGAAACACTGTAGATTTTTCTATGCTATCCTTTTTCCACAATGCTCACAATTTATTTCAATGGGCGTTGCATAACCCACACTAACAACCTGCTTCGCTGTTTATAGGGTGAGGGCCCTCATTCTTGAGACAGATGCAGGTCCCCTCTCTGAAACCCTTACCAACAGACATATTTGCCATATCGTATGGATGTACAATAAATGTTTCAGATGGTTACATGTCTTTAGTATCAGATTTCTTTGTAACAGCACTGAAACACAAGGAAATTTTTTTTTTTTTTTTACCTTTAGAGTATATTTTACGCTCTCAGAGATGAGCTCCACGTCCACAGTGTTAAGAAGTGTGGCTGCAGGAAGGACTTGACCTCTGGAAAGAAATATTATAATACTTGTAGTGGGTATTCAACAATAAATGATAAATATATAATGGCAAGGCTAAAGCAATTTCTCCTCTCATATACACAGGCAAACTAGGGAAAATTTAAAGGGGTTTTCCAGCAAAAGAGTTTTTCTTCCAAGTCACCTGGTTATAAAGATTTGTAAATTTAGTTCTATTGAAACCTTGATGACAATTTATGCTTACACTGTCATAACCTATGAAGCATGATAATAGTTAATAGTCTGCACTATGCTAACTACTAAACTGTACTGTGTATACAGGTATTGCCTTAGTTCTAGAGCCAGGGGTTCAGTGGCCCCCGAGCTGTTGCAAAACTAAAAATCCCATCATGCCTGGACAGCCAAAGCTTTAGCTCTCTAGGCATGATGGGAATTTCAGTTTTGGGTTGCTGTGTTTTGACCCAGTAGAACTCAAGGAGTATACTATTATAATATTTTTTTCTGTATTTCTTCTAAATAAGTGAAATGGACATTTTGAAAACTAGATAAAAAGGCGATGACTAAAGGTGACTGCCTGTCCTTCAGATATACAATACTTTACCTTTCTAATGAGTGAAGGAACTCATTCATACACGTTTGGAACAAGGCATCTGCCACATTGAGAGCCCCACAGACCACTCCTAGCATGGTGTCTGGCTTCTCGGCCTTAGAAAAACAAAGTAAAAAGTAGAACTTTAACACACAGCAGGTGCTGCAGATCTACAGCTCTGGGTGACGAACTGGCTGTAAGAAATAGCAGAGGGAAAACAATGCATTCTGAGAATTGCAGTACTGAGCATCTGAGAAACCAGAAAGTAGTGAGAGTACACGGTAGGGGAGAACATTAGATACACGAAGCGGGCTCCATAGACTAACATTATGAGCCTGACTTTTTTTTTTATGACAAAGACCAGTGCATTTTTCTGTATTTGGACATAGAATAAAAGCCTTGAAAATTGGAACTCCCGTGGATGCTGCTGACTTCTCCATTTGTGCATGTCTCTATGACATATCAAAAGTTTAACACTTAAAGCATACTGAAACCCACAATGCCGGAGAGTCAGGTGTCTGCTATACAGATTGCCAGTGACATCAATCTCAAGGTTCACCCAACATCTACTGTGTAAAGGCCCTATTCCACCAACAGATCTGACGACAGATTATCTGCCAAAGATTTGAAAGCAAACCCAGGAACAGACTAATAACAGATAACAGGTCATAAAGGAAAGACTGGATTTCTCCTCTTTTCAAATCCACTCCTGGGTTTGGCTTCAAATCTTTGGCAGATAATCTGTCGTCAGATCTGTTGGTGGAATAGGGCCTTAAGGCCACCTTTAGATAAGCAGCAAAATTCCAAAACAATTTAGAGGAAATGAAAGTGTCCATACCCGGACTTTTTCAGCAATCAGGTGATCCAGCCACCCAGTGTCAATTTCATTATTTTGGAAGCTCTCAGTCTCCAGTAGTTTGATGAGGTATTCTACGGTTGTCCTGAAGTCTCCTCGTATAGACAGCTCTTTGAGAGCCACAACCATGTTCCTGTAATAATGGGAATATATAAAATTATTCCACAAATTAATAATAATAACAAGAACAACAACAACAACAACAACTATAATAATAATAATAATAATAATAATAATAATAATAATAACACCATCATCGCTCTTAAAAGTCTCATCTATTTTTCTACTGTTACCCTGTAAATTTAGAACTTTTCATTCATGACTCCATATTGTCCCGGACACTATAAGATGATCAAAATTAGGTCCATTTAGGACAGAAGGGGTGACAGAGTAACTATGTATAAATATGCGAAAGGTTAAAGGGGTATTTCCAAAAAAGATTAAGAGATCAAGGGGGTCTGACCTCCAACCCGACCCTGGCTTCTGTGTTATGAATAGAGCCACGGGTATGGGAAGTGACCTGCAGCTCTACTCAATCCTATGAAGGTGTCAGAAAGAGCCGAGTAAGCTGGAAGAGCACTATACTCTGCTCTCTCCAGCACCTCCATAAGAATGAATACAGCTGCAGGTTTTGTCTCATACCCATGTCTCTATTCATAACACAGAAGCCGAGGTCCAGCACAGAGATCTCTGTGTTGGACCTCGGCTTCTGTGTTATGAATAGACACATGGGTATGGCATACCCGGTTTCATGCAGATAACGACATCAGGAGGCAGCGAACAGGACACCCACGGTAGGACTACTTCTAAATACTTGCATTATTTTTTGTTCAATTTACAGTATGTTTTACGCTGGTCTACTGTGTAGCCTCTGTCACATGTACTTTTATTGAAAAAGTAAAATAAAGCATTAAAGTGGAACTATCAGCAGGATAGGCAAATGTACGTCTCTTACCTTCATCCTTGTTGCCATACCCATTCCTGTACAGTACCCATTCCGAGCACTGCCCCGTCCCCAGAGCACCGATCTGCCCCTACTAATGATTATCAATGGAGCAGGACGGATCGGTGCTCTGGGGGTGGGGCAATGCTCCAAATGGCCTTATGGTACGGAGCACTAGATTCAAACTGTATGGGTACGGCGCCAAGAATGAAGGTAAGAGACTCTCCTCCACCCTCAGCACCCCAAGCAATATAGGGAGACATCAAAAGATTACATTTGTCTGACCTGCTGATAGTACCCCCCATAAAAAAAAAAAAATACTTACGAGATGGCCTCTTCACGGTTTTCTCCCCAGGAGAAGCAATGCCCAAACTGGGAATCAGCAAATTCATGCAGGCCGCCAGCAGCTGCCACACTGAAGTAACCCCACACATTCTTACTGCTCCGGAAGTTGAGTTCTTGAACTGTCCCTGAACTGGGCTTGAATCCCTATAAAGATAGGCATGATTGATACAAAACAATTTACTGCCCATATAAGCCGATGAGTGAGCAGGAGTGAGCATAAACAGACAGAAACGATCCAGGATTTCTGGATAGAGAAAATGTGTGATTCACAAGTTAGACTTTACAGTACTGGTCCAGGCATGAGGTAGGCTTGCAGGAGCTCATTTGTATGGTGTATACCGTATAGTGTATAGGAAAATAATATATACAAGTGATAGAAAAGCCAGAACCAGCGCTGCTTCAGGTACAAACACAGGACGGATTATTATGAAAAGACACCTGAACTCCTGAGAAAATGGTGGGGACATAGTAAAAGGTGGTTTAATCACACCGGGCAAAACAGTTACTTACATATATAATACAACTTATTGCTACTAACCTATGGATGGTATTTCCTACACTGTGTTGTGTATTTGGTATAATTGTGATCAACATAACAGTTGCATAATAGAGATCTTGTGGAGCCTGTGAATCTTGTGGAGTCAAACAGGGGATGACAGGGGTCGTGAGTATTATGGTTCTGGGTGAGCCTGTTTAAGTGGGGTTTTTTTTAGAAGTGGTTTGGTGTGAACTTTGTGTGTGCACTCTGGAGTATGCAATATTTTGTGGTGATGTTGCAATATGACGGCACATTCACTTTAAACTGCATATTCCTCTTTTTGAGTCTGCTTCAAAGAAGACTCAGTGCTGGCTCAGTCAGTTACTATCTGAGATTGGACACGCTTGCAGCCAGTGATTGGCTGCGTCTGAAGGTCCTGCACCGAGACACAAGTCTTGGAAGCAGGATGGAGAAAGAAGATCGGGGGACTGGAAGGAGAGGAACGGCAGCTGCAGTGGCCCCCATTGGGGACCACGGGCAGGGCCGGCCTTTGGGGTGTGCGACCTGTGCCTTTGCACAGGGCGCATCACTCCTGGCCAGCTGGGGGGGCGCTCTGCAGACAGCTGCACACATAACTGGTCTGGAAGACAGACATTCTGTCTGTCTGCCAGAGCGCCCCCCCTAGCTGGCCGTCTGCCCTCTTTGCATAGGGGTTGGTTCAGGCGCTCCTAAAGCCAGACGGACTGGGGACCTGGCAAATTAACGTTCCGGGTACATCTTGGTAAGCTCCGCCCCCCGTCAATAAGCCCCGCCCCCGGCACCCACCGCGGGTGGGATACTTTGCCACAATGTAGCATGCTGAACTGGAGTGTCATCAGCTGTGTGTGTCAGCTGTTCTCTGTGGCACAGTAGCATCAGTGTGGTGACCTGTCACCTCTGCCCACCCGTGTGCCTCCTCCCTCCAGCAATTCCTGCAGTGTCCAGCATGCTGTGCCCCTGCTGTAAGCCTGATGCTTCTCTCTCCTCTGTCTAGCTCTTTATCCTCCCTCTCACCTACCTCTCTCCTATCCATCCCTCTCGCTATCCATCCCTCTCGCTATCCATCCCTCTCGCTATCCATCCCTCTCGCTATCCATCCCTCTCGCTATCCATCCCTCTCGCTATCCATCCCTCTCGCTATCCATCCCTCTCGCTATCCATCCCTCTCGCTATCCATCCCTCTCGCTATCCATCCCTCTCGCTATCCATCCCTCTCGCTATCCATCCCCTCAAAAATGTATTCACATCCCAAATCAATACAATGAAAGCTTTCATTTTATTGATTTGGGATGTGAATAAATTTTTGCACCATTTTTTCACTACCTCCGGAGTGCTGCAGCCTTTTTGAAGGATATATTTACCATTGCCTGGTGGACCCCCAGCATGCTTGCCGGCACCAGACTTTCTTCTCTGAGTGGCGTGTACACTATCTGCATTTTATCTATCTATCTCCTTTCTATTATCTAACTATTAGGTGGTATCAACAGTGGGGGGGGGGGGGGGGGGGCGCCAAAAGAAAGCTTCGCACAGGGCGCCATCTACCCTAAGGCCGGCCCTGACCACGGGTAGGTAGATTTTTTCTTCTTTAAATATTTTAAGTCTGCCCCAGCATAAAACACAAAACCCCATAGTACCGCTCAAATGTAATCAATATCTTACCTCATCAGGGTTTTCACTGGTTATTCTGGCAGCAATAACATGACCTCTTGGGTTTGGAGCATTGTTGGGGTTTTCAAAGCATATAGGGAAATCTCCCCATGGAGTTTCTCCATAAAGCACTCTTATGTCTTTTATCCTATACAAGGGGACTCCCATAGAGATCTGAGTAAAAAAATAACATTGGATTATTAAGAGCATATGCAATAACACTATTTTTATTTACTTATTTTTCATTATAAAAGCACCTTTACCATCCTAGATTTAATTTCAGTGACAAGATATTTAAATTTTTCATTTATGTAAATAAACAGAACATGGCCAGTCACCTCAAGCGGTCAGCATTTCTATGTCCTACAGCACAGGTGCTGCCGATCAAAGGCAAAAATAGCAGCAATAGGAGATGGATATGCTGGACATATGAGGCAATTCACCCTGCACTATTGGGCAGATAAGGAAAAAAATCAGATTGTGCCTATAAAGGTATGTTCACACACGTTGGAGTTTCATTGTGTTAACGCAATGAAGCACGGCTATACAGCAATGAAACAGTTACTGCAATGAAGTAATGCAATGAAAATGCAATGTGAATGCAAGTGTGAACACAGCCTGTAGGCACTTTCAACCCCCTAGCTGGCACTATGATTAGTTGCATCTGAATTATCTAAAACAATCTGGCAAATTCCCTTAAAGGGTGCCTTCACACGTACCGTATCCGCAGCGGAGTTCACACTGCGCGTATGTAACCCGGCTCCTTTAACCCCCGCAGCGCGCACACTGTACAATACCTGCTCGGCGCCACGGCTGCACGTGAGGTTCCCAATGGTCCCCATCAACCAATCAGTGCTGCCCGTGCACTGATTGGCTGAGCGGGAGCCTCACATGCAGCCGCAGTGGTTAAAGGGGCCAAGTTACATACTCACAGCGGAATGAAAACTCCTCTGCGGGTATGTAACCCCAATGAACTTCACAATACATGGATTCGCAGAGGATTTAGCTGCAAACTCGCAGGGTGAAATCCGCTGCAAATCCATGTAGTGTGAAGGCACCCTAAAAAGTAATTCCAACAAGGATTATGTAACCTCTTTACAAATATATCAAGAAATACAAGTAGAAAGTACCTAAGTTGACACAGAACATTTTAATTTAGTTTTTTTTTTTTTTTTTAGAGGAAATGTCATTGGCTACTGTTATAGGCTAGGTTCACACTTTGTGAAAATGCTGTCAGTCTTTCATAACAACGGCCGTCATTGTGCAAATAAAATACATTATATTATAAATAAGGGACGTTATCTGCACAATGGAGTCCGTTGTTATTAAAGATGGCCATCACTTTGACATAGTATAAACCTAGCCATAGCCTGGAATTCATAAACAAAAAATTCAGAGGGTAAAACAAACTGAATTCAATAAAATAAAAAGACTAGAATGTGGGGAATAGAGAACTATCACCAGCTTATACTTCATACCTGTAACTGTGCAGCAGGAAGGTTGACATCACAAATCATTTCAGTACAGGGATGTTCCACCTGCAGTCTAGGGTTCAGTTCCAGAAAGTGAAAGCTCCCGTCTTCACTATAAAGATATTCCACAGTGCCTGCACTCACATAGCCTACCATCTTAGCCAGGCGAACCGCACACTGTGGAGGAAGAAATATAATATCCGGTAACAAATGTAACATATGTACCCGCCAGGTGATCAACCAAATATTAGCTTATGTGGTAACGTACATAATTTCATAATACATACATAATAGCTCCTCCATTGCCGTGCAGTTTTAAAGTAGAAGTTCGACCAGACCCATTTCCTTAGTGCTGGGGAGGGGGAAGGATAAAAGAAATAGCATGCTCTTACCTCCCCCGCTCCAATGCTGGCAGCTGCTTACCGCCACTCGGGTCCTAGCCTGAGCAGGGACTCATGTCGTGACGTGTGAGGTCAGCTCAGCCAGTCAGCGGCCATAGTGGGGTCCCGCCTCTGCCGTTGACTGGCTTAGCAGCATCACACGTCACAACCTGGGTCCCTGCTCAGAACAGGAAGTGGACTGGGGACCGGATCGACGGTATGCGGCCACCAGCGCTGAAGTGGGGGAGGTAAGAGCATGTTGTTTTTTTTATCCTTCCCCCTCGCCAGCACTAGCTTAAAAAAATGGGTCTGGCCGGACTTCTCCTTTAATGTAAACATTGGTCTGGTAAGGCCATTTGAAGAACTGCCCCGCCCCCAGAGCACCAATCCGCTCGTGTTCCACACAGTCTTACTGAACAAAGGATTACATTAAAACGGCACAGGAACCGCAACAAGCATGAAGGTAAGAGACATATGTGCAATAAAGAGCTATCAGCAGGTCTAACCTGCTGATAGTTCCCCTTTAATATTCTGGTTGTTAATATTAACATTGACATTTGTTTTCTATGCGTAGACAGCTGCAGGTATGTATAAAAAGAACACACCTGTTCCATATATTCAAAAACAGATGGTGCAGCGACAGTGGCTGGGGCTTCCTCTATGATCTTCTGGTGCCGACGCTGTATGGAGCAGTCACGGCCAAAGAGAGAGACAGCATTTCCAAACTGATCTGCTAGTATTTGGACTTCCAAGTGTCTGGCATGCTGAGCTAACTTCATCACAAAAACAGGAGATCCAGGGACCTCTGTTTGAACCTGTGTATAGAGAAAAAATATATATTGTTAGAAAAGAAAAAAGCAATTTATTCAATCCTGCCCATAATTCAGCTTTGCTTACACACACTTTTTTTTTTAAAAACTTGTTGGTGTAGTAGACATCACCTACCAGTGTAGGTCAGACTAATAAAAGCAGAGTAAACGTAAGAAATGGTGTATGTTTCTTTCCATGAACTTCACATCAAGGCTACATAGGTCACAAAAAGTGGGCATGACTGCTCTTATAATAGGTCCCACCTGTCTAAAAAGATTAGGAAAATCTTCTGCTCGTTCTGCCATTCGGATGCCTTTGCCACCACCACCCTCAGACGCCTTTATCATAACTGGGTAACCAATTCTTTCTGCAGACTGGAAAAAAAAAACATGAAATCAACATTTAGAAATATGGAAAATTCTTGGCAGGAAAAGGACCACTGGGTCCATCTAGTCTGCCCTTATATTATTTCTTTTCTTATTATCATAGAAGAAGAGATACTGTATATGTTCATCCCAGGTAGGTTTAAATTCTATTATTGTAGATTTACCTACCACATCTGCTGAAAGTTTGCTCCAAGCATCTACTACTCTTTTAGTAAAATAATAATTACTCATCTTTCTCCCCAACTAACCTCTCACTGTGTCCTCTAGTTCTTGTGTTCAGTTTCTTATTAAAAACACTTCCCTCCTGAACTTTTAGTCCTTTAACATAAGTAAAGGTTACAATCATGCCCCCAGTTTCCCTTATTTCCTCCAGATTTAGGGGCATATTTATCATAAGTGCAAGAATTTCACTTTTTACGTGCTGCGCAAAAATCTCCATGCTCAAGATTTATCATTAGGAGAATGGGTCCTGATAAATTTTGCTTAACTTCTTTGGCTAACAGCTTGAATAAAACTATTGTCTGACTGGAGTACTGCTGCGCAATTTTTTTTGCCAAAAGGGAAAAAAGTAAAAAAAAAAAAAACACAATAAATTTAGCTATAAAAGGAGCAAAAACTTAAACCACGTCCCTCCAAGCAAAATTGGAAAAAATGGCGCAGCCAGCTTTAACTGCTCAAAAATAGCACAAAAACCCTAATAAATGTTGCTTAAAAATTTACACTGTGCACAAAAACCAAATTGACCAAATTAATGGCACATAGATAATGAAAAATGTGCCCCTTAGTTCCTTAAAGGGGTATTCCGATCTCAACTAATACAGTTAAACTTGTAGGACCTGTCAAGTTAAATATTTTTGCTAATACACTCACTTAGCAAACTTGCCTCCTTCTCCTGATATGCTGCCCTTTCCCTCCCATTGTTCACAGCTCATTATCTAGTTTAGAGGCCTATTCCACGGAGCGATAATTGCCAGATTCGGCTGATTATCGCTCGGTGGAATAAAGAAAACGATCAACCGATGATCATGTCATCGGCTGATTGTTTATTTAGGCCCAAACCTAAAATCATTGGGCACCCACTGCGCATCGCTTCGTGGAATAGCGGTGCACGGCGGGCGACCGACGATTTGAGAAGCAGCATACATTAGCTAGCAGGGCTTCTCCTCTGCTCAGTCTTCCTTCCCGGGTCCCGCGGCGCAGCATCAGCTTGGGTGTGGCGTGACTGAGCTGTCAGACTGCTCAGCCAATCACAGGCTGGGACCAGTGATTGGCTGAGCAGTCCAGAGTTGATGCTGCGCCGCGGGACCGGGGAAGGAAGACGGAGCAGAGGAGAAGCCCTGCTAGGTAATGAAATAGGCCCAGTAAACGAGCAGATCGGCACTCGATTACATCGTTGATTGGCCCGTGGAATAGGGCCCTTACAGACCACCACTCTGCTGTAAAAGCAGTGGTCTGGCTGGTGTGTGCGTGTGTGTGTGTAAACTATATATACAGCTATAATATACACAATTCTACATTTATTATACAATACACACACACCAACAATATAGCTATTAATAAACCATGTGGACATAGACAGACAGAGGTGGCAGCAGAGAGCACTGTGTGAGGGTGCGTGCACACTACGGAATTCCTGCGTATGACCTGTGTCGGATTCCGTCGCTCGTACCCGCACGGGGCGGCGCGCATCTCCGCCCGTGCCATAGACACTATTCTATGCATGGGCAGATTCCGCATTCCGCCAAAAGTAGTGACATGTCAATTCTTCCAGTGGAATGCGGAATCCGCCCGTGCAGAGAGTAGTGTCTAGAGATGCCCGCCGCCGCGTGTGGGTACGAGCGACTGAATCCACCGCGGGTCATACGCGGGAATTCCGTAGTGTGCATGCACCCTAAGACTGGAAAGAAAACACCACCTCCTGCAGGACATACAGCAGCTGATAAGTATTGGGAAGACTTGAGATTTTTAAATAGAACTAAATTACGAATCTGTATAACTTTCACAAACCAGCTGATCTGAAAGAAAAAGATTTTCGCCAGAGTACCCCTTTAAGTCTTTCCTGATATGTTTCATACTTATGATCCACCATTTTTGTAGCTTTTTTAAACACCCCATTTATGAACAAATTGTTAAATCTAATAAAATTACCTGAACCCTTATAATGTACACAAAGTAGATTTAATTCCAGGCGCTTACCTATGCATTGTATTGCTAAATGATGTATATTGCATGGTATTTACTTTACTGTGACCACTGTATGGCTTTCCAGCGACATACATCAGGGGTAAATATTAGCGGTATGTGTATAGGAACACTACGGACAATTTCCACACATCTACAGCTGCGTCACTTACCTCCAAACCTTCATCCACATCCTTCACACACCCTCGTTCATACACTTCAGAAGGGACGCCAATAATACTTGGGTTCTCCTTATCTGCCAAGTCACATTCTACTGTAAGTCCTAAAGCAGAGAACACTATTGGTGACTGTTTGCAGTATGATAAAAGCAGATGACTGAACCTAACCAGTAAACATCTTACCATCTCCGCTCCAGGACAGCGTGGGAATTCCTACAGTCTGAGCGACGATTGTTGAGGCCACTTTATCTCCTAGCGCCCACATTGCTTGACTAGGGGGTCCTGGAGTAAAACATAAATGCTGGAGTTACAGATTTAATTTCTGACACCTTTAAAGTTCTTAAAGGGGTACTCTGGTGGAAAAAATGTTTTCAAATCAACTGGTTCCAGAAATTTTTACAGATTTGTAAACTACTTCCATTTAAAAAATGTCAAGTCTTCCAGCACTTATCAGCTGCTGTATGTACTGCAGGAAGCGGTGTCTT